>NC_135888.1:143211768-143811768 GCF_964194155.1 Cetorhinus maximus | reverse complement strand
TCAAGAGGACATAGACAAGTTGGTGGAGTGGGCAGATAGATGGCAGATGAAGTTCAATGTGGAGAAGTGTGAGGTGATGCATTTTGGTAGGAAGAACATGGACAGACAATATAAAATAAGGGGTGAAATTTTGAAGGGGGTGCAGAAGCAGAAAGACCTGGGTGTATATGTGCATAGATCACTGAAGGTGACAGGACAGGTGGAGAGAGCAGTTAATAAAGCATATAGTATCCTGGGCTTTATTAATAGGGGCATTGAGTACAAGAGCAGGGAGGATATGCTGAATAAGACACTCATTACACCTCAGTTGGAATATTGTGTACAGTTCTGGGCACCAGATTATAGGAAGGATGTGAACACATTGGAGAGAGTGCAGAAGAGGTTTACAAGAATGGTTCCAGGAATGAGAAAGTTCAGCTATGAGGATAGATTGGAGAGGTTGGGACTGTTCTCCTTGGAGAGAAGAAGCTGAGAGGAGATTTGATAGAGATGTTCAAAATTACGAGGGGGCTGGACAGTGTAGATAGGGAGAAACTGTTCCCACTCGTAACAGGATCAAGAATAAAAGGGCACAGATTTAAAGTGATCTGCAAAAGAAGCAAGTGTGACGTGAGAAAAAACTTTTTCACACAACGAGTGGTTCGAATTTGGAATGCACTGTCTGGAAGTGTGGTGGAGGCAGGTTCAATTGGGGCATTCAAGAGGGCATTGGATGATTATTTGAATAGAAACAATGTGCAGAGGTACGGGGAAAAGGCAGGGCAATGGCACTAGGTCATAATACTCATTTGGAGAGCCAGTGCACACACGAGGAGCCGAATGGCCTCTTTCTGTGCCGTTACGATTCTGTGATTATGTGGCAGACAGGAAACAAAGAATAGGAGAAGCACAGGCACAAGGGGCGCAGGGCCAAGAGTTAGTCCAAGGCAGAAGGGGCCGCAGAAGATGCCACTATCTGCTGCCAGGGTTTACAGGCAGCGAGGCAGTTACCTCAATATGACTGAGGTGCAGTGCTGAAGGAGGCTCTGAGTGTCAAGGGAGACAGTCAACTATATCTGTCAGGTGATTGGCCCTGGGATCTCTCCCAATTGTGTGGACGGACACCCCATGCCAGTGGCTCTAAAGGTCTCAGCTTCCCTCAACTTCTCTGCCTCTGGTTCTCTCCAGGGGTCGGTGGGTGATCTTTGCGGTGTCTCCCAATCAGCTGTCCACACTTGTGTCAAGCAGGTTACAGACTCTCTGTTCAGACGTGCATTGACCTTCATCCACTTCCGCTGGGACCAGGCAAGCCAGACACAGCGAGCCAGAGGCTTCACAGCGATTGCTGGCTTCCCCCGTGTCCAGGGTGCTATAGACTGTACACATGTGGCCATCAAGGCGCCAGCAGGTGAGCCCGGTGCCTTCATCAACAGGAAGGGCTTCCACTCCATGAACGTGCAGATAGTGTGTGATCACAGGATGCTGATTCTACAAGTCTGTGCAAGGTACCCAGGCAGCTCCCACGACACCTACATCCTCAGACACTCCCAGGTACCGGGGCTCTTCAGTGCTCCAGCCCGGCTGGATGGATGGCTGCTGGGTGACAAGGGCAATCCCCTCAGAAGGTAACTCATGACGCCTCTCCACCATCCAAGAACAGAAGCTGAGCAGCGGTACAATAGGAGCCAGGGCACCACAAGGGCTGTGGTGGAGAGAACCATTGGTGTTCTCAAGATGCCTGGACCGCTCAGGGGGCGCATGCCAGTACCCCCAGATCATGTGTCGCTGACAGTGGTTGCATGCTGCGCTCTCCACAGTCTGGCGCTGGAAAGGGGGGCACAGCGGACGAGGAAGATATAGACGCAGTTGCTCCGGCTGCACACGATGAGTCCAGCAGTGAGTCCGAGGATGAGCACACACAGGGAAATGCTGAGGGGGTAGACGCTGACCCGGGCATACTCCAGGGAGGCAGGGACACCCAGGAGGCTTTAATCCAATGAACCTTCAGCTAGCACATCACACATGGACCTCCAACACACGCCAGGGCTGCTGGCTCCACACTCGATACCTGAGTGCTAAATCAGCCTGGATAGGAACATTAACTAAGGCCCTTTCTCAACGTCAAACAGCTCACTCATAACATCATGGCTTCCTGTACACCTGCAGAAATAAGGAATCACCCTGAGGCACGGCAACATGGCAAAATTTATTGAGTGAACAAATGTAATTTCATAAAGCAAAACAAAAATGGTGTTGGACATCAGACCAAGTCTTCCACAAAGTACAATGGGCCAACAGAAAAGCACCAGTGAGAAACCCACGGTGTACCTAAGGTGCCTTAAATTTACACTTACGGGTGTGACGCCTTGGCGCTCCCCCTCTCGCTGGGAGTGGTATCTGAGCCAGCCTGCTGACCCTGCTGTCCTGTTGGCCTCGATGACCTTGGCGGTCGTCCTCTGGCCCGTGGAGCCAGTGCTGGCCCCGCCTGGGAGGGAGTTGCCAGTTCCACAGTTGGCATCTCCCCAGTCGCCGCAGCCTCACCGGATGCAATGGTCACTGGGAGAGGGGGGGAGGAGCTGGTGCCCTCATCCAGAGCGCCTTGAAAGGTACCCACAGAGACGCCAGGCAGCTGCTGCGCCAACGTGAGGTCAGTTCAGACCTCCCTGCTCACCGTGGATGGATGGGCACCGAGCTGGGATAGTTGATGCCCAGACCATCTCCCACACTGGCACTGACCAGCTGAGGTCAATGCCAATGTGAGGGCTTGCTGGTCCGAGCGCATCCCCAGGAAGCCCTGATGGGTCTCCTGGAGGAGCCTCTACATGAGAGTCACCACTCTCTCCATGGAGGGAGTATGGCGCTCGGACATGAAGCTCATTGTATCAGTGATGCTCTGCGTGAACTCCTCCAGCATGGGCACCATGCCACGCACAGCCTCACGTATTTCCATCAAACCGTCCCACACACCCGGCTGCACTTCCAGCATTTGCTGTCTCACTGGCGACTTCAGAGGCTCATCATCAGCCACTGACCGAGCAAGTACCTGGTCCCCTGCTGTCCTCTGACTGCCAGCACCCTGGGCACTCTCTGTCTCCGCCCGCACCTCAAGCAAGCGTGAAATACCCTCACCGCTGTGCCCTGGGGCACTAGCCAATGTTCTAATTCCCACTGAGGTGCTAATATCTGCGCTGGTGCCTGCCTAGCAGAGATGGTGTGACGCTGGTGAGTACATTTGCTCGGGGGCTTCAGGAGTGAGAGGGGGGCCCTCTGCCTCCTCCCAGCCCTGCTCCGCTGATGCTGAAAGGAAGAACAAGGACAGTGGATCAGTTAACGTGGAGACAATGTCAATGTGCATCCCTGTCCCCCGGATCATTATGTGCTCATCCTTCCATAAGCAATGGTCAACCCATGTTGCAAACTTCAATCACTGAACATTCAGCACTGCCATGGCTGTTGGGGCACACATGGTGACCTGAGTGCTCACCAAACACACCTCCCCGTAGCACCCCAGCCTCACCACCACCGGTGGACCTGGGCGCATGGCGCCTCTCAGTATCCATGGCCTGCTGCTCGAAAGCCGTTAGGATGGCCAACTGGGCCTGGCCTCTGCCATTATTGTACTCAGAGTTGGTGGGGGTGGGGGGAGAGCGGGGTTTGGGGGGAAAGGGTGATGGCTGCATTCAGTGACTTGAGGCAACATGGTACTCACCCTTCCTGTGTGCAGGAGATCACGGAATCTTTCGCGGCACTGGAGCCATGTGCGCTGCACCACATCATGGGAGCTCACACTCTCGGCCACCTCCTCCTACGCACGTTTGGTCAGGTAGGGGGGGGCTTCCCCTCCCATCCCTCGGAAGAAGGACCTCCCGCCGCGCTGCCACCTCCTCCTGAAAACCGAGGGGCACACTGCCCCGATGGCCTACCCTCTGACCTGGTCCACCCTGATGGCCTACCCTCAGGCCTGGCCCACCCCGATGGCCCACCCTCTAGCCTGGCCCACCCCGATGGCCTACCCTCAGGCCTGGCCCACCCCAATGGCCTACCCTCCAGCCTGGCCTGCCCTGATGGCCTACCCTCAGGCCTGGCCTGCCCAATGGCCCACCCTCAGGCCTGGCCCACCCCGATGGCCTACCCTCCAGCCTGGCCTGCCCAATGGCCCACCCTCCAGCCTGGCCTGCCCTAATGGCCTACCCTCAGGCCTGGCCTGCTCCGATGGCCTACCTTCCAGCCTGGCCCACCCCGATGGCCTACCCTCAGGCCTGGCCTGCCCAATGGCCCACCCTCCAGCCTGGCCCACCCCAATGGCCTACCCTCAGGCCTGGCCTGCCCAATGGCCCACCCTCCAGCCTGGCCCGCCCCAATGGCCTACCCTCTGCCCTGGCCTGCCCCGATGGCGTACCCTCCGGACTTGTATCACCTCCATTGCTCCTCTGCTGAGCCCTTCTCCCAGCCATTGCGAGCAGCCTTTCCAAGGCTGCCAGGCCTTCCTTTATACAGGTCACTGGGTCGCAATTGGACCCTCAGGGCTGAGCAGGCCTGCCTCTGCCCACCCACTCCCGCTATGCACGGGAGTCGGGAACTCCCGCCCGCGCCGGCACTCGGCCAGCCTGCCTGACGTGGGGAAAATTCTCCCCTATGTGATAACACAGCTCCCACCCCGTAGGGAGAGGCATCACATGTTAATACCAGCGCTTTTGGCAGGACATTGTGAACCAGTAAACATGATGAATGCAACAATTCCTTTGCTTTCATGAAGGCTTCTTCCAATTGTGACCCCCGAGACCAATGGTGGTTCTTTTTTAATAATGAGCATAACGGTGCCAACACAGTTGGTAGGTTTGTTAAGAAGTGGCTATAGTATTTGATCATGTCCAGGATGGACTTGAGTTCTGTTACATTGGATAGTGATGGTGCATCTTTTATTGCCTGATCTTTATCTTCTAAGAGATGCAGTCCCATGGCAACCACCCTGTGACCAAGATAAGTCATTTCTGGTGCCTG
Organism: Cetorhinus maximus; assembly: GCF_964194155.1. Classification (NCBI taxonomy): domain Eukaryota; kingdom Metazoa; phylum Chordata; class Chondrichthyes; order Lamniformes; family Cetorhinidae; genus Cetorhinus; species Cetorhinus maximus. The sequence goes on along the minus strand of NC_135888.1, from coordinate 143,806,788 downwards.
AAATATGCACTTTTCCTGTACACCGGCTTCCATGAACCTCCTTAGCACCTCCTGCAGGTTGGTCAAGTAATCTGTTTTAGCTAACCCCGTGATAAGGACATCATCTAGATATACAATTACTTGTGGGAGTCCTTGCAAAAGCTCTCTATTGTCCTCTGGATGAAGGGACTGAAGGTATTGTTGCTAAATTTGCTGATGACACAAAGATAGATAGGAAAGTAAATTGTGAAGAGGACATAAGGAGTCTGCAAAGGGATATAGATAGGTTAAATGAGTGGGCAAGAATTTGACAGATGGAGTAGAATGTGTGAAAACGTGAGCTTGTCCACTTTGGCAGGAAGAATAGAAAAGCAGCAAATTATTTAAATGGAGAGAGAGACTGCAGAACTCTGAGGTACAGAGGGATCTGGGTGTTCTGGTACATGAATCACAAAAAGTGAGTATGCAGGTAGAGCAAGTGATTGGAAGGCAAATGGAATGTTGTTGTTTATTGCAAGGAGGATTGTGAATATAAGGGATGTTTTGCTACAGCTGCACAGGGTGTTGGTGAGACCACATCTCGAGTACTGTGCACAGTTTTGGTCTTCTTATTTAAGAAAGGATATAAATGCTTTAGAAGCAGTTCAGAGAAGGTTCACTTGACTAATACCGGGGATGAGGGAGGGGGTTATCCTGTGGGGAAAGGTTGGACAGGCTGAACCTGTATCCATTGGAGTTTAGAAGAATGAGAGGTGATCTTATTGAATCATATAAGATCCTAAGGGGACTTGACAGGGTGGATACTGAAAGGATGTTTCCCCTTGTGGGAGAGACGAGAACTAGAGGACACATTTTAAAAATAAGGGGTCTCCCATGTAAGACAGTGATGAAACGAATTTTTTCCTCTTAGAGGGTCATGAATCTTTGGAACTCTCTTCCCCAGGGAGTGGTGGAGGCTGGGCAAATTGATTCTTGACTAACAAGGGTGTCAAAGGTTATCGGGAGTAGGCAGAATCTGGAATTTTGGCCACATTCCGATCAACCATGATCTTCTTGAATGGTGGAGTAGCCTCGAGGGGCTGAATGGCCTATTCCTGCTCCTAATTCGTTTATTCAAATGTTTGTATGTTACTGCCTTTCACACGCGTGTGACGTTCCAAAGCGCAGTCAATGAAACACTTTTGGAATCTAGTCATGATCTCAACATAGGAAATGCTGCAGCTAATTTACACACAGCAAGGTGACTAAATAATCTGTATCTTGTGAATTTGAGTGAGGGTGAAATATTAGCCAGGAAACTTGGGCAACCACTCCTACACTTTTTCCTAAAACCACCATGGGAGCTTTTATATCCACCCATGTTGGCAGATGGGGCTTTGTTTTAACATCTCATCTGAAAAACAGCACCTCTGACATTGCAGCACCCCCCTCAGCTACACACTGGAGTGTCAGCCTAGATTTTGTGTTCAAATTCTGGAATGGGACTTGAACCTAAAACTTTGTGTTCAGAAATTAGAGTGTTACCAACTGAGACATGGCTGGCACACTGGGCTGGCTTTTGCTGACTCCTTGGAGAGAGGGTTGGAGTCGGGGAGCCAGGAAGGTTTGGGAAGCAGTTGGAGCTCCAGTTCATTGAAGGCAACTTCCTTGTGGCAGAACAGGGAACCTTCAGAGCTGAAGGCTCCAATTCTTGATGATGAGATTGCAAGGAAGAAAGGCGACAATTGCACCAAGCCCAATCCTGTGGAGGGGTTTCCCCTCCATCCCATGCCCGACTGGCTTCTGGAGTCTTCAGTGCACCTTTCTGTGTTGGCCACTGAGGGAGCCTCCATGTTGAGGTGCCCTCACAGTTCTCGATCTGTCTCAGAAGCACCAACATCTCCCAGTGGGGCTACTGAGGCTGCAGTGCTGCCTGGGCCAGCATCATTGAGAGCCTGGGATGGTGAGTATGGAGGAGGAGGATATAAGCAGGCTGCCCCCTGGAAGATTGTGTTACTGATCCCTCTGCCAGCAAGTATGGGCTCCTGTCCTGACGCAGGGTCCCAAGGCCTGTGGTAAGGTCCCGTGAACCATGTCCCTATGTGACTCCTGTCACTGTAAGTCCAAGACTCCAATTAACAAAATTTGGACAAGTCTCACCTTTAAATCAGCCTGGGGCATTTACAACCCTTCCAGTCCTGCCACCATTCTTACAAGATATGATATTACAGCAGAGAAGTGGATTGTATGGCTCTATCATAAAGAAAACAATGTTCTTGGGGTAGAAATTCTGCCAATTTCCCACTAAAATTATGACAAAAAATTGGGAGAATTTCCGCAGAAATTCTTGACTTAAATCTCTATACTAATTATCCGTATACTAGTCTGTACACTAATTACTACGATTGTAACAGTTATTGCAACACTTTGACCATGACCTTATCATTCATCAATATCAGTAACACAAGTAGAGTTACCAACCATAGCATCAGTAGCAAGTAGCTGCATTTACTGGAAATTAAATCTGCAGGAGGGAAAGTATCATCATCAGTCCTAGCGCTTGGGAAAACATCTGCTTCCTGCTGATCTCTTTCTCTCAATAATTCCACGCCCAGTTCACAAAAATCCTGCAGAGAAAGCACAAACAATTCCAGCTGGAACACTGTAACTCACTGATAAAAGGGTTAGCTCTGAGCTGGAATACAAAAGCATGGTATGTTACTTTTCGTTAAGTCTCTGGTTCGACCCTCATATCGAATGCAGCACCGAGTTCCGGACTCTGTTCCTCAGGGAGGGTGTATTGGAAGGAATGCAGTGCAAGTTCACTAGAATTATACCAGGACTACCTGGTCTAAATTCTGAAGGTGTGTTGTGTAGATTGAGTTTGTGCTTCCTTGAGAATATAAGATTAAAGGGTGATAAAATCAAGATGTTTGAAGGAGTTGATAGGACAGATAAAGAGAACTTATTTTCTCTGGTGGGGATTGTAGTTCAAAGGGCTTATGGCTATTATGCTAATAACTAGAGCGCATCATTAGTGATGTCAGATGATGTTAGATCACATGTAACTGGAGCCTGAGGGAAGAAGGTTCTAATGGAGCCCTGCTAACGTCTGGCTCTGTAAATAATGTAAGTGGTCAATAAATGTTCACTAGTTTGCAACAGGATGGGTCCCCATCTCTCTTCTATCGAAGACATCCAGAGCCTGGTTGTGATATTAAAACACGGTGGCAGCAGCCTGCAAACTATTCTTCAAGGGTCCCCGTGGACACTCTTCTGGTTCTATTTTCATGACTTTGGACTAAGGACTGAATCACAGTGCAAAATGACTAGTGTTGAGTTAAGGATTGAATTTGTGACCCGCGTGGTCAGTTCTGAGCCTAATGAATGATGTGCAGATGTTGAAGGATTAGAGGGCTGGGGAGAAATGTGTCGTCTGGAGTATGTTGAGAATTTCGAACCCACTGCCTGAAAGGGTGGTAGAGGTAAAAACCCTTGTAACATTTAAAAAGTACTTAGAGCTATTTGAGCTGCTGCAACTTACAAGGCTATGGACCAAAAACTGAAAGTGTGATTAGCTGGCTGGCTGCTCATTGACCAGCACAAACACAATGGGCTGAATGGCCTCCTTCCGTGTTGTAAATTTCAAGGTTTCCATGATTCTATGTGTATCTCTAAATTAGCACTTTGCAAGCCAATCTCCATACTTCCACATCAGCCACTTGCTCGCCCAGCTTGTTCCTAATGTCAGGAATTCTAGGATTCTCCTGGGGCCCTTGCAGCAAGTCACATGAAAAAAATTCTAATTGGCAAATTGTTTTCCCTTTAAGTTCCTTCCAGAGCAACAGCTCCTGAAAAATCACAATTCAGGTTCTAAATTCAGCCTGCGCTTTATGGAGAAGTTATATCTCTTTGATGGGCCAAATGGACTCTTTCTGTGCTGTAATGAGTCAACGGCTCGTCTGTGATGCTTAAAGGTCCCAAACGAAACTAATTCAGATTGTTAAACTTGAGAAGTAGCTGGAACAGAAAGTTAAGTGACATGTAAAGCACATCGCCAATTCACTGCCACCACACTGCACTGGACCACCCACTCTACAGATCACCCAGGACTAATTTCTCTCCCAATGTATTTGGTGACTGTGGTGAGGTGCAAAGGATTTGTCAAAAGTGAAAGAGCAGAATCAAAATGACTGAGGGATTTCTGTAACCCAGGCACACAATGAAAGGAAAATTAATCAGCTGAAATCAGCCCAGGATGCATTTTTCTCAGTTGGTCCAACATTTGAAACATAAGATCCTGAGGGGTCTTAACAAGCTCAATATGGACAGGATGTTTCCTCTTGAGGGAGAATCTTGTCCAAGGGGCCACTTTTTAAAAATAAGGAGTCGCCCATTTAGGACATAGATGAAAAGGACTTTTTCTCTCAGAGGGTAGTGAGTCTTTGGAACTCTCTTCTTCAAAAGGCGATGGAAGCAGAGCCTTTCAATGTTTTTAAGGCAGAGCTAGATGTATTCTTGATTAACAAGGAGGTGAAAAGTTATCGGGGGTGGGCAGGAATGTGGGGTTGAGGTTACAATCAGATCAGCCATGATCTTATTGAATGGTGGAGCAGGTTCGAGGGGCCGAGTGGCCTACTCCTGCTCCTAATTCGTATGTTCGTATGTATATTCGTATTTTATAAACGTTGGTTTTCGAACCTCATGATCTTTGCAAAGAATTAAAGGGAGTGGAAAGTAGTGAGGGAATTTTGAGTTAGAAGTGACACATGAAAGCGATTGACGGGCGGTATTTTCAGATGATCGCATAACATCTATTAAAAATGAGAATCATATGCATTTAGAAAATTGCTCTTTAAAACTTTAAAACAACATATTATAGACTTATAGACATTTACAGCACAGAAGGAGGCTATTCAGCCCATCGTGTCCACGCCGGTCATCAAAAATCTGACGACACTAATCCCTTTTTCCAGCACTTGGCCCATAGCCCTGGAGGCTATGGAAATGAAAGTGAATATCTAAATAATTCTTATTAACTCGATAATGTATCCTCTCAATAGCTACATTATTATTTTGTGTACTCCTGTGAGCAGAGCCGTACACAATATTCGAAATGCGGTTTTGTGATGTGATGTGGATTTATAAAGTGATAAGATTAACTCACCATCCTGCTTCAATATTGACCTTTTTAATACAACCCAACACCTGATTTGCTTTACTCACTGCCACTTACTAATTGATGTAATTGTTTAAATTTATTGTTAATCAGGACCCAGATCTCTTTCATTTTTCAGACGCAGAATTTTCTTTTTAGTTTCTAGAGGCTTCCTCAAACCTTTGCCCCACGTGAAGCACTTTGTATTTCTTTACTGAACCTTATCTGCCCCCTGTTTGTATTTCTTTACTGAACCTTATCTGCCCCCTTCTGTCCAATTGTCTCAACCAATTAAATCCTCCTGTAGTGTATCATATTCAGCTTTGCAGTCTACTACCCTCATTAGTTTTGTATCATCTGCTATTTTCGCCATTATGCATGTGATCACATTCTGATCATTCATAAAGTTTTAAACCGAAGAGGTTAATTTCAAACCCCTTTTCTCGTGAATAAGCAAAATAAGAAACCAGACCCCACCAGCCCACAATCACACTGCCTCTGAGCTTTTTCTTCACAAGGCTGTTTTAAAATACCTTTCCTTGGAAAGTAAGTGTTTTGCTGCCAAGCCTGATGTTTAATGCCCCTCCCTCAGTGCCTTCGAAAAGGTGTTGGTGAACCTTCCTCCTGAAATGTTGCAGTCAGCACAGCAGCCAGTTAAATCAGTTCTGCTCTCCATAAAACAAAACAGCCAATGGTGGGCGAGTTTGCGATGATAGCAGAGATTTCAACATGAGGGTATACTTGCTGAAATTGTCTAGGTATGCGAACAACTTATCTATCTGTCTTGATCTGATAAAGATGGCAGTTTCAATGGCTGCCCCATTCTTTCCAAAAAGAATCCAACGTGAGAGTTGTGGCTCCCGATTGTTCAAATAGTTTCAGCTTTATCCTTTATTCAAGAAAAGGCTCTGATTGGCCATTTCATTCTCAGGGATCTTGGATTTGCCTTCACATCAAAACCACAGAATAAATTAACTGAAGAATCTTTGCCAAGTCCAATTGATAGGAAATGCAAAAGATGAAAGTAAATTAAGATGCCTTGAAAAAATGATAAAATACCTCATTTAAATATGACACCAGCTGTAAGTGAAGTTTTAGTCAAACTTTTGCTTATGGAGGAGTGATGGGGTGAAAATAATCAAAATAATTGATAACACCAAAGTTACTGATGTTAAGTAAAGTCATACTTTTACCTCCCTTTGAAATCTTCCATCACCTTGTTTGTTCCAGCCTGTATCACATGTGATCAAAGCAAGTTGAATGTTGATAAATGAGAACAGTTTGTAATCTATTTGGAACAGAAGTAGGTGTACATCATGGTCAATATATCTTGACAGAATTATTAACCTGATCTCTTAGAATTCCAGGTAATGTGCCATTTGTCACCTTGCAGTTCAATTCTGTCACTATCTGACTCTGATTCTGTCGTGACTTGTCTTCTGGGTGAAGAATTAAACACTCTCCCTTATTGCACACCTCTCCCCAATCACTGAGCTCGAGAAACAAGATGATGTCAACCATGTTTCATTGTGTAACTGTTGTCATACGAAGATGAAGTTCCACTTTCTGAGAGAGCTGCATTTCCCATTCTCACCAGCTAACTTACAAATTCATCACAAACTTAGCAACAAGTCTCACAAGCACACGGCAAACTTTTCAAAAATAATTCGCTCTCAGGAAACGGGTGCCTAATTGCCATTGAGAGGATGGTGGTGAGCTACAGTCCATGTCTTCTAGATACACCCATAGTGCTGTCAGGAAGGGAGTTCCAGGATTTGGACCCGTGACAATGAAGAAATGGTGATTATATACCCAAGTCAGGATGGTGCGGAGGGTAATTTGCAGGTGATAGCCCCTCCTGAAGCTACTGCCTGCTGCCCCGTCCTGTTAACTCTATAAGAATCTTTTCACGATTACAGTAACAACAACTTGTATTTATATAGCACACTTAATGTAATAAAACATATCAAGGTGCTTCACAAGAACATTACAAAACAAAGTATAACACTGAGCCACATAAGGAGATATTAGATCAGATGATCAAAAGCTGGGTCAAAGATTTTGGTTTTAAGGAAAGTCTTAAAGAAGGAAAGAGAGGTAGAGAGGCGGAGAGGTTTAGGGAGGGAATTCCTGAGGACCCAGGCAACTGAAGGTGTGGCCTCTGATGGTGGAACAATTAAAATCAGGGATGCACAAGAGGCCAGAATTAGTGGAGTCAGATATCCTGGAGGATTGTGGGGCTGGAGGAGATTACAGAGATAGGGAGAGACAAGGCCCTGAGGTAATGAAAACAAGGGTGGCAATTTTAAAATCAAGATGTTGCTTGACTGGGAGCCAAAGGAGATCACAGGAGGCGATGGGTGAATAGAGATTACTGCGAGTTAACACACAGGCAACAGAGGTTTGGAGGTCCTCAAGTTTATAGAGGATAGAGTGTGGGGGAGCAGCCAGGAGTGCATTAGAATAAGCAGGTGACAAAGTCATGACTGAGGTTTTCAGCAGCAGTTCAGGTAAGAAAGGGGTGAAAAGAGGTGGTCTTAGTGATAGCATGAAAATGAGGTCAGAAACTCATCTCAGGATCAAACATCACACCAAGTTGTGAACAGACTGGCTTAATCTCAGGCTGCTGCTAGAGAGAGGGATGGAGTCAAGTAGATAGGGAATGAGTTTGGAGCGGGGCTGAAAACAATGGCTTCAGTCTTCCCAATATTTAATTGCAGGAAATTGCTGCTCATCCAGTAATGGATGTGAGATAAGCAATTTGATAATTTAGTAACGGTGGAGGAGTCGAGAGAGATGGTGGTGAGGCAGAAACAGAAAATGCTGGAAAACTCAGCAGGTCTGACAACATCTGTGGAGAGAGAGAAACAAGGTTAACGTTCCGAGCTCATATGACCCTTTTTCACACCCTTCGAGTCACACGGACTCGAAAGGTTAACTTTGTTTCTCTCTCCCCACATGCTGTCAGACCTGCTGAGCTTTCCCAGCATTTTCTGTTTTTGTTTTGTGATTTCCAGCACCCGCAGAATTTTGCTTTTATCTTGGTGATGAGGCAGAGTTGGGTGGCGTGAGTGTACATGTGAAAACTAACAGTGTGTCTTCGGATGAAGTTGCTGAGGGGCAGCATGTAGCTGAGAAATAGGAGGGTGGGGGCCAGAGATAATTGCTTTGGGGGGGTCCAAGGTTAATGCTGATCAAATTGACAATCAATTGCAGTGAATAAACACATTCTCTGTTCACCTTTTTGTGAACCACCGATCAGGGACTTGTCCCAATGTTACAGGCAGGAAGATTTTATAGATTTGACTTGTTTACCTCAATATCCTGGAACTGAACTGGGAAATAAAACTGCTTTTGGAGCTTGTTATCAGCTAATTAGCATTCAGGAAAAGGAGGGACTTTGCTTGGATTGTGTGGCAGTATGGGGTAAATACGTTCACAGACATATTTTGTTGGTGTTTCTTGGGCAACCAAAAAACAAGCATAAAAACATCAATAACAGGCTGGGTGCATGAAGGCTGAAGTCAATTTTTTGATGTGGTTTAGCGCAGCATATGGAAGCTCACTAAGGGATAAATTTAACTCTGTGGATTCCAAAAATATGGGGAGTACAGATGCCAAAGTAGCTCATGTATCAGGAGCACTAAATGGGAATGTTTTCATGGATTTACCAGTGAACCTACAGTGGAGAGTTGGATGGTGCAAATGTGAACAACAGGTGAGAACAGAATTGGGTTTAGTTTTGATCCATCCTGTTCCATAACATCACCACTCACTGCCCAGACTGACACAAACATAACAAAAACAGAATTACCTGGAAAAACTCAGCAGGTCTGGCAGCATCGGTGGAGAAGAAATCAGTTAACGTTTCGAGTCCTCACGACCCTTCGGCAGAACTGAGTATAGTTAGGAAAGAGGTGAAATATAAGCTGGTCTAAGGTGGGGGGAGAGAGAAGTTGAGGGTGGGGTGATTGTGGGGATAAGCAAGCAGTGATAGGAGCAGATAATCAAAAGATGTCACAGACAAAAGGATCAAAGAGGTGTTAAAGGTGGTGATATTATCTAAGAAAAGTGCTAATTAAGAATGGAAGGCCTTGTCGCCCCTGCAAAGTCCTCCTTACTCTGGGGGCTAGTGCCAAAATTGGGAGAGCTGTCTCGCAGACTAGTCAAGCAACAGCCTGACATAGTCATCCTCACGGAATCATGCCTTACAGATAATGTCCCAGACACCACCATCACCATCCCTGGGTATGTCCTGTCCCACCGGCAGGACAGGCTCAGCAGTGGGGGATGGGGGAGGGGGCACAGTGGTATACAGTCAGGAGGGAGTTGCCCTGGGAGTTGTCAACATCAACTCTGCGGACCCCATGAAGTCTAATGGCATCAGGTCAAACATGGGCAAGGAAACCTCCTGCTGATTACCATGTACCGTCTCCCCTCAGCTGATGAATCAGTGCTCCTCCATGTTGGACACTATTTGCAAGAAACCCTGGGGGTGGCAAGGGTGCAGAATGTACTCTGGGTGGGGGACTTCACTGTCCATCACCAAGAGTGGCTCAGTAGCACCACTACAGACCAAGCTGACTGAGTCCTAGAGGACATAGCTGCTAGACTGGGTCTGTGGCTGGTGGTGAGGGAACCAACAAGAGGGAAAAATGTACTTGACCTCACCCTCACCAGCCTGCCTGCCGCAGATGCATCTGTCCATGACAGTATCGGTAGGAGTGACCACCATACATTCCATATGGAGATGAAGTCCTGTCTTCACATTCAGGATACCCTCCATCATGCTGTGTGGCACTACCACTGTGCTAAATGGGATGGATTACGAACAGGTCTAGGAACTCTAGACTGGGAATCCATGAGACATTGTGGGCCATCAGCAGCAGCAGAACTGTACTCAGCCACAATCTGTAACCTCATGGCCCAGCATATCCCCCACTCTACCATTACCATCAAGCCAGGGGATCAGCCCTGGTTCAATGAAGAGTGCAGGAGGGCATGCCAGGAGCAGCACCAGGCATACCTAAAAATGAGGTGTTAACCTGATGAAGCTACAACACAGGACAACTTGCTGGCCAAACAGCATAAGCAGCAAGTGATAGAAAGAGCTAAGCGATCCTACAACCAACGGATCAGATCTATGTTCTGCAGTCCTGCCACATCCAGTCGTGAATGGTGGTGGACAATTAAACAACTCACTGGAGGAGGAGGCTCCATAAACATCCACATCCTTAATGATGGTGTAGCCCAGCACATCAGTGCAAAAGATAAGGCTGAAGTATTTGCTACAAACGTCAGCCAGAAGTTCCGAGTGGATGATCCATCTCGGCCTCCTCCGGAGGTCCCCAGCATCAGAGATGCTAGTCTTCAGCCAATTCAATTCACTCCACGTGATATCAAGAAATGGCTGAAGGCACTGGGTATTGCAAAGGTTTTGGGCCCTGACAATATTTTGGCAATAGTACTGAAGATAAAAGCAAAAAACTGCGGATGCTGGAAACCCAAAACAAAAATAAAAATACCTGGAAAAATGCAGCAGGTCTGACAGCATCTGCGGAGAGGAACACAGTTAACGTTTTGAGTCCGTATGACTCTTCAACAGAACTAAGGAAAAATAGAAAAGAGGTGAAATATAAGCTGGTTTAAGGTGGGGGGTGGGACAGGTAGAGCTGGATAGAGGGCCAGTGATAGGTGGAGATAACCAAAAGATGTCATAGACAAAAAGTCAAAGAGATGTTGAAGCTGGTGATATTATCTAAGGAATGTGCTAATAGGTGACATTAAGGGTAGAAAGCAGGACGAGCAAGGTACAGATAGCCCTAGTGGGGGTGGGGTGGGGGGAAGGGATCAAAATCGGCTAAAAGGTAGAGATAAAACAATGGATGGAAATACATTTAAAAATAATGGAAATAGGTGGGAAAAGAAAAATCTATAAAATTTTCCAATAATACCCCCCACTTGCCTGGATGAGTGCAGCTCCCGCAACACTCAAGAAACTCGACACCATCCAGGACAAATTAGCCCACTTGAATTCCACCCCATCCACAAACATTCACTCCCTCTATCACCGACGCACAGCGGCAGCAGTGTGTACCATCTACAAGATGCATCTCAGCAACTCACAAAGGTTCCTTAGACAGCATCTTCCAAACCAACAAACACTACCCTCTAGAAGGACAAGGACAGCAGATAGATGGGAACACCACCACCTGGAAGTATCCCTCCAAACAACTCCCATCCTGACTTGGAAATATATTGCTGTTCCTTCACTGTTGCTGGGTTAAAAGAGTTAGGAACTCCCTTCCTAACAGCACTGTGGGTGTACCTACACCACATGGACTACAGTGGTTCAAGAAGGCAGCTCACCACCACGTTCTTAAGGGCAATTAGGGATGGTCAATAAATGCTGGCCCAGCCAGATGGTGGGTCCTCCCCTAGAAATTTTTCTTTCTCATTGGAATGTTTCGATTCTCTGTATTTTGAAATATCCACTTCAATACCTGCCATCACATTCTATTGGCCTATCCCTTAACCTCATTTGCCAGTTCACTTTCGCTAGCTCTGCTTTCATACCCTTATATGTCCTTATTTAAGCTTAAATCACTAGTCTTGCACCCACTCCTCTTTCCCTCAAACTGAATGTAAAATTCAATCATATTATGATCACTGTTAACTAGGGAAGCCTTCACTGGGAGGAAATCAATTCATCTTACCTCATTGCACAATACCAGGTCTAGTATAGCCTGCTCTCTGATTGGCTCCAGAACGTGCTACTCTTCGAAACTATCCTGAAGACAATCTATGAACTCTTCCTCGAAGCTACATTTACCCACCTGATTTTCCCAGTTTATATCCTAACATTAAAAGATTAAAACTCCCTATGATTATTGCCCTACCTTTCTGATGTTATCTCTTCCTTTATACCCCATCCTACCGTGTGGTTACTGTTAGGGGGCCTGTACACGACTCCCACAAGTGACTTCTTGCCTTTTTCATTTCTCATCTCTACCCAAACCGCTTCTACATCCTGGTTCCCTGAACTTAGGTCATCCCTCTCTGATGTGCTAATACCATCATTAATTAACAGAGCCGCCTCTCCACCTTTTCCTAACTTCCTGTCCTTCCTAAATGTCACGTACCCTTCAATATTCAGGTCCCAGTCTATTTCATCCTGTAGCCATGTCTCTGTAATGGCTATCAGATCATACTTATTTATTTCTATTTGTGCGATCAGTTCATCTGTTTTGTTTCGAATGCTACATGCATTCAGATACAGCGCCTTTTGTTATTTTTGTCATGTCTAGCCTTATCTGTTGATTTACTCTTAGATTTTCACTCTCTGTCCCTTCCTGTCACAGTCTGTTTATCATTTCTCATATTAATACCTTTCTCTCTTGCTTTGTCTCTACTCTTTGGCTTACTACATCTTCCCAAATTTGATCCCACTATTTAGTTGAAAATCCTCTCTGCTTCCCTCATTATGCAGCTAGCTAGAACAATGATCCCAGCACGGTTCAGGTGTCAACCTTCCCAGCAGTACAGCCCCCATTTTCCCCAGTGCTGGTGTCAGTGCCCCACAAACTGGAACCCACTTCTTCCACACCAATCTTTCAGTCACGCATTCATCTCTCTAATCTTATTTGCCCTTTGTCAATTTGCTCGTAGTTTAGGTGATCATTCAGAGATTCTTGCCTTTGGGATCCTGCTTCTTAATTTGTGCCTAGCTCCTCATACTGACTATGCAGGACCTCCTTCCTCATCCGGCCTCTGTCGTTGGACCACGATGACCGGATCCTCTCCCTACCCCTCCCAGTGTAAGTTCTGTACCTTACTATCTTAGTCTTCTGTGGCTAACTCATTATCTCACAGGCCAGTCACACTGTTCCAAATCAGGTAGGTGTAGACATGTTTTATTATATATATAACTGGCGGGCCTCATTTTATTCAATTTCCTTGAACCTTTCTCAAACCTGCGCAGGCCCATGGCTGGCAGGTAGATGTGAGCAGGGAATTAGGCAATGGGATAACTCAGCCATGGACACACAGCCATGGACACAGTTGTATGGACACACAGCCATGGACACACAGCCATGGACACAGTTGTATGGACACACAGCCATGGACACAGTTGTATGGACACACAGCCATGGACACACAGCCATGGACACAGTTGTATGGACACACAGCCATGGACACACAGCCATGGACACACAGCCATGGACACACTGGTATAGACATACAACCTTGGTCTCACACAAATGAACATTGCTGGTTGGTAAGTACCCATGGCTGTATCAGTAGGGGTGACCATCACACAGTCATTGTGGAGATGAAGTCCTGGCTTCACATTACGGATACCGTCCATCATGTTGTGTGGTAGTACCACCGTGCTAAATGGGATAGATCTTGAAAAGATCTAGCAACTCAAGACTGGGCATCCATGAGGCGCTGTGGGCTATCAGCAGCAGCACAATTGTGCTCGAACACAATCTGTAAACTCATGGCCCAACATATCCCCCACTCTACCTTTACCATCAAGCCAGGGGATCAACCCTGGTTCAATGAAGAGTGCAGGAGGGCATGCCCGGAGCAGTACCAGGTATACCTAAAAATGAGGTGTCAACCTGGTGAAGCTATAACACAAGACTACTTGCATTTGGCATGTTTGGCACAGCACAAGCAGCAAGTGATAGACAGGGCTAAGCGATCCAGCATCCAATATATCAGATCTAAGGCAGCGTTTGACCGAGTGTGGCATCAAGGAGCCCTAGCAAAACTGGAGTCACTGGGAATCAGGGGGAAAACTCTCCGCTGGTTGGAGTCATACCTAGCACAAAGGAAGACGGCTATGGTTGTTGGAGGTCAGTCATCTCAGCTGCAGGACATCACTGCAGAAGTTCCTCAGGGTAGTGTACTAGGCCCAACCATCTTCAGCTGCTTCATCAATGATCTTCCTTCCATCATAAGGTCAGAAGTGGGTATACTCCCTGATGATTGCACAATATTCAGCACTATTCACAATTCCTCAGATACTGAAGCAGTCCATGTCGAAATGCAACAAGACCTGGACAATATCCAGGTTTGGGCTGACAAGTGGCAAGTAACATTTATGCCACACAAGTGTCAGGCAATGAACATCTCCAACAAGAGAGAATCCAACCATCACCCCTTGACGTTCAATGGCATTTCCATCACTGAGTCCCCCTAATACTAATATCATGGGGGTTCCAATTAACCAAAAACTGAACTGGACTAGCCATATAAATACTGTGGCTATAAGAGCAGGTCAGAGGCTAGAAATCTTATGACGAGTAACTCAGCTCCTGACTCCCAAAGCCTGTCCACGATCGACAAGGCACAAGTCAGGACTGTGATGGAATATTCCCCACTTGCCTGGATGAGTGCAGCTCCTACAACACTGAAGAAACTGGACAACGTCCGGGCAAAGCAGCTCAATTGATTGGCTCTGTAGATATTGCCTTCCAAACCCATAAGCACTGCCACCTAGAAGGACAAGGGCAGCAGTTAGATGGGAATACCACCACCTGGAAATTCCCCTCCAAGTCACTCACTATCCTGACTTGGAAATATATCGCCGTTCCTTCACTGTCGCTGGGTCAAAATCCTGGAACTCCCTCCCTAACAGCACTGTGGGTGTACCTACGCCACATGGACTGCAGTGGTTCAAGGCAGCTCACCACCACCTTCTCAAGGGCAACTAGGGATGGGCAATAAATGCTGACCCAGCCAGTGATGCCCACATCCCGTGAATGAATAAAAAAAAGCTCTGCTGTCCTGCCACATCCAGTTGTGAATGGTGGTAGAAAATTAAACAACTCACTGGAGGAGGAGGCTCCACAAATATCCCCATCCTCAATGATGGAGGAGCCCAGCACATCAGTGCAAAAGATAAGGCTGAAGTATTTGCTACAATTTTCAGCCAGAAGTGCTGAGTGGATGATCCATCTCAACCTCCTCCGGAGGTCCCCAGCATCACAGATGCCAGTCTTCAGCCAATTCCATTCACTCCACGTGACATCAAGAAACGGCTGAAGGCACTGGATACTGTAAAGGCTATGGGCCCTGACAATATTCTGGCAATAGTACTGAAGACTTGTGCTCCAGAACTT
Organism: Cetorhinus maximus; assembly: GCF_964194155.1. Taxonomy (NCBI): domain Eukaryota; kingdom Metazoa; phylum Chordata; class Chondrichthyes; order Lamniformes; family Cetorhinidae; genus Cetorhinus; species Cetorhinus maximus. The sequence continues at coordinate 143,791,539 of NC_135888.1, read as the reverse complement.
GCCATGCCCCTAGCCAAGCTATAACACTGGCATCTACCCGGCGATGTGGAAAATTGCCCAGGTATGTCCTGTACACAAAAAGCAGGACAAATCCAACCCGACCCATCAGTCTACTCTCCATCACCAGTAAAGTAATGGAAGGAGTCATCAACTGTGCTATCAAGCAGCACTTGCTTAGCAATAACCTGCTCACTGATGCCCAGTTTGGGTTCCGCCAGGGCCACTCAGCTCCTGACCTCATTACAGCCTTGGTTCAAACAGGGACTCCCGAGGTGAAGTGAGAGTGACTGCTTTTGACATCAAGGCAGCATTTGACCGAGTGTGGCATCAAGGAGCCCTAGAAAAACTGAAGTCAATGGGAATCAGGGGAAAAACTCTCCGCTGGTTGAAGTCATACCTAGCACAAAGGAAGATGGTTGTGGTTGTTGGAGGTCAGTCATCTCAGCTCCAGGACATCACTGCAAGAGTTCCTCAGGGTAGTGTCCTCGGCCCAACCATCTTCAGCTGCTTCATCAATGATCTTCCCTCCATCATAAGGTCAGAAGTGGAGATGTTTGCTGATGATTGCACAATGTTCAGCACCATTCGCGACTCCTCAGATACTGAAGCAGTCCATGTCCAAATGCAGCAAGACCTAGACAATATCCAGGCTTGGGCTGATAAGTGGCAAGTAACATTCGCGCCACACAAGTGTCAGGCAATGGCCATCTCCAACAAGGGAGAATCCAGCCATCGCCCCTTGATGTTCAATGGCATTATCATCACTGAATCCCCCACTCTCAATATCCTGTTGGTACCATTGCCCAGAAACTGAACTGGACTAGCCATATAAATACTGTGGCTACAAGAGCAGGTCAGAGGCTAGGAATCGTGTGACGAGTAACTCGCCTCCTGACACCCGAAAGCCTGTCCACCATCTGCTTGGCACAAGTCAGGAATGTGATGGAATACTCCCCACTTGCCTGGCTGAGTACAGCTCCCACAACACTCAAGGCATTTGACACCATCCAGGACAAAGCAGCCAGTTTTATTTGCATCACATCCACAAACATTCACTCCCTCCACCACCGACGCACAGTCGCAGCAGTGTGTGTACCATCTACAAGGTGCACTGCAGGAATTCACCAAGGCTCCTTAGGCTGCACCTTCCAAACCCATGGCCACTACCATCTAGAAGGACAAGGGCAGCAGATAGATGGGAACATCACCACCTAAAATTTCCCCTCCAAGTCACTCACCATCGTGACTTGGAAATATATCACTGTTTGTTCACTGCCGCTGGGTCAAAATCCTGGAACTCCCTCCCTAAAAGCACTGTGGGTGTAGCTACACCACATGGACTGCAGCGGTTCAAGGAAGCAGCTCACCATCACCTTCTCAAGGGCAATTAGGGATGGGCAATAAATGCTGGCCCAGCCAGCGAAGCCCACATCCTGTGAGTGATTGTAAATATAAATGGCTAGGGCAGGGAAAATGGGAAATTGGGAGGATGGATTGGAGAGACCAAGGATCTCGAGGTCTCTTCTAGTCCACAGTCCAGCTCCTGGTGGGAAAGCCCCACTCGGGCCTCCAGCCAGAATTTCAGGCACGTCCTGATTCACATATTTGAAGAAGGACCTGGTTACCTCCCTGTGGGTGTCCAGCTCATCTGCTTAAAACCCCAGGTTTAATAGCAGCTCCCAGATGGAAAGCTGTGGGATCTCAGTGTTGAAGTTACTGCCTGGTTCGCAGGCGATGGCCTGTTATTATTCCCCAGAATGACCAGGCCTGGCTGATACCTCGCTGCTAATGTTGTCCATGTGGGGCATCTGAGCCTGCTTTCCCTGGCGCGTCTGCTGGTCTTTGATTGGTCTGGAGAGCAGCTTCATCCTCATATCCTGTTGCTTGGTCAGAGGTGTGAATTTCTGGGATTCAGCAAGATTTCCCCTTGTTTTTTCCACAAGATGATCCAAACTTCTCCAAAGAGTTTCTCAAGCTGTATCCCAGCTCCTGGAGGACATACCAGTAGTGACATCATCAGTAAGTTCTGAGCACATCGCCAAGTCTGCATTGAGGTGGAGGAATGTCATGTGACATAAATGTGAAGCAGGAGGTGAACTGAGATCCCAAGGGAACCCTTGTCATGAGGCAGAAACCTGGAGGGGGTTACTATGGCCACACTGCTCTCACCTGGGCACTCTCAAGATGTCGATCTGTGAAATGCCTGTTCCAATCCAGCAGGTTAACCCTGTTAAAACCTCCTCCATGCACAGAACCACCACAAAACTACACCCTTCTAATCAAATCCCTCCATGTCTTCTCCCCTCCTTATCTCTGAAACCTGCAACTCCATAACTTTCTGGGATCTCTCAGCTCCTCCGATTCTGGCACCTTGAGCATCCCCGATGTTAATCACTCCACCAGTGGTGGTTTTGCCATCAGCTGCCTCAGTCCAAAGCACTGGAATTTCTTCCTGAAAACTCCCTGCCTCTCTAACTCTTTCTCCTCTTTAAATTCACCCCTTAAAATTTACCACAAGCTTTTGGTCTCCTGCCCTAGCATTTCCTTGTGGCTCAGTGTCTCATTTTGTTTGATAATGTTCCTGTAACTTGTTTTGGGTGTTTCACTATGTTAAAGATACTATACAAATGCAAGTTTTTCTTGGTCATCTATATCTTTTTGCTACACATGCCGAGGATGTGTTCATAAAGTCACAGCGAGTTGTCACTGCTGCTGCTCGTGGCTCTGAATCCTCTTTGTCTGGGTTGAAGGAATCAATGCTGCTGATCGGATGTTGGAGGCAGATGTTGATGAAGCTGTCACAGGAGTTGCTGTTCTGGGAGGATGAGGTTCAAAGGGCTGAAGGGCTTTCTAAGCTGGGCTCTATGGGTCTGAGCCAACAGCATCAGAAACTCAGACATGCAGTGCCTGTGCATTTTCACTATTCCTCTCCTCTGCTTCCTTTATTTCATTATCCCACTCCCACCATCAGCGTTTTCTACACCACTCATCCTTTCTACCACATACTGTACAGGGTGGAAATAAATAGTAAGTGATACCCTTCTCTGCACTAATATCTGGTTCAATCTGTCAATGGTGCTGGTCAGCACCAGCTACTAAACTCTATCCAATTTAAAATCCTGGCACTCATCTACAAGTTTAAAAAGAAAATCAATCTTGGCTAATTTACTCTCTCTCTCTCTCTAGTGGAGTTAGCAACTTCACAATTCAAGTGTGACTCCCCGCACCTATCCTGTCATTAATCACGTTGTTTTCCCTTAATTTGTTTGTTTCTAGGCAGAGCTTTTGATAGCCCAGTGGTTGTGAAATCTCCTCAGTGACGGTGAAGGTCTGAGTAGCTACTGCCTGCAATCTATTTCTGCCAAGTTCAGTTGTGCTGCTGCTGCTGCTGAAGGGGCTGCATGTCCCATACATTCAGATACCTGAGGATTATCTCGCCTGCTGTTTTCCTGCTTTCCACAGTTTCAATTCACTTATTTTACCAAAAAAAACATCACTTGATTCCATGGCTGTCAGCAGTCCTCTTGTTCTGTGTGAGTGAAGACCATGAGTATCTGCAGGCTATTCAACTCCTGAAGCCATCAGTAGTAACCTGATATGTAATATACCTTTCAGGCAAGGATTGTAATGTAAGGTCACATGATCTGAATACCCAATAGCAGAGTAGTGCAGGCTGCCTCTCTGTGGGAGAGTCTTGAGTTAGTCACTGATGAGTGAAGACAGAGTTTTAAGTTGTGAGCGCACAAGTGCAGCTGCTGACTTTAGTTTGTAAATAAACATCATGTGTTTATTCTAACGACAATGTCCTGATGTTCTCTGTCTCTGCAGCAACTCGGTCACCCCAATTTAAGCATACAACCCAGATCCGTTAGCCCAACAAACCCAAGGGACTGGATCCAACAAACTGGTGACGAGAGTAAAAGCATGAAGAATCATGGCAAAATCGAGGTAAAAAGCAAGCAAGAACAAAAGAACCCAGAAAAGCCGAAATCGAGTTGTACCTCACACAGTAGTTGTAAGTAAAATAAATTATCTTCTGAGCATCAAAGTGATCTCCTCAGGACACACCGCAATTTGGAAGAGTGGAGCCATTCGATCCAACCTCGGACGACTGGTCTCACTATGTTAAACACCTCGTGTTCTTCTCTCAGGTGAACCACATTGTGGGGGAGGAGAAGAGGCACACGATCCTTCTGTCCACGTGTGGGGGTAAGACACACGGATTAATTCGGAATCTATTGGTGCCCAACGCCCCAGACATGAAAAGTTTTGATGATTTTGTGAACCTTATAAAGAATCATTATCATCCCGAGCCATCGGTGACGATGCAACAGGTTAAATTTAACTCAAGAAATAGAGCTGGGGGAGGGGGGGGTGTGGGGGGAGACAGTTGCATGTTATGTTGCAAGTCTGAAGCAATTGGCTGAATATTGCGAGTTTGGTACATCTATCAATGATATGCTTAGAGATCGTTTGGTGTGCAGCATAAGCGAAAATGCAATTTGGAAGAGATTACTTGCTGAGACAAATCTAGATTTTCAGAAGGCATTAGAAGTTGCTATGGCAATGGAAGGTGCAGTGTGAGACTCAGAAGCCATTTTAGGAGTGGAAAATGGTGCCGTCCTCTATATTAGGTGGGGAACCCCAACCAAAAAGAGTGTGAAAGTGTGCAGCTTTGTTCAGAAGTGGGAAGCAGGCACCGCTAGCGGACAGAGTGAAAGAGAAAACTCAGCAGCAAATACATGGCATAATAGTGATAGAGGTAGAAGCAGACAACCCTGGACTGAATCCCAATTTATAAAAGATCAAATGTTTCTTTTGCCATCATAATGGCACCTCATGAGACATTGTAAAGACCGAATTAGGCAGACTTTCAGGTAAAAGTAAAAACTCCAAGAGATAAACAGTGTTGAAAAGCCTGAAGTATTGGATGTTGATATCTATTCATTATATAATTTAAAGCTAGGAAGAATGGAGCCTATCTATGTAACCATGAGAGTGAATGAGAATCCTCTCAGAATGGAGGTGGATACTGGTGCAGCTACTACGGTGATAGGTGAGCACACTTTCAAATACCCAAATCACGGAGAATGTCAGCTGAATTTAGAAGAAACTGATGAATAATTAAAAACCTACAGAGGTGAAGACACACAAGTCAAGGGCGTATTTAAAGTCACAGTACATTGTGGAGGTCAAACAGAGTGATTTTACCCTTGATGGTGGTAGCAGGCAGAGAACCAAGCATACTAGGACGAAGCAGGCTGAGGGAAATCAACCTTGATTTGTCACAGAGATTCCAAAAGAAAAGTGAAAACCTGCTGAAAGATCTTCACACACAACCAGTTTCTCTCCTGTCTAAGTATGTACCTCTTGAAAAGTATGAAGAGAAACAGGAAGAATTGTTCACTTTTCTAAGTAAAATAAAGGATGACTCAGCTGAGAAGACACGGCAATGCTTGATTTTCCAGGAGGCAGTATACCAACGCAAAAAAACAATGGAAGAGCTGAAAACTCAGATACGTGAAACCAAAGAGGCTTTGGAGGCAAAAGCCGCAGAATTTTCTAAGAAGCTGATGAAGTTCTGGAAAACTTAATCAGAGTTCACTCAAGTCGGGCTTACATCTGAGATTAGTCTGGCCAATGTGGAAGTTGAAAAGAAGGCCGAGAATAAAGTCAGTGTCAGAAAGAAGAATGCCCATCAAAAGGAAACACAGAAGCACAACTAATACCATTGATCTCGGCAGTGTATAAGTATACTTTCATTCATAGGCCCAGGAGTCAAATTGCAAACACAGATGCACTCAGTCGTTTGCCTGTGCAAATAAACGATGAGGATGTTCCAATTCCTCAGGAATTTGTGTTGTTATTAAACTTCCTGGACTCATCACCGAGATGTGCCAGACAGATTAAAGATTGGACGAACTGAGACCCAGTCTTATCAAAAGTGAGGAATCCAGTTCTTTATGGTTGGTTACAAACACAAGAATCTGATGAAATAAAGCCTTATTTCCAGAGAAGATACGAAATAACCAGCCAAGAAGCTATTTTATTGTGGGGAGCTCGTGTGATTGTTCCTCCAAAAGGATGAAAACCATTGTTATCTGAACTTCACAGTGCACATCCTGGAATTTCCCGAATGAAGTCAATAGCACGCAGCTATATGTGGTTGTCGGGAATCGCTGGAGGAATAGAAAACTTAGTGAGAAGTTGTATGCAGTATCGACAAATCAAAAGTTACCTGCAACACCTCCGTTACACCCCTGGGAGTGGCCAGGAAGGCCATAGGTGCGAGTACACATGACTATGTGGGACCTTTTATGGGAACAATGTTTCTACTTACCATAGACGCCCATTCAAAATGGATGGATATATATGAAGTAGGGTCATCCATATCTTCAACGACAATAAACAAGCTACAACAAAGCTTCATTACAAATGGATTACCTGAAGTGCTAGTATCAGATAATGGAACAGTATTCACAAGTGCTGAATTTAACTGATTTACACGCCTCAATGGTATTGTTCATGTGCAGACATCTCCATATCACCCTTCTTCAAACAGACTCACCGAGAGAGCAATTCAGGCATTCAAATCTGATATGAAGAAATTATCTGGAGTTTCGACAGTGACTAAATTGGCACATTTTCTTTTCCATTATAGAACCGCAGGTTGTCTCACCTGCGAAATTGTTGATGAACCTCCATCTCCAGTCGAGACTAACCCTTATCATGCAAAACTTGAGGGGTGAGGTAGAAGGAAGGCAGGAAAATCAGAAAATGGGACATGATTGTCGCAGACAGGACAAAACATTTAATATAGGAGTGAAGGTATTTGTGAACAATGTTAGAGAAAGATCAGCATGGTTGTTTGGGATCACTGTGCAATAACCGGATCTCTTTCCTACCATGTGAAAATCAGACATCGAATAATAAGGAGACATGCAAATCACATATGAACAGGAGAAACCAAATATTCAGAAGTGATTCCACCAGTGCTCGAGACTGAATCAACATTTCCTACTGAAAGAACTCAGCCAAGTACAAATATATTTGAAGGACCGTCTGTACCTGAAATAGTGGAAGAAACAAATTTACAGGTGCCTGCTGTAGAACCTGAAGCCCAAGGGAGACTCCAAAGCCAACTTCAGAAGCTGTGGAGAGGAAGTGTTCTACATGCGTAAAGAAACCCCCAGAGACTGACTTTGTAAATAACTGATGTGTGTAAATAGCTTGATATATGTATTTTTCAGTAAAGGGGGAGGGATGTAGTAAACTGATACATAATACACCTTTAAGACAAGTATTGTAATTTCTTTTTTATTCATTTACGGGATGTGGGCTTCGCTGGCTGGGCCAGCATTTATTGTCCATCCCTAATTGCCCTTGAGAAGGTGGTGGTGAGCCGCCTTCTTGAACCTCTGCAGTCCATGTGGTGTAGGTACACCCACAGTGCTGTTAGAAAGGGAGTTCCAGGATTTTGACCCAGCGACAGTGAAGGAACGGTGATATATTTCCAAGTCAGGATGGTGAGTGACTTGGAGGGGAACTTCCAGGTGATGGCGTTTCCATCTATCTGCTGCCCTTGTCCTTCTAGGTGGTAGTAGCCATGGGTTTGGAAGGTGCTGTCGAAGGAACCTTGGCGAATTCCTGCAGTGCATTTTGTAGATGGTACACACTGCTGCTACTGTGCATCGGTGGTGGAGGGAGTGAATGTTTGTGGATGTGGTGCCAATCAAGTGGACTGCTTTGCCCTGGATGATGTCGAGCCTCTTCAGTGTTGTAGGAGCTGCACTCATCCAGGCAAGTGGGGAGTATTCCATCACACTCCTGACTTGTGCCTTGTAGATGGTGGACAGGCTTTGGGGAGTCAGGAGGTGAATTACTCACTGCAGGATTCCTAGCCTCTGACCTGCTCTTGTAGCCACAGTATTTATATGGCTAGTCCAGTTCAGTTTCTGGTCAACGGTAACCCCCAGGATGTTGATAGTGGGAGATTTGGTGATGGTAATGCCATTGATTGTCAAGGGGTGATGGTTAGATTCTCTCTTGTTGGAGATGGTCATTGCCTGACACTTGTGTAGTGCGAATGTTTCTTGCCACTTGTCAGCCCAAGTCTGGATATTGTCCAGGTCTTGCTGCATTTGGACATGAAATGCTTCAGTATATGAAGAGTCATGAATGGTGCTGAACATTGTGCAATCATCAACGAACACCCCCACTTCTGACCTTATGATGGAAGGAAGATTATTGGTGAAGCAGCTGAAGATGGTTTAGTCCAGGATACTACCATGAGGAACTCCTACAGTGATATCCTGGAGCTGAAGTGACTGACCTCCAACAACCACAACCATCTTCCTTTGTGCTAGGTATGACTCCAACCAGCAGAGAGTTTTCCCCCTGATTCCCATTGACTTCAGTTTTGCTCGGGCTCCTTGATGCCACACTCGGTCAAATGCTGCCTAGATGTCAAGGGCAGTCACTCTCACTTCACCTTGGGAGTTCAGCATTTTTGTAAGGTCACATGAACTTATTTTTAAAAATTCATTCATGGGATGTTGGTGTCGCTGCCTAGGCCAGCATTTATTGCCCATCCCTAATTTCCCTTCTTGAGAGGGTATTTTAAGAGTCAACCACATTGCTGTGGGTCTGGAGTCGCATGTAGGCCAGACCAGGTAAGGAAGGCAGATTTCCTACCCTAAAGGACGTTAGTGAACCAGATGGGTAATACTCAATAGCAGCGTAGCACAGGCTATCTTCCTGTGGGAGAGTCTTGAGTTAGTCACTGATGAGTGAAGACAGAGTTTTACGTTGTGAACACACAAGTGTAGCTGCTGAGTTTGATTTGTAAATAAACAGTGTGTGTTTATTCTTATGGTGATCTCCCGATGCTCTCTCTCTCTGCACCAACTCGGTCACCCCAAGACAAACGTGCAACCCGGATCCTTTAGCCAAACAAACCTAAGGGCACTGGATCCAACACCATCACAGATGAGCCTGTTCCAGTTCCTACCTGACATTCACACACGAGGGGTAAAGCTTTGATCAGGACACAAAAATAGGAGCCAATGTTACCATGTCAACTTCCTGTCTGCCAGGCTAGGCTAAACTTAATGTTTATTTTTTACTTTTACTCTTGTGATTTGACCTCTAAAAGGCAGCACTCACTTTGTACCGACCAAGAGTTCTAAGCTGGAGTTTGTGTTCATGTCTTTGTAGTGGGATTTGAACCCTCAATGCTCACTCGCTGACAAGCAAGTGCTATCCTTGAGCAACAGCTACAGTTTGAAGCAAAGTCAGATTCTCAGCCATTGTATTCATTTGTGATTTTCATTTAGCTCTATCTTTGAAGAATGAAAAAAGACACAGTTTCTGGCCTGTGCAGCTAAACTGAATCATTCAGCTCATCAATGAAAGAAGATTATATTTCCACGAGGAACAATGCAGCTCCTGGAGTTAATGCTAAAACAAATATCTCTGTGGCACTCCGAACCTCTTGAACAAAGAGAATCATGGATTATTCAGCACAGTAAGAGTCCATTCAGTCCATTTAGCACAGTTTCTCTGAAAGAGCGAGTTACGCAGACTCATCCCTCCACTTTTTCACCACATCCAAAGTCAGGTTTCCATTAACAATAACCTGTAACTGTAAATGATGTATACAGCTATCGCTGGGCTAACTCCTCATGTGTTCCTGAAAATTGGCCAGACAAAAACATGGTAAACAAAAATCACTTTCCCATAAGAAACCGTGTGATAACCTGTTCCTGATGTCTGATTTTTACATAGGAGTGGGAGAAGGAAGCAGTGAACAGGAGTGTAGGCGAGTGAGAGCGGTAGTGAGAACACAAGAACACAAGGAATAGGAGCAGGGGTAGACCACACTTCCCTTCCAGCCTGTTCCACCAATCAATATGATCACGGCTGATCTGGGGCTTCAACTCCACTTTCCCCCCCCACTCCCATAGCCCTTAGTTCCTTGAGAATAAATATTTGGTATTCCAGCCTTAAATATACTCAATGATGGAACATCCACAAACCTCTGGGGCAGAGAATTCCAAAGATTTACAACCTTTTGAGTAAAGTAATTTCTCCTCATCTCAGTCCTAAATGATCGGCTCCTTATCCTGAGGCTGTGCCCCCGTGTTCTAGATTCCCCGATCAGTGGAAACAATCTCTCAGCGTCCACCTTATCAAACCCCCTCAGAATTTTGTAGGTTTCAATGAGATCGCCTCTCATTTTCTAAACTCCAGAGAATATAAGCCCAATTTACTCAGCCTCTTGTCATAGGACAACTCCCTCACTCCAGGGACCAATCCAGTGAACCTTCACTATATCGCTTCCAATGCAAGTTTATCCTTTCCTACATATGGAGGCCAAAACTGCACACAATACTCCAGATGTGGTCTCATCAAAACGCTGTATAACGGTAGCAAGACTTCTTTATTCCTGTACTCCAATCCCCTTGCAATAAAGGCCAGCATTCCATTTGCCTTCCTAATTGCTTGCTGCACCTGTATGTTAACTTGCTGCGTTCTGTGTACGAACACACCCAAGTCTCTTTGAACATCAACACTGACAAGTTTCACACCTTTAAAAAAAATTCTGCTTTTTTATTCTTATGACCAAAGTGAATAACTTCACAATTCCCCATATTATACTCCATTTGCCATCTTGGTGCCCACTCTCTGAACCTGTCCATATGCCTTTGCAGCCTCTCTGTGTCCTCCCAACAGCTTTCCTTCCTAAACAAAACAAAAACAGAATTACCTGGAAAAACTCAGCAAGTCTGGCAGCATCGGCGGAGAAGAAATCAGTCAACGTTTCGAGCCTCCATGGCCCTTCGGCAGAACTGCAGCATAGTTTCAACAAGGGAGAAATATAAATTGGTTTAAGGTGGGTGGGGGGTGGGGGGAAAGAGACACATTGAGGGTGTGGTGTGAGCAGATAATAATCAAAAGATGTCACAGACAAAAGGGTCAAAGAGGTGTTGAAGGTGGTGGTCTTTGTCTGAGAAAAGTGCTAATTAAGAATGGAAAACAGGATTCCATTTTCCATGTTTTCCATTCTTAATTAGCACTTTTCTCAGACAAAGACCACCACCTTCAACACCTCTTTGACCCTTTTGTCTGTGACATCTTTTGATTATTATCTGCTCACACCACACCCTCAATGTGTCTCTTTCCCCCCACCCCCCACCCACCTTAAACCAATTTATATTTCTCCCTTGTTGAAACTATGCTGCAGTTCTGCCGAAGGGCCATGGAGGCTCGAAACGTTGACTGATTTCTTCTCCGCCGATGCTGCCAGACTTGCTGAGTTTTTCCAGGTAATTCTGTTTTTGTTTTGTTTTGGATTTCCAGCATCCGCAGTAGCTTTTAGCTTTTTGTTTTTAGCTTTCCTTCCTATCTAGCTTGGCATCATCAGCAAACCTGGATAGATTACTCTCTGTCTCTTCATCTGAGTCAATAATATAGATTGTAAATAGCTGAGGCCCCTGCACTGATCTTTGTGATGCTCCACTATTCACCACCTGCCAACTTGAAAAATCCTTGTTTATGCCCACTCTCTGCTACGTGTCCATTAACCAATCCTCCATCCATGTTCATATATTACACCCAACTCCAAAAGCCCTTATATTGCCTATTTGCCTATTAACCTTTTGTGTGGCACCTTACTGAAAGCCTTTTGGAAATCCAGGTATACTACACCGAGTGCTTCCCCTTTATCTACCCTACAAGTTACGTCCTCAAAAAAGTCTAATAAATTTGTCAAACAGGATTTCCCTTTAGTAAAGCCATGTGGACTTGTTCTAATCATACTATTCCTTTCTAAGTGCATTGTTAAGACTTCCTTAATAATAGATCCCAACAACTGATATTAGTCTAACTGGCCTGTAGTTCCCTTTTTTCTCTCTCCCTCCTTTCTTGATAAGTGGTGTAACATTTTCCAACTTCCAATCTAATGAGACCATTCCTGAATCTAGGGAATTTTGGAAAATCCTAGCCAGCACATCCACTATCTCTGCAGCTCTCTCTTTTAGAACCCTAGGTGTAGGCCATCAGGTCCCAGGGATTTGCTGGATTTTAGTCCCTTGAATTTCTCCAGTGTTCTTTCTCTGTTGATATTAATTTCCTTAATTTCCTCACTCTTTTTAGCCCCTAGGTTATTGTCTATTTTTGGTAAGGAACTTGTGTCTTCTGCTGTGAAGACAGACAGAAAATATTTGTTCAATGTCTCCACCATTTCTTCATTCCCCATGATAATTTCTCTGGTCTCTGGTTCTAAGGCAGCAATGTTAACTTCAGCTAATCTCTTCCTTTTTATACACTTATAAAAGCTCTTACAATCTGTTTTTATATTTCTGGCTAATTTACTCTCATATTCTACTTTTTTTCCATTTTTATCAACTTTTTGGTCGCCCTCTGCTGGTTTCTAAAACACTCCCAATCCTTGGACTGGCTATTGTTTTTTGCAACATTTTAAGTCTATATTTTTAATCGAATACTATCCTTAACTGCCTGTGTGAGCCATGGATGGGTCCATCTTGCTGAGTTTTTGTTATTCAGTGGAATGTATTTTTGTTCAGCATTTTGAATTGTTTCTTTGAATGTTTCCCACTGTTCATTTACCTCCATACCTTTTAGTCAATTTACCCAATTAACCTTAGCCAGTTCTCCCCTCATACCTATGTATTTGCCTTTGTTTAAGTTTAAGATTCTTGTTTGTGATTGGAGTATGTCACTTTCAGACTTAACATGGAATTCAATGGTATTATGATCACTATTTCCCAGTGGATCTTTTACCATGACATTACTAATGAGCCCTGCTTCATTAAACAATACTAGATCTAAGGTAGCTTTATCCTGAGACTGTTCCACAATATGTTGCTCCAAGAAACTTTCATGAAAACATCCTACAAACTCATCTTCTAGATTACTCTTGCCAATTTGACTGTCCCAGTCTATATGAAGATTAAAGTCCCCCACAATTATTACATTGCCTTTGTTACAAGCTCCAATAATTCCTTGTTTAAGACGAACATACAAGCATATAAATTAGGAACTGGAGCAGGCCACTCAGTCCCTCAAGCCTGCTCTGCCATTCAATAAGATCATTGTTGATCTTAACATCAACTCTACATTCCTACCTATCCCTGACAACCATTCGCCACCTTTCTTATTAAGAATCTATCTAGCTCTACCTTGAAAATATTCAAAGACTCTGCTTCCACTGTCTTTTGAGGAAGAGAGTTCCAAAGGCTTATAAGCCTTTGAGAGAATTTTTTTTCCTGATTTCTATTTTAAATGAGCGACCCCTTATTTGTAAACAGCGACCCCTAGTTCTAGATTCTCCCACAAGAGGAAACATCCTCTCCACATCCACCTGTCTGGCCCCTCATGGTCTTATATGTTTCAATCAGGTCACCTGCTACTCTTCTAAACTCCAGTGGATACAAGCCTCAACCTTTCCTCATAAGACAACCCTCTCACTCCTGGTATTAATCTAGTAAACCTCCCCTGAACTGCTTCCAATGCATTTACATCCTTCCTTAAATCAGGTGGCCAATACTGTACACAGTACTCCAGATGTGGTCTAACTAGTGCTCTATATAATTGAAGCACAATCTCCATGCTTTTGTATTCAATCCCCCTCACAATAAATGCATCTTATTAGCTTTCCTAATTACTTGCTGTACCTGCATACTAGCCTTTTGTGATTCATGCACTAAGACACCCGGATCCCTCTGAATCCCAGAGCTCTGAAATCTCTCACCATTTAGATAATATGCTTCTCTATGATTATTCATGCCAAAATGGACAACTTCACATTTTCCCACATTATACTCCATTTGCCAGATCTTAGCCCACTCACATAACCTATCGATATCTAAAGAAAAATACTGCGGATGCTGGAAATCTGAAACAAAAACAAAAAATGCTGGAAAAACTCAGCAGGTCTGACAGCGTCTGTGGAGAAAGAGACAGAGTTAACGTTTCGAGTCTGTATTACTCTTCTTCAGAGCTCTGAGGAAGAGTCATATGGACTCGAAACGTTAACTCTGTCTCTCCACAGATGCTGTCAGATCTGCTGAGTCTTTCCAGCAGTTTTTGTTATTGTACCTATCGATATCTGTTAGTAGCCTCCTTTCGTGCTCTTCACAACTTACTTTCCTACTTATCTTTATGCCATCAGCAAATTTGGAAACCATTCCATCCGTCCCTGCATCCAAGTCATTTATATAAATTGTAAACAGTTGAGGTCCCAGCACTGATCCCTGGGGCACACCACTCGTCACATCCTGCCAACCTGAAAAAGACCCATCTATGCCAACTCTCTGTTTCCTGTTAGCCAACCAATCTTCTATCCATGCCAATATGTTACCCCCTACACCATGAACTTTTATTTGCCGCAATAATCTTTGATGTGGCACTTTATCAAATGCCTTCTGGAAGTCTAAGTACAGTACATCCACCGGTTCCCCTTTATCCACAGCACATGTTACTTCCTCAAAGAGCTGCAATAAGTTGGTTAAACATGATTTTCCTTTCACAAAACCATGCTGACTCTGCCTGATTACTTTGAACTTATCCAAGTCCGCTGCTATAGCTTCTTTAATAATAGCTTCTAACATTTTCCCTATGACAGATGTTAAGCTAACTGGCCTGTAGTTTCCTCTGTCTCCCTCCCTTTTTGGATAAATGAGTTACAATTGCTATCTTCCAATCTAATGGGACCTTCCCCGAACCTAGGGAGTTTCAGAAAATTAAAATCAATGCATCAACTATCTCACTAGCCATTTCTTTTAAGACCCTAGGATGAAGTCTATCAGGACCTGGGAACTTGTCAGCCGCAGTTCTAACAATTTACTCAGTGCCACTTCCCTGGTGATTGTAATTTTCATGATTTCCTCCCTCCCTTCCATTTCCTGATTTATAACTGCTTCTGAGATGCTATTTGTATGTTCTATAGTGAAGACTGATACAAAATCCCTGTTCAATTCATCTGCCATTTCCTTGTTTTCCATGATCAATTCTCCAGACTCAATTTGTATAGGACCAATGCTCACTTTTTTAAACTTGTTTCTTTTTAAAATATATAGAAGCCCTTACTATCTGTTTTTAATTTCTGGATATCTTCTCTTATATTCTAATTTTTCCCTCTTACTCATTGTAATGTATCTATTTTGTGTATCTGAAACATTCCCTCAAATGTTTGCACTGCATCTCTATTGGCCTATCTCTTAACCTAATTTGCCAATTTACTTTAGCCAGCTCAGCTTTCATGCCCTCATAATTGCCCCTTCTTGGACCCACTCCTCTCTCCCTCAAACTGAATGTAAAATTCAATCATATCATGGTCGCTGCTACCTAGGGGCACCTTCACTATGATGTCATTATTACATCTCGTTGAGCAATACCAGGTCTAGTATAGCCTGCTCTCCGGTTGGCTCCAGAACATGCTGTTCTAAGAAACTATCTCAAAAACATTCTATGAACTCCTCATCTAGACTCTGTTTGCCCATCTGACTTTTCCAGTCTATTTGTAGATTAAAGTCTCCCATGATTATCACTGTGCCTTTCTGACAGGCTCCCATTATTTCTTCCTTTATGTTCCATTCTACTATGTGGTTACTGTTTGGAGGCCTGTACACAGCTCCCACAAGTGGCTTTTTGCCTTTACCACTTCTCATTTCTACCCAAACTGTTTCCACATCCTGGTTTCCTGAACTTCCTCCCTCTCAGGTTCATCCCTCTCTATTGTGCTAACACCACCATTAATTAACAGAGCCACCTCTCCACCTTTTCCTAATTTCCTGTCCTTCCTAAACGTCACATATTCTTCAATATTCAGGCCCCAGTCATTGTCCTCCTGCAGCCATGTCTCTGTAAAGACTATCAGATCATACTTGCTTATTTTTATATGATCTGTCAGTTCACCTGTTCTGTTTAAAATGCTTCATGCATTCAGATACAGAGCTTTTCGTTTTATCCTTTTTTTTATAACTTCTAGTCTCATCTGTTGATTTAATGTTAGATTTGTACTCTCTGCCCCTTCCTGTCATGGTCTGTTTCGCATTTCCTGTAATAATACCTTTTTCTCTTGCCTTGTCTCCACTTTTTGATTTACCACATCCTCCCAACTTTGATCCCCTGCCCCCACTATTTAGTTTAAAGCCCTCTCTACTTCCCTAGTACATTTTCTTTTATTTCCCTCTCTATCTCTCCCTTTCTCACTCTGTTTGTCTTTACCCACGTCACTGCTGCTCCGATACTTTGACCTTTCTCTTTGGATTTCTAAACCTCCCTTCACCCTCCCACCCGCACCCCCCCTGTTTGATTAAAGCCTTCTCCACAGCCCTAGTTACATGATTGGCCAGGGCACTGGTTCCAGCCGGTTCAGCCCCTCCCAACCGAATAGCTCACTCCTCCCGGAGTACTGATGCCAGTGCCCATCAGTTAGTGAGTGTGAGGGTCGGCGAGTAGGAGAGATAGAGAGAGGGAGAGTTGGCGAGAGTGATGGTGAGTGAGTGGGAGGGTCAGGGTGTGAGAGAGTCAGAGAATGGGAGGGCTGGGGTGCAGCAGGGTCTGGGGGGGGGTTGAGGTGTGGGAGGGTTGAGGTGTAGGAGGGTCTTGGGGGGTTGGGGTGTCGAGGGGTTGGAATGCGGTGGTGTCAGGAGGTCAGGGGGTTTGGGGTGCGGATGTCGGGGGGTTGGGGTGCAGGGGAGCTGGGGTATGTGGGGGTCGGGGAGGGTTGAGGTGCGGGGGGTTGGGGTGCTGGGGGGTTAGGGGGTTGAGCTGCAGGGGGGGGTTGGGTTGTGGGGGTTCGGGGGGGTTGGGGTGCTGGGGGTTGGGGTGCAGGGGGGTCAGGGGTTGGGGTGCAGGGGTGTTGGGGTGCGGGGCGGGTTGGGGTGCTGGGGGGTTAGGGGGTTGAGCTGTGGGGGGTGTTGGGGTGTGGGGGTTCAGGGGGGTTGGGGTGCTGGGGGGTTGGGGTGTGGTGGGGGTTGGGGGGTTGGGGTACCGGGGGGGTTGGGGGGTTGGGGTGCTGGGGGGTCGGGGGCTTGGGTTGTGGGGGGGGTTGGGGGATTGGGATGCAGGGGGGTCAGGGGGTTAGGGTGCAGGGGGATCGGGGGGTTGGGGTGTGGGGGGGTTGGGGTGCAGGGGGGTCAGGATGCGGGGGGGTGGGGTGCAGGAGGGTCGGGGGGCGGTGGTTTTGGGGGGTCGGGGGGGGGGTTGGTGTGTGTGGGGGTGTTGGAGGGGTGGGTAGGTGACATGCAGCAGTTTGTTTTAAAAAGAAAATGGCATCAATAGCATTGGGCACAATTTAAGTTTGTTTTGGACAAAGAAATAGACAAGTTGCAAAAAAATGTTTTGGATTGGGGAAGAGTGGATTTTCGTAAAGTAAGGCAGGATCTGGCCAAGGTAAACTGGGAACAGTTACTTGTGGGGAAATCTACAGAGGAACAGTGGGGGGTGTTCAAAAAGGAAATGGGGAGGGTACAGACTCAACATGTTCCCTCTAGGGTGATAGGAAGGAGTAACAAGCCCAGAGAACCAGGGATGACCAGAGATATTCAGGATATGATGAGAAGGAAAAGAGAGGCTTTTAGCAGGTACAAGGGAAGCAAATCAGCGGAGGCATTAGTGGAGTACAGAAAGTGCAGGGTGGAGCTTAAGAAAGCAATTAGCAGAGCAAAGAGGGGATATGAGAAAGCTCTGGGTGGTAAAAGTAGGGAAAATCCCAAGATATTCTATTAGTATATCAATGGGAAGAGGATAACCAGGGAAAGAGTAGGGCCCATAAGGGACCAAGGGGGCAATCTATGGGTGGAGCCAGAGGACATCGCGAGAGTGTTGAACGAATACTTCACATCTGTCTTCACCCAAGAGAATGAGGATGAAGGTATCGGACTCGGGGAGAGAGACTGCGAGGTTCTTGAGCAAATTGATATAGGGAGTGACAAGATATTGGAGGTGTTGGCAGGCTTAAAAGTGGACAAATCTCCAGGCCTGGATGATTTGTGTCCCAGACTGCTGAGGGAGGCAAAGGAGGAGATCACAGGGGCTCTGACCCAAATTTTTAATTCCTCTCTGGCCACGGGGGAGGTGCCAGAGGACTGGAGAACAGCTAATGTGGTTCCTCTATTTAAGAAGGGTTGTAGAGCCAGGGAACTACAGGCCAGTGAGTCTCATGTCAGTTGTAGGGAAACTATTGGAGAAATTTCTGAAGGAGAGAATCTATCTCCACTTGGAGAGGCAAGATTTGATCAGGGATAGTCAGCATGGCTTTGTCAGAGGGAGGTCATGCCTAACAAATTTGATTGAATTTTTTGAGGAGGTGACCAGGTGTGTAGATGAGGGTAGTGCAGTTGATGTAGTTTATATGGATTTCAGCAAAGCCTTTGACAAGGTCCCAAATGGGAGACTTATAAAGAAGGCAAATGCACATGGGATACAGGGTAATTTGATAAGGTGGATTCAAAATTGGCTTAGTTGTAGGAGATAGAGGGTGATGACAGAAGGATGCTTTAGTGACTGGAAGCCAGTGTCCAGTGGCGTACCACAGGGATCTGTGCTCGATCCCCTATTATTTGTCATTTATATAAACAACATAGATGAATATGTGGGGGGTAGGATTCGTAAGTTTGCAGATGACACAAGGATTGGCCGGGTGGTTAACAGTGAGGTTGAATGTCTTGGGCTACAGGAGGACAGGAGGATATAGACAGGATGGTCAAACGGGAAAATAAGTGGCAGATGGAATTTAACCCTGAAAAGTGTGAGGTGATACACTTTGGAAGGAATAATTTGACAAGGAAGTATTCAATGAACAGCATGACACTTGGAAGTTCTGAGGAACAAAGGGACCTTGGCATGTGTGTCCATAGATCTCTGAAGGCGGAAGGGCATGTTAGTGGGGTGGTGAAAAAGGCAAATGGGACACTTGCCTTTATCAATCGAGGCATAGATAACAAAAGTAGGGAGGTCATGTTGGAGTTGTATAGAACCTTGGTGAGGCCACAGCTGGAATACTGTGTGCAGTTCTGGTACATTATAGGAAGGATGTGATTGCAATGGAGGGGGTGCAGAGGAGATTCACCAGGATGTTGCCTGGGGTGAAACATTTAAGTTATGAAGAGAGGTTGGATAGACTTGCGTTGTTTTCATTGGAGCAGAGAAGACTTAGGGGCGACCTGATCGAGGTGTACAAGATTATGAGGGGCATGGACAGGGTGGATAGGGAGCAGCTGTTCCCCTCAGTTGATGGGTCAGTCACAAGGGGACACAAGTTCAAGGTGAGGGGCAGGAGGTTTAGGGGGGATGTGAGGAAATTTTTTTTTACCCAGAGGGTGGTGACGGTCTGGAATGCGCTGCCTGGGAGGGTGGTGGAAGCGGGTTGCCTCACATCCTTTAAAAAGTACCTGGATGAGCACTTGGCACGTCATAACATTCAAGGCTTTGGGCCAAGTGCTGGTAAATGGGATTAGGTAGGTAGGTCAGGTGTTTTTCATGTGTCAGTGCAGACTCGATGGGCTGAAGGGCCTCTTCTGCTCTGTGAGATTCTGTGATTCTGTGAATGTCCCTAATTTAATGAAATGAAAATGTGCTGATTGAACCCACTTTAAACAGGGAGCACCTGCGCTTTATAATTACATTGGGCACCTACAATCCTTTCCCAGTATATTTATGAGATGCCTGAGCAGCCATTATAGAGCAAGACCCTCCACAAAAGTCAGAGAACCAGAGACTTGGGCCAGACCTGACCTACTGACCCTGATAATTACCCAGAAAATGTTCAACAGATTTAACCTTGGTCTAACACCTGGGTAACTATACAACTGATACCCCTGACTCACTCCTCCGCACCCGACCTGTACCCAGCCAACAACTGACTCTGCCACAACTCTCCAGCTCCACCCGACTCACCCAGATTCAACCTGGCACCCAACCCACCTCACCCACATGTCACTCTGCCATGCTACCCACCTGCAAACCTATGCAGTGCCACCCGGTCCAGCTGCGACCCTACCCACCTGTCACCCTACCCACTGTCACCCTACCCACTGTCATCCTACCCACTGTCACCCTAACCACCTGCCACCCTACCCACTGTCACCCTAACTACATGTCACCCTACCCACTGTCACCCTACCCACTGTCACCCTAACCACCTGTCACCCTACCCACTGTCACATTACTTATCTGCCACCCTACCCACTGCCACCCCACTCACCTGTCACCCTACCCACTGCCACCCCACTCACCTGTCACCCTACCCACTGTCACCCTACCCACCTGTCACCTACCCACTGTCACCCTACCCACTTCCACCTTACCCACTGCCACCCTACCCACTGCTACCCTACCCACTGTCACCCAACCCACTGTCACCCTACCCACTGTCACCCTACCCACTGCCACCCTACCCACTGTCACCCTACCCACTGCCACCCAACCCACTGTCACCCTACCCACTGTCACCCTACCCACTGCCACCCCACTCACCTGTCACCCTACCCACTGCCACCCTACCCACTGCCACCCTACTCACCTGCCACCCTACCCACTGCCACCCTACCCACTGTCACCTACCCACTGCCACCCTACCCACTGTCACCCTACCCACTGCCACCCTACCCACTGCCACCCTACCCACTGCCACCCTACTCACCTGCCACCCTACCCACTGCCACCTACCCACTGCCACCCTACCCACTGTCACCCAACCCACTGTCACCCTACCCACTGTCACCCTACCCACTGTCACCCTACTCACTGTCACCCTACCCACTGCCACCCTACCACCTTATGCAACTGGCACCCCAGCACCTCACTCACCCACCATCTCACCCACCTACCACCTGATTCCAGCACTCTCTGTGGAAGAGAATTCAAAAGACTAATGACCCTTTGAGAAAAGAAATTCCTCCTCATCTCCGTCTTAATTGGGAGACCCCTTATTTTGAAACTGTCGTAGATTTCCCCATGACAGGGAAAGAACCTCTCAGTATCTACCTTCTCTCAGCCCCCTCAGAATCCTGTACAAGTCAACTAATACTCGCTGCAAGTCCAGGTAGGTTCTCATGTTCCTGCCAAGTCAGCACTTCCATCACAGGGTTCGGTCTGTAACTCCGGAAGAAGAATTACTAACTGAAGATAATCAATGTCAATTTTCACATGTATGAACATGTGTGAACATGTGTGAACATGTATGAACATGTGTGAACATGTGTCCTCTGTGTTGTGAAATTGACAATTGTGCTCATTGGACTGAAAATAGTTTTGAAAGTGCAGAATATATTGGAAAATAATGTAACACTGCAGCTGATCCTAACAGTGCCAACAATGTTCTATATTACACCGTGTCTTACAAAATACTCGTCCATGTCCAGCCAGGCTCTGCGCAGCGACTCTGATATCTCCCAGGCTGCCTCTGTGACCATTTCCTTTGAATTCTGAAAGATCGTTTATTATTTAGAACCAAAAAGTTGATGATGTCATTTGAATCTGTGATTGTGAGGCCAATTGTGACACAATTCTGTGACACTTTTAGAATTAAAGAGTAGAATTTAGAAAATTACTCAGAATTACGTATATCTACAGCCTAGAAACTGGCCATTTGGTGCAAATGATCCCTTGCTAATGTTTATGCTCCACATGTGTTTCCTCCCACCCTACTTTATCTGACCCTATCAGCATATCCTTCTAGTCCTTTCTTCCTCATGTGTCTGTCCAGCTTCTCTTCAATGCATCTATATTCGCCTCGGCCAATCCCTGTGGTAGTGAGTTCCACATTCTCACCACTGTCTGGATAAAGAAGTTAGTTTCTCCTGAATTCCCAATTGTATTTATAAGTGATTATCATATATCAATGGCCTTTAGTCTGGATCTTTTCCACAAATTGAAACATCTTGTCTACATCGATCCTATCAAACTCTTTCATAATCCCTCCTGGAGTGTTATTCAAAAGAGAGGAAAAACACACATTGCACAACAAAATAAAATCAATTGTCCAGCGAAAAGTCCAATCCCGAACGTGAACTCGTTCTTTCTCCTCTAAGGTTGGCTGGAATCTCTTCAGAAACTTTCTCTTTGGTGAAGCTTTTATCCTGCAATTGACCTTGTGGCACCTTCTTTGATATTTGTTACTCTTTTTACTGAAAATACTCTCAAATCGAGAGGCCGGTCAGTCCACCCCAGACAGAAAAAACAGTAAAAACTGGGAAATAAGAATACTGGTCCAAGCTGTTTTTTCCTACTGGGATTTTGACCATGTTAGTTTTAGCTTTCTGAATTGAATTATCTACTCTAATACCACTTCCCTGCTCTTTGGCTCCAAAATGTCCTTTTTTATACCCTTCCTTTCCAAATACTTACCAAACTTTAAAAAAAAATGTTATTTCAGAGGTTCAGCCTCAATAGCTCAACACCCACTATGTGAAAAAAAATCTTATCTTCCCCTACCTTCTTATGGTGATATCAAAAAAAGCAGGAGTGTCTTGGCCAATATTTATCCTTCATCCAATGTGACAAAAAGAGGCTGCCTGGTCATTCTCAGATCGCTCTTTGCTGCATGAAAAATGGCTGCTATATTCCCTACTTCACAACATTGGCTGCACTTCAAATGTACTTTGTTGCTGTGAAGTGTTTTGGGACACCCTGAGTGTCATGAAGGATGTTATATAAATACCTATTCTTTCTGTTAATGGGCTCAAGAGATCTGGGGTTTAGATGAGAAGGTGAAGTCGAAGATCAGCCATGATCATATGGCAGAGTGACCTTGAGGGGCTGAATGGCCTCCACCTGCACTTCTGCATTACCTTCTTTACCTATCTCGAATCCTGGGTTGAATTCATCTTTCTGTGACATCTCTTAGAGAAATAAGGAACTGTTTTTCCAACTTATAGATTCAAGAGAACGCTGTGTTGGATCCTCAATGAAGAGAAGAATGTATGAAACCTTTCAGCATAAGGCAGAGGAAGAGACATATTCGCAAGTGGGAGATTGACACAGATTCGCTTTATAATATACAAAGAATCCCAGTCCTTAAAAAGGCAACGGCTGTGGATGGGGGCAGTTTTCAATTGGACCAATTACTGGGATAGTAACAAAGGAATAGATTGATGAAAAGGCAACAGAATCATTGCATGTCCTTGCTGCAGTAAATGACAGAAGCTGGGATAGAAACAGCAAAACAGCAGCCGCAGATAGAGACTAACACAATAATAACACACTGCCACTAATCAAGGTTTCCTACAAAAAGATGTTCTAATAGGATATTTTACCTCAACAGCATTACCTCTTTAAAAATACCATCAATTAATGATTCATATTTTCATTCAAGTCTCACTGCTTGAGAATAATTTAGACTGCTTCATTTTAATTGAAACAGCTTAATCTTTGATCTTTTTGAGCGTATGTTGGTTAGAGATATGAGTGATGCCCTGTAGTTGGGAATGATTTGACAGCTAAGACTGTTTGACAGGTTTTCTTCACAGCCACTCCTCCCCCATCTTCTCAACTCATTTACTGATTCCAGCCCCACACCCCTAACCCAGCAAGCTCAGGCAGACAGACTGCAATACCTCATCACTCTTCTAAATTCTCATAGCTTAATGTTAGGGTTGGGGTTAGAGAGAGGTCCCATGAACTGCTCACCATTTCCCTTTCTCTCCCCTTCCCACATGTCAAGAGATGACCCTGGTCTTGTTAATGAATGATCATAACTACATGTAAAATATTCATAGTTAACACATCTGGAGTTGTCATACACTGACACTGTGAGCAACATATTTGAGTAAATTATATATATAAAATATGATTGTAGAATCAGAGAATGATCGAACAGAGAAGGAACCCATTTATTCCATTATGCCTATGTCAACTCTTTGAAAAATCTAGCCAGTTTCCCATTCCTCTGACCTTTCCCGATTATCCTGCAATTTCTCTTTTTCAAGTATTTATCTAATTCCTTTTTGAAAGTTATTATTGGATTTGCTTCCAGAGTTTGACTATGTCAGCGATTGCTTTTGAGTCAAGCTTAGACACTGACTTACATAAGGTAATGAGGGCAGGATTGATATTGCATATTTGTGCTGTGGTCTTGTGCAATGAACAAGCTATCAAAATCTTCACGCCAACCCACGTAGGTCAAGAAATTCTGTGTCTAACACAATGAGAAACCATGGAAATTAATGATATCTCCCCGGAATGCAGGCTGTTCCGATCTGACTGTCAATTCTGAGTACAAGACAAAGGCAACATCCCCACCCCAGCAGTAGGGCTTGTCGTTGGGCTTTTCCAGGACTAATTGTCCATATTTATAACTAAAACATCAAGTTAAAATCCAGAGAATTGACCCATTAAACAAAGTCACCATTTTTAATTCTTAAATAATTCATGAAAAGCCGGCCTTTCTAACTTGTTTCTGATGGAAAGAGATCTCAAGCTGAGAGTGAAAGTGAAAAAGGTGTTTGATTAAGAAGTGATTCCATCTGCTGATCACGGGCACTTAATTAGATTTTTTTTTTGCATTTTGAAACTAGGTTCAGGTTTTCTGTTTCTGCTTCCCCAGCAGATTCTGTAATCAATAGTGAAAATCTTCTCTGCCTAGCCTCCTGAAACTCAGTGATGCTGCTGAAAATCAGAATCAGGCAGTGTGTCCCTTAAAGGCCCTGGATTTAGCCTTGACGTTGCACTGAGACACCTTGATAAATGGCCGGACTCCTGTCAAGATCAAAGATAACATCAAGAAGGAAGCGGTGATTAGTTAAACCAAGCATGTATGTTAAAGCTGAGAGATGATATCGAGGAGGACAGACTAAAAGAGGAAAGGAGGTCCTGGAAAAGAATGAATTAGAATAGGAGGCAGCAGCAGGTGCCCCAATGTGAAGGAAGGAAGAAGAAATCAGTTAAATACCATATTGTAGTTCACGAGGAACAAGACGTAGGAAAAAGATGAAGAACATCTTTCCTGGATCTGAACACCATTGAACCAGGGATGATAGCCTCTGCCCCTTTTCTTTAGAAAAGAGAAGGCTGAGGGTTGACCAAAGAGCAGTCTTTAAAATTATGAAGGGCTTCAATACGGTAGAGAGAGATGTTTCCACCCTTGGGAGAGACCAAAACTAGACATCATCAATATAAGACCATCACTAATAAATCCAATCGGGAATTCATGAGAAATGTCTTTATCCTGAGAAAGATTATTGTGGAACTCGCTACCACACGGAGTAGCTGAGGTGAATAGTATAGAGGCATTTAAGGAGAAGCTGGATAAACACATGAGGGAGAAGGGAATCAAAGGATGTATTGATAGTCTTCTTATCATGTCCACGGACAGTCTATACACGGCCCAGCCAGAACTGGACACATTTTTGCACCTTGTTGTTGAATTTGGCAAGATCTGCAACAGTGCAGGGTTCCTCTAGCGATAGGCATTGCAGGAGATGTTACATAGTCTGTGGCTCAGTTCCACATTCACAAGTTGTCAGGCTGGTTGTATATCCCCATTTGCTTAGTGACACCTTTGAACGACCTACACCAGTCCTAAGTCTGTTAAGGCACTTCCAGGTTGCCCAGTTGCAATTAGCTCCTGGGGGAAGGCTTTCATTTGGTAGAATTTCCATCGCTGGGGGTTGTTCGAGACTGGCGAGCCAATCTTTCCACAAGGCGATGCGGGCTTCAGATGGGGTTGTTTGTAATGGAACAACACTGTTCATGAAGCTCTTCCTTGACTTTAGGCGGCTGGGTGTAGGTGTATGACCATGTAGAGGGTGCCTCTCATCTGATGTTTGACGGAGTCGCACTTTCTTGCTGGCTACTGTTCTTCTTATATCAGGGGGAGCGATACCCACCAGGATATATAGGCTGTTGGTGTTTGTTGGTTTTAAACAACCTGTGATAAGTTGGCAGTTTGCATTCAGAACGGCATCCATCTTCTTAGCATGAGTAGATCTTTCCCATGCAGGGCAGGCGTATTGGGCAGTGGAATAGCAAAGAGCAAGTGCACTGGTTCGCAATGTTTTCAAGCTTGCTCCCCATTTTGTGTTAGTGAGCTTATTCAGGATGTTGTTTCGTGCGCTCACTTTTGCCTTTGTCTTTTCGATGTGGTTCTTGAAGGTGAGGCATCTGTCAAGGGTGACTCCTAAGTAGATAGGGTGCTCGCAATGCGTCAGTGTTGCTCCACACCAGGTTACTTTAAGCTGGCGTTTGGCTTCACAGTTTCTGAGGTGGAATGCACAAACTTGTGTCTTTGATGGGTTTGCGCGAAGGTGGTTTACTTCATAGTAGGATGTTAGTCCCTCCAAAGCCTCAGAAAGCGTTTTCTCCACGGTGTTAAAATCAGTGCTTTGGGCAGTGACACATAAGTCATCAGCATATATAAAACAGCGTGTGAGACCATCTATAGGTTGGTCATTCGTGTAGATGTTGTACAGCAGCGGTGCAAGCACACTTCCCTGAGGAAGACCATTCTTCTGAATACGCCACCTGCTGCACTTCCCACCTAGTTCAACATCGAACCGGCGATTCTGAAGCTTGCTTTCTAACAGCTCTGTTAAGTGAATATCTTTTGTCATCTCTAGGATCTTGCAGAGGAGATGTCTATGGTTCACTGTATCGTATGCTGCTGACAGGTCTACAAAAACAGCACCTGTTACCATCCCTTGCGCAAAACCATCTTCGATATGTTGTGTGAGGTTGAGCAGTTGGCTTGTTGTTGATTTGCCGGGGCAGAAACCTGCTTGCTAGTGTGAAATGAAGAGGGGTGCGAGGAGGCTCATGTGGAGCAGAAACACTGGCGGGCTAGTTGGGCTGAATGGCCTGTTTCTGGGCTGTATATTCTGTGTGGTTCTCTGAACAAACATTGGTCATTCCCCGAGCTCTCGTGCAAGCCAAGACTTTAAGAAGTAAAAGGATGATGGGGTCTGCGATTACTTGTCCTTGAATCCCCATAATTAAAATCCCTGTTAACCTGACAGCTTCAATAGATAAAAGGAATTTAGGCCAAGTTCAAACTTGTATTAGTAGTGAGTTAGTATAATGATGAAACTACAATTTGACTGAATTATCCCATAAAATTACACTTATAGTCAAGCTCTGATGTGAAATAAACCTGATTATCTTTCCTTTCAGTAAATTTGAATTCACTTTTTGCATTTATTTCTGGTTACAGTTTGAATTATTCATACTAAATCTGAGATTACTGTTGAATCAAGTTGTATTAGGGTTAAGGTATTTTAGGGAATCTTTTTAAATGAATTTCTCTGTCATTACCTCTCCTGCTCTCTCTTGTGTGTTAACTTATACTTACAGGGACTGGGTACAGTCCCATGCTCACCACAAGAAACAATTCAACAACAACTTGCATTTACATAGCATCTTTAAAGTAGTAAATCAGGGATACTCAAGAGGCTAGAATTGGTCACAAGATAGGCTTGAATAAAGAAGGCCTTTTAATCTATTTGATTTCATCCTTCCAGGGCATGAACACCACCTGCTTTCCACTATAGCCTCAGTAATTTCTTGTACGAGTCCAGTGTTCTGCTCTCAACTCTCTTTCCAAATAACCCATTGCAGTTTTCAATCACTGCCTCTCAGCCAGTTCCCTCTCCTATGTCCCTTACAGCTTCTTGCTCCTCTCTGGCCACCGCTCTCAAACGGCCATTCTTCATTTGTGAGCTCAGATTCTGAGGGCCTTTTAACCACAAGGTGTATTCCAGCTGAAATAAATCCTGTTCCGACTCAACCATTACACACGGCCACGGTCCAACTGGATCACTAAATCACCATCCAGGTAGGAACCCTGGCCATTTTCCTTGGAGATGCTGATGCCAACTGCAAAGCCAAGCTGTCGCCTGGTTGAGGTCAGTTGAGAGTGGGGACTGAGCCCAAATGTTTCATTTCTACTTGGTGCATTTCAAGCTGCTACCTTAGTTACCTTAAGAAGGAGAAACTGATGACTTAATTACTGAATGTTGCTGTAAGCAAATTAATTGCTGTAATTATGGATCAAAACTAATTCTTTGGCTACAAGACATTTTTTTACCATTCTGCAGAAGTGTAAGTGTAAGATGTTACATAACTGAAAATTCTTTCTTTCTTTGTTTCAGAATTTTTATCTGGTTGACCCCTTCCTATCTCCTCCTCCAAACCCACAAGACATGTGCATTCAGGTATATCACAGGGATTCCCCTGGGCACTGCTCATGACATCTACCTCGATAACCTTCTTGTCTGCACAAATACCGATGTGGTGCTTCACCTCCACTTTTGGGATCGGCTGCCTTGCACTAACAGGACTGTAATCCTGGGATCTCTGTGATCTGCCAATTCTGGCCTTTTTTGCAATCCTGATTCTAATTGCTCCATCACTGATGACTGCCCTTTTGGCTACTTGAGCCTTAAGCTGTGGAGTTCCCTCCCTAAACCTCTTCCCCACTCCACCTCTCTCAGCTCCGCTAAGATGTTCCTTAAAACCTACATCTTTGTCCAAACTTTTGGTCACGTGTCCTATATATCCATGTAGTTGGAGTCAAATCTTATCTGAAAACGCTCTTGTGAATCACATTAGGATTTTTTTTGCGACAATAAATGCGAGTTACTATTGTATCTCTGAACTGAGGGTTGATGAAAACAGTTCCATGTAATCCCTGATTTTTTGGAGAAGGCCCAGCAGATGGCAATATATATCAAGGGTTGCACTATGCAAGTAAACCAGAGATTTTTCTTTCAAAAGCTGACAATTACACATGTATATCAAAAGTAAAATACCTCCCCTAGGGAATAAACACACTCAGCCAATAAGAAATGTAGCCTTTGTATCAATGTTACCTATGCTTTCTATTTTAGTTACAATAAAATATAGGCTCCGTTGATAATCTGTCCATTTTAATAGGATTTTCTGTATTATTCCCACGGCAAAGAGTTAGCTGGAGGTGAAATCTTGAAGAAGGAGAACATTTTTCTGGTAGGGGGCACATAAAGAATTCTAGCACCAGGCGTCCCTTATCTTTCGGCTGGAACCTGTGCTGTAACAGTGAATAAAAACCCTGGATTAGGACAATACGTATGACTGATATACATCTACGACAGAGTGAGCAACAGCGTATATCTGTTTTCCATCATTGTGCTTCAGCTCATCTGAAACTCTGCTGCCCACACAGCCTGTCCTGCGCTATGACCCACTCACCCATCACTCCTGTCCTTCCTGGTCTATATCGGCTCACAGTCTCCCAACGACTCTAGTCACCCTTGTGTTTAAATCCCTCCTTAGTTCACTCTATTCCTACCTCTAATGTCTCCCTGCCCTCCAACCAGTCCTTTCCCAAGAACTCTCCATCCCTCTGACTCTGGCCTTAATGCATCTTACCCAATGGTGATCATGTCTTCAGCCTTTGTCTTTGCTAAACATCTTGGTATCTTCACCTCCCTTTCTCTCTTTAAAGCCTTCCTTAAAACCCACTATTTGGCCAAACTTTTGGCCAACTCGCTGAATATCTCTTTGTTGTGTCAATGTCCACTTGTATCTGATTGTGCCCCTGTGAACCTTGGGAAGGTTTTCTATGTGAACGTGTTATATAAATGCCTATTGTCATTCTCTGACTTATGGAAGGGAAACATTTTATTGAACAAAAGGAAGGCTGCACAATAGTTAGGAACATAGGAACAGGAGTAGGCCATTCAGCCCATCGATCCTGCTCCGCTATTCAATAAGACCATGGCTGATCATCTACCGCAACACCGCTTTCCCTGGTTGTATTAATTTCTGGGAATTTCAATGTGAATGTCAGTGTATGGATGCTCAGTGTGTTTACAGGCTGCTACTTTGTCCACTGAATGCAGGCACTAAGCAGTTGACAATAAATGATTAAAGCCTCTGTTAAACGAGTGGAGAAAGGACATAAAACAACAACACCAAAAGCTTCCATTCCTCAATATTGAAAAGCATCTGAAGCTGCACCACAGAAACATTTTCATCTGGGGAGGTGACTCCTTCGACTCCATTAACTAACCGATGAACCATCCTCCAACCTCGGGACTAAAGAAGATTTTTCATTTTCGATGAAGATGGCGAAATAGAATTTTGAGACTTTGTGGAAAGGGAAGTTTGTAGATTTCACCAAGTTTAAGAGCAGCTGGGAAAATAAATGATTTTATAATTGGAAAAATCGTGTTTGTTTTATGAAATTTAGCCCCCCAGGTAATTTATATCTTTACATTTAAGTTTGTAATAATTACCAGCCTCAATCTTGCAATATTTTATTGGCAAATTGCAAGTGTTTTTTCCCCATGTAATTTCCTGTGTCAAGTAGCGATGGTCTCTGGGAAGATAATCAGTGCATTCATTCTCAGGCCTCCCGCAATGTTTGACTGGTAATTGCTGAGAATGCACTTAATAACTGGACAAGATGATACAATTACATATGTTGGCGGAGGTTTGATCTCGATGTGCTGTTATAATTATACCGGCAGAGTTCTTGCTAGGGTGAGGATTACAATCCCAGCTGCTGGAAAAGTCAGAACCGAGACTGAAACCTGGCTTGATGGATCCTAACTTTTTTTTAGAAACCATTGAGTAAAGTTATTGAACAAACTCACAGAAGTCTGCTGATGAACTTTTAACACAAAGAATAAAATATTTATTCAAAGAATAAAAATGAATGATGATACGCCAGAGAAAAAGGGTGGAGAGATTCCAATACAAACGCAAGAAAATGATTCAGATATTCACTATTCCCTCACCCTAGTTATGATAGGCCAGCATTTATTGCCCTTCCCTAGTTGCCCTTGAGAAGGTGGTGGTGAGCTGCCTTCTTGACCCGCTGCAGTCCATGTGGTGTAGGTACACCCACAGTGCTGTTAGGAAAGGAGTTCCAGGATTTTGACCCAGCGACAGTTGAGGAACGGCGATATATTTCCAATTCAGGATGGTGAGTGACTTGGAGGGGAACTTACAGGTGGTGGTGTTCCCATCTATCTGCTGCCCTTGTCCTTCCAGATAGTAATGGTTTTGGGTTTGGAAGTTGCTGCCTAAGGAGCCTTGGTGAATTCCTGCAGTGCACACTGGTACACACTGCTGCTACTGTGCATCGGTGGTGGAGGGTGTGAATGTTTGTGGATGGGGTGCCAATCAAGTGGATTGCTTTGGCCTGGATGGTGTCAGCTTCTTGAGTGAGCTGCACTCATCCAGGCAATGAAGAGTATTCAATCACACTCCTGACTTGATGATGGACAGGCTTTGGGCAGATAGGAGGTGAGTCACTCATCGCAGGATTCCTAGCCTCATACCTGCTCTTGTAGCCACAGTATTTATATGTCCCCTCAAAGAAAAAGGGTGGTACTGCCAAATCTAGAGCTCGCTGGTTATCCAGAAGCATATCGGGTAAGATAAAACAGTAAAAGAAAGCTTATAACAGTCACAAAAGACTTAAAAATGTAAAATGCCTAGAGCAGTATAGAAAGTACAGGGATGAAGTAAAAATGGAAATTAGGAAAGCAAAGAGAGGTTACAAAAATCAAAGAAAACCCAAAGATGTTTTACCAGTACATTGAGAGCAAGAGGATAACTAAGGAAAGGGCAGGGTCTGTCAGAGATGTACAAGATAACTTAGGCCTTGATGCAGATGATGTGGTCAGGGCTCTCAATGAGTACTTTGTCTCTGTCTTCATTAGGGAGAGGGATGATGCAGACATTCTAGTTAAAGAGGAGGTGTGTCGAATATTAATTACAATAAGCATAGTGAGAGAGGAAGTACTGGAGAGACTGGCATCGTTGAAGGTGGATAAGTCACCAGGGCTGGAGGGATTGTCTCCCAGGCTGTTAAAGGAACCCAGGGAGGAAATAGCGGCTGTTCTGAGGATCACTTTCCAATCCTCACTGGATACAGGCGAGATCCCAGGTGATTGGAGGTCTGGAAATGTTGTACCATTATTTATAAAGGGTGTGAGGGATAGGCCAGAAAATTATAGACCGGTCAGTCTGACTTCGGTGGTGGGCAAATTATTGGAATCAATCCTGAGAGACAAGTTAAACTGTCAGTGAGAAAGGCACAGATCGATGTCAGCATGGGTGTTTTAGGGGAAGATCGTGTCTTACTAACTTAATAGATTTTTTTGAGGAAGTAACAAAGAGGATTGACGTGGGTCACATGACAGACTGATCAGAAAAGTGAGATCCCAAGGGATACAGGGGAAGGTGGTGAGTTGGATCCACAATTGCCTCAGTGACAGGAAACAAAGGCTAATGGTTGATGGATGTTTTTGTGAATGGAAAGCGGTTTCCAGTGGGGGTTCCACAGGGCTCAGTGTTGGGGCCCTTGCTGGTTGTTGTTTCTATTAATGATTTAAATGTTGGAGGTATGATTGGGAAAATTGCAGATGACACAAAAGTTGGTCGTGTAGTTGATAGTGAAGAGGATAACTGTTGTCTCCAGGATGATATCAATGGTTTGGTTGAATGGGCGGAAAAGTGGCAAATGTAATTCAATCTGGAAAAGTGTGAGGTAATGCATTTGGGGAGGACAAACAAAGCAGGTGAATACCCAATAAACGGGAAGTTATTGAGGGGGGTTGAAGAAGTGAGAGGCCCTGGAGTGCATGCCCACAGGGCCCTGAACGTGGCAGGACAGGGGGGGAAAGTGGCCAAGAAAGCATATGGAAATCAGGGACAGGAGGATGTGACTGAGGCAGGAGGATGTGACTGAGGCAGGAATGGGGGCCCAGGGGGTAACGTTCAAGAAGCCTCGGCCCCTACAACTGTCCAACAGTTATGAGGTTCTTGCAAGCTGTGTGGACGAGTGCTGGGACTGCAGGGAGGGTGAGCAAACTGATCATGGCACCAAGATACCGGGGGCCATTCAAGAGGGGGGAGGAAACAGGAACGTAGCAGTGGTAGGGGAGAGTATAATCAGGGTGATAGATACTGTTCTCTGCAACCGTGAGCATGAGTCCTGAAGGCTGTGTTGCCGGCCCGGTGCCAGGGTTAAGGATGTTTCCTCAGGGCTGGAGAGGAACTTGGAGTGGGAGGGGATGGATCGAGTTATCATCATCCACGTTGGTACCAACGATGTTGATAGGACCAGAAAGGAGGTTCTGCTGAAAGAATTTGAACAGTTAGGAGCTAAATTAAAAAGCACAATCTCCAAGGTAATAATCTCAGGATTGTTACTGAGCCACAGGCAAACTGGCACAGGGTAAATAAAGTCAAGGAGTTAAATACGTGGCTCAGAGATTGGTGTGGGAGGAATGAGTTTCAGTTCATGGGGCACTGGCACCAGTACTGGGGTAGAAGGAAGCTGATCCGTTGGGACGAGCTTCACTTGAACTGTGCTGGGACCAGTGTCCTGGCGAATTGATAACTAGGGCTGTAGAGAGGACTTTAAACTAAATAGAGTGGGGGTTCTGGAAAGAGGATACGTAGGCTTACAATGCAAAAGGTTATGGCAGCCTTGCAAGGCAGCTATTTAGATATTGATACCCAGAGTGTGACAGGAAGGACAGAGTGTACAAACATAAAAAAACAGCAGCAATTAGGGTCAAAGGGGGAAAAATGGTAAAAAGGCAAAATTAATGGCTCTTTACTTAAATACACATAGTATTCAGAACAAAATAAGTGAATTAGCGGCACAAATAGAGGTTAATGGGAATGATCTTATAGCCATTACAGAGACATGGTTACAAGGAGATCAAAGCTGGGAAATAAATATTCAGGGGTATGTGACTTTTCAAAAGGACAGGCAGGAAGGACAGGGTGGTGGGGTAGCTTTGTTAGTATGAGATGGAATAAGTATGACAGCAAGAAATGATCTTGGAATGGGAGAAGTAGATTCTATATGGGTGGAGGTAAGAAATAACAAGAGGAAGAATTCACTGTTGGGAGTAGTCTGCAGCCCCCTTCCACCCCCCCCAGCCCCCCGACAGTAGCTATATTGTAGGACAGGGAATAAATCAGGAGATAATGAGGGCATGTAAAAAAAGGTGCTACATTAATCATGGGTGACTTTAATCTTCATGTAGATTGGAAAAATCAAATTGACAAAGGTAGCCATGAGCAAGAATTCATAGAGTGTATTCGGGACAGTTTCCTAGAACAATATGTTGTGCATCCAACCAGGGATCAGGCTATTTTGGATCTGATAATATATAATGAGGCAGGACTAATAAATGATCTCAGAGTAAAAGATCGCCTAGGAAACAGTGACCATAACATGGCAGAATTTAGCATTCAGTTTGAGAGTGAGAAACTTGGATCAGAAATGACTGTGCTAAACTTAAATAAGGGTAGCTACAAAGAAGTGAGAGCAGAGTTGGCTGGAGGGGACTGGGAAAGGAGTTTAGCAGAAAAGATGAACAATGGCAGATATTTGAGAAAATAGTTCATGACTCACAACAAAGATATATCCCAGTGAGGAAGAAGAATTCAAGGAAGGGGATAAAGTAACCATGGTTAACCAAGGAAGTTAAGGATAGTATCAAATTGAAAGAAAAAAACATACAATGTGGCAAAGATTAGTGGTAAGCCAGAGGATTGGGAAAGTTTTAAAAAAAAACAAAGATGACCCAAAAAAATAAAGAGGGAGAAAATAAACTTTGAGGGTAAAATGGCAAGGATTATAAAAACAGACAGTAAAAGCTTCTTTAAATGTATAAAAAGGAAGAGAGAGGCCAAAGTGAACATAGGCCCCTTAGAGAATGAGGCTTGGGAAATAATAATGGGGAACCAGGAAATGGCAGAGGAGTTGGATAAATACTTTGCTTCGGTCTTCACAGTAAAAGGCACTAATAACATTCCATAAATGCTAAATAATCAAGGGGAAAAGTGGGGGAGGAAATAAATACAATAATTATCACTAGAGAAAAAGTACAAGGGAAACTAATGGGGCTAAAGGCCGATAGGTCTCCTGGACCTGATGGGTTGAATCCTAGGATATTAAAGGAAATAGCTACATAGCGGATGCACTGGTAATAATCTTCCAGGAATTCTTAGATTCTGGAAAGGTCCCAGAGGATTGGAAAACAGCCAATGTAACAACCTTATTCAAAAAGGGAGGGAGACGATAAACAGGTAACTATAGACCAGTTAGCTTAACATTTGTCATTGGGAAAATGTTAGAGTCTATTATAAAGAATATAACAGAAGAGCATTTGGAAATGATCAAGCAGAGTCAGCATGGCTTCATGAAGGGGAAATCATGCCTGTAAAATGTATTCGAATTTTTTGAGGAGGTAATAAGCAGGATAGATAAAGGGGAAACCAGTAGATGTAATACATTTGGATTTCCAAAAGGCATTTGATAAGGAACTGCACATAAGGCTACTTAATGAGATAAGAGCCCATGGTCATAGAGTCATAGAGGTCTACAGCACAGAAAAAGGTCCTTCGGCCCATCAAGTCTGTGCCTGTCAAACAAGTACCTAAATATTCTAATCCCATTTTCCAGCACTAGGCCCATAGCCTTGTATGCTATGGCATTGTAAGTGCACATCCAAATACTTCTTAAATGTTATGGGGGTTTCTGCCTCTACCACCCTTTCAGGCAGTGAGTTCCAGATTCTCACCACCCTCTGGGTGAAAAAACTATTCTTTGCATCCCCCCTAAACCTCCTGCCCCTTACCTTAAATCTATGCCCCCTGGTTACTGATCCCTTCACCAAGGGGAAAAGTTCCTTCCTGTCTACCCTATCTATGCCCCTCATAATTTTACACACCTCAATCATGTCACCCTCAATCTCCTCTGCTCCAGGGAAAATTACCCCAGTCTATCCAATCTCTCCTCATAACTAAAACTCTCCAGCCCAGGCAACATCCTGGTAAATCTCCTCTGCACTCTCTCTAGTGCAATCACATCCTTCCTATAATGCAGATTCCAGAACTGCACACAATACTCTAGCTGTGGCCTAACCAGCATTTTTTTTACAGTTCCAGCATAACCTCCCTGCTCTAATATTCGATGCCTCGGCTAATAAAGGCAGGTATCCCATATGCCTTCCTAACCACCTTATCTAACTGACCCGCTACCTTAAGGGACCGGTGGACATGCACACCAAGGTCCCTCTGATCCTCGGTACTTTCCAGGGTCCTACCATTCATCGTGTATTCCCATGTCTTGTTTGCCCTGCCCAAGTGCATCACCTCACACTTACCCAGATTAAATTCCATTTGCCACTGATCAGCCCATCTGACCAGCCCATCTATATCCTCCTGTAATCTAAGGCTATCCTCCTCACGATTTACCACCCCACCAATTTTCCTGTCATCCGCAAACTTACTGATCAACCCTCCTACATTCAAGTCTAAATTGTTTATATATACCACAAACAGCAAGGCACCCAACACTGATCCCTGTGGAACCCCACTGGACACAGGCATCCAGTCACAAAAACACCCCTCGACCATCACCCTCTGCTTCCTGCCACTCAGCCAATTCTGGATCCAATTTGCCTAATTGCCTTGGATCCCATGGGCTCTTACTTTTGTTATCAGTCTCCCATGTGGGACCTTATCAAAAGCCTTGCTTAAGTCCAAGTAGACTACATCAAATGCATTGCCCTCATCTACACACCTGGTCACCTCTTCAAAAAATTCAATCAAATTGGTCAGACAAGACCTCCCCTTAACAAAACCATGCTAACTGTCCTTGATTAATCCCTGCCTCTCCAAGTGTAGATTAATTCTGTCCCTCAGAATTGCTTCCAATAGTTTACCCACCACTGAGGTTAGACTGACTGGACCTCAGCTCTGCCTGGGTGGGGAGGGAAGGCGGGCGAGCGTGGAAGTCAGTGCAGGCGTGCGGGTGCGCTCAGTGAAAGCTCTTTGAAGGCACAGAGCTGCTTCAGGGAGCTGGAGGCTTTTAACATTGAAAATAAACAATTGACAAATAAGGAAAACATGTTCTACTCGTGTGACCCTTTCACATGTTCAGGGACAAGTTAAAAATTCAATTTGAAAATTTTTATTGATTTTTTAATCATTGGTCGAAATCTCATCTCACCCGGGGGTGCGGTTTCCTGAAAAACGCAAAAGCCGCTTGGTCTATTCGTCCACCCGCCAGCTGAACAGTTGGACTAGCAGAGAAAAATTCCATTTAATTAATTGATTAAGGGCCGTAATCGGCCTCTTAATTGTTGGCGGGCACACTGCCACCTCTCACGCCTGCCGCTGAGTGAAATATCGCGAAAATGTGTGATTAAATTAAGACGCTTGCCTAACGTCACCTTGCACTATCTTTCTCCCATTTGGGTTGGGTGCGCGCCTGCCTGACAAGGGAAATGTTTTGCCCATGGTCTTATGGTCTTATTCTCCATGGCAACATCTCTACCAATCAGAGTCCACTTGCCACAGAGAGAATCAGCACTCTCTGCTCATGCAGTGTCAATTGCTGTTCCCTTTATGGTTGGTTTACTTTAGGAGCTGTCCTGTCCTGATCAGTGTGAGGTGAAATACTTCAATAACATGTCTCTTTTTTCAGTGAAACTCAAGGTTGGATTGGATTCAAATTCATGTCTCAGAATTGAGGAGTCAGCCTGTCCTCAAACAAATGTATCACCCATTGAGTCCTCACAATATAAATGTAAGTAACTGGCTGCTCGTAATTAGAACTATTTATAATGAAGATTCCCTGGTGTCTAAAGACTAAGCGATATATTTAAAAACACAATGATATCAGTAACATGGTAGTAGAGTACATACCTGGAATGTTACACGGGAAGGAAATACAGCTCACATGGAGAGTTTTGATCATGTTAGGAAATAGAGACAGTTTAAGTAAGTTATATTTGTATTTGTGGGTGTTCGGAATGAGTTCTAGCTTTAAAGTTTAAGTTTGATTTGTATTTCTGTATCTGTGTTAAGAAAGGTCAAATGGAGTTTTAGTTTCACTTTAAAATGGTGTTTGCATTTCTGATGAGGAGTTTTACTACTCCTATAAAGAAAAGGTATATATACAAGGGTAGAAGGGTTGGATTGTTGCCTAGCAACATGGGTCCTGAGAGGCAGGTCCCTCCTACAGACACACACATAGAAGAAGAGAAACTGCAGTTGTTTTGGAAGCTGTTTGAATGCAGTTGATTCTGAAAGTTGTTGCCAGGAGAGACTGGAGCAAAGGGGACAGATAGCTAGTCACAAGCTGTATAAAACCCCCAAAATCCAGGGGAGTGGGAGAAGAGAAAGTCCAAAGAAGAACTTCTAGTCAAAGGAAGGACAGAAATCTGGGAAAAGGCCCTGTTAAGTGAAGTTAAGAGTGAGGGGCAGAGAGAAAGACTCCAAGCTTCAGATTTAAAGAGACAAAAGCTGCAGAAAGCAGATTTAAAGTGAGAACAGTTTGCAAGAGACAAGAAGGTCCAAAGAGACAAGTGAAGGTCTGTAACTCTTTGCTATGGGCATGTGAAGCAGTGGTGTACTGTTAATGCTGAGTCAGTGAGAGAGAGTGCGTGGAAGACAGCTTGAATGCATGTGGTGACCCGGGGGGGAGGAACATTGGTAGGAGAGTTTGAAACCCTGAAGGTGAACCCTTGCGGAAGGCACCTGAGAGAAAGCGTTGGTTTGAGAGAAGATTGCAAGACAAGGTCTTGGACAGTGGAGATTTATAGACTCATAGACATTTACAGCACAGAAGGAGGCCATTCAGCCCATTGTGTCCACACCAGTCGACAAAGATCTTTCTACACTAATCTCATTTTCCAGCGCTTAGCACATAGCCCCGGAAGCTATGGCAACGCAAATGAATATTTAAATACTTCTTAAATGTTACAAGAGTTTCTGACTCAACCACCCTTCATTGGAAAAGTTCATTGGAAATCCTCATGCGAAAGGCGGAGTGCGGTTGGCTCTCGGTATGACAAGCGTCTGGGGGGGGGGAGTTGAAGGGAGATCCATAGACTCTGTTTGAGGGGGCATCTGTCACTTGGTTTCAGAGTGTGGTGTGTCTGACCACAGGGTGACGTAGGTTTACATGGACTGTGTATTTACTGTATACATTAGAGTACAAGGTAGCTTTTGTAACTTGTGATTTCTTTACAAACCTGTATATATCTGTAAAGGTATAGATGTGGGGGAAGGAGTATTGTAATGTAGTTCATCTTTTCTTGTTGAATAAATATTTTATTCTTTTGTTAAAAGTTCATCAGCTGACTCCTGTGACTCTGTTCAGTAGCAACTCTCCATGTATCTAAACAAGTAAAAGTTAGGATCTATCGAGCTGGATTCCACTCTGGGATCAGGCTTGTCCAGGGGGATCATCACATTGGAAACTGTGTATTAAGCCCACCATCACCTTCTCAAGGGCAAACTGGGATAGGCAACAAATGATGGCCTTCAGAGGGGGCCACATCCCTTGAATTAATAAAAAATATAGATGGAATTTAGTTTGTCCATTGTAATTTGAAACATAAATGCAAACTTAAAATAATAATTTGAAAAGCTATGATTAGGCTACTCCCTGCCCATTCCAACATAACTTCAGTGACCTGATTCTGGTTAATGTCACAAGTTTAATTCACATAAACTGAAGAAAACAGTCAATCTGTGTAAATGCACTAATACAGAATCTATTGCAGGGGGAAAATGAATGGCTGTAAAATTTGTATGAGCTTTTGCACAACAAATTGCTGTTTGTGTGAGAGTGAAATGCTTTGACTCCCTCTACAGAGTGTGTGGCCCTGTCTGAACAGGGCAAGCAATAAGGCGGGGGGGGTGGGCGGGGGGGGTGGGGGGGGGGAAGGGGGGGTGGGGGGGGGAAGGGGGTGGTGGTTGCTTTAAGCGATCAGATTGAAGAGTTTAACAGCAGAGAGACAGAATGTATCAGAATAGTGAGTTTGATGTTAAATCAGGTAGAGAAAGCCAAATAAAGAGGAGAAGAAAGATTGGAATAAGAGAATGAAAAAAGAGAAAGAAAAATCTACAATGAAAGTTCAAACTTGTAAGAGTTCATTTCCAGTGCCAAAGAGGTTGTTTGGTGGTAATTGAGACTGACGATGATGTTAAAAAGTACATTTCAACTGAAATAAACAAGCCCTAACTTTTTGTTGTGAGCTTAATGTGTATCTTCCATGGAAACAGAAGAATTTGATGATGTTCAATGCTTGGAATGGGAAGCCAGGCAGTAAGAGAGGGGTAGGTGGCAGTGATGTCACTGGACTGGTAATCCCAAGACCCAGGGTAATGCTCTGGGAACCTGGGTTCGAATACCACCCTAGCAGATGGTGAAATTTGAATTCAATAAATATCTGGAATTAAAAGTCTTCCCAGCCCCCCTCCCCCCACTTAGCTATGCCTGGGTGCATCAGTGATCCTGGGCCTCAGTTAGATGTAGCACCAGCAGCAGCCACTGCCTCCCCAGTGGCACCATTGGGCAATGAAGAGACTGTGGTCTCCAATTGGCTGGCAGCTCTCAGTGGGTGGGACATCTGCCCTTGATCCTGGGGAAAACCTGCCCCTGATTGATATATGAGACCGTGGGCTTTCCTTTAAAAAGACCAGGTGGGGTCTTAGCTGCTGACTCACTAACCAGCAGGTGAAATCCCTACCACCTCCTCAAGATTCTGCCCCAATGTCTTTATATTTTGCATTTAATTAAACATCGCCACCATCTGGAAGTTGCTGTCTAAGTTGAGTGGAAGTAATTGTTAGTGCTGTTAAAGTCTCCTTTCCATCCAACACCCGCTGACATTTTCTAACTTGCATCAACCCCTGTTTACCCATCACCCTTGTTTCACAACAAGTTCCAACAATCACTGACCCTCTATCCAGCTCTACCTGTCCCACCCCCACCCCCCCTTAAACCAGCTTATATTTCACCTCTCTTCTATTTTTACTTAGTTCTGTTGAAGAGTCATATGGATTCAAAACGTTACCTGTGTTCCTCTCCGCAGATGCTGCCAGACCTGCTGAGTTTTTCCAGGTATTTTTATTTTTGTAATGTAATACTCTGGAATGTTTCACGATGGTAAAAACAGAAAATGCTGGAAATACACATCTGTTCGGCCAGCTTCTGAGGAGAGAAACAAGTTCTGATAGCCTTTTTGGTCTTGATGACCCCTCACCTAACGAAAGGCCATCCTGAGCTGAAACGTTGGGCTGAGTAATGGATGGCATGCAGCCCCCTCCCCACCTCCAGAAACCACGGCGCTATGGAGCCAATACATTCCACACCCACCTGCCTGCAGCCATAAAGTGCTGCGGGGCAGACTAACAAGGGCAGAGTGGGACTTCCACCCCTCATTGTGGAGGAAGACCCCCCTCTAGAGCTACTGGCAAAGTGGATTGGCCAGCAGCTCCATCAGTCCCGGCAGTGTCAGGACTACAGAAGAAGAGGGTGGGTCTTTGGAGCAGGTAAGACCAGGGTCTTGGGCTCGGGGGGTTTGGGTAGTTAACGAGAGGGGCAGTGGGGGTGGGGTGGGGATGCACAAGTGGGTGTAAGGGAGGGAGTGGGTAGGAAGGAATGGTGTTAACTCTGCATTATCAGGGTAAAATGCTTTGATAACAAAGCTAATTGACCCTTAATTGTTGGCTTAAATAGGGCAGGTGGGCAAGCTGCCAATTTCATCACTGTATTTTGGGGGTGAGTTCGGGGGTGGACAGGAAGGCGATCAGATGGGCACCTACCCCATTTTACATACGCCCCACCCTCACTACTTAACATGCCCCCCTCTTGGGAAACACGCCCCCGGTGGTAGCTATAATTCAGCTCGTCAATTCTGTTTCTCTCCCACAGATGTTATCTGATCTGATCTGGAAATTTCTGATTTCCAGCACCTGTAGATTTTTTAGCTTTTTTTTATGATGGTCCCTGGCTCAATTTTAGAATTATCATGCTTCATACTCAAATCCATCTATTGCCTAAATCTTTTCTATCTCTGAACCTCTCTCAGGTCTACAAAGCACCAAGAACTCTACGTCCCTTTAAATAATGCAGCCTCCAGTCCCTTCACCTGATATTGGTGGCCGTGCCTGTAGACAGTTATACACAGACTCTGGAATGCCCTTCTCTATTTCCCTCTCCCCTATCCAGACCTTCCTTAACACTTACCTCTTTGACCAATATTTTAGTCCTCTAGCCTAATCGTTACCTTTGTTCAGTGTCAGTTTTGGCCTTATTACACTCCTGTGAAGAAACTTGTGATATTTCACTATGTTGAAGGCACTATATAAATGGAAATCAGTGTTGTTGTTTCACCCCCTCCCAATTTTCAAATAACTCTGTAAGCAATAATCCCCACGGTGAAACTTTTATGAATTCCTGTGTCTGTCAGGACTAAGAAGACTTGGGGCTGTATTTTACTGCCCCTGTCCCCATGCTGTATTTTACTGTCCCCACCACCCGTACTTCACTGCCCCCCTGTATTTTATGCACCCCACCCCACCACCACTGCTGTATTTCACTAGACCCTCCCCCATCCTCCGGCTGTTTTAGGATGTCAGAGTCTTGTAAAATAAGCGGATGATTTTCCCACCCATCCCTGACCTGTCTCCCATGTTGAGGTGGGTGGGGAAAGTATCAGGCAGTCCACCACCCTTAGGCCTATTGAGGCCCTTATGTGACCACCTAATGACCACTTAGGGGCCTCATTCTGCCTTTGCTGCTATTTAAAGTGGGGTTGGGCTGGGAATGCAGAGGGGGGCAGCCCAGCAACTTTCACTGTGTGGGTTACTGTCGGGCAGGAAGGAGCGGGTACCACCTTTGGGGGGAACCACTGTGCCCATCAGAGGCGACCCCCAATATTGTGACTCACCTTTATCCCGCCCTGCTGTCCTCTGAAAGCCTACCGCCACCACCACCACTCCCCCACCACGGGGGTCTTCCAGCTACACCCATCCAAAATACCAGGCTTCCCTCTGAGTCGGAAGCATGGTGACCAGTTTGCACACAGCAAGATCCCGTAAAATATACTATCGCGAAAAGTGAGTATGCAGGTAGAGCAAGTGCTTGGAAGGCAAATGGAATGTTGTTGTTTATTGCAAAGAGAATGGAATATAAAGTCGGGAAGTTTTATTGCAGCTGCTCAGCGCTGTGGTGAGACCATCAGCTCTAGTACTGTGCACAGTTTTGGCTCCTTCTTTAAGAAGGAATATAAATGCATTAGAAGCAGTTCAGACAAGGTTCACTTGACTGATTTCTGCGATGGGAGGGTTGCCTCATGAGGAAAGGTTGGACAGGCTGGGCCTGTATCCACTGGAGTTTAGAAGAGTAAGAGGCGACTTGATTGAAACATTTAAGATCCTTAGGGGGTTTGACAGGGTGGATGCTGAAAGGGTGTTTCCCCTTGTGGGAGAGACTAGAACTGGGGGTCAGTTTAAAAATAAGAGGTCCCCCATTTAAGGCAGAGATGAGGAGAATTTTTTTCCCTCAGACAGTCATGAGTCTTTGGAACTCTCTTCCCTGGAGACCGGTGAGGCAGGGCCACTGAATATTTTAAAGCTGTGGTGGTAGATTCTTGACTAGCAAGGGAGCCAAAGGTTATTGAGGGAAGGTGGGAATGTGGAGTTCAGGCCATAATCAGATCAGCCATGATCTTACTAAATGGCAGAGCAGGCTTGAGGGGCTGAATGGCCTTTTCCTGCTCCCCATTTGTATATTTGTATAACAATCTGGTGTTTTTTAAGTGATGTTGATTGAAGAAAAAATATTGACATGGGCACTTTAAGGGTTCATCAGTAAGTTCGGGGAGGATACGAAAATTGGTGTGGTGGTAAATAGTGAGGAGGATAGCCTTAGATTACAGGAGGATGTAGATGGGCTGGTCAGATGGGCTGATAAGTGGGAAATGGAGTTTAATCCGGATAAGTGTGAGGTGATGCTCTTGGGCAGGACAAACAAGGAACGGGAATACACGATGAATGGTAGGACCCTGGGAAGTACCGAGGATCAGAGGGACCTTGGTGTGCATGTCCACCGGTCCCTTAAGGTAGCGGGACAGGTAGATAAGGTGGTTAAGAAGGCA
Source organism: Cetorhinus maximus (assembly GCF_964194155.1). Classification (NCBI taxonomy): domain Eukaryota; kingdom Metazoa; phylum Chordata; class Chondrichthyes; order Lamniformes; family Cetorhinidae; genus Cetorhinus; species Cetorhinus maximus. The sequence goes on along the minus strand of NC_135888.1, from coordinate 143,747,602 downwards.
TGTGGGATATTTGCCTTTATTAGCCGAGGCATCGAATATAACAGCAGGGAGGTTATGCTGGAACTGTATAAAACGCTGGTTAGGCTACAGCTTGAGTATTGCGTGCAGTTCTGGAACCTGCATTATAGGAAGGATGTGATTGCACTAGAGAGAGAGCAGAGGAGATTTACCAGGATGTTGCCTGGGCTGGAGAGTTTTAGTTATGAGGAGAGATTGGATAAACTGGGGTTATTTTCCCTGGAGCAGAGGAGATTGAGGGGGGACATGAATGAGGTGTATAAAATTATGAGAGGCGTAGATAGGGTAGACAGGAAGGAACTTTTCCCCTTGGTGGAGGGATCAATAACCAGGGGGCATAGTTTTAAGGTAAGGGGCAGGAGGTTTAGAGGGGATGTGAGGAAGAATTTCTTCACCCAGAGGGTGGTGAGAATCTGGAACTCACTGCCTGAAAGGGTGATAGAGGCAGAAACCCTCATAACATTTAAGAAGTATTTGGATGTGCACTTGTGATATCATGGCATACAAGGCTATGGGCCTAGTGCTGGAAAATGGGATTAGAATAGTTAGGTACTTGTTTGACTGGTGCAGACTTGATGGGCTGAAGGGCATTTTTCAGTGCTGTAGACCTCTATGACTCTATGACTTGGGCACTTGGGACCACACCCCTGCCCTTCTTCAAAGTAGTTCCATCAGTTCTTTTACAGCCACCTGAGAGGAAAGGCAGCCTGATTTTAACATCTGGTCTGAGAGTGCTGTGTTCCCTCAGTGTTGAAGGGGCACATCATCCTAGGAATTTAAAGGCATGATTCTCTGACACGGAGGGTATTTGTACTGTCACTGAGGAACAGCTGACACAACTAGAGAAAGTCCCACTACACAAACATAAGTTGTTAAATGTGGCTGTTTGCTTCTGACTCCAACATGAATTTGTAATGTGCGTTGGTAATAATTAGTAGCAGCAGCTGTGGCTCAGTTGGTAGCACACTCTCCTCTGAATCCAGAGGCTGATAGTTTCAATCCCACTCCTTGGACTTGAGTAGAAAAATCTAGGCTGCCACTCCAGTGATGTTGTGCTACTCTTTCACAGGCCCTGTATTTTAGATGAGATATTAACCGAAGTCTCTTCTGTCCTGTCAGGTGGATGTAAAAGATCCTGTGATGGTATTATGAAGAAGAACAGGGGAATTCTCCCTGGTGCCCTGGCCAACATTTATCCCTCAATCAACATCCCAAAAACAGATTATCTGCTCATTATCGCATTGCTGTGTGCAATTGGCTACTGTGTTTCCTACCTTAACTATACTTCAAAAGTACTTCACTAGCTATAGTGTGCTGTGGGAAATGCGTTGTGTAAATGTATGTCTTTCTATTTTTGTTCTGTAAATATTCTGCTTCCGCTATATCAACACAGTATATACACCCACCAGCTGGACTGGACTCAATAAATTTGTGACTGAGTGTACTTTTATTTTATTTTGTTTTCATGGTTAATTCATGTTAACAGGCTGCCCCACAATACCTGACCCAAAGATATCATTTCACCCATGGAGACGAGGCTTGAGGCCTACACTTACCTGGGAGTCAGAGAGACACACCACTGAGCTGCCCAGAACCAGCCCACACTGAGTTCAAAACAATGGTCAGGGACAGGTGGCTGTGAGTGTAGCTGAGGCAGGCAAGGGGACCCAGAGGGCAGGAGGGCAAGAGTGTGAGCCTCTGCAATTGTCTGACAGGCCTGAGGTTCTCTCAGCTAGTTTGGATGAGAGTGGGGGCTGAAGGGTGGATGAGGTGACTGGCCATGGCACTGTGGTGCAGGAGGGGGAGGGAAAAGGAATGCAGTGCTAGTCGGGGACAGTATAGTGAGGGGGATTGACACTGTTCTCTGGAAAGTCCAGGTGGCTGTGTTGCCTGCCCAGTGCCAGGGTTCGGACTGGAGAGGAACTTACAGTGGGAGGGGGAAAGATCCAATCATTGTGGCCCATGTAGGTACCAACGACATAGGCAGGATGAGGAAGGAGGTTCTGCATAGTCAGTATGAGGAGCTAGGCACAAATTAAAAAGCAGGACCTCAAAGGTAATAATTTCTGGGTTCCTGTTTGTGGGGCACTGGTAACAGTACTGGGGAAAGTGGGGCTATACCACTGGGACAGTCTACACCTGAATCATGCTGGGACTGGTGGTCTAGCGAGCTGCATAAATAGGAAGGTAAGAAAGGTTTAAACTGAATAGTGGAGGCAAGTGATCAAATTTGGGAAGATGTGGTAGATCAAAGAGCAGAAGCAAGGCAAGAGAGACAGGTATTAATGAGAAATGATAAACAGACCGTGACAGGAAGGGACAGAGAGTGAAAATCTAAGAGTAAATCAGCAGATAAGGCTAGAGGTTACAAAAATAATAAAAGGACAAAGCTAAAGGTGTTGTATCTGAATGCATGTAGCATTCAAAACAAAATGGATGAACTGATAGTGCAAATAAAAACAAATAAATAACCATTCCAGAGACATGGCTGCAGGATGACTAAGATTGGGACCTGAATATTGAAAGGTATGTGATAGTCAGGAAGGACAGGAAGTTAGGAAAAGGTGACTCTGTTAATTAATGATGATTTCACACTTTAGAGAGGGATGACCTAAGTTCAGGAAACCAGGATGTGGAAACAGTTTGGGTAGAGATGAGAAACTGTAAAGACAAGAAATCACTTGTGGGAGTCGTGTACAGGCCCCTGAGTAACTACATGATAGGGCAGAGTATAAAGGAAGAGATAATGGGATCTTATAAGAAAGGTACAGCGATAATCATGGAGGTTTTAATCTACATATGGACTGGAAAAATCAGATGGGCAAAGGTAGCCTAGATGAGGAGTTCATAGAATGCTTTCAGGATAGTTTATTAAAACAGCACTTTCTGGAGCCAATCAGAGAGCAGGCTATTATAAACCTGTTAATGTGCAACGAGATAGGATTAATTGATAACCTCCCAGTGAAGGTAGCAACGAACATAATATGATTGCATTTTACATTCAGTTTGAAGGAGAGAAGAGTGGGTCCAAGGCTAGTATTTTAAACTTAAATAAGGGCAATTATGAGAGCATGAAAGCTGAGCTAGCCAAAGTGAACTGGCAAATGAGGTTAAGGGGTAGGTCAATAGAGATGCAGTGACAGATATTTAAGGGGATATTTCAGAATACACAGAATAGATACATTCCAATGAGAAAGAAAACTTCCAAAGGGAAGGCCCACCATCTGTGGTTAACTAAAAGCATTAAAGATGGTATCAAACTTAAAGAAAAAGTATAAGATTGTGCAGAGATGGGTGGCAGGTCAGAAGATTGGACTGAATATAAAAAATCAGCAAAGATTGACAAAAAGATTGATAAGGAGGGAAAAATTAGAGTATGAGAGAAAGCTAGCCAGAAATATAAAGACAGATAGTGTGAGTTTTTCTAGATAGTTAAAAAATAAGAGTTAACAAAGTGAGCATTGGTTCTGTAGAAAGTAAGTTTGAGGAATTAATAATGGAAAATAAAGAGATGAACAGGTATTTTCACTGTAGAGGATATAAGTAACATCCCAGTAATCACTGTAAATCGGGAAATGGAAGGAAGAGAGGAACTCAGGAAAATTACCATCACCAGGGAATTGGTACTGAGCAAATTGTTGGAGCTGTGGGCTGACAAATCCCTGGGTCTTGATGGACCTCATCCTAGGGTCTTAAAAAAAGCGGCTAGTGAAATAGTTGATGCTTTGGGTTTTAAGTTTCCAAAATTCCCTAGATTTGGGGAACGTTCCATTAGATTGGAAAAAAGCAAACAGGAAAGTATAGGCCAGTTAGCCTAACACCTGTCATAGGGGAAAGGTTAGAAGCTGTTATTAAAGATGTTATAGCAGGGCACATAGATAGATTCAAGGCAATCAGGCAGAGTCAACATGGTTTTGTTAAAGGGAAATCATGTTTACCCAATTTATTGGAGTTCTTTGAAAGAGTCACATGTGCTGTGGATAAAGGGGAGCCAGTGGATGTACTGTACTTAGATTTACAGAAGGCATTTGATAAAGTGCCACATCAAAGGTTATTGTGGAGAATAAAAGCTCATGGTGTAGGAGGTAACATATTGGCATGGAAAGAAGTTTGACTAGCTAACAGGAAACAGAGGGTACACATAAATGACATTTTCTGCTTGGCAGGATGGGGCAAGTGGTGTGCCACAGGGATCAGTGCTGGGCCTTCAACTTCTTACAATTTATATAAATGACTTGGATGATGGGATGGATGGGATAGTTGCTAAATCTGCTGATGTAGGTGGAAAGTAAATTGTGAAGAGGACATCAGGAGGCTACAAAGGGATATCAATAGGTTAAGTGAGTGGGCAAAGACCTGGCAAATGGAATATAATGTGGGAAAATGTGAAATTGTCCATTTTGGCAGGAAGAATAAAAGAGAAGCTTATTATCTAAATGGTGAGAGATTGCAGAGCTCTGAGATTCAGAGGATCAGGGTGCCTTACTGCATTTAGCAGATAGAGCAAGTAATTAGGAAAGCTAATAAAATGATATTATTTATTATGAGGAGAATTGAATACAAAAGTAGGGAGGTTTTGCTTCAGATGTACAGGGCATTGGTGAGACCACATCTGGAGTATTATGTACAGTACTGGTGACCTTATTTAAAGAAAGACGTAAATGCATTGGAAGTAGGTCAGAAAAGGTCTACTAGATTAATACCTGGAATGGGCGGGTTGTCTTGTGAGGAAAGGCTGGACAGGTTAGGTTTGTATCCACTGGAGTTTAGAACAGTAAGAGGCGACTTGATCAAAACTTTTAAGATCCTGAGGGGTCTTGACAGGGTGGATGTGGAGAGGATGTTTCCCTTAGTGGGAGAATCCAGAACTAGGGATCACTGTTTAAAAATAAGGGGTTGCACACTTAAGACAGAGATGAGGAGAATTCTTTACCCTCAGAGGGTTGTGAGTCTTTGGAACTCTCTTCCTGAAAAGGTGGTGGAATCAGAGTCTTTGAACATTTTTAAGGCAGAGGTGGATAGATTCTTGATAGACAAGGGGGGTGATAGGTTGTTGGAGGTGGGCAGGAATATGGGGTTGATGTTACATTCAGATCAGTCATGATCTTATTGAATGCTGGAGCAGGCTTGAAGGGCCGAGTGGCCACTCCTGCTCCTGATTCGTATGTTCGTATGTTTGTATGTTCGTATGTTTGTATGATAACTCAACCCATGTGTCTGGCCTTCCAATATGCCCACGTGCCAATGGGCATTGGAAATTGAAATGGAACCTTCAGAGTGGTAATGAAACGCTCTTTGAGAGGATTTGGAAAACAAAAACATACTGACTGTAAAAGTGTAACTTTGGATTGAAGTGTCAAAGTGGTGCTGGTGACTTTCTGTGAGGAAAGGTTTCATCACAGGTGAGGAACAGGGGAGATTTCTTGTAATGTTTAACCCTTGGACAACACCCCAAAAAACAGATGATCTGTTCATTTATTTCACAGGTGTTTATGGGATCTTTCTGTGTGGAAATGCCCATAGAATCTGCCTGTAAACCAATAGCCATAAGCCATAAAATGATTTCAGTGCAGAAGGAGGCCATTTGGCTCACTGAGACCACACTCCAATAGCATTTCACTGGCTGTGAAGGGGGCCTAAGAATGGTTTAGTTGGTGAATGCCCAACATTGTATACACCTGTAACTTACACAGACCTGGATCTCTATCTGTACTGAGTCTAGATGGAGGACATTTCATTGGTATCTGTGGCTCCAACAAGGGAGGAGAAAAATCAGCCTGGATCTTACTGCTTTGTCTATTCACCAGGATACCTCACAGTCATCACATTTAACCCTGATCTTGTCCCTCAACCCAGATCCCCCAACCCATACACGAGCAGTGTTGGGGGAGGGAGACAGTTTCCACTACGCTTTATGTGACAAAGTGCTTCATGACATCATCCCTGAACAATTTATCAGGATTTGTAGTGAATCTTATCACATGAATCTCTAGTGACACTGACTCTCTGAGGTTTGTTGAAGCTGAATTCAACTGTGCAAGTTCATAAGTTCAATGAATACAGATTCAGAAAACAGTGATACGGCTCAAAAGCCTATGGCTACCTTGAGCAATACATTAATGAATAAAGTTTAGCTATAGTGACACCATGTATGTCCAATCAGATGGTGTTGCCATGGGATCTCCTCCAGGCCCAACACTAGTTAATATTTTCATCAGTTTCCACGAGAAACTTGTTTTTGATGAAATCACCTCCTACGCCTTGTGTATTTCTGATACGTAAATGATACGTTTGCTATATTTGAATCTGCAGCTTTATGTAAGAATTTCCTTACACATCTTAATCTGCTTGATCCTGTGCTCAAATTTGGCTTTGAAATGCAGCAGCCTAAGCTCCCTTGCCTTGACATGCTGGTAATAAAATCCACTAATGGGCTCTTTGCTACTGTCAACTGCAAGCCTCCTAACATTCTACTTCCAGGGAATACAATTCTAGTTTGTGTAATTGCAGTCGCTATTTAACCCTTGGAGTCCAGGAATCATTCTATTAAATCTACCCTGCACCCCCTCCATGTATTGCATTACCTACTGAGCCATTTGGGAGCTGGTGTATTAATCATGATAGAAACATTTTCTGTTTTCGGTATAACTTTGCTGTAGGTCAGTATCCTGGTTGTGAATAATGGCTTGAAAGCCTCTGTAGTTCACTGCAGTTTAATAAATTAGGAGGTAGGAGATTGTTGGGCGATCATTGTGATTCTAATTTAAAATGGGTGATGGTTATTAATTGTACAGCAGCACTAGATATTGGGTGAGAGATTCAAGCCCTCGAACCAAGAGACATAATTCATTTTATTAATTGATTGCAAAATTAATGCCAATGGGAACTCAGCAAGGTGAATTTGCAGTGTCAGGTGAACACCAGTCTACCTCTGTCAATACTGAGGAATCTAAGTATCAGGGCTTGCTTTGCAAGCCAACAGTGCCTTCCAGGCTGTATCTCGAGAAACCATGCATATTATTTACTTTGGATAATCCATAATAACTTCTCATCCCTACTCATCGACATTGGGGGATCTATCCTTATATCACCGTTCCCCATATTCCTCCCACTTAGCCACTTTGCTGATTTCCCCAGCATATTTATTAGCTGTATGTTGGCACTATGGAGTCATCCTCTTAGCCCTGCAATTATATGGTCTCAAAGTAGTTATCCATTTTAATGCAAATACAAAGTTATAGTCAAAAGAAATAACTGGCTTAAATATCTGAGTAGACCTGCTCCCATTTTTATTTATTTATTCATGGGTTGTGGGTGTCACTGGCTGGGCCAGCATTTATTGCCCATCCCTAGTTGCCCTTGAGAAGATGGTGGTGAGCTGCCTTCCTGAACCGCTGCAGTCCATGAGGTGTAGGTACACCCACAGTGCTGTTAGGAAGGGAGTTCTAAGATTTTGACCCAACTATTATGGCAACTGTTATGCCGAGCCATTCAAATCCCAGGGGGAAATTTGAAACAGCTGCCACAACTGTTTTTCAATTTGTATTTTATTTTGAGACATGTGCCTTGAATTCAGTAGTAAGAAGTCCAATGAGTCTTAGAGGTTATTTTACAAAACTGAATTGAACATTTATTAATCAAAGAAAACATTTTAAGCACATACATATTACTACTATAATAACTCCTAAATCAACTAATTAATCTGGCTCCCAGTTACACCTCCACTAAGGCAACAGCAGAAACAAATAAACTTCAACAGACCCAGGCAAAGCGCACAAAACCCTGGGCAGTGATATTCACAGTGAGGTTTCTTAGCTTCGGTTCCTGTAGACAGAAACTTGATGCATAGAGGCTGGAGGCTTTTCACACTTGTGTTAGACCTTAGAATTCCTTCTCCCTTACACATAAGCTCATATCCTTTATACATGTTTCTCCCTTTTTAATGTGAATTCCATTGACCCAATATACCTTTGCAACTTTACTTTTCTCATAATATAAATCTTTCATTGTGCTCATATTATCTGTAACCTTTGAAAAAATAAACACACTGTTTGGCTTAGCGTCTTATGGCTAGGTGTAGCATCATACCATCTCTTTGAAATTCAAACTAACCTAATTTATTTAAAAATGCAAATGTTGCTCACACCTCACATTTTAAAACTTGAGCCATGTTTGTATATTTAGCATTTCAAACCTCGCTTCCCTTTTGATAATTCAAAAACTCCAGACCAGCTCCCTCTAATGCAATTAAATCCCCTACACACACACATCAACACAGGGAAACTAATCCCAACCCTACTATTAATCTACCTTTACAATAAATCACAATAATGTTATAAAAATTATTACATTTTCATGACACCAATGACAATGAAGGAACAGTGATATATTTCGAAGTCAGGGTGGTGTTTGGCTTGGAGGGAAACTTGAGGGTGGTGGTGTTCCCATCTATCTGCTGCCCTTGACCTTCTAGATGATAAAGGTTGTGGATTGGGAAGGTGCTGTCAAAGGATCCTTAGTGAATGCCAAGTACTGATGGTTGGATTCTCTCTTGTTGGAGATGGTCATTACCTGGCACTTGCGTGGCCCGAATGTTACTTACTACTTGTCAGGCCAAACTTGGATTTTGTCCAGGGCTTGCTGCATTTGGGCACAGACTGCTTCAGTATTTGAGAAATCATGAATGGTTCTGAACATTGTGCAATCATCAGTGACCTTCCCACTTCTGACCTTAAGATGGAAGGAAGGCCTTTGATGAAGCAGCTGAAGATGGTTGGGCCTAGGACACTGCCCTGAGGAACTCCTGGTGTGATCTCCTGGAACTGAGATGCTTGACATCCAACAGCCAAAACCATCTTCCTTTGTGCGAGGAAGACTCTAACCAGCGGAGAGTTTTCCCACTGATTCCCATTGACTCCAGTTTTGCTGGGACTCCTTGATGCCACATTTGGTCAAATGCTGCCTTGACGTCCAGGGCAGTCACTCTCACCTCACCTCAGGAGTTCAGCCCTTTTGTCCATGTGTGGATCAAGGTTGTACTGAGGTCAGGAGCTGAGTGACCCTGGCAGAACCCAAAACTGAGCGTCAGTGAGCAGGTTCATTAAATTTTTTTTTTACTCATTCACAGGATGTGGGCTTCGCTGGCCGGTCAAATATTTATTGCCCATCCCTAGTTGCCCTTGAGAAGGTGGTGGTGAGCTCCCATCTTGAACCGCTGTAGTCCATGTGGTGTAGGTAGACCCACAGTACTGTTAGGAAAGGAGTTCCAGGATTTTGACCCAACGGGAGTGAAGTAACGGTGATATATTTCCAAGTCAGAATGGTGAGTGACTTGGAGGGGAACTTCCAGGTGGTGGTGTTCCCATCTATCTGCTGCCCTTGTCCTTCTAGATTGTAGTGGTCATGGTTTTGGAAGGTGCTGTCGAAGGAGCCTTGGTGAATTCCTGCAGTGCATCTTGTAGATGGTACACACTGCTGCTACTGTGCGTCGGTGGTGGGGGGAGTGAATTTTTGTGGATGTGGTGTGAATCAAGCAGGCTGCTTTGTCCTGGATGGTGTCAAGTTTCTTGAGTGCTGTGGGAGCTGCACTCATCTAGGTGAGTGGAGAGTATTCCATCACACTCCTGACTTGTGCCTTGTAGATGGTGGACAGGTTTTGGGGAGTCAGGAGGTGAGTTACTCACCACAGGATTCCTAGCCTCTGACTTGCTCTTGTAGCCACAGTATTTATATGGCTATTCCAGTTCAGTTTCTGTTCAATAATAACTCCCAGGATGTTGATAGTGGGGGATTCAGTGATGTTAATGCCATTGAACATCAAGGGGCGATGGTTGGAATCTCTTTTGTTGGAGATGGTCATTGCCTGACACTTGTGTGGCATGAATGTTTCTTGCCACTTGTCAGCTCAAGCCTGGATATTGTCCAGGTCTTGCTGCATTTGAACATGGACTGCTTCAGTATCTGAGGAGTCACGAGTATCGCTAAACATTGTGCAATCATCAGTGAACATCCCCGCTTCTGACCTTATGATATAATGAAGGTTATTGATGAAGCAGCAGAAGATGGTTGGGCCGACTCCAACCAGTGGAGAGTTTTCCTCCTAATTCCCATTGACTCCAGTTTTGCTAGGGCTCCTTGATGCCACACTCGGTCAAATGCTGCCTTGATGTCAAGGGCAGTCACTCTCACCTCACCTCGGGAGTTCAGCTCTTTTGCCCATATTTGTACCAAGGCTATAATGAGGTCAGGAGCTGAGTGGCCCTGGCGGAACCCAAACTGGGCATCAGCGAGCGGGTTATTGCTAAGCATGTGCCGCTTGATAGCACTGTTGATGACCCCTTCCATTACTTTACTGATGATGTAGAGTAGACTGATGGGGCAGTAATTGACCAGGTTGGATTTGTCCTGCTTTTTATGTACAGGACATACCTGGGCAATTTTCCACATAGCCAGTTAGATGCCAGTGTTGTAGTTGTACTGGAACAGCTTGGCTAGGGGCACAGCAAGTTCTGGAGCACAAGTCTTCAGTACTATTGCCGTAAAATTGTCAGTGCCCATAGCCTTTGCAGTATCCAGTGCCTTCAGCTATTCTTTGATATCATGTGGAGTGAATTGAATTGGCTGAAGACTGGCATCTGTGATGCTGGGGACCTCTGGAGGAGGCTGAGGTGAACCTTACACTTGGCACTTCTGGCTGAAGATTGTAGCAAATGCTTCAGCCTTATCTTTTGCACTGATGTGCTGGGCTCCTTCATCATTGAGGATGGGGATATTTGTGGAGCCTCCTCCTCCAGTGAGTTGTTTAATTGTCCACCGCCATTCACGACTGGATGTGGCAGTTGACTGGATGAGTTGCTAGATCTGTTTGAAATCTATCCCATTTAACACAGTGGTAGTGCCACACAACACGATGGAGGGTATCCTCAATGTGAAGGCGGGTCTTCGTCTCCACAACGACTGTGCGCTGGTCACTCCTACCGATACTGTCATGGACAAATGCATCTGCAACAGGCAGGCTGGTGGGGATGAGGTCAATTATGTTTTTCCCTCTTGTTGGTTCCCTCACCACCTGCTGTAGGCCTAGTCTAGCAGCGATGTCATTGCTGAATATGAGCCGCTTGAGAGCACTGTTGATGACACCTTCGATCACTTTGCTGATGATCCAGGATAGACTGATGACACCAAGCCTGGTGCTGCTCCTCGCATGATCTCCTGCACTTTTCATTTGACTTGCTCTGCCATTTAATAAGATGGCAAAGTGGCATGTTGGATCCGAAATAGGCTGAGAGGCAGGAAGCAGAGGGTGATGGTAGAGGGGTGTTTCTGTGACTGGAAGTCTGTTTCCAGTGGGGTTCCACAGGGCTTGGTGCTGGGGCCCTTGCTGTCTGTGGTGTACATAAATGATTTGGATTAAATGTAGGGGGTATGATCAAGAAGTTCGCGGATGACACAAAAATTGTTAGGGTGGTAAATAGTGAGGAGGATAGCTGTAAACTGCAGGAGGATATCAATGGACTGGTCAGGTGGGCAGAGCAGTGGCAAATGGAATTCAACCTGGAAAAGTGTGAGGTAATGTACTTGGAGAGGGTTAACAAGTCAAGGGATTACACTATGAATGGTAGAACCCTGGAAAGTACCGAAGATCAGAGGGAGCCTGGTGCATATCCACAGATCCCTGAAGGTAGCAGGGCAGGTAGATAAGGTGGTTAAGAGGGCATATTGCAGGGAGGTGATGGTGTCATGGTATTGTCGCTGGACTATTAACTCAGAGACCCAGGGTAATGCTCTGGGGACCGGGGTTTGAATCCTGCCACAACCGATGGTGGAATTTGAATTCAACAAAGATCTGGAATTAAAAGCCCAATGATGACCATGGAACCCTTGCTGATTGTTGTTAAAACCCACCTGGTTCACTAATGCCCTTTAGGGACAGAAATGTGCTTACATGTTACTCCAGGCCCACAGCTATGTGGTTGTCTCTTAAATGCCCTCTAAACAGGGCAATTAGGAGTGGGCAATAAATGCTGGCTAAGTCAGCGATGCCCACATCCCATGAATAAATAGGAAAACAAAATATGGGATACTTGCCTTTATTAGCCGAGGCGTAGAATACAAGAGCAGGGAGGTTATGCTGGAACTGTATAAAATGCTGGTTAGGCCACAGCTGGACTACTGCGTGCAGTTCTGGTCACCACATTATAGGAAAGATGTGATTGCACTGGAGAGGGTGCAGAGGAGATTTACCAGGATGCTGCCTGGGCTGGAGGGTTTGAGCTATGAGGATAGGCTGGGATTGTTTTCCTTGGAGCAGCAAAGGTTGAGAGGAGACCTGATAGAGGTGTATAAGATTATGAGGGGCATAGATAGAGTGCAGAGAAAGGCACTTTTTTCATCAGTAGAGGGGTCAATAACCAGGGGCCATAGATTTAAGGTGAGAGGTAGAAGGCTAAGAGGGGAGTTGATGAGAAATTTTGTCACCCAGAGGGTGATGGGAGTCTGGAACTCACTGCCTGAAAGGGGGGTTGAGTCAGGAACTCTTGTAACATTTAAGAAGTATTTAGATATTCACTTGCGTTGCCAAAGCCTCCAGGGCTATAGGCCAAGCGCTGGAAAATGGGTTTAGTGTCATCAGATCTTTGTTGACCAGTGTGGACATGATCCAAAAATACAATATTTCATTCCATTATTATTATGCACACAAAATAAACTTGTTTAATTATTCGTGGGATGTGAGTGTCTCTGGAAAGCCCATCCCTCATTTCCTTTACAAGGTGGCAGTGAGTCATCTTCTAGAATCGCTGCATTCCAAGTACACCCACAGTCCTATTAGGAACGGGGTTCCAGGGTTTTGACCGAGTGACAGTGCATTTTGTAGATGGTACACAATGCTGCCACTGGGCGTTGTTGGTGGAGAAAGTGGATGTTTAAGGTGATGGTTGGGGTGCCAATCCAATGGGCTGCTTTGCCCTAGATGGAGCGAATGGGCTCCATATTTATTTTAATACCTAGAGAAACTGCAAATCAGGACACTTTGAGCTCATTGAAAATGCTGGCATAGTGGTAATGTCACTGGACTAGTATTCCAGAGACCCAGGGTAATGCTCTGGAGTGTGGGTTCAAATCCCATCACAGCAGCTGGTGGAATTTGAATTAAATGAATAAATCTGTGATGTAAAACTAGTCTCAATAATGGTCATTTCCTTTAGTAACTCCTTATTTACAGTTTCTTAAAATAATCCCACAACAGAATTACCTGCCAAGAGAGTCACAGTCTTTTGACACTGATTCTCAGCCATCTACAGGTGTATTCACCTCTACCTATAGATCCTGAGCTCTTTGTGCCCCTCGTCCCTCTCCTTTGGCTTCCTGAAGCCCAGGGCTCTGCCCCTCTGGCGCAGGCTGCTGCTCCTCATTGTCAATGGCCTCGATTCCTGAGGCTGAAGCCTTCTGTGTGGGGTCATTTTAAGAGACTGTAAGTGATGAGTCACTAAGGAAGTGATGTCACATCTCCTATGATGAGAGGTGTGTAAACATGCTCCCGTACTTGTGCTCGAAAGCATGAGAACAGTCCCACAGCACCATTGGAGGAGCTGTGGCTGCAGCACTTTTAAAACAAATCAGATCTTTCAAAAAACTGGAGCTTCTAAAAAAAGAAAGCTTTAAAAAACACTGGACCCCAAAATAAATGAAGCTTCATGAAGAGCTGCAGCCTTCGAAGAAAGCCTAACAAAAAGGACAAGCTGTTAAAACACGATGCCCAGGGAGAAGCTGCCACAACCACAAAATGGCACTTCAAGACCCACTCCTGAATTGGAAGGCATCAGATATAATGGCTGAGTTCAAATTATTTTGCCAGCACATGAAGCTGTGTTTCCTGAATCAAAGAGCGAGTGAATCAGAGAAACGTGTGTCAGGATTGATGGCTGAGAATCTGAAGGACACCAGCAAGATATGCACACTCCTGGAACATCAGCTGGAAGTAAAGATCAACTTCTGGATCCATAGGGTAGGGCTGATGGCATACCGGCAATGCCACGATGAGTCCATTGACCAGTTTGTTGCAAGGTGCCAAAGCAAAGCCCATGAGTGTGACATTTAAAATGTTGAATTGTCGGAATGAATTTTGGAACTAGTCCTTGCACCTACTCTAATACAGGACTTTTATAAAACTCCACTAGAGGAGAGAAAAGGATATAGCTTTGACTCATTACTCAACGATGGAAGGAAATTTGAAGCCATTGTTGTTGGGCACCAGTGGTTTCAAGCGTTGGGGGCGGCTACAACAATTGGCATCATATCCAAGGATCAGGAGGCTGCTAAGCTTTGTGGTAAATGTGGTCTGACTCCGCAATTTGCAGCTGTCCACTTTATGAAGCATGTGGCTTATGTGGACATTGGGCAAGGCAATGCAGGAGGCCAAGCTCAGAGCATGCATCTAAAAGTGGTGACTGCTCACATACAGGGGCAAAGCATGCAAACCACTGCTGCAACCTCAGTCAAAGATACACCAATACACAACAGAAGGTCGAAGAAGATATACCAGGTTGACAAGGAAGCAAAACGTGAAGGGGATCTTAATGTGAGTCATATTCAGATGCCAGTTGAACAAGCATTCCATATTGTCAATGTGGATTGGTATGTTGATGCTATGACACAATCTGGGATTGGGATTGTAAAACCGCAGAAGAGTGATAAACATTCGCTTAAGTGTAAAAGTGATACAGGCGCAAGTACTAATTTCTTAGTTTCCTGTTTGTTGAAAGCTATTTATGTAGAGAAATGGGAATCTATGGTACAATCCACCAATGCTAGGCTGACTACCGTGCAGTTCAGTGATGAGAAGTTGGAATGGGTACCATGAGTGTTTTATATTGCAGACACAGCCAGACCAGTATGCTGAGGTTTATGGTTCATCATTATACAGGAGGTCAGCAGCACCATGAAAGGTATGGAAGGTTGTAGCAATTGAGACCTGAAATTACTTTATCCGGACAGCTTTGAAAAAGTTGAAGGTACTGTGGAGACGGTTAAGATTAAATTATGAAGTATTCAGTGGCAGTTTACAGAGCTAGAGGCTGCCACCAGGAATCTTCACTTTCAACGTGGAAAACTGATTATAGCCAAATACAGGAAACCACCACTGTGTACGTTATGACAGCAAAAGCTTAGAAAATCCCAGTGCATTGTTCTGCAAAGGATGTTAAATAGTACCAGCAGCAGGAAGGGGGCAAATTGGCATTGGCAGTGTAGTGCCAAACTGAAGAGAAAGATAGAGGTGGCACTTGTGCATTTATCCAAGATTAAAAAAGAGAAAGATAAATTGGAACAACAAGTCCAGTTCTTAAAAGAAGAGTATGACAGGCAGGTAAGAACTATCCTGCCCAATCACCATCTTTCTACATTTTTAACAGTCAGAGATGTGCTTCTTTTCAAACAAGGGAAGGTGCAGGTGCCTACAACATGCAGGCAGGAACAGAATTAGCTTGATTGTGAGTAGAACAGAAGGTCAGAGTTCTCAATCCTGCAGAGGTCATTAGTATGTGTGACCAGCTCAGGTCATATGCAGTCAAGACACCCCAACTGTGCAATTCTCAGATGGAACTGAAGTCAACTCAGAAAGTTGGCCTGGATTTTTACCCTCGAGGCAGGTAGGGGGAGGCGGGAAAATTTGTGGCTTGGCCCATCCACCTCAGGAAAAAATGCCCACAAAGGCGGGATCTTCATTGCTGGGCTGGGGGTGTGGGGGGTGGGGTGTGCGGGATGGGTGGGGCGGGGGGTGTGGGGGTGGGGGGGTGGTGTGGGGTTGGGGGGTGTGTGGGCTGGAGTCATGCCAGCCAGCCCAGGAAGAAATGCAGAGGCAGCCAGAGGGACTGATGGGTACAGAGACGGGCTGTTTAAAAGGCCCACCTCGGGGGTGTGGGGCTTTGTCCCAGTGAAAAAAAAACACAAAAGCTCTCCAACCCTCACACCCCTTAATCCTCCAAACACTCCCCATGCCCCATCCATGCCAACCCATGCCTCATACCTACCCCCTATATCCCCATGCCCCTTATGCCAAGCTCTGCCCTTGTACCCACCTCCTTCACCCCTTCATGCCCCCATGTCCCTCTTCCCAACCCCTATGGTCCCTCATGACCCCTGTGCCAAAGCATGGCACTCCCATGCCCATTGACCCACTGTATGCTTTCTAGAACTAATGAACTCCATAGTGTATAGAGGGATGTGTAAAGAAACTAACTGTCTGGGCTCTCAGCCACGTCTCATTATGTACATTTGGCTGGCAGCCCAGACAACTATTCAAATACAAGAACACCTGCACCTCAGAGGAAACATTATTTGATTGACAGCTCAGGTTCTCAGATCTCTGTGGTCAATTTCATCATGTGTGTTGACACAAGTTGAGTGGTTTCAAGGATTTGTGGTTTGTGGATTTTGAAACTTCAAAGGATCTGGATGATTGACTTTTTTATTACATTGCAGTCCAGACTTTTTTTTCAAGCATAGGAGAGTTATCAATGGATTACGTTTTTTCAAAGCTTTTGTCTGCACATAGCATTATACACTGTCGGGTTCATTGGTTCCAGGAATTGTATAGTGGGTCAATGGAAATGGAACTGCCATAGCTTGACATGGGGGAATGAGGGGTCATAGGGTGTGGGTGGTAAGGTAGAGCTTGGCATAGGGGCCGTGGGGGGACCTTTTGAATTTACCTGTTAAAAGGTCCCATTGTGCATATTAGGGTTCACAGCTCCTCTGACGGGTTGTGCACCACAACTCTTCCAAATCCCAGCCCGACCCTATAAAAATTTCAGAGGAGTAGGACATGCCTATCCCCACAATGGAGCCGATCGGGTCAGGCGTGCTGGGTGTGGAATTTTGACAATGCCCCGTCGAGATGGCACAAGGAAGAAAAATAAATCTAAAAACAATTTGTTTCTCTCTTGCGATCTCTTGATTAAATTCAGTTTTTTGGAAAAATGGACAAATGGCTGGACTGATAAAATGGCCACTGCTGACCATATGACAGTATCTCTGGAAGTTTCTGAACAGCTTAAAAAATTGACAAAGGTGAACACATAAAACCCCTGGAATGTAACACTCCTTGCATCGTATAAATATTCCAGCCAAAGGATAGGAGAGAAGACATCTGCCCCAGCCAGTAGTGATGGGCAGAGGCAGAGCTATTTGTGACTCCTCACCTCCAATGTTATGCTATTTGTTCTGTAGTTACCTGCTCAAAACACAATGGATTTTAACCAGGGGCCTCATCAGCTGAATAGCTTGACCTGAAATGATCCTGTCACATGACAGGGGCTTGAGTTATTTGAATTGCTTTAGTTGTAAAGCTTTTGGGTTTTACCTTCAGTCATTGTTTAACCTCAGAAGGGAACCAGGACTCCGACTAGCAGCCTATCTCCATCTGCCATCTTCCATCTAACAGAGCAATAGTGGAGCCAGGGCTCTGTCCAGGTTTTAAATTACCTGTCCCTTGTCTACACTGTGCACTACTGGAACATCTGAACTTCTGTATCTGTGCCTGGAAGACTAATTCATCTCTATGTGCCTACTTCCATCATGGAAGTCATTGCTTCTGGAAAAGCAGACCAGGCTGCAATAGTTTCAGCCTGCTAACTCCTGGACTTTTTGATTCTGGACTCAGGTGAAACTATAATTCTTATTTTTATTGTGGTCTTTGCCATGAACCCCTTTCTTTCCCTTATCCCTCTTTTATTGTACGAATGCAAAAGGAGGCGGATATTACAAAATCCCTTCCCGTGTTTTATGCATGTGTAAACATAAACCAACCCTCTTAGTTTACCTTATCTCGAGTTTGCTGTGGAGTTATTAATAGAGGATTGGATCACTCCAAGACTGAGGGGTGGGGGAAAATATGCCACCACTTATAAAGGGGGAAATCAGAAATCAAAAACACCTCTCCGTTTATGGGTGAGTAGTGAATGGAGAAATCAGGGCTGTTTAAATTAATCCCCCTCCTGACCATAACAAAGGGAACCAGGCTGCACCCTTTAATGGCACTTCTGAAAATTACACAGCCCGGAAATCCCCAAATGGGGACCAGCCAGCCATTTCTGAAGGGATCCTGAGTCATCTCGACTCAGTGAAAATCCAGGCCCAAGTTACTGCATCTGACACGCCAGTCGCATCACAGCTGATGTCAGGGGCAAATTGTGATGGTGAAGCCACGTGTACAAGTAAAGAACAGGTTGACAAAAGTTCTGAATTGTCAGTGAATCAGAGGAGTTGTGAAGATGATCACAGTTCTGAGCAGAGGTTTACAATCACAAGACCTGGTTGAATAAATAGATCTCCTCTACTTTTCCAAGATTTTTAGTTTTGTATAATTGTTGATTATGTTTGTTTTATTCCTGTATAATTACTCTGAACCACAACCTCATTGGAGATGATCCATATGTTTTCTAACTACTTGGACATGTTTGTATCTTTGGAAAAGAAAGGAGATGTAACTCTTTTGAGTTATCAACAGATCGCATGTAACTCTTTCGAGTACATTCACAGTTCTTGGTTTCCGGGAGTGGGACATGAACCCACAACCTTCTGATTCAAAGGTGAGGGTGCTATGAACTGAGCCACAGCTGACACGTCAGAAAGGAGATGTAGTGGGATCACTTTAAAAGTCTGTTAGTGAAGTGTCACTGAAGGAAGTGATGTCACGTCTCACATGATGCAGAATCTGGGTGTAGACTAACAGAGTGAGATGTATGTAAATGTATTCCAGTATTCATGCTGTGTAGAAATGTTCCAGCTCGAGTTCCAATAAATACCTTATGTATTCATTGTATATTGTTTGTATTCCTGTGACACCTATATCGGTCGCACACTAAAGGATCAAATAATATAACACCTTCCTGGTGTCCAAGTACAGCCCAAAGAGCCATGGGATCTGATGGACACACGATGACAGGCAATGCCAGGAGGGTGATCAACCCATGAACTGGCAAAGTTCCTAATGTCAGCTTCTCCCTGACCTGTGATTGGCTGTTGCAACTTTAATGACAAAGGTGTAAACTCTTGCAGCTATGAACATTTTCTTACTTCCCTGACTCATTCCGGGCATAGTCCTCGCTTGTCTGCAGCTGCCCTGAGGCAGGCAGCAGCTACCCTCACCCCGAGCCCAGGAAGATTCTGAAATTTTGCCGAGATAGGCTTTAACTACTTGGATTTGCTTGTTTGGGAGTGCAGAGGGGTTCAGAGGCTTCCAATCCTCACCAACCCTCACGAAAATCAGACATGCCATAAATGTAGATGGGACATCTGACCACATTTTCAAACTGCCAACCTTCATTCTGGATGGAATCCAGGCATGAAAATCCAGCCCTTAGAGTCAATAGGAGGCCGAAAGGAAGCATTTAGCCTATTGATCCCATGCCGACTACCAATAGAGCAATCTATCCGCAGAGCAAAACAAAAACAGAAATACCTGGAAAAACTCAGCAGGTCTGGCAGCATCGGCGGAGAAGAACAAAGTCGACATTTCGAGTCCTCATGACCCTTCAACAGAACTAAGTAAAAATAGGAAAGGGGTGAAATATAAGCTGGTTATACGAAACGTCGATTTTGTTCCTCTCCGCAGATGCTGCCAGACCTGCTGAGTTTTTCCAGGTAATTCTGTTTTTGTTTTGGATTTCCAGCATTCGCAGTTTTTTTGTGTTTATATCTGTAGAGCAATCTACCAGTAGAGCAATCTACCTGCAGAATGATCTACCGGCAGAGCAATCTATCTGCAGAATGACCTACCGGGAGACCAATCTATCTGCAGAATAATCTACCGGGAGACCAATCTATCTGTAGAATGATCTACCGGGAGACCAATCTATCTGTAGAATGATCTACCGGGAGACCAATCTATCTGTAGAATGATCTACCGGGAGACCAATCTATCTGTAGAATGATCTACCAGGAGACCAATCTATCTGCAGAATGATCTACCGGGAGACCAATCTATCTGCAGAATGATCTACCAGGAGACCAATCTATCTGCAGAGCCATCCTGAAGTCGATACATTTCTGAAAGAATTCCAGCTCCATCTAATGAAGGCCGGTGAGAACTCAGAGAAAGGAGTTGAATTTCCGATTGCAGAAAAAGTGTAAGGGCCATAGAGTAAGTGAGAGCTGCAGCCTGACAGGACAGGGGAACTGGCAACCTGTCGTCTCCCAGGTGGTAGGGAATTCTAAATAAAACATTATAAGGAAAACAGATTTTAATTATTCATTGAATTAGACCATGATGCTCACTCAACTTTAATCTGATTTATTTTGATGCAGGTGTACTAGAGATGAGAAAAATGCTAATAAAATAAATTGATCAAAGCAGAACAAACAAGGAATCTTTCCAGACACCAGAAGGAAGGTCAGCAATTTAGGGGAGACAGATACAGGATAAATGACATAGTAAATGGCCCAGAAGTAATAAAATAGCACTGCACCTCCTGGTAAGCCCTGACTATAGGTCAAACAGATACATACACGTTGGTGGAAGGCAGGTTTATATTGCTGTCAGCAGGATCTATCAGTCTCAGCATAGGCGAGTGAAAGTATATACAATGGTAACAAAGAAACATTAGGAACAAGAGGAGGCCATTCAGCCCCTTGAGCCTGCTCTGTTATCGAATTTGATCATCGCTGACATGCACCTAAACTCCATTTTTCTGCCATTGTTCCATTTCCTTTGAGACCTTTGCTCAACAACAACCTATTTATCACAGTCTTGAAAGTTCCCAATGTTCATGGCCTTTTGGGGGAGTCACATCCAAAAGTATCCTCGTCCTTGTGTGAAACTTGTTTAGAATATTTGGATGCTGTTTCTGGGGAATTGCAGAATTATAGATTGCAGATGGATGGTCTAAAATACCTGAAGACCTTCATCATCTATATTTAATCTTGTGAGAACATTGCAGAATACAGACACATTGGAAGGGTTTGTTCAGTAACTCTCACAAAGGGGCTCAGAGGCTTGTGAGGTTGAACATTAACTGTTTATTGGTAATACATCATTATATGCATATGTACAAAGTATAGCCCAGAATAGAAGCTAACTCCATGCTGACTTCTACACAAGTCTCTAGATCTTATCTGCTCTGTGTGCAGGTCTCTTGTCATGTGGCTCTTTACATCACATGGTGGGTGATCCTGTTCTCCACTCTCACATTAACCCTTGCCATGCCAAACACCCTTGTGTTACAAGACAATGCAAATTCCATGATATAGTCCACACTGGTTTCAAAAGAAGATAGTTCAGTGGGGAGAGGATAGGCTACAACAACAACAACTTATATTTATATAGCACCTTTAACATAATGAATTGTCCCAAGGTGCTTCACAAGAGCATTATGAAATAAAGTATGACACTGAACCCAAAAGGAGACATTAGGTCAGATGCCCAAAAGCTTTGTCAAAGAGCTCAGCCTGAGTACTGTCTTAAAGGAGGAAAGTGAGGTAGAGAGATGGGGAGGTTTAGGGACGGAATTCCAGAGTTTGGGGCCCAAGGGACTGAAGCCACAGCCACCATTGGTGTAACAATTATAATTGGGGATGCACAAGAGGCCAGAATTAGAGGAATGCAGATACCTCAAAAGGTTTTGGGGCTGGAGGAGTTAAAGAGATCGAGAAGGGCAAGGCCATGGAGGAAATTGAAAAGAAGGATGAGAATTTTAAAGTCAAGACATTGCTTGACCAGAAGCCAGTGAGGGCCAGTAAGCAGAGGGTGAGAGGGGAACTGGGTGCACTGGCAACTAAGACATGGGCAGCAGAGTTTTGGATGATCTCACGTTTATGGAGGGTAGAATGTGGGAGATTAATCAGGAATGCATTGGAACAGTTGAGTCTAGAGGTACCAAAGGCCTAAATGAGGATCTCAACAGCAGATGAGCTGAGACAGGTTGAAGTCGGGTGATATTACGAGGTGGAAATAGGCAGCCTTAGTGATGGTGGGAGTATGAGGTTGGAAGCTCCTCTTGGGATCAAATGTGACATGAAGGTTGCAAACAGACTGGGTTAATTCCAGACTAAGAAGCAGAAGGAGGATTAGATAATCTGGTCAAAAGTATAGATTTTGATGTTGGTCATTTTCACCTTTGCTTAGATGGGAATCGAGAATGAAAAAAAAAAGAGACTTGCATTTATATAGCATCTTTCACAACCTTAGGACATCCAAATGCACCAGTGAAGTAATTTTGAAGTGAAGTCACTTTTATAATGTAGGAAACACAGCAGCCAAGTTGTACACAGCAACATCCCACAAATAGCATTGTGGTAATGACCAAACAATCTGTTTTTGTGATGTCGTTGAGGGATAAATATTGACCAGGATAACTAGTTATAGAATCCACTCACTTACAGTCCCTTTGAATTGTGGTATCCGAATTAAACTCATTCCTTCTCAGGCCCTTAAAACCGTGGAATTCTTTCCTTTCAGTTTTATCTTCACTTTGCCATCTTGAGGCTTTTGAAACTCAAACCCAACCACAACTGTTGATCAATTCCTCATTCCTTTAACTGTCACTTCACTCTTTCGTACAGCAACATTATTCTCCCTGAAATTACGATGAATAGACAGATAATCGCAATCAGCTGGATTCTGCGTGTGATAAGCAGCGAGGGAATGCATCACTCCTGGAATCACGCTCTCTGGGGACAGGTTGAAGACTTCAACTAAGTATCTGAATAAAATTACTCAAAAAATGCACAAGCAATTTCACAAGTAAAGGCTATCAAGCAATGAGGAAGTAAGCATTTAAAAATGTTTAGTCATTTCAAGCCCTTAGGGTTCTCTCGATTGTGATAGATCCACACAAACCTGAGAGAAATGGCATAAGTTACTCTGGGGTTTACGCATCCCTCCTGCCAAAGTTATGGTGATGAACAGGAGAAGTTCTGATTAAAGTTCCCCTTACTCTGCAGCCTTGGTTGAGATTAAGAGCAGAATGACCTCTGCGGTTAGTTAGTTGTTCTCTGATGGGAGACTTACAATGGGTCTCAGTCTCCTGGGCTTGTGAGGGGAGAATTCCCACCAGGTTCCCTTCTCCTGACTGACAATCTGATAAAAGCTGGAATTGTGTGTGGTATCAGGTTAGAAAAGGGTACGGTTCAGCATAAGGCTGTTAACAATCAATGCGTGTACTCACATATAAAGAAAATAGAAACACTGGAACAACATTGGAATGTTCAGCTCCTCGAGGCTGTTCCACCAGTCAGTTGATCGTAGCTGATCTGTATCTTAAATCCATTTATCTGCCACCTCCTATATCCTCTGATGCCCTTAGATAAAAGCAAAAAACTGTGGATGCTGGAAATCCAAAACATAGAAAAATAGAAAAGAGGTGAAATATAAGCTGGTTTAAGGGGGGGCTCCTCCAGCAGCACCGACACACCCTATTTCTAAGCTGCCCTTGCCCCCAGTTTCATTTTATTTTTCGTCTCATCCGACGCCTCAACGTTATCTGTCCCACCCCCTCCCTTAAACCAGCTTATATTTCACCTCTTTTCTATTTTTCCTTAGTTCTGATGAAGCGTCATACGGACTCGAAACGTTAACTGTGTTCCTCTCCGCAGTTGCTGTCAGACCTGCTGAGTTTTTCCAGGTATTTTTGTTTTAGTTTTCTCCAATGCCCTTGCCTGACACAAAGCTACCACCTGCAGGATGGAATTTTTCAGGCTGTGTTTGGTGGTGTCAGTGGACAATATGGTGAAAAGGCCAAAAACCAGATTCACACCGTCGTGAAACCAGTTTGCAATTGTCCGCTCTGCTCGTCATTGGCGAGTCTTGTTTCCCGCCATCGGATGTCGGGAACTTCATATCATTTTGAGCCCAGCTCACCGGAATCATCTCCCCACTTGGCAGGCTGCACTTTAAGGGGAACTCAGAGGTGAGTGCACAGTAAAATTGCCTAGCACTCATGTGGGTCATCTGTTGGACTTCAAGGTCGAGGCGCCGCACATTCAAGCGAGGACACAGGCAAGCCGCTTTTGCCCGGCTGGCTGGCAGTGCGATGCTGGGGCAATGGCTGCCCTGTGGTTGAAGGTGGTGCACAAGTATGTGGGGGGTGGGGGTGAGGGAAGTGGCCACACATTAGGGAAACCTTGTATAAAGTGACCATTCCTCTGCAGCTGAGACAGTTCAGACGCAGCCACGTTGACATGCTTGGGGCTGGGTCTTGAGCTTATCTGCCCACTCAAACAACGCAGAGGCATGAAAGTGCCACCAAGTGCTCCAGAGTTTTCAATCCCTCGGGCACAGGCTGCAAACTATTTTGTGTTTTATTGGACTGCAGAACAATTGGATGACTGGACATGTTGTACAATCTCCTTGATAAAACTGGCCATGGAGCAGTCACTGGTGGAAGTGCTCACAGCCCCTTGCAATGTCGTCATCCTGGTTTGGACCCAGTCTCCCCCATGGTTCAGGCTAACAGTGCAGCCTTGCAGTGCGGGTTAGGAGAATGCCTGTACCTGAGCTGAGGGCACAGCCTGCAGTCCAGTGGGCAAAGCTGCCGCCAATCGGTCAGGTGGAGTGGGGCGGAGGTGGGTGGGGATTCGGGCAGCCATGCAGCGCACTAAACTCTGGCCATCCAAGTGGTGGCCAGCACTCTCCAGGGTGCATTAAGGTCCCTTCAGACTAATACATCTCTCTCTTTCACCCTACAGGAGGAGTACATCAGGAATCTGGAGCCTGATGACGTAACTGTGTGCCTCGTGGCTTACAGAGAGCAAAGACAAAGAAGAAGAGAGCGATAGAGGTGCCTGGCTGGGCAGAGGGAGGAGCAGCACCAAAGGGATTCCATTCGCTGAATGTGCAGCTGGTGTGTGACCACCAGAAACGCATCCTGCAGGTGTGCGCACGGTTTCCGATGAGTGTCCACAACTCCCACACCCTCAGTCGGTCACAGATCCCTGGAGTCACCAGGGTCCATAGAAGCTGCAGGGTTGGCTCCTCAGGGACTAGGACTACCCGCAGAGGCCGTGGCTGATGACACCCGTGTGGTGGCCTCAGACTGCAGCAGAGCGACGCTATAATGAGGCTCATGCTGCAGCTCACAACTTGGTGGAGGTGACCATCGGGATGCTGAAGATGTGGTTCTGGTGCCTGGACCGGTCTGGTGGAGCCCTGCAATACAGCCCACAGAGGGTGTCACACATCATCATCGTCTGCTGCACCCTTTACAACCTGGCACTGTAACGGGGAGAGGAGCGGCTGAGGAGGAGATGGAGGAGCTGGAGGTTTCCTCCAATGAGGAGGACATCGACGGGGATGAGGGTGAGGAGGTCCTTGAAGACAGGGATGACAGGGATGAGGCCCTCGCACTGGCCATGCATGACAGGCACATAGCTGTTAGATTTGTGGAGGATGAAGATGACATGCAGTGAGGAGACACCATAGATCCTCACATTGCATCTGAGAATGTCTGACTCCTGTCTGGCCGAGGGCAGCTCACTTGCGCTCCATGATCAGGGTCATATCATAGAGATGCAGCCATGAAACTTTAGAAGCATTTGATGCCGTGTCCGCCTTCAGCACCTCAGCCCTTCAGGAGCTGGTGCACAGCATCACTGGTCACAGATGCTGATGTGATGGGGGCCATACCCACCTTAAAGGTGCTGAGAGCACACAGAGAGAATGAGGGAACTATGTGACACCTGCCCACGACATTCTGGCAGCAATGACCAGCACCATCGAGGTGCAGGCATCAGTAATGTGTCCACGGAGTGTGAGGCTGGACCATCACTGTGGTCTGAAGGCTGCACAGACACAGGGAAGAGGCCCTGGACCGAGACACCTGTCTTTATCTTGTGCAGAAAGGTTTCAAATATGAGTGACAAGAACACTGCTCATCAGGACAAGGAGCAATAGGCAGGGAGGCATTCTTTGGAGTTTATTAACAAAGTGAACAATGTGTACAAGTCATTAAAACCCATGCCCAGGCTGTCAACACCATATTCTTAGCTTTCCTAACCCTGCCGCTACGTCTTGGTGCTCCCCGGACATCCACAGTGGAGGTGGAGGCAGCCTGCTGACTGTGACACCCTGTCTGTGGTGACCTTGGCGGGCGTCCTCTGGAGGGCCGAGACTTGGAGGCCCCGGCCTGCTTTCAGGGTCCTGCTGTGTGGCAGTGGCCCCCTCCTCGGCCTGTGGAGCTGGAGCTGCGGAGGTCACAGGAAGAGTGGATTCGGATGGACCGGACACTCCCAGAGTCACCTGGGTGGATGGGCCCAGAATGTGCACCTGCTGACCCTCCTCCCTATGGGTGCCCGAGGGTCCCAGGCTGACTCCGTGAGTGGAAGGGGTAACTGGAGTGAGATCGAGCTGCCCAGCACCCCTCTCGCACACACACTGCTGGAGGCCAACTATGGCATCAGCGATGGAGTTCAGCCCGTGCAGCAGTGCCGGAGCGATGTCCTGGACCAAGGTCTCCATGGCGGCCGCCATCCTGCCAGTGTTGACCTCGGTGCGTTGCAATGCCGGCGCTACCACCTCAAACTGAAGACGGACGGACTCCTCCATCGTGCCTTACAATCTGAGGAGTGCAGCGGACATCCCTTCCTGATGTTCCTGAGCTTGCCTTTGCAGCTCCAGCAACTGTGACATGACCGAGTCCAGAGGCTCCTCATCTGACTCAGACTCAGCAACGTTCTCCAGCAGCTCCTCCGAGTGCCGGGGACCTGGGATGTCCCTGCCTCCACCTGCTGTGGATCAGACAGTGCGATGTGTTCACCAGATTGTGATCCCGAGGCTACTCTAAAGCTGGGTCCCACTGAGGTGTGTGTCTCTGCACTGGTAGAGGGTGTGGATGAGCGTTGTGATAGGACTTCAGGGAGGGTGTCTTCAGGCTCTTCTTTCGATGTGTCTTCGGGGCTTGATCAGAGGCCCTGGGTCATGGACTCTGTTGGTTGTTTGGGAGGTGTACCAGGGGAGATAATTAGGGGAGATAATTAGTGCCTGGCAGTGGCCTGTGAAACAGGACACATCACTCACAGCATGGTTGAATGATGGATGTTACACAGCTGGATCCTCACTTGGTTGAGCAGCACCGACCTCACTGTCAGCACAGGACCGGTCCCGGTCATCGCCGGCCAGCTGGATGGCTCTGTTTCAAAGCCCGTGAGGACCTTGATTTCGGGCATTCCGACACTGGCCTGTGACCTCTCCCTCTTGTTGTGTGCCAGCTTGTCCTGCATGGATAGAGATGGATAGAGATGGAGAGAGTGTAAGCAGGATGCCTGCCGGGCCAGTATACCCGGCCTGTGTGGGTGCTGAGTGGTCCCATGGATGGGATGAGGATGATGACAGTGTGTGTGTGAGAGAGTAAATGGTGATGTCCCTTGAACTGGCAGTGGGTGAGATCCCTGTGGATGTGTGATGGGTTTGTGAGTGTGTGAGTTGAGAGTGATGAGAAGAATGGCTTATCCTGGTGGAACAGAGGAGATCATTCATCCTCTTTTGGCACTGGGTGGCTGTCCTCTTTTGCAGGACATTGACGCTGACCACCGCTGCCAATGCCTCCCATGCTGGATTGGTGATGTTGCTGCCCATCCTGCGGCCAGAGTGGGGATAGAGGAAACCATGGTGGGCCTCCACAGCATCAGAAACACACTCGAGGGACGCGTCACTAAGTCAGGGGGCTGCAGTCTTCTTGCATTTCGGGGCCATGTCTTCTGTGCAGCACTCCCTGGGCTGGAAGCACTGAGAGGTGTGCACATTGCTGCACGTTAAATATGGTGCCCATTGGGAGGAAGCAGCGAGGTGATGGAGTAGCGGGCGAATCAGAGGCTGCCCACCATCAAAACAATGTCTTTCCCAGGAATGCATGATTAATGAGGTGGAATTGGGATGATACGGCATTCTTTATCTTGCCCGCTACATTGGGGAAACGACTGGAAGCAATTCTGAGGGACAGAATTAATCTACACTTGGAGAGGCAGAGATTAATCAAGGACAGTCAGCATGGTTTTGTTAAGGGGAGGTCATGTCTAACCAATTTGATTGAATTTTTCGAAGAGGTGACCAGGTGTGTAGATGAGGGCAATGCATTTGACATAGTCTACTTGGACTTCAGCAAGGCTTTTGATAAGGTCCCACATGGGAGACTGATAACGAAGGTAAGAGCCCATGGGATCCAAGGCAATTTGGCAAATTAGATCCAGAATTGACTGAGTGGCAGGAAGCAGAGGGTGATGGTCGAGGGGTGTTTTTGTGTCTGGATGCCTGTGTCCAGTGGGGTTCCACAGGGTTCGGTGTTGGGCCCCTTGCTGTTTGTGGTATCTATATACGATTTAAACTTGAATGTAGAAGGGTGATCAGTAAGTTCGTGGATGACAGGAAAATTGGTGGGGTGGTAAACAGTGAGGAGGATAGCCTTAGACTACAGGAGGATATAGAAAGGCCGGTCAGATGGGCTGATCAGTGGCAAATGGAATTTAATCCGGATAACTGTGAGGTGATGCACTTGGGCAGGACAAACAAGGCACAGGAATACACGATGAATGGTAGGACCCTGGGAAGTACCAAGGATCAGAAGAACCTTGGTGTGCATGTCCACCGGTCCCTTAAGGTAGCGGGACAGGTTGATAAGGTGGTTAAGAAGGTATATGAGATACTTGCCTTTATTAGCCCAACAGTAGAATATAAGAGCAGGGAGGTTATGCTGGAACTGTATAAAACGCTGGTTAGGCCACAGCTAGAGTATTGTGTGCAGTTCTGGAATCCGCATTATAGGAAGGATGTGATTGCACTAGAGAGAGTGCAGAGGGGATTTACCAGTATGTTGCCTGGGCTGGGGAGTTTTAGTTATGAGGAGAGATTGGATAGACTGAGGTTATTTTCCCTGGAGCAGTGGAGATTGAGGGGGAACATGATAAAGGTGTATAAAATTATGAGGGGCATAGATAGGGTAGACAGGAAGGAACTTTTCCTCTTGGTGGAGGGATCAATAACCAGGGGGCGTAGATTTAAGGTAAGAGACAAGAGGTTTGGAGGGGATGTGAGGAAGAATTTTTTCACTTAGAGGGTAGTGGGAATCTGGAACTCACTGCCTGAAAGGGCGGTAGAGGCAGAAACCCTCATAACATTTAAGAAGTATTTGGATGTGCACTTGCGATGCCATGGCATACAAGGCTATGGGCCTAGTGCTGGAAAATGGGATTAGAATAGTTAGGTACTTGTTTGACTGGTGCAGACTCGATGGGCTGAAGGGCCTTTTTCTGTGCTGTAGACCTCGATGACTCTATGACACTTTGTGCACATCCTTGGATGATTCTGTCTTCAGTTTTGAAATTTTCAGTTGATCAGCACCAAAGTATTTTGGGGGTCAGAGGTCCAAGTTTCAGCTCCCTGAAATGCTACCTGACATCAGCCCTGAACGGCCTGGCTCCAATATTAAGGCCCTTCCCACCACCACCCCCCACCCCCCCCCCCACTAACCCCACACTGTTCTGACCACACTGTTCAACAGAGAAAATAGCTTCTCTCAACCCTATAAAATCTTTTAATCATCTTAAACACTTCAGTTAGATCACCCCTTAATCCTCTAAACTCAAGGGAATATGAACCTGGCTAGTGCAGCCTATCCTTATAATTTAACTCTTTGCTCTGTTATCATTCTGCTGACTTTGTGACACTCATACATTCTCCCTGAGGTACATTGCCCAGAACTGAATGCAGTCCTCCAGATGCAGTCTATTCAGTGTTGTATTCCACACCCCTTCAGATTCAGGCTAATATTCTATTAACCTTTTGAATTATTATCTGTGCCCCACTTAGAACTGCTCCTCAGGGTGTGGGACAAGTTGGTGGGAACCATGGAACCAGACGCCAGAAAGAAACAATGCCTTCTGGAGGGGAGAAATATTGTGAAATAAATATGAAAATAATCTATTCTTTCTGGCACTATCATCGTTGTGTTCCCTCTTGTTTGGCAATTCTGTGATCCATTCATCCCATTCATCAGCCAAGAATAACATCATTGATCCACCTCAGGCTGATTTCATCTAACTCTCTGGATAACATAAAGATGACTTAACAGAATCCATTGGAAGCGCAGATTGCCTGGAGAAACTTTGATCTCAGATAAGGCACGGAAAAAAAAACATTCTGTAAGGTTTTAGATAGTTTCTCCTGCAGGTTCCAAGGGCAGAAGCTTTGCTGAGATTCTTGGTTCCATTATGATAACTTTATATTCTGTAAGGCTACAATTATTAGGGGACATTAGTTAGAAAGTTAACTGTAAACTTTTCAACAATAAGTGAGAGTTTTGGATACACTTTATGGAGATTGCAACTCGAGGCAGCCAGATGCATTGCTAATTTTTTCATCCATTCATGGGATGTGAGCATTGCTTACTGTTATTGCCCATCCCTAATTGCCCTTGAGAAGGTGGTGGTGAGCTGCCTTCCTGACCCGCTGCAGTCCATGTGGTGTAGGTACACCCACAGTGCTGTTAGGGAGAGAGTTCCAGGATTTTGACCCAGCGACAGTGAAGGAACGACGATATATTTCCAAGTCAGGATGGTGAGTGACTTGCAGGGGAGCTTGCAAGTGGTAAAAGCAAAATACTGCAGATGCTGGAAATCTGAAATTAAAATGGAAAATGCTGGGAAAAAACTCAGCAGGTCTGACAGCATCTGGGAGAGAGAAACAGAGTTAACGTTTTGAGTCTGAAAGTTTGTGATGAAAATTCAGACAGACTCGAAACGTTAACTCTGTTTGTCTCTCCCAGAGGCTGTCAGACCTCCTGAGTTTCTCCAGCATTTCCTGTTTTTATTTCAAACTTCCAAGTGGGGGTTTTCCCATGTAACTGCTGTCCTTGTCTTTCTAGGAGGCAGAGATTGTGGGTTTGGAAGGTGATGTTGATGTTGCCTCGGTGGGTTCCTGCAGTGCATCTTATAGATGGTACACGCTGCTGCTATTGTGCGTCGGTTGTGGAGGGAGTGAATGTTTGTGGATGTGGTGCCAATCATGCAGGCTGCTTTGTCCTGGATAGTATCAAGCTTCTTGAGTGTTGTGGGAGCTGCACTCACCGCAAGCAAGTGGGGAGTATTTCATCACACTCCTGACTTGTGCCTTGAAGATGGTGGACAGGCTATGGGGAGTCAGGAGGTGAGTTACTCATCGCAGGATTCCTAGCCTCTGACCTGCTCTTGTAGCCACAATATTTATATGGCTAGTCCAGTTCAGTTTCTGGTCAATGGTAACACCCAGGATGTTGATAGTGGGGGGTTCAGCCTTGATAATGCCATTGAATGTCAAGGAGTGATGGATAGATTCTCTCTTGTTTGAGATGGTAATTGTGTGGCATGAATGCTACTTGCCACTTATCAGCCCAAGCCTGAATATTGTCCAGGTCTTGCTGCATATGGACATGGACTGCTTCAGTATCCCAGGAGTTCTGATTGTTACTGAACATTGTGTAAATATCATTAAAAACCCCCACTTCTGACCTTAAGATGAAGGGAAGATCATTGATGAAGCAGCTGATGTCATGAACATCACCTTGAAGAACTTCTGCAGTGATGTCCTGAGACTGAAATCATTGACCTCCAACAACCACAACCATCTTAAGAACATGAGAACATAAGAAATAGGAACAGGAGTAGACCATTCGGCCCCTCAAGCCTGCTCCACCATTCAATAAGATCATGTCTGATCTTCTTGTGTTTCGATTTCCACGTTCCACTCCAATAACCTTTGATTCCCTTGCCTAACAAAAATCTATCTACTCCTCCCTTAAAAATATTTAATGTTCCCACCTCCAGCACCACCTGGGTTCCAAAGTCGCACAACCCTCTGAGAGAAAAAATTTCTTCCCATCTCTGTCCTAAAAGGGCGACCCCTAATTTTAAAACACTGCCCCCTGGGTCTGGACTCACCCACAAGAGGAAACATCCTTTCAATGTCCACCTTGTCAAGGCCATTCAGGATCTTGTATACTTCAATCAAATCACCCCTCACTCTTCTAAACGCCAGTGGAAACAAGCCCAGTCTGTCCAACCTTTCCTCATAAGACAACCCACTCTTTCCAGGTATCAATCTAGTAAACCTCCTCTGAACTGCCTCCAATACATTTACATCCTTCCTTAAATAAGGCGACCAAAACTGCACACAGTATTTGAGGTGCAGTCTCACCAATGCCCTGTATAACTGAAGCATAACATCCTTACTTTTATGTTCAATTCCGCTTGTAATAAAGGTTAGCATACTATTAGCTTTCTTAATTACCTGCTGTACCTGCATACTAACCTTTTGTGATTAATGTACTCGAACTCTGCACCTCAGAATTCTGCAGCCGTTCTCCATTTTAGTAATACTCTGCTTTTTTGTTCTTCCTGCCAAAGTGAACAACTCCACATTTTCCCACATTAAACTCTATTTGCCAGATCTTTGCCCACTCACTCAACATATCTATGTTCATTGCAACCTCCTTATGTCCTCTTCACAACATACTTTCCTACCTATCTTTGTATCATCTGCAAATTTAGCAACCATGTCTTCACTCCCCTCATCTAAGTCATTGATGTAAATTGTATATAGTGGAGGCCATAGTACAGACTCTTGCGGGACTCATCACATCCTGCCAATCAGAAAAAGACCCATTTATGCAGACTCTCTGCTTTCTGCCAGCCAGATAATCTTCTATCCATGCTAATATGTTACCCTCTGCACCATGCACTTTAATTTTCCATAATAATCTTTGATGTGGCACCTTATTAAATGCCTTCAGGAAATCCAAGTACAGCACATCTACAGGCTCCCCTTTATCCACTGCACATGTTACTCCTTCAAAAAATTCCAATGAATCAGTTAAACATGATTTTCCTTTCACAAAACCATGCTGACTCTTCCCAATTGCCTTGAGCTCTTCTAAGTGCCCAGCTATAACCTCCTTAATGATCGATTCTAAAAACTTCCCCACGACAGATGTCAAGTTAACTGCCCGATAGTTTCCTGTTTTCTGCCTCCCTCCCTTCTTGAATAGAAAGGTTATATTTGCTATTTTCCAATCTGATGGAACCTTTCCAGAATCTAGCGAATTTTGGAAAATTAACACCAGCACGTCGATTACCTTATTTGCCACCTTTTGTAAGACCCCAGGATGTAGTCCATTAGGACCAAGAGACTTGCCAGCCCACAGCTCCATCAATTTGCTCAGTACCATTTCCCTAGTGATTTCAATTTCACCAAGTTCCTTTCTCGCGTTTACCTCCTGATTTACAGCTATTACTGGAATGTTTTTTGTATCCTCTATAGTGAACACAGAAGCAAAATATTTGTTCATTTCTTCCACCATTTCCTTGTTATCTACTATTAACTCCTCACTGTCACTCTCTGGAGGACAAACACTCACTTTACTTACTCTTTTTTCTTTTTAAGTACCTATAGAAACTCTTGCTCTCCAGTTTTACATTTCTAGCTAGCTTCCTCTCATACTCTAATTTCTTTCTCCTGGTTAACCTTTCAGTCATCCTCTGCCGCTTTATATTCTGTCCAATCATCTGTCCTGCCACTCATCTTTGTGGAATTGTGTGCTTTTTCCTTAAGTTTAATGCTTTCCTTAACATTTCTAATTAACTATGGATGGTGGGTCCTCCCCTTAGAATTTTTTTAATAGTAGGAATGTACTTATTCTGAATGCTCTGAAATATTCCCTTAAATGTCTGCCACTGCTTCTCTATTGATCTATCTTCTAGCCTAGTTTCCCAGTTCACTTCAGCTAGCTCAGCTTTCATCCCCACATAGTTGCTCTTATTTAATTTTAAGATACTAGCCTTAGACCCACTCTTCTCCCTTTCAAACTGGATGTAAAATTCAATCATATTTGGTCGCTGCTACATAGGGTTGCCTTTACTATGAGATCATTAATTAATCGTGTCACATTACAAAATATCAAGTCTAATATAACCTGCTTTCTGGTTGGTCCCAGAACATGCTGCTCTAAGAAACTATCTCAAAAGCATCTAAGAGCTCCTCATCCAGGCTACTACTGCCAATCTGATTTTTCCAGTTTATGTGTAGATTAAAATCACCCATGATTATTGCCATCCCTTTATCACAAGCACACAATACTTTACCTTGAATACTTTGTCCAACACTGTAACTACTGTTAGAGGGACTGTAGACCACTCCCACTAACGACTTTTTCCCCATACCATTCCACATCTCCAGCCAAACCGATTCTCCATCCTGGTCTCCTGAATCAAGGTCATCTCTAACTATTACACCAGTGCCCTCTTTGATTAACAGTGCTACCCCTCCACCTTTACACAGTTTCCTATCCTTCTTGAAAGCCATGTGCCCTTCAAAGTTAAGGACTCAATCTTTGTCATCCTGTGGCCACGTCTCCATAATTGATATCAGATCATATTTATTTACTTCAATGTGGCCATCAATTCATTTACTTTGTTAGGAATGCTATGTGCATTCAGGTAGAGAGCACTTCAGTTTTGTCTTTTGTAACCTTTGTAACATCTAGACTTGACTCTTGATGTATTCTTAGGTTTTTTTCTCTCTGTCCCTTTCTGCCATTCTCTGACCCTCATTTCTCAAATTATTATTTTGCTCTCCTGTCTTGATTCTACACCTTGAATTGCTACCTCTACCAAACTTGATCGCTCATCCCTCTTGTTTAGTTTAAAGCCCTCTCTACTTCCCTAGTTATGTGATTTGTGAGGACACCTATCCCAGCACGGTCCATGTGTAAACCGTCCCAATGGTACAGCCCCCACTTTCCCCAGTACTGATGCCAATGGCCCACAAACCAGAACCCACTTCTCCCACACCAGTCTTTGTGCCACACATTCATCTCTCTAATCTTATTTGTCCTATGCCAATTTGCATGAAACAGGGAAACAGAGAAACAGGGAAACAGCAAAACAGCAAAACAGGGAAACAGGGAAAAAGGGAAACAGTGAAACAGCAAAACAGAGAAACAGCAAAACAGGGAAACAGCGAAACAGGGAAACAGGGAAACAGCAAAACAGGGAAACAGCAAAACAGCGAAACAGGGAAACAGCGAAACAGGGAAACAGGGAAACAGTAAAACAGCGAAACAGGGAAACAGGGAAACAGCGAAACAGGGAAACAGGGAAACAGGGAAACAGCGAAACAGCGAAACAGTGAAACAGGGAAACAGCGAAACAGGGAAACAGTGAAACAGGGAAACAGCAAAACAGCGAAACAGCGAAACAGGGAAACAGTGAAACAGGGAAACAGTGAAACAGCGAAACAGCGAAACAGGGAAACAGCGAAACAGGGAAACAGGGAAACAGCAAAACAGCGAAACAGGGAAACAGCGAAACAGGGAAACAGTGAAACAGGGAAACAGCGAAACAGGGAAACAGGGAAACAGGGAAACAGCAAAACAGCGAAACAGGGAAACAGCGAAACAGGGAAACAGCGAAACAGGAAAACAGGGAAACAGCGAAACAGGGAAACAGGGAAACAGCAAAACAGGGAAACAGGGAAACAGCGAAACAGGGAAACAGGGAAACAGCGAAACAGGGAAACAGGGAAACAGGGAAACAGCGAAACAGGGAAACAGGAAAACAGCAAGACAGGGAAACAGCAAAACAGGGAAACAGCGAAACAGGGAAACAGGGAAACAGCAAAACAGCGAAACAGGGAAACAGCGAAACAGGGAAACAGGGAAACAGCGAAACAGGGAAACAGTGAAACAGGGAAACAGGGAAACAGGGAAACAGCGAAACAGGGAAACAGCGAAACAGCGAAACAGGGAAATAGCGAAACAGGGAAACAGCGAAACAGGGAAACAGCGAAACAGCAAAACAGGGAAATAGCGAAACAGGGAAACAGGGAAACTGGGAAACAGCGAAACAGGAAAACAGCGAAACAGGAAAACAGCGAAACAGCGAAACAGCAAAACAGGGAAACAGGGAAACAGCGAAACAGGGAAACAGCAAAACAGCGAAACAGGGAAACTGGGAAACAGCGAAACAGGAAAACAGCGAAACAGTGAAACAGGGAAACAGGGAAACAGGGAAACAGTGAAACAGGAAAACAGCGAAACAGGGAAACAGCAAAACAGGGAAACAGGGAAACAGCGAAACAGGGAAACAGGGAAACAGGAAAACAGGGAAACAGGGAAACAGCGAAACAGCGAAACAGGGAAACAGCGAAACAGGGAAACAGGGAAACAGTGAAACAGCGAAACAGTGAAACAGTGAAACAGGGAAACAGGGAAACAGTGAAACAGCGAAACAGGGAAACAGGGAAACAGTGAAACAGCACGCTCCTCAGTTCCCAACTGTCTCCTGCAGGTCTGCTCCACTCCTCTCCGCTCTGACTCCCAGCAAGGTACCCAAACTGAAGTCCCCACATCTCTCCTCATCCTTTTTAAACTTTCTTATTGTGAATATTTATAGCAAAAATGCCCAAATAATAACTCTGAAATAACAAGTTCAAGAGGAAGAAAACTAAGCAAGTTATCTGGAGAGACGATAAACGTAAAGATTGGAGAAGCTGAGGTTGTTCTCCTTAGAACAGAAAATGTTAAGAGGAGATTTAATAGAGATATTTTGATGCATCTACATCCAGTTGAGCAGAGCTTGGAATGTCCTGTACTTTGTGTCAGGGATTCACTGTTACTGTCCCTCTGTCCATCACCTTGGTCTTGCTCACTTTGATATGTGACACCATGTGAGACCCCAACTACCTGTCTTATCATCCCACTGAAGGATGTGTATCTGAGCTGCTGCATGGTCTGCACATTGTGTGATGGTGCCTCCTCAGAGTGAGTGAGCTCACCTGAGGAATCTTCATCCTCCTCTTGTTCCCCCCTTTGGGGCACTTGATGGGCCTGTGGGGGATAAAAGAAATGAATTTGAACCCTCAAGGTAAGGTGTTACAACATGATTGTGCACATGATCATTTTCACTGGCTGCAGATGTCAAGTCAACATGAGTGAGTGTTGTATGCCATGTGAATGTGTGAGATTTAATTCTATCACCAGGTAACTGGGATGTCCCCATCTCTCCATCTCTGATGGTCAGGCATGTAGAGACTCGGCTTATCTCCAGTACCTGCTCCTCTGCAGCTGTTAGAATGGAGACAACTGGAAGGCCATTTCCTTTTCTCTGTCTCTCCCTGGGGCTCTCCACTCTCCTCAGGTGAGAAGAGAGAGAAGAGGCCTATGAGTGTGAGTCATGGTATGCTGAGATAGGATAAACCAAGAACATTTGAGGAGGGTCACCTTGAGGGGTAGGTGTGACATTGCAATGAGATGAGGTTGAGTATAAGTGGTGAGATGGGAACGTGAGGAGGTGCCTTGATAGAGAGGGATGGGTGCACCTGCAAGGCATGTTGGTCTGAGGCGTGATGTGCAGGAGTAAGCTGGGGAAGGCAGAAGGAGGGGGAGTTGGGATTATACACAATTCAGCCCAAATCTTCTGCTCTCCAGATTGCCAGATACCAGACATACAACCAGAGATATCAAGCGGCAAATGCTTAGCAATAACCTGCTCACCGATGCTCAGTTTAGGTTCTGTCAGGGACATTAGCTTAAGAAGTCTAGGGTTCAACATTTGTCTCAGATAGTGACACAACATGGGCAAGATTGGATCAGTCACTGTTATACATGGCATCTGACATTCAGGTCTATTGCAGTGAATGGAATTAAATAACAAGTGTTGAGTACAAAGGCAGCTGATCCAACCCTCTAGCATTCTCCAGGAATTGAAAATTAATCTCCAAAACACTGCTGGGGCAAACCAGGAGAAAAATCATAGCCACGTTCCAAAAGAAACACATTTCTTTCAACAGTTTTGTTTATTATTACAATTCTGGAGAGGGGAGGGAAAGGCTGCTTGACTGACACTCCGGAAGCATTCAATTGGGTCCCGAAGGCTCTACACAGTTTCCAATTGGTAGAAAAGGTGTTATTTTCTGAAAATGGACATGTTGGGCAACCAATGGAGAGGAGGGGGGGGGTGGGGGAGCATAGGATCAGAGCATGTGGAGGAAGGTAGTCATGTGATGAACACTCCAGGAATACATCCAGTTACAGTTGGCAACACCAGACTATCATTGCATTGTGGAACCACAAGTATCACATTGGATTGCATCTGCATAAGAGGCCAGAATTAGAGTCATAGATATGTCAGATGGTGATGGTGTTAGAGTGCTGCAGAGTTTTGGATGACCTGAAGTTAACACAGGAGCGAGGTGAAAGGCCATTCATGCCTTTTCCCTGTGACTGTTCATTGATTTTCCCACTGAAGCTTCAGCAAAGGGATTGGAAAAACCAGGCAGGAATTTGTCTTGTCTGATGAGAGGGTAACTGAGAAATTCCCCATTCAGCAGCTGACATCTCTCAAATTCTTAAAAGGCTCCAAAGATCTGTTGGCAAATTTAATAAAACTGTATTTTTTAAGAGCTCTGAAGTTGCTAAAATATTAAAGCCATGTCTTATAACAACAGTAGTTTTTTAGTGTGTGGTGGATCCGGTGTATGGACACTACCAAAGTCTGAATAACACAGAAATACTGTTCAGACACAAGCTGGTTGTTCATCCATCTGTGTCAGGAGCAATCTGTGTTTATCAGGTCTGAGGGAGGTACTCAATGTTCTAATGTGTTATTGGGGGTTTATGTTACTTCAGTTCTGCTGCTCATCAGCTAAGCTCAGTTTTGTTTTCCCAAACTCTACAACAAAACTAGAGTGAATTCTTACCCATTTTATTTGACCAGTTCTCAGATAACCCACGTTGCTGGGGGACTGTGGCACTTTAAGTCATGAGTCCTGGATCCCATAACTCGATCTCCCTGGTCACAGCTCAGTGGAAACACTCCCACTTCTGAGTCACAAGGGGCAAAATTTTCCGTGCTCGCTGGCATTGGGCATGCTCAGTAGTGTGAGCGGACCAAATGGCGAGAGGGCTAAAAATCGGTTTCACAACACTGTGATTCCAGTTTGCAATCATCTGCTCAGCCCGTCAATGCCC
This sequence comes from Cetorhinus maximus, assembly GCF_964194155.1. Classification (NCBI taxonomy): domain Eukaryota; kingdom Metazoa; phylum Chordata; class Chondrichthyes; order Lamniformes; family Cetorhinidae; genus Cetorhinus; species Cetorhinus maximus. The sequence goes on along the minus strand of NC_135888.1, from coordinate 143,708,603 downwards.
CATCCCCCTGGTCACGCTGAAGTGTCCGGCCAATCAGGCCGACGTGTTTCACAACTGTACATAAGTGACATGCACCTGGTTTGTTTGCCTACCTGACTTCGGGCAGCACTCACAGGCATCAGCGCCAGGCTTCACAGGCAGCACCACATCACTTATAGAGGGTCTCGCGGGCATGTCTCTACCTACCAGAGCAGCCATCAGGCAGGGGTGGCTTTGTATGGCTGCAGGGCTAGGCCTTCCTTGGGGAAGGGGGAGAAGTGGCCTCAGGCAAAGGAAAAGGCTGCAGGGTGAGGGCTGTACTGGGGAAGGAGGGTATCCCAGGGTGTGTGTGGGGTCAAATGTTGATCTGTGCAAGTGGCCTCAGGATGGTGAGGGCTGAGGAGGCAGTCTCCAGAGGAGATGAGGCCAGATGGAGATGTGAGGGTGTGTGTGAGAATGGGTGGTGATGTCCCTTGAGCTGGCAGTGAGTGAGATGCCAGTGAATGTGTGATGGGCTTGAGTGTGAGAGTTTAGAGTGATGAGATGGTTGCCTTACCCTGGCGGAATGGATGAGATCATTCATCCTCTTTCTGCACTGGATGGCCAACCTCTTCTGTGCAGCATTGGCACTAATCACCCCTGGCACTGCCTCCCAAGCCGGAGTGGTGATGTTGCTGCCCCTCCTGCGATCAGAGTTGGGGTAGAGGACATCACGACACGTCTCCATAGTGTCCAAAACATGCTGGAGGAATGTGCCACTAAACCGGGGGGCTGCAGTCTTCTTGCCTTTCAGAGCCATGTCTTATTTGCAGCAGTCCTGGGCTGGAAGCCCTGAGACGTGTGCACACGGCTGCACTTTCACTGCAGCACCTGAGCGATGAAGCTGTGAGGAGACAGCGTGTCGGGGAGATCGCAACCCGCCCACCATCAAAACGGCATGTTTCCCGGGAATGCATAATCAATATGGCAGGTTTAGGACGATACAGTGTGAAAAGCCGCCGTTTTACCCATCCGCTACTGCATTTAGTGCAAATCTGAGATGATTCTGCCCGAGGTGTGGGCTCCGAAATCCCACCTCCAGGACCTTGAGCACAAAGGTTGACTGTCCAATTGATTAATGAGAGAGAATTGGGCTGCCGGGCGTGCTGTCTTTAGGGTGAGATATTAAATAAAGTCTCCATTTTCCCTCTCAGGTGGATGTAAAAGATTCAATGGCACCAGTTTGAAGAAGAGTCGACATATTCTCCCTTGTGTCCCGACCAATGTTTATTTCCTTACCCAAAATCACTAAAACAGATAATCTGGTCATCCTTTCATTACCGTTTCTGGCAGCTTGCTGTGCATAAATTGGCTGCCTCATTTCCTATGTCGAGTACAATTCTAAAATACACCATTGGCTGAAACTGCTTTGGGACATCCTGAAAGATACTATAGAAATGTCAGTTCCTTCTTTTCCTTAACCTCTGCTGGAAAGTGATACATCCTCAGACATTTCCTCTTCTCCTGTTCCCGGATGATCTTTGAGTTACTCCATGTTACATCTCAGTGCCATTATGCATATTCCATCAGGGAATTCATGATCAAGATCTTCAGGTCTCCCGATCGTCAGAGACCGAACTTATGATCCAAGACACGAGTTGGGATCCCACAGAATTCCCAACACACACTCTATGGGAATTTCCCGGGACATCTGAGCTTTTGATGGACAATTTCCCTGCTCCCTGGGACCCTCTGCAAAAGTCGTTGTCTCTGAGTTAGAGACAGAGACTTCGGAGAGTTCTGACCTACTTACCTGGATCGTTCCCCAGGAAATGTTAAACAGAAAAATCCTAGCCTAACCCCTGGGTAACTATATAACTGCCCACTCAGTCACTCACACTGACTTCACTGACTCCATCCTCAACCCCCTGTCTGCCTGCCTGACCCCCTGACCTAACCCCACCTGAATATAACCTTGATCAGATCCGATTAGCCCTCAACACCAGACAACCCCTACTGGCCTGACCTGACTACTCCCCAGCCCAGCTACACACTCACACACCTACCCACTTCACCCACCTGCCACACTACCATCCTTCTCACCTACCACCTCACCCACTTGCCCCCCTACCTACCTAAAACTGTACCATCTCACCCTCCTGCCTCCCTACCCATCTGCCACCCTACCAACCCACCCAGCTACCACATCTCCCACCCACCTACTTGTCCACTTACCTCACCCACCCTATGCACTTGTCCACTTATCTCATCCACCTACCCACCCTATTTTCAAGGAGGAGTTAAATATGGCTCTTGGGGCGAAAGGGATCAAAGGGTGTGGGGAGAAAGCGGGAGCAGGCTATTGAGTTGGATGATCAGCCATGATCATAATGAATGATGGAGCAGGCTTGAAGGGCTGAATGGCCTACTCCTGCTCCTAGTTTCTATGTTTCTATGTTTACTATCCTATCCTTTCAATCATTGATCCATTCAGCCGTTCACCCATTCACTAACATTCACACTGGGCATTTAAACTTACCTCACGGCAGCGAGTGCCGTTAACAGATGGCGTGTCCTCTGTGCTGATTCTCTTTGCCTCTCTCTGTGTGGATTCCTGCACTGAGGGAGTTCCTCTACATTGTGCATCGAAAGTCTGGCCTTTATCAGGATAACCAGTTAAGCGGGTAGTTTTCAGTCTGATCAGCATCAGAAAATTGGGGCCAATATGAACAAATGTCTTCATTTGCTATTGGGTTTGAGACAAAGAATGGGACAGAGTGAACAGCTTCACAGGGGGAATATCACCACCTTTACCTTCCTCTTCATCATCAGCATCAGTGTCAAATGCAACCATAGAGGAAAATCTCCCAACTTCTTCTCCTTCTCATCATCATCATCTTTTGCCACGTATCCTCCAGAATCTGCAGCCCAGAAGAGTGAGGAGTCAAATGCTCATCATTATCCTGTTGGGAATAAGCTAGCAGTGAGATGAGGGGCAGGAGGCTATGACCGTGTGCTATCTCGGGGATATACAGTATAAGTACTCAATCGTTAAGTTGGCACTGACCAAGTTAACTGATGAAGTTCACCATCTCCCACATAAGGAGCTGAGTGGACGAGTACCAGCCCCATGAGCTTTCCCTTGAAAAAGAGGAGGGGTTTTAATATGCAGATGCCCTGGTTCACCCCCTTGTTCCCCTCACTACCAGGTGACCTGCACTAGTGGGCACCTTGTGTCAGTTTGTCAAACTGAGAAATAAACTAAATGAGTTTAAGTCTATCTATTGAGGAGCTTACATCATATAACAGCTTAAATAGGAGATGTGGTGAATTCAGGTTGTTAAATTCAGGAAAGGATTTTTAGTTTCTGCTTCTCCTTGGTGACAGGAGTGCTGTGTTGTTACAGGTTAGGAAAATGAGTTCAAGCTTCCCTTCACCGGAGTGCTGTGTGGTAACTCTAGCTGTGGGAGTGTCACTTTAAGAGGAGAGAATAGCGTTGCTGGTGCATAGGGTGGGCATGAGACAAAGCAGGGAGTATCTAGCATGTTACTCTGCCAAACCTGGTGAGATCAGTTAACCTCTCCTGGCATTATTCTGGAGACCTTGGTTTGAGGGAGGTGGTGCTCAGTGCCAGTTCCACTCCTGTGTATGTAGCCATTGCGGCCTGTCTACACGGCATCAGACCTGTGCCTTCAATATCCTTGAGGAGGTCTTCGACTGAGAACTCAATACTGCAGAAAGCTGAGAGGACTATAGAAATTGGAGCGGTGAAATCAAAAATGAAATTACGAAAGCAAAGAGAGGGAACGACAGAATATAAGGGAATAAAGTCAAGGGGAACCCAAAGACGCTTTATAAATACATTAAGAGTACGAGGATAACTAAGGAAAGAGTTGGGCCCATAAAAGACCAAAAAGGTAACCTGTGTGTGGGCGGAGGATGTGGGTAGGGTTCTTAATGAATACTTTGCATCTGTCCTCACAAAAGAGGGAGACAATGGAGACTTGTAGTTAAGGAGGAGGAGTGGCAAGTATTGGATGTGACAGAGGGAGAGAGGAAGTATTTATCCTTGAAAGTGGATAAATCACCAGGGCCGGATGAAATGTACCCCAGGCTGTTAAAAGAAGGCAGGGAGAGTCTGACTATCATCTCCCAGTCCTCACTGGATACAGGTGAGGTGCCGGAGGACTGGAGGTCTGCTAATGTTGTACCTTTGTTTAAAAAGGGAGCGAGGGATAGGCCGAATAATTACAGGCCAGTCAGTCTGACCTCGATAGTGGGCAAATTATTGGAATCAATTCTGAGGGGCAGGATAAACTGTCATTTAGAAAGTCACGGATTAATCCAGGACAGTCAGAGTGGAATTGTTAAGGGAAGGTCATGTCCGCCTAATTTGACTGGATTTTTTGAGGAGGTAACAAGGAGGATTGATGAGGGTAGTGTAGTTGATGTTGTCTACATGGATTTTAGCAAGGCTTTTGACAAGGTCCCACATGGCAGACTGGGTAAAAAAATAAAAGCCCATGGAATCCAGGGGAATGTAACAAACTGGATAGAAAATTGGTTCAGTGGCAGGAAACAAAGAGTAATTGCTATGGGTGTTTTTGTGACTGGAAGGCTGTTTTCATTGGGGTTCCACAGGGCTCAGTACCAGGCCCACTGTTTTTTTGTTGTATATATTAATGATTTGGATGTAAATGTAGGGGCAATGATCAGGAATGATCAAGATAACACAAAAATTGGCCGTGTGGTTGATAGTGAGGAGTATAACTGTAGACCGAAGATAGTAATGGACTGGTCAGCTGGGCCCAGAGAAGAGTCAGTCATTTTAAAGTATTTGTCCAGGTTTTTAAATTTTAGGAAGTAGCCATGTTAATATATGTATGTTTCAGAAAAACATAGTTTTAAAAAATTCATTAATGGGATGTGGGCTTCACTGGCTGGGCCAGCATTTATTGCCCATCCCTATTTGCCTTTGAGAAGGTGGTGGTGAGCTGCCTTCTTGAACCGCTGCAGTCCATGTGGTGTAGGTACACCCACAGTGCTGTTAGGGAGGGAGTTCCAGGATTTTGACCCAGCGACAGTGAAGGAACGACGATATATTTCCAAGTCAGGATGGCGAGTGGCTTAGAGGGGAACTTCCAGGTGGTGGTGTTCCCATCTATCTGCTGCCCTTGTCCTTCTGGATGGTAGTGGCCGTGGGTTTGGAAGGTGCTGCCTAAGGAGCCTAGGTGAATTCCTGCAGTGCATCTTGTAGATGGTACACACTACTGCTACTGTGCGTCGGTGTTGGAGGGAGTGAATGTTTGTGGATGTGGTGTCAATCAAGTGGCTGCTTTGTCCTGGATAATGTCAAGTTTCTTGAGTGTTGTGGGAGCTGCACTCATCCAGGCAAGTGGGGAGTATTCCATCACACTCCTGACTTGTGCCTTGTAGATGGTGGACAGGCTTTTGGGAGTCAGGAGGTGAGTGATTCGCTGCAGGAATCCTAGCCTCTAGCCTGCTGCTCTTGTAGCCACAGTATTTATATGGCTATTCCAGTTCAATTTCTGATCAATGATAAACCCCAGGATGTTAATAATGGGGGATTCAGTGATGGAAATACCATTGAACACCAAGGGATGATGATTAGATGCTCTCTTGTTGGAGATGGCCATTGCCTGGCATTTGTGTGGCATGAATGTTACTTGCCACTTGTCAGCCCAAGCCTGGATATTGTCCAGGTCTTGCTGCATTTGGACATGGGCTGCTTCAGTACCTGAGGAGTCGCGAATGGTGCTGAACATTGTGCAATCATCAGTGAACATCCCCACTTCTGACCTTATGATGGAAGGAATGTCATTGATGAAGCAGCTGAAGATGGTTGGGCCGAGGACACTACCCTGAGGAACTCCTGCAGTAATGTCCTGGAGCTGAGATGATTGACCTCCAACAGCCACAACCATCTTATTTTGCGCTAGGTATGACTCCAACCAGTGGAGAGTTTTCTCCCTGATTCCCATTGACTCCAGTTTTGCTAGGGCTCCTTGATGTCACACTCGGTCAAATGCTGCCTTGATATCCAGGGCAGTCACTCTCACCTCACCTCGGGAGTTCAGCTCTTATGTCCATGTTTGAACCAAGGCTGTACTGAAGCCAGGAGCTGAGTGGCCCTGGCAGAACCCAAACTGGGCATCAGTGAGCAGGTTATTGCTAAGCAAGTGCCACTTGATAGCACTGTTGAGGACCCTACCATTACCTTACTGATGATCGAGAGTAGACTGATCAGGCGGTAATTGGCTGGGTTGGATTTGTCCTACTTTATGTACAGGACATACCTGGACAATTTTCCACATAGCCAGGTAGATGCCAGTGTTGTAGCTGTACTGGGACAGCTTGGCTAGGGGTAGATTTCTAGAGCAGAAATCTTCAGTACTATTGTGGAATATTGTCAGGGCCCATAGCCTTTGCATTATCCAGTGCCTTCAGCTGTTTCTTGATATCATGTAAAGTGAATCCAATTGGCTGAGGACTGGTATCTGTGATGCTGGGAACCGCCAGAGGAGGCCGAGATGGATCATCCACTTGGCACTTCTGGCTGAAGATTATAGCAAATGCTTCAGCCTTATCTTTTGCACTGATGTGCTGGGCTTCTCCATAATTTCTGGAGCCTCCTCCTCCAGTGAGTTGTTTAATTGTCCACTACCATTCACAACTGGATGTGGCAGGACTACAGAGCTTAGATCTGATCTATTGGTTGTGGAATTGCTTAGCCCTGTCTATCACTTGCTGCTTATGCTGTAGTCCTGTGTTATAGCTTCACCAGGTTGACACCTCAATTTAAGGTATGCCTGGTGCTGCTCCTGGCATGCCCTCCTGAACTCTTCATTGAACCCGGGCTGATCCCCTGGCTTGGTGACAATGGTAGAGTGGGGGATATGCTGGGCCATGATGTTACAGTGAGTGGTTAGGATCTGAAATCCTTTGCTTGTCGACCTATTGATGTAATATGCCTTTAAGGGATAGCAGCTTGCCATCACTAGAAGGGAAGTGTGTCATGCAATCAGTTTTAGTTTTACTTTGGCCTCTGAGCAGAGCACATACACATAACTCTGTTGCTGATGTCTTCAAGCTTTCTATCCATGTCTATCTGTTCTCATGTGCATCATTTAAATAAATGAACCCACAACGTGTTTACACAATCCCTTTAGAATGATTGCTGCCTTGATAACATTACAAAAACAAAACACCTTCCATCAAAGGGAAAATTTTCTTCTGATAAACTCTGTTCAGACTCCTAATGATTTTGAACACCTCTATCAAAGCTCCTCTCAATCTTCGCTCCTCCAAGGAGATCAGCCCCAGCTTCTCCAATCTATTCTTATAACTGAAGTCTCTCATTCCTGGGACCATTCTTGTGAATTTTTTCTGAGCCCTCTCTAAAGCCTTCACATCCTTTTTAAAGCTCCATGCCTAGAATTGGATGTGAGGGCCTAGTAGAGGCCAAACCAGAGTTTATAAAGGTTCATCATGACTTTCCTTCTTTCGTATTCTATGCCGAACGTACAAAATAGGAGCAGGAGGAGGCCATTCGGCCCCTCAAGCCTGCTCCGCCATTCAGTAAGATCATGGCTGATCTTCTTGTGTTTCGATTTCCACATTCCCATCTAACCCTGATAACCTTTGATTCCCTTGCCTAACAAGAATCTATCTCAGATAAAAGCAAAAAACTGCGGATGCTGGAAATCCAAAACAAAAATAAAAATATCTGGAAAAACTCAGCAGGTCTGACAGTATCTGGGGAGAGGAACACAGTTAACGTTTCGAGTCCACATGACTCTGTATGAGAAAGAATCTATCTACCTCTGCCTTAAAAATATCCAATGACCCCGCCTCCACCACCTTCTCAGGCAGAGAGTTCCAAAGTCGCGCAACCCTCTGAGACACAAAATTTCCCCTCATCTCTGTCCTAAAAGGGTGACCCCTAATTTTAAAATAGTGCCCCCTAGTTCTGGACTCACCCACAAGAGGAAACATCCTTTCCACGTCCACCTTGTCAAGGCCATTCAGGATCTTGTATACTTCAATCAAATCACCCCTCACTCTTCTAAACTCCAGTGGAAACAAGCCCAGTCTGTCTAACCTTTCCTCATAAGACAACCCACTCATTCCAGGTATCAATCTAGTAAAAACAAAAAAAAAATACCTGGAAAAACTCAGCAGGCCTAACAGCATCTGCGGAGAAGAACACAGTTAACGTTTTGAGTCCGTATGACTCTTCAACAGAACTAAGGAAATATAGAAAAGAGGTGAAATATAAGCTGGTTTAAGGGGGGGTGGGGCAGGTAGAGCTGGATAGAGGGCCAGTGATAGGTGGAGATAACCAAAAGATGTCATAGACAAAAGGGCAAAGAGGTGTTGAAGGTGGTGATATTATCTAAGGAATGTGATAATAGTTGACATTAAGGGTAGAAAGCAGGATGAGCAAGGTACAGATAGCCCTAGTGGGGGTGGGGTGGGGGGAAGGGATTGATATAGGCTAATAGGTAGAGATAAAACAATGGATGGAAATACATTTAAAAATGATGGAAATAGGTGGGAAAAGAAAAATATATATAAATTATTGGGAAAAAGGGGGATTGGAAAAGGGGTGGGGATGGAGGAGAGAGTTCATGATCTAAAATTGTTGAACTCAATATTCAGTCCGGAAGGCTGTAAAGTGCCTAGTCGGAAGATGAGGTGCTGTTCCTCCAGTTTGCGTTGAGCTTCACTGGAACAATGCAGCAAGCCCAGGACGGATATGTGGGCATGAGAGCAGGGTGGAGTGTTGAAATGGCAAGCGACAGGGAGATCTGGGTCATGCTTGCGGACAGACCGAAGGTGTTCTGCAAAGCGGTCACCCAGTCTGTGTTTGGTCTCTTCAATGTAGAGGAAACTGCATTGGGAGCAACGGATGCAGTAGACTAAATTGAGGGAAGTGCAAGTGAAATGCTGCTTCACTTGAAAGGAGTGTTTGGGCCCTTGGACGGTGAGGAGAGGGGAAGCAAATGGGCAGGTGTTGCACCTTCTACGGTTGCATGGGAAGGTGCCGTGGGAGGGGGTTGAGGTGTAGGGGGTGATGGAGGAGTGGACCAGGGTGTCCCGGAGGGAACGATCCCTGCGGAATGCCGCCGGTGGGGTGAAGGGAAGCTGTGTTTGGTGGTGGCATCATGCTGGAGTTGGCGGAAATGGTGGAGGATGATCCTTTGAATGCGGAGGCTGGTGGGGTGATAAGTGAGGACAATGGGGATCCTATATCACTTGATGCCACCAACAAACACATCAAGAACTCTCTCCTCCATCCCCACCCCCTTTTCGATCCCCCCTTTTCCAAATAATTTATATAGATTTTTCTTTTCCCACCTATTTCCATTATTTTTAAATGTATTTCCATCCATTGTTTTATCTCTACCTTTTAGCCTATTTCGATCCCTTCCCTTCCCCCCACCCCCACTAGGGCTATCTGTACCTTGCTCATCCTGCTTTCTACCCTTAATTAGCACATTCCTTAGATAATATCTGCTGAGTTTTTCCAGGCATTTTTATTTTTGTTTTGGATTTCCAGCATCCGCAGTTTTTTGCTTTTATCAATCTAGTCAACCTCCTTTGAACCGCCTCCAATGCATTTACATCCTTCCTTAAATAAGGAGACCAGGACTGCACACAGTATTCTCACCAATATCCTGTATAACTGAAGCATAAATATACAAACATAAATTTTGATCAGGCATCCGTAGCACAACAGCAAACTTATCATTCATACAAAACCAAAATATTGTGGGGGCCAGAAACCTGAAATAAAAACAGTAAATGCTGGAAACACTCAGCAGATCAGGCAGAATCTGCGAAGAGAAACAGATCTGTTTCAGGTCATGATGACCTTTCATCATTTGTTCTGGAACATTTACGCCTGATCATTAATTTGAAGGGATTGAAGATTTGGATCTTCATTGAGGAAAACTCTTAACTGTTCATCTATTCATAGAGCTGAATTATATGAGAAGTGAGATTCCCCATCCCTTAGCTAAAAATTCGGGAAGGGGAGGGGGAGCCCGCCATGGGGAACACGGGCTATCCCTCAGCCATTTAACAACCAATTGGCCACTAATAGACTGGATGCGGGATTTCCTCCCCTTGGACAGAAAGGTCACCCAGAGGCCGTCACCATCACTTGTGGTGGTTCATCGTTTATGTACGTATGGGGGTTTCGCCAGGTGCCCGGGTGCTGGGAGATCTGCGTGAACGGGGTGGGGGACTGGGCTGCGAGAGGTCATGAAGGAAGGTCTAGCTGGGGAGGGATAACACCTTTGTTGGGGTGGGGGAAGGGTTTGGACCCCACTCTGTCCACCAGCAGCCTGGGCGGGGAAAACTGCTGGACTGGTTGTTTGGTGTGAGCCTCTCTTGCTGCTCTTTAAATCGCACTGGCAGTGGAATGATACCCTTAAGTAGCCATTGATTACAGACGACCACCCGACACCTCCCCCATCACTGGTGTAAGTGTCTGGAATTCACTGCCCAAGTTGGTGGTAGAGGCAGAAACTCTAAACTCTTTTAAAAAGTACCTGGATCTGCACCTTAAGTGCTGTAAGCTGCAGGGCTATGGGCCGGGTGCAGGAAGGTGGGATTAGAAAGCACCTGGGTGTCCTCGGGCTGGCATGGACAAGATGGGCCGAATGGCCCCCTTCTGTGCTGTAAATTTTCTATGGTTCTATAATTAGGGGGAGAGTAAACCAGGAACATGGTGGACAGTCCCCCTACCACTTTCAAACCAGCTGTTGAGGGCCTTAAATCCATCCCATAGAATCATAGAGTTATTAGGGTACAAAAGGAGGCTATTCGTCCCATCGAGCCCATGTCAGTTATCTGTAGAGCGATCCAGTCAGCCCCACTTCCCCACTCTATCCCTCTAATCCTTCCTTTACTTCCTTCAAGCACCATTCAATTTCCTTCTGAAATCATTGTCTCCACTTCCGCGGCCTTTGTACGTGGGGAGTTCCAGGTCATCACCATTTGCTGTGTAAAAAAAATTCTTTCTCATCGTCCCCCCTGTAACGCTAGCCCCAAAATCTGAAATCTATTCCCCTTAACCTTTGTGCCATCAGCTAATAGGAACAGCTTTTCCTTGTCAACCTTACCTCAAACATGTCACCATCTTGTCCCCTCTATCAAATCTCCCTTCAATCTCCTTTACTCCAAGGAGAACAAACCCAGCTAAAATCCCTCATCCCTGGAACCATTCTGGTAAATCTCCTCTGCTCCCCCTCAAGGACCCACACATCCTTCCTAAAGTGTGGTGACCAGAGCTGGACAGACTACTCTAGTTTTTATTTATTTTTTTTTAATTCTTGCATCTGATGTGAGTGTTGCTGGCAATGCCAGCACTTGTTGCTTATCCTTAATTGTCTTTGAGATTGTGGTGGTGAGCTGACTTCTTGAACTGCTACAGTTTTGATGTAACCAGAGATTTAGGGTGCTATTTTATGGGGGCAACAGGCACCTCGCGAGGCAGCTGGAGAGCTGGGGAGGGTCCTGCATTGCCTCTTTTTGGGAAGGCCCACCACGTTAAGTGCCAATCTGTCACTTAACTGGGGAGCGATGGGCCTTCCCTGGGATCATATATTGGGAGCCGATATTGTCTCTCCCTGTCCCTTCTGCCAAAATGCATCACCTTACACTTCTCTATATGAAATTCCATCTGCTAGCCTATGTATTGCCTGGGGAGATGATGATGTAGTGGTATTATTGCTGGACTAGTGATCCAGAGACCCCGGGTAATGCTCTGAGGACTCGGGTTCGAATCCCACCACGGCAGATGATGGGATTTGAATTCAATTTTAAAAATCTGGAATTAAAAGCTTAATGATGGCCATGAAACTATTGTCGATTGTTGTAAAAACCCGTCTGGATCACTAATGTCCTTTGAAATCTGCCGTCCTTACCTGGACTGGCCTACACATGACTCCAGACCCACAGCAATGTGGTTGCCTCTGAAATGGCCGAGCAAGTCACTCAGCCATATTAAACTGTTACAAAATCACGAAAAAGGAATGAAACTGGACGGACCACCCTGCATCGACCTAGGCACCGGAAACGACAACAGCAATCTCAGCCCTGCCGACCCGGCAAAGGGCCCCCCTCGGGGGCTAGTACCAAAATTGGGAGAGCTGTCTCACAGACTAGTCAAGCAACAGCCTGACATAGTCATCCTCACAGAATCATACCTTACAGATAATGTCCCAGACACCACCATCACCATCCCTGGGTATGTCCTGTCCCATTGGCAGGACAGACCCAGCAGAGGTGGTGGCACAGTGGTATATAGCAGGGAGGGAGTTGCCCTGGGAGTTCTCAACATCGACTCTGGACCCCATGAAGTCCCATAGCATCAGGTCAAACATGGGCAAGGAAACCTCCTGCTGATCACCATGTACCAACCTCCCTCAGCTGATGAATCAGTGCTCCTCCATGTTGAACATCAATTGGAGGAAGCACTGAGGTTGGCAAGGGTACAGAATGTACTCTGGGTGGGGGACTTCAATGTCCATCACCAAGAGTGGCTCGGTAGCACCACTACTGACCGAGCTGGCTGAGTCCTAAATGACATAGCTGCTAGACTGGGTCTGCGGCAGCTGGCGAAGGAACCAACAAGAGGGAAAAACGTACTTGACTTCATCCTCACCAACCTGCCTGCCGTAGATGCATCTGCCCATTACAGTATCGGTAGGAGTGACCACCGCACAGTCATTGTGGAGACAAAGTCCCGGCTTCACATTGAGGATACCCGCTATTGTGTTGTGTGGCACTACCACCGTGCTAAATGGAATAAATTTTGACAGATCTGGCAACTCAAGACTGGACATCCATGAGGCGCTATGGGCCATCAGCAGCAGCAGAATTGTACCCGAACACAATCTATCACCTCATGGCCCGGCATATCCCCCACTCTACAATTACCATCAAGCCAGGGGGTCAGTTCTGGTTCAATGAAGAGTGCAGGAGGGCACGCCAGGAGCAGCACCAGGCATGCCTAAAAACGAGGTGTCAACCTGGTGAAGCTATAACACAGGACTATTTGTGTGCCAGACAACATAAGCAGCAAGTGATAGACAGAGCTCAGCAACCCCACAACCCACGGATCAGATCTAAACTCTACAGTCCTGCCACATCCAGTCGTGAATGGTGTGGACAATTAAACAACTCACTGGAGGAAGAGGCTCCACAAATATCCCCATCCTCAATGATGGAGGAGCCCAGCACATCAGTACAAAAGATAAGGCTGAAGCATTTGCTACAATCTTCAGCCAGAATAGCTGAGTGGATGATCCATCTCGGCCTCCTCCAGAGGTCCCCAGCATCACAGATATCAGTCTTCAGCCAATTCAATTCACTCCGCGTGATATCAAAAAATAGCTAAAGGACTGGATACTGCAAAGACTATGGGTCCTGACAATATTCTGGCAGTAGTACTGAAGACTTGTGCTCCAGAACTTGCCGAGCCCCTAGCCAAGCTGTTCCAGTACAGCTACAACACTGGCATCTACCCGGCTATGAGGAAAATTGCCCAGGTATGTCCTGTACACAAAAAGCAGGACAAATCCAACCCAGCCAATTACCGCCCCATCACTCTACTCTCCATCATCAGTAAAGTAATGGAAGGGGTCATCAACAGTGCTATCAAGCGGCACTTGCTCAGCAATAACCTAACTAGTGCCCAGTTTGGGTTCCACGAGGGCCACTCAGCTCCTGACCTCGTTACAGCCTTGGTTCAAACATGGACAAAAGAGCTGAAGTGACCATGACATCAATTGTCAAATGCATTTGACCGAGTGTGGCATCAAGGAGCCCTAGCAAAACTGGGGTCAATGTGAATCAAGGTGAAAACTAGTTGGAGTCAAACTTAGCACAAAGGAGGATGGTAGTGGTTGTTGGAGGTCAGTCATTTCAGCTCCAGGACATCACTGCAGGAGTTCCTCAGGGTTGTGTCCTCAGCCCAACCATCTTCAGCTGCTTCATCAATGACTTTCATTCCATCATAAGGTCAGGAGTGGGGATGTTCACTGATGATTGCACAATGTTCAGCACCATTTGTGACTCCTCAAATACTGAAGCAGACCATGTCCAAATGCAGCAAGATCTGATCAATATCCAGGCTTGGGCTGACAAGTGGCAAGTATCATTCGTGCCACACAAGTGTCAGGCAATGACCCTCTCCGACAAGAGAGAATCCAACTATTGCCCCTTGATGTTCAATGGCATTACCATCACTGAATCCCCCATTATCAATATCCTGGGGGTTACCATTGACCAGAAACTGAACTGGATTAGCCATATAAATACTGTGGTTGCAAGAACAGGTCAGAGGCTATGAATAGTGTGACGAGCAACCCATCTCCTGACTCCCTAAAGCCTGTCCACCATCTACAGGGCACTAGTCAGGAGTGTGATGGAATACTCCCCACTTGCCTGGATGAGTGCAGCTCCCAGAACACTCAAGAAGCTTGACACCATCTAGGACAAAGCAGCCCGCTTGATGGGCATCACATCTGCAAACATTCACTCCCTCCACCACCAACACTCCTTAGGCAGCACCTTCCAAACCCACAACCATTACCACCTAGAAGGACAAGGATAGCAGATAGATAGGAACACCACCACCTGGAAGTTCCCCTCCAAACCACTCACCATCCTGACTTGGAACCATATCTCCGTTCCTTCACTGTCGCTGGGTCAAAATCTTGGAACTCCCTCCCTAACAGCGCTGTGGGTGTACCTACACCACATGGACTGCAGTGATTCAAGAAGGCAGCTCACCACCACCTTCTCAAGGGCAACTAGGAATGGGCAATAAATGCTGGCCTAGCCAGCGAAGCCCACATCCCATGAATGAATTAAAAAAACATCATCCTCTGTCAGCCACAATTCCAGATTTGGTCTCATTGGTAAATTTTGAAATTTTCCAATACCCAAGCCATTTATATACATCATAGAATTAGTGGTCCCTGCATTGACCCTTGGGGAACAACACTGTCTACTGTCCTCCAGCCATTTCCCAGAACTCGCCATTTTCTGTCCTTAAACCTATTTTTTATCCAAGCTGATGCTGACCCTCCTATTCCATAAGCCTTGATTTCGTTAACCATTCTTTTATGTGGTACTTTGGTGAACACGTTCTTCGTATCAATATGGACAACATCAGTCACGTTCCCCTCATCAACCTTCTCTGTTACTTTATCAAAAAATTCAAATAGATTAATCAAACACAATCTGTCTTTTACAAATCTGTGCTGATTCTCCATAATTAACTCAAACCTCTCCAAGTACCTAAGATAAAAGCAAAAAACTGCAGATACTGGAAATACAAAACAAAAACAAAAATACCTGGAAAAGCTCAGCAGGTCTGACAGTATCTGTGGAAAAGAACACAGTTAACGTTTCGAGTCCTTATGACTCTTATATGGATTCGAAACGTTAACTGTGTTCCTCTCCGCAGATACTGTCAGGCCTGCTGAGTTTTTCCAGATATTTTTTTCTTTGTTTTATCTCTCCAAGTACCTGTTGATTTTTTTCCTGATTATTGTTTTGAAAACCTTACACAGCAGCAGTGATGTTAAACTGAGTGGCCTGTGATTACCGGGAATGTCCAGACTCCCTTTCTTGAATAAGTGTTCACATTTGCCGCTCTCCAGTCCGCTGCTACCTCCCTTGTATCTCGGGGGGATTAGAAGATTAGGACAAGTGTTTCCACTATCTCCACCCTCATTTCCTTTAACAACCAGGGATGTAAACCATCCTGACCAGGCAACTTCCACTCTGAGCAGACACTGCCTATTAATTTCCACCTCACCCATGACCTTTACCAAGAATACAGGGACATAAGTGATAGGAGCAGGAGTAGACCATTTGGCCCTTTGAGCCTGTTCCACCATTCAATACATTTATGGCTGATCTTGGGCTTCAAATCCACATTCCCACCCGCTCCCCATATCCCTTGATTCCTCGAGAGGTCAAACAAACACCATTCCTACATCTACCGATATCTTATCAACTTCCTCATCCTTAGTAAACACTGATACAAAGTTCTCATTAAGTATTCTAGCCTTGCCTTGTGCACCTAAGCATATATCACTTCCCTTGAACCCAATAGGCCACGCACTGCCTTATTATTTACATTTACAGGTTTTTTGGATTCCCCTTGATGCTATCTGTTATTCTAGTCTTAGACTCTCTCTTTGTCAGTTTTAATTTCCTCTTCACTTCCTCTCTCAACTTATTATACTTGGCCTGGTTCTCGCTAAAAGAATTCAGCTGACATGCATTTTACACTCTCTTTTTGTTTCATCATATTCTCTATCTCCCTCATCATCCAAGGATTAGCTTTTGGCTCCCTTACCTTCCACACTTGTTGCATTGTATCTACCCAGTACCTGAGGCATCTCTTCCTTAAAAAACACACCTGTCAAACTTTGATTTCATTTTACTCTGGCTGGATCCCTTCTCATCGCATTGAAATTAGCCCTGTTCCAATTTAGAAGTTCTACTTTAGGTTGTTCCTTGCCCTTCTGCATGACTAATTTGAACCTTATGATACGATGATCACATTTACCCAAGTTTTCCCCCACAGACACTTGGTCCATTTGGTCCATCTCACAATGCCTGCTTTCTAGTTGGATCAAGAACTTAACAATCAAGCCAGTTCTCCTGAACACAATTCAGAAACTGCTTACCCCACCCCCCTGCCCATTACTGTAACATTAACCAAATTGATATTTGGGTAATTAAAATCCCCCCATGTCACCACTCTATAGTTCTTTCACATCTCTGTGATTTCTCTGCAGATTTGTTCTTCTATCTCTTTCTCGCTATTTGGAGGACTATAGTATATCCCCAGTAGTGTAATCTTACCCTTTTTACTTCTCAACCCTAACCAAATGTCTGTAAGCCTGAGGCCTACAGGCCAGCAGTCGCTAACCTTTGCAATTTTGTATTTTTTGCATTTTATTTCTGCTTTACTCTTGATTTTAAGCCAAAGTGAATATTTAAAGTTATTTTGTATTAAATCTTACATTGATCTTAACCAAGCTATGAATGTGCTTTGACTAATTAATCATTAATAATCAGTAGTGATCTGTTTTCCCAGAGCTTGTTTTTTTCCCATACTGGCCGTGCACAGCTGGCATTTAGACAACATCTTTGTTTTCTATTTTTAAAGTTAGAATACTGAAATAAGTTGTCTGTTGTTTATCAGAAGCCCTTATTCTTACTGACCCTTGGGCTACAGGCCAGGGCGATGGGTAACTTTAAGGTGGTCACCCAATATAGTCATCGGAAATGAAGTCTCATTGATGAACATAACACTTGAAGGATGACAGATGGGATGGCACCATCAAAAAGATGTGTAAGCAACTTGGATATTGTGAAGTCTGCACAGCCTTGCAGTGCCTGTGAGGGGAATTGATAAGAACTGGGACTTGTTTTGGGAAAGGACTCCGCAGGCCTTGGAAAGCCGGAATGGAGCCAGAAATTTGGTTTAAAGGGAACGTTGCTTTGAGGACTCACTGCTGCAGCCATTGTGGGAAAGTCACCACTGAAGATGGGAGGAAGGGCCAGGGTTGGAGTGACTGACTGTGGTGCCCATGTGTATGTTACTCAGAGACTTGGTAATGTACGTTCCAAGGAGACAGTAACATGTGGACCAATTTAGGGAGTGACGTGGAACAGAGTAAATTGGGTAGTTTGAGCTCAAAAAAAACCTGTCTTTCTTCTGATATTTGTAAGATGCTTTCTCTCTTCAATAAAGTGATCTTTCTTTCCTTTTATTTCTCTCTCTCTCTCTCTCTCGCTCTGTATATATATATATATATTAACATGTTATTAACTATAATTGTCATATTATTATTATTGTTTTATTATTATAATCACTATTCAATATTCAATAAAACCAATGTTTTAACACATTACCTGGTATAGTCACTGATTCCTGTAACAGCGGGAGTACCACTCTGAATATCAGTGAGACTCCAAAAGTGATTCTCAGGCCCCTCCCTACAGCCCTTGCCCCTCAGGGACACCCCCTCTTTCCAAAGTTACAATGTCTTTTCTAATCAGTTCTATCACCCCACCTCCCTTATTTCCTTCTCTTTCTTTTCTGAACACTTTGCATTCCTGAATATTAAACACTCAGTCCTCACCATTTTTAAAGCACGTTTCTGTTATATCCACTGCAGCATATTCCCACACAGCTATTTGTGCTTTATTCACCACAGTTTGAATTTTTATATAGATGCATCCTAAACCTGTCTTTGCATTCCTCATAATCCTCTTCATCAGCTCCTACCTAACATGGTACTATTTCCCCCTCTCACGCTACATCACAACCACTCCTTTATACACACTATCCTCTTTTCTATCTCTATATGCTGGTGCCCAACCCCCTGCCAATTTAGTTTAATCCCCCCACCCTCCAAATCCACACTAGTGATCCCTCCTGCGAGGACATTGGTCCAGGCCTGTCGAGGTGCAGCCTATCCCTTAGGAAGGCTCCTCCTGCACCAGAACTGGCACCAATGTCTCCAGAATCTGAAGCTCTCCCTCCTGCACCATGCTTCAAGCTACACTTTGATCCTCCCAATCTTCTCATTTCTACTCCCACCAGTGTGTGGCACCAGGAGTCATCCAAAGATTACTACCCTCAAGGTCCTACTTTGTAACTTCCTCTCTAGTTCCTGAAACTCTGACCTCGAGACCTCAAGACCAGCTTTATGTTGTTGGGACCAACATGTACCACAAGTTCTAACTCACTCCCTTCCCTGTGCAGAATATCCTGCACCCTCTCCATCGTGTCCTTTACCCTGGCACCAGAGAGAGGCTCACAGTGATGCTTACAGAAATGCTTGTCTCTTCCCCTAATTAAGGAATCACTTATAATCATTGTATTTTTATGCTTTGCTATTCCATCACAGCCACGCCCTGCACCCCACCCCTCCCTCCACCAGCACTAACGCTGCCACCTGCTCCCCCCACCCCAACCCTACACTGTGTAGTCCCTCTCACACATTGGCAAGTGTGGTAAAGTGGAGTGCTATGTACCTTTAAGACAATGTAGTTAACTGACCACGTAACTGTATCGACCAATTGCTATACAGCAGGGGCTATTTGGGTAACTGGAATCTAGAGCTGGAGGTGATTGAAGAAGCACACATGGTGTTGGTGTCCTGTTCTTAGCTCCAATAAACCGCTATTGTTTGTTCAGTTAATCAGTCTCTCTGCCTATATTGTTTCAAGCACCAACTAATGTGTTAATACCAAGGGTGCAGCTCACGTTCACTGGACAAAGCGAACCTGCTAACCAAAAACATAAAACTGGCGACGAGGAGAAACCGGATCCATTGATGGCAATCAGGAAAGCCGCGGTAAGCCAGCTACATTACTTCACCACCACCTGGAAAGCTGTTCGAAGCGCAGTCTCCTTAGTCATCGGGTACGCCGCGGTTTGGGCATCTTGAACCATTCGACCCTGTTTCTGATGACTGGTCTCTACATCGAACGCCAAGCGTTCATCTTTATCACTAACAACATTTCAGGGGAGGACAAGAAGAGGGCGATTGTTTTGTCCACATGCAGGAGCAAAACATATAGGCTGATCCACAACCTCACGTCACCAAACACCCCCAATACGAAGACTTTTGACAAGTTAGCAAATATTGTAAAAAACCACCTGAAGCCAAAGCCCTCAGACACTATGCAGCATTTTAAATTCAATTTGAGGAATAAGCTTCCAGGAGAGACAATCACTGGCTGTGTAGCTGCTTTAAAGGAATTAATGGAATATTGTGAGTTCAGAGCTTCAACTAATGTCACGTTGAGAGACAGGTTGATATGCGGAATCTGGAACAATGTTATTTAAAAGCGATTGCTATCTGAAACTAATCTAATTTCAGTAAGGCATTCGAATTGGCCACAGCCATGGAGAGGTTGTTAGAGACTCGGAGGCAATAAAAGACACACAAAATGGCGCCGTCCATCTTGTCGGGCGGGAAGGGCCGGTGACAAAAGGCGCAAAAACGTCAGCCTCTGCAGAAAGACAGGGAAACGCCCATTATGTACAGATCATAGAACAACAGGACCACAGTGAAAACCCACAACGTTAATGAGAGAAATGCACCCAGGCAGCTTGCAGGCGATCGACAGTTCAGAAATATCGAATGCTTATTCTGCCACCACAATGGTCACATAATGTGCGGCACCGTCAGGATCGGCTGAGACAACATTTTAAAAATAAAGGTAGAAATCGCAAAATCTGTCTCATTGAAGAACCAGAGGAAGCAGAATCTGACATCTATTCATTATACAACCTGAAAGTGAGTTGTACTGAGCCAATCCAGGAGGTCATTAGAGTCAAAGAAAAACCTATCAAGTTGGAGGTTGATACTGGAGCATCGATGTCTGTCACAGGGGAACATACGCTCAGACACTTCAATAAAGGAGTCCATCCTTTAAGTTTGGAATAATCAGACACTAAATTAAAAACATATATGGGTGAAGAAATAAGAGTGAAAGGGATATGTCAAGTCCTGGTGCAGTATGGGGATCAGTCTGCGAATTTACCCTTTATAGTAGTAACCGGGGTGGGCCCCAGTTTAATTGGTCGCACCTGCTCAGAAAGATTAAATTGCAAAGGGCTGAGATTTTTCAAATCAGAACGAGAAACTTACAGGAATTGTTACAAAAGTACGCTTTCATTTTCAGTGATGAGCTAGGAAGGATTCGTGGTCTACAAGCCAAAATCCATGTAGACCCTAACGCAACCCCCAGATTTATCAGAGCCAGACCAGTCCCTTATGCTCTATAGGACAAAGTTAAGACCCAGATAAACAGGCTAGAAAAGTTGGGTATCTTACAACCGGTGCAATTTTCCAAGTGGCCGGCACCCACAATACCCGTACTGAAGCCAGACCAAAGTGTTCGCTTATGCGGTCACTATAAGTTAACTGTAAACAGAGTGGCCAAACTCGATAGACACCCGATACTGAAGATTGACGAATTATATTCGAAATTGGCAGGGGCATCACACATTCCAAACTTGACCTGAGCCAAGTCTACCAGGAGGTAGAGTTGGAAGAAAGTTCTAGGGAATTCATAATCGTAAATACACATCAGGAATTGTATCAATATACTCAACTACCCTTTGGGGTCTCATTGGTGTGTGCTATTTTCCAACATTTCATGGAAAATCTACTTCAGGGATGCCCCATGTCATTGTTTATCTAGGTGATGTCTTAGTCACTGGACGAACTGGCAAAGAACATTTAGCTAATTTGGAGGAGGTGCTGAAAGGCTTCTCACAAGTGGGACTGCGCTTGAAATGAGAGAAATGTCTTTTCCAATCCAAAGAGGTGGCTTACTTGGGCCATAAGGTCAATGTGCAGGGCTTGACTTTGAAGAAAAGGTCAAGGATATTCGTGAGGAGCCTGCACCGAGAAACACTACACAACTGAAGGCCTCCTTAGGCATGACACACTACTATGGGTGATTTCTCCCAAATCTGTCAACCGTACTGGCTCCCTTATACACACTGCTTAAGTTAAATCATAAATGGATTTGGCAAGCTCCACACCAGGAGGCGTTTCTGAAGGTAAAGCAATTGTTAAGATCATCGGCCCTACTGGTCCACTCTGACCCAAAGAAAGAATTGATTTTCACTTGTGACACATCCCCTTATGGAGTAGGGGCTGGACTTTCACATCGGATGGCGGGTGGCTCCGAACGACCCATTAGTTACACATCTCGCACACTCAGTGCTGCAGAGTGGCCATATTCTCAAATTGAGAAGAAGGGCTTGTCTGTTGTGTTTGGTGTTGGGAAATTCCATCAATGCCTCCAGGGTTGCCATTTTCACATTATATCCGACCACAAACCTCTGCTGGGATTATTTGGAGAAGATAAGGCGATAGCCCCCATCGCACCTACTCGCAGCCATGGGTGCACCTCCACATCGACTACATGGGGCCCTTCTTGGACATTATGTTCCTTTTACTAATAAATGCCCACTCCAAGTGGATGGATATCTAAGAAGTCCGGTCACCCATGTCTGCTGCCACCATAGGCTGTCTGTGACAGAGCTTTGCAGTGCACGGGTTACCAGAGGTGCTCGTGTCAGAAAATAGGACTGCATTTACCAGCAGGGAGTTCCACAGGTTTACAAACCTCAACGGAATAACTCATATCAAAACCTCGCCTCACCACCCCACCTCTAATGGTTTGGCTGAGCGGGTGGCCCAAACTTTTAAGTCCGGGATGAAAAAGCTGGACGGGAATTCCATCAGCACCAGATTGTCACGGTTCCTGTTCGCATACCAGACGACGCCGCACACGACCACCGGTATTGCCCCCGCTGAATTACTAATGAAGAGATGTCTCCACACCCATCTAACTCTTATCTGGCCGAATTTAGTGGGGAGGGTG
Source organism: Cetorhinus maximus (assembly GCF_964194155.1). Taxonomy (NCBI): domain Eukaryota; kingdom Metazoa; phylum Chordata; class Chondrichthyes; order Lamniformes; family Cetorhinidae; genus Cetorhinus; species Cetorhinus maximus. Next base: position 143,686,166 of record NC_135888.1, on the reverse strand, counting down.
GAGAGAAGCCAAGAGGCCCAGAGGCCAGACATGATGGCCATAATCATGAAAGAAATTTCATGGTGGGAGATACAGTTCTCGCAAAGGACTTTGGAGTTGGGCCCAATTGGCCATTAGGTGAAGTGAGTGCCGTGACAGGACTTTTCTCCTATAATGTGTCGGTAAATGGCCAAGTAATTAGACGACACGTGGATCATCTCTGGAGAAGAGAGACAGTCCCACAAGGAGGAACACTGTCATCATTTGCGTTTGACTCTGCACCGCATGTGGAAGAAATGTCACATGATTTGGAGGTACCAGTGGGGCTTGTTGGACATGAGGGGGCTGAAGTCACAAACTTGCCCACTTCCACCGAAGAGCCTGGAGGACAGTTGACCCTGAGAAGGGGGTCTCGGCAAAACCAGCCGCGGTCGTTGAGCTATGATGCCCATTACATCCGAGGAAGCCTCCTGAGAGACTTGACTTGTAAATAGTTATTACTGTAAATAATTGGGTTGTTGTGAAGCTTGTCAACTTTGAAGTAAAAGGGGGAGGGATGTGGTAAAGTGGAGCGTTATGTACCTTTAAGAGAATGTAGTTAACTGACCATGTGACTGTATCAGCCAATTGCTATACAGCAGGGGCTACTTGGGTAACTGTAAGTCTAGAGCTAGAGATGATTGAAGAAGCCATACGTGGTGTTAATGTTCGGTTAATATCAAGGGCACAACTCGTATTCGCTGGACAAAGTGAACCAGATAACCTAAAACAGCAAAGCAGCATAGGCCTTTGGTCCTGTTTTAGTGAATCAGAAAGTTCAGTGAACAAAAAGAAGGAATGAAATATATTCTTGCTTCTGGGGCTGTTGGCCTCTTCCTGATTTACACAGATAAGCCCATCTGCCTTTTGTTGACACTCTAACCACAGAAGGCAGATGAAAGAGTGTGATTAATATTCTCCTTACGTCCTGCCAATTTATTCAATCTGAATCACTGTACGTTCCTAATGGCCTTCAAAACAAAGCAGAAGAAGTAGGAACAATGATGATTTATAGCAGATTTTAAGTAAAACAATCCTGGTCTCTTAGCTTCTTAACATGAATCAATGCTCCCAAAGACAACCCCAATTACCTGGTAGACTCTTCAATCCCCTTTTAACTGTCTTTATCCAAAATCTCACTGAGATCTGTAGCCTGCCTATGCATAAGGTTAACTGATTTAACAGCTTTAGGATTTGGACACTGCAACATATGAATTCATTGTGGGATGGGGAAAGTTACATTTAATCCCATTTCACTGTAGGATGGGAGTTGGAAGCTGAGAAGTATCTCAATTATAGTGAAACTGTATATTGCAGATCTAACCCCAAATCCCTCAAATGTGCACAAACAGATGCAGTGCAACTCCCTGTGAGAACCAGCAAAAATCTGAATGAACATGAAGCATATCTGGCAGAGCACCCGACCACATCAACAGTGTCTGCGAGATTGGAGAGATATCTGAATTATAATGAAGTTCTACATACCAAACCCCTATGCATATCAAAAATGCCTGAGGCTGCTGAGGGACCTCTGGATCATGACTGTTATATTTATGTATTATATACATTCCAGCCCACACAGCAAGATTAAGCCAAATATGATTTCAACTACATTAATGTTGTATACATTGATTTCCTTTATCTACCACCTTGTCAATGCTCCCACCACCGGCCCAACACACAGGAAGTCGTCTCAATTTCTCTGCTCCTCTCACTCATTCTAATCTGTCTTTCTCTGAACTTACTGCACTCCGTTCTCTCAGGTCCAACCTCAACATTGTCATCAAACCCACTGACAAGGGTGGTGCTGTTGTTGTCTGACGCACTGACCTGTACCTTGCGGAGGCTGAGCGTCAACTCGCAGACACTTCAGGCCCCAGCTATGCCTGTCTCTTTATGGGGTATGTGGGACATTCCTTGTTCCAGTCCTACTCCGGCCCCCTCCCACAACTCTTTCTCCGGTACATCGATGATTACTTCGGTGCTGCTTCATGCTCTCGTCGGGACCTGGAAAAATTTATTAATTTTGCTTCCAATCTCCACCCCTCCATCATTTTCACATGGTCCATCTCTGACACTTCTCTTCCCTTCCTTGACCTCTCTGTCTCAATCTCTGGTGATAGACTGTCCACCAATATCCATTACAAGCCTACCGACTCCCACAGCTACCTCGACTACAGCTCCTCACACCCCGCTTCCTGTAAGGACTCCATCCCATTCTCTCAGTTCCTTCGCCTCCGTCGCATCTGTTCTGATGACGCTACCTTCAAAAACAGCTCCTCTGACATATCCTCCTTCTTCCTTAATCGAGGTTTTCCACACACGGTCGTTGACAGGGCCCTCAACCGTGTCTGGCCCATATCCCGCGCATCCTCCCTCACGCCTTCTCCTCCTTCCCAGAAACATGATAGGGTCCCCCTTGTCCTCACTTATCACCCCACCAGCCTTCGCATTCAAAGGATCATCCTCCGCCATTTCCGCCAACTCCAGCATGATGCCACCACCAAACACGTCTTCCCTTCACCCTCCCTGGCGGCATTCCGTAGGGATCATTCCCTCCGGGACACCCTGGTCCACTCCTCCATCACACCCTACTCCTCAACCCCCACCTATGGCACCTCTCCATGCCCACGCAGAAGATGCAACACCTGCCCCTTCACTTCCTCTCTCCTCACCGTCCAAGGGCCCAAACACTCCTTTCAAGTGAAGCAGCTTTTCACTTGCATTTCCCCTAACTTAGTCTACTGCATTCATTGCTCCCAATGCGGTCTCCTCTACATTGGAGAGACCAAACGCAAACTGGGCGACCGCTTTGCAGAACACCTGCGGTCTGTCCGCAAGAAAGACCCAAACCTCCCTGTCGCTTGCCATTTTAACACTCCACCCTGTTCTCTTACCCACATGTCTGTCCTTGGCTTGCTGCATTGTTCCAGTGAAGCCCAACGCAAACTGGAGGAACAGCACCTCATCTTCCGACTACAGCCTTCCGGGCTGAATATTGAATTCAACAACTTTAGATCTTAAACTCCCCCTCCCCCCATCCCCACCCCGTTTCTCCCCCCTCCATTTTGTTTTTTCCAATAATTTATATAGATTCTTCTTTTCCCACCTATTTCCATTATTTTTAAATCTAAAACTAAAACTTTGTTAGTCTTTCCACCCCACCCCCACTAGAGCTGTACCTTGAGTATCCTGCCTTCCATTCTTAATTAGCACTTTTCTTAGATAATATCACCACCTTCAACACCTCTTTGATCCTTTTGTCTGTGACATCTTTTGATTATCTGCTCCTATCACTGCTTGCTTATCCCCACAATCACCCCACCCTCAACTTCTCTCTCCCCCCGCCCCCCCACCTTAGACCAGCTTATATTTCACCTCTCTCCTAACTATATTCAGTTCTGCCGAAGGGTCGTGAGGACTCGAAACGTTAACTGATTTCTTCTCCACCGATGCTGCCAGACCTGCTGAGTTTTTCCAGGTAATTCTGTTTTTGTTTTTTGACACTTGCTCCTACCTCTCCCTGGACCATGACCCCACTACTGAACATCAAGCCATTGTTTCCAGGACTGTCACTGACCTCATCTCCTCTGGAGATCTTCCTCCCACAGCTTCCAACCTGATTGTCTCCCAACCTCGGACGGCCCGCTTCTACCTCCTACCCAAAATCCACAAACAGGACTGTCCCGGCAGACCGATCGTGTCAACCTGTTCCTGCCCCACGGAACTCATTTCTCGTTATCTTTACTCCCTTCTCTCTCCCCTTGTCCAGTCCCTTCCCACCTACATCTGTGATTCCTCTGACACCTTACGTCACATCAACAATTTCCAGTTCCCTGGTCCCAACCGCTTCCTCTTCACCATGGACGTCCAATCCCTCTACACCTCCATCCCCCACCAGGATGGTCTGAGGGCCCTTAGCTTCTTCCTTGAACAGAGGCCCGAACAATCCCCATCCATCTCTACTCTCCTCTGTCTGGCTGAACTTGTTCTCACACTGAACAATTTCTCCTTTAACTCCTCTCACTTCCTCCAAATAAAAGGTGTGGCTATGGGTACCCGCATGGGCCCCAGCTATGCCTGTCTCTTTATCGGGTATGTGGAACATTCCTTGTTCCAGTCCTACTCCGGCCCCCTCCTACAACTCTTTCTCCGGTACATCGATGATTACTTCGGTGCTGCTTCATGCTCTCGTCGGGACCTGGAAAAATTTATTAATTTTGTTTCCAATCTCCACCCCTCCATCATTTTCACATGGTCCATCTCTGACACTTCCCTTCCCTTCCTTGACCTCTCTGTCTCAATTTCTGATGATAGACTGTCCACCAATATCCATTACAAGCCTACCAACTCCCACAGCTACCTCGACTACAGCTCCTCACACCCCGCTTCCTGTAAGGACTCCATCCCATTCTCTCAGTTCCTTCGCCTCCGTCGCATCTGTTCTGATGATGCTACCTTCAAAAACAGTTCCTCTGACATGTCCTCCTTCTTCCTTAAACGAGGTTTTCCACCCACGGTCATTGACAGGGCCCTCAACCGTGTCCGGCCGATCTCCCGCGCATCCGCCCTCACGCCTTCTCCTCCTTCCCAGAAACATGATAGGGTCCCCCTTGTCCTCACTTATCACCCCACCAGCCTCCGCATTCAAAGGATCATCCTCCGCCATTTCCGTCAACTCCAGCATGATGCCACCACCAAACACATCTTCCCTTCACCCCCCCTGACGGCATTCCGTAGGGATCGTTCCCTCCGGGACACCCTGGTCCACTCCTCCATCACCCCCTACTCCTCAACCCCCACCTATGGCACCTCTCCATGCCCACGCAAAAGATGCAACACCTGCCCCTTCACTTCCTCTCTCCTCACCGTCCAAGGGCCCAAACACTCCTTTCAAGTGAAGCAGCATTTCACTTGCATTTCCCCTAACTTAGTCTACTGCATTCGTTGCTCCCAATGCGGTCTCCTCTACATTGGAGAGACCAAACGCAAACTGGGCGACCGCTTTGCAGAACACCTGCGGTCTGTCTGCAAGAAAGACCCAAACCTCCCTGTCGCTTGCCATTTTAACACTCCACCCTGTTCTCTTGCCCACATGTCTGTCCTTGGCTTGCTGCATTGTTCCAGTGAAGCCCAACGCAAACTGGAGGAACAGCACCTCATCTTCCGACTAGGCACTTTACAGCCTTCCGGACTGAATATTGAATTCAACAACTTTAGATCTTGAACTCCCTCCTCCATCCCCACCCCCTTTCCGTTTCTTCCCCCTCCATTTTGTTTTTTCCAATAATTTATATAGATTTTTCTTTTCCCACCTATTTCCATTATTTTTAAATCGATACCTTTAATGCCTTGTCAGTCTTTCCACCCCAACCCCACTAGAGCTGTACATTGAGTGTCCTGCTATCCAGTCTTAATTAGCACATTAGTTTAGATAATATCACGACCTTCAACACCTCTTTGTTCCTTTGTCTGTGACATCTTTTGATTATCTGCTCCTATCACTGCTTGCTTGTCCCTACAACCACCCCACCCTCAACTTCTCTCCCCCACCCACCCCCCAACCTTAAACCATCTTATATTTCACCCCTCTCCTAACTATACTCAGTTCTGTTGAAGGGTCATGAGGACTCGAAACGTCAACTCTTTTCTTCTCCGCCGATGCTGCCAGACCTGCTGAGTTTTTCCAGGTAATTCTGTTTTTGTTTTACACAGGAAGGAAGTTAAATGAAAGTTAAATCATACTGAGGTTACAGACACTGAGCCACCTCCTGCACCTAATGAGTACATGGGAGCCAAGGGAACCTGTGTTTTATTAAAATAATATTTACTGTAATCCTTGTCCCACAAACACACTTAACATTATACGAACATACAAACAAGGAACAGGAATAAACCATTTGGCCCCTTGAGCCTACTCTACCATTTATTAAGATCATGACTGAACTGATAGTAACCTCAAATCTGCATCCCACCTACCCCAATAGCCTATCACCCCTATCTGTGGAAGCCTTATGAAGTCAATATTAGTTAGCAATGGGCCATATATTATGCATCTGCATACATCTCTAACAATGATTTTGGGAATTGTATGAAATCCACGCAATAGCGAATGGTTCATTGTAATTCCAGAAATTACAAGCAATTGAACTTTAATTAAACATAAAAGCAACAGCCCAACAGGAGGTTACTTCCCAAACATTTGCGAAAAGCAAAATTCCTGGAGTTTTAAATGGCGAGGTTTTGGGCAGCACTTTCATTAAGCAAGGAGTAATAAGCATTGCATCATGTACAAAGCAGCTGTCTACCGGAGAATTTTAACTAATAGAACATAGAACACCACAGCACAGAAAACAGGCCATTTGGCCCTTCTAGTCTGTGCTGAAATATTATTCCAAAATATTATTATTAATAGTTGTAACTGAAAATACAATGTCAAATTTTAGAATTACTCAGATGTTTGAAGAGTAAAAGTGGCATTAAATGCGAAACCAGCTGCCATTTGAAATAGCATCATATTGTTTCTGATCTTTCCACCATCTCTGCTGATTTGGTTTAAGCCACAAAGGGAAGAATGGAAAGTGGAGAAAAATTCCCAGCCTAGAAATGAAGACAAAAAGCCTGCCCGAATTAATTCAATTAAAAGCTCAAACTGTGGGATTGTGAAGATTGGCTCTGATTGTTTCCCTGCTATTGGTCCATGTCCAGCCAATTTTTGATTTAAGCTATAGCTAAGTTTAAATTTAGACTAATAGGTCCAAATTATTTGGATTGAGGTTGAGTTATGCTGTGTAATTGTCAAAAATAACCTGATGGAATCATCCATTTTTATGATTGCTGTTAACCCCAGTGTAAGTCACATAGGGTGGCACATTGGAGAGGCTTAAAACAATCAGAGGACAAGCAATATATTGTGTTTAACTTTAAATTAGTATCTCCCTGTTCTGTCTTTATTTTGGCAATGCAAAGGCAGTATGACTGGTTGTTCAATGCTTGGATATGTTCTGACATAGGGAGGCAGGAAATAAAATTGCAGCATATGATATCGGGTGGAATTTCCTGGTCCCATTAGCACGGTGAAGTGTGGTGAGTAGGGGAGCTTAATTTGGCGGGAGGTCAAAAATCAGTTTCTGGGTGGGAGGATTGGAATTCTATTTTTGGGACTTTAGAGATGGATTAAAGGTGCCTCAGGCTTCCTGACGAATAATGTCGGGACGCCCTTTTGCAGGTGTTAGCACCTCATGCACATACTAAAAGGTCACCTCAGCGGCATTAAGTTCTCCCTCCAGGTTAAGTTCACTACCAGCAAAAAATTAGAATGTCCATCTTTATGACTGTATAGAAGTAGCATGTACCTGGTGAGCTTGACTTCTTCCATGACTTTGAGTTGCGTACAGGTGACTTTCACATTCCTGGCGACTGCTCACAACTTGACTCATATCGGGTGCCAGTAACACAAGCTGTGTGAAGGCTGGAAGCGGGGGTGGGGGTTGGGGGGTGGGGGTGGTGGGGGGGTGGGGGGTGGTGGTGGGTGAGGGGTGAGAGTTTGGTGGGTGTTGGTGTAGAGTGGAAGGGTGGAGCAGAGGCTGGACCCAGGAGGCAGGCTAAGGGGGGAAGGGAGGGAGGCTGTCAGGGTGGGCTTTAAATATGGTGCCCGGACATTCGACCTTGTGAGGTATCGGCGGGGATGCCGACTTCCTCCCTGCCCCCACCACGAGATTTTCTGTGTCCACATGGATGAGCTGACCAGCAAAAGGTCCAACGGTCCCACCCCCTCCCCCCCCACCCCCCCACCCCCCTCCCCCACCACCCAGCGAAAAACACTCTGACTTCCAGTTTCGCCACTGAACTTAGACTTCATTAAACTTAAGCCTAGCAGCTGAATATCAAATTGGAATTTTGGGCTATTAGGAAGCACGTATCAAGAGATAAAAGGATCCTTCCAAAAGCTGGAAATCCAAAATGAAAATAGGAAATAGGAAGCACATCGTGTCCAGGAATTTCCCAGGAACTCCTCTCACCAGGCCTTGCCCCTTCTCAAGATGTGCATTGAAACCTCGACATTGTTTTGGAAGAGGAGCAGGATCAACCTTGAGGATGGGATGTGGGTGTCACTTGGCTAAGCTGGCATTTACTGCCCATTCCTAATAAAGTGGTAGTACTCGAAAATCTAGTTTGATTGGAGGTGGATAAATCTCCTGGACCAGATGAGCTTCACCTCAGAGTGTTTAAAGATGTGGCTAGAGAGATAGTGGGTGCATTTGATTATCTTTCAGAATTCTATAGATTCTGGAAAGGTTCCTGCAGCCTGAAAAGCAGCAAATGTAACCTCATTAAGAAATGGGAGAGGGAGAAAACAAAGAACTACAGACCTGTTAGTTTGACATCAGCAGCAGGGAAGATGTTAGAATCTATTAGAAAGGATGTGATAACTCGACACTTGGAAAATAATGGTATGATTGGACAGACTCGGCATGGATTTATGAAAGAGTAATCATGTTTGATAAAGGATTTTGGGGATGTTACTTGTAGCGTAGATAAAGGAGAACCAGTAGATATGGTGTATTTGGATTTTCAGAAGGCATTTGATAAGGTTCCATGCAGGAGTTTAGTAAACAAAATGAAAGCACATGGGATTGGAGGAAATATACTGGTATGGGTTGGGAATTGGTTAACATAGAGAAAACAGAGAGTAGGAATAAATGGATCATTCTCAGGATGGCAAGGTGTTACTAGTGGGGAACCACAAGGATCAGTGCTGGGGTCACAGCTGTTCACAATCTATGTAAATGATTTGGTTGTGGGAACCAAATGTAATATTTCCAAATTTGCTGTTAACAAAAAACTGGGTGGGAATATAAATCATGAGGAGGATGGAAGGAGGTTTCAAGGGGGTTTGGTCAAGGCAAGTACGTGGCAGATGGAATATCATGTGAATATTTGTGAACTTATCCACTTGGGCAAAAAAAACCAGAAAGGCAGTGTATTTCTTAAACAGTTAGAGGTTGGCAAGTATTGACCTTTGCGTGCGGCTGCATCAAGCTGTGCGTAGACCCTCAGTACGCAAACACCAAGTGTCACTACGTGCTGAGGTTCTACCTATCCCCGGTGTTGTGAAGGATGGGTCTGGCCACACTGCCGCGGAACGCTCCAAGTAGTTGGACCGTGCCGTACCACCTGTCCCTCATGGAAACTTTTATGCAGAGAAACACCTTTGACCACAAGCCCATCAGGCAGTGGTCAGCACTTAACGTCCTAGAGGCCCTGGGGGAAAAAGGAGATGGCGGGTCCTGTCGGATCCAACAGAGGGCGGTAGTGAGAAGTGACTGAGAAGCAGTCTCTTCGGTTTCCTCTACATTGGAGAGACCAAACGCAGACTGGGTGATCGCTTTGCAGAACACCTTCGGTCTGTCCGCAAGCATTACCCAGACCTCCCTGTCACTTGCCATTTCAAGACTCCACCCTGCTCTCATGCCCACATGTCTGTCCTTGGCCTGCTGCATTGTTCCAGTGAAGCTAAACGCAAACTGGAGGAACAGCCCTCATCTTCCGGCTAGGCACTTTACAGCCTTCCAGGCTGAATATTGAGTTCAACAATTTTAGATCATGAACTCTCTCCTCCATCCCCACCCCCTTTCCGTTTCTTCCCCCTCCTTTTTGTTTTTTCCAATAATTTATATAGATTTTTCTTTTCCCACCTATTTCCATTATTTTTAAATGTATTTCCACCCATTGTTTATCTCTACCTTTTAGCCTTTTTAGTATTCCTTCACCCCACCCCTACTAGAGCTATCTCTACCTTGCTTGTCCTGCTTTCTACCCTTAATTAGCACATTCCTTTAGACAATATCACCACCTTCAACACCTCTTTGTCCTTTTGTCTGTGACATCTTTTGGTTATCTCCACCTATTACTGGCTTCTTGTCCCAACAACCCCCCACCCCCCACAACCAGCTTATATTTCACCCCTTTCCTATTTTTCTGTAGTTCTGTTGAAGGGTCATGAGGACTCAAAACGTCAACTGTGCTCTTCTCCGCCGATGCTGCCAGACCTGCTGAGTTTTTCCAGGTATTTCTGTTTCTGTTTTTGTTGCGACTGAGAAGCATTCTGGGAGAAGTCAGCGCAGTCACCACAACTCATAAGGGGATCGAGGATAAGGACCACTGCACTCAACAGGAGGGAGAGTATCCAAGAGAGGGCGGTAGTGAGAAGTGACTGAGAAGCAAGCTGACCAGGGGGAAGCAGAAGAAATGTTTCGTGTCACTCCAACCACCAAGGCCCCCAGGGAGCTCAACGGGACAAAGGAGGACACAGAGAGAGACAAGGTGGAGAAAGAGATTGAGGCAACAGAGAGCCAATCAGCAGCACTACCCCCTGTACCTCCCAGTCCTCAGGACAGCGAATCAATGGAGGAGGAGGCAGCAGTGGAAAAGCAGCAGGGGGAGTGGCAGACGGTGAAGAACAAGAAAAGTAAGAAGGAGCGAAGAAGAAGCAAAGGCATTTCCCAGAGAAGCGGCAAGAGGCGTCTCCCATCCGACATGGATGACAAGGGCAGCAGCTCTTCGGATGATGAAGTGCCAGGGCGGCACCGACAGAAGAGGCGGCAAAGCTCCAGGGCATTGGAGGACGAGACACCCGAGCTCCAGAAAATTGGAGACAACAAGGAGACCAGCGCACCCCAACTTTGCCTGCAACCTGAGGAGGCCAGTGCACCACAGCCCCTGGAATCTGGGAGCAGTGAGGCAATCATCGCACCCCAGCTCCAGGAAGCCGGGAACAGCAACACCCCAGAGGGGGTGAGTTTTGGAGAAGCTTCTCCAGCAAAGGTCATCTCAAAACCCGCTCTCTACGTGAACCTCCAGATGCCACCGGAGCAGAACACGGCCAAGGAGATCTACCTCAGCCCATCCAAAGTGAAGGAATTTGAGCTCACTACGGGTATGAAGGAGCAGACTAAAGGTCTGGGACTCTCAGAGACAGTGGGTTTGGTAGGAGAATAAATGCTTCAAAATGGGTTTAAAGATTGTATCCATAAATGTGCGTAGCATTAAATCTACTACGCGATGTGTTGCGACCTTGGACTACCTAGCCAAGGTCAAAGCTGACCTGTTGTTTCTGCAGGAGTGTGTGATACCGCACCTCAGCTCCTACAGGCAATGGTCACGATGGTGGTCCCATGGGCCATCGATCTGGTCGGGCGGAAACGACTCTCGTTCCTCCGGCCTGGGTATTCTGCTGCGGGGAGGCAACTTCACCGTCTCCGAGGTCAAGGAGGTGGTGGGCGGGCGACTCCTCGTAGCAGACGTAATGTACAAGAACGCTCCACTCCGGTTAATTAACGTGTATGGCCCGGCACAAGGGGCTGAGCGGCTGGAGGTTTTTCAGCAGCTCCCACTGCTGCTGGCGACCTCCAGGCCGGTCATTCTGGGCGTTGACTTCAACTGCATCATCGATGCGGCTCGACGATCCGGCAGGGCCGGCAGCAGATTGGACGCTACGTCCAGATCCCTGATGGAAACAGTTAAGGATGCCAAGCTGCACGATGTCTTCAGCAACCCTGCAGACGGAGCGCAGCGTAGATACACCTGGTCGCGGCCAGACGGGTCCATTCGTTCCAGGATAGACTTCCTGTTTGTGTCCCGTGCATTCACAGTCAGATCCACCGAGGTCAAGCCGGTGTTCTTCTCTGACCACTGCCTCCTACTGGCGGACTGCCACTTGGAGAAGGACCTGAGGGTGGGCAGGGGGGCATGGAAGCTAAATGTGCAACTGCTGACCCCAGAGAACATTGAGGAGCTCAAGAGGGATTACAAAGGTTGGAGAACCGTGAAACCCCTCTTTGAGTCCCTGACACACTGGTGGGAAGCGATCAAGGGAAGCATCAAGAGGTTTTTCATCCTCAAAGGCACCCAGAAAGCTAGAAAGGAACAGAGGGAAATGTCCCGACTCCAGAAAAAGATGCAGAATCTGCTCCGGCTGCAGTCGATGGGGGTCGATGTCAAGGAGGAGCTCCAAGAGGTGAAGGGCCAGCAAGCCTCGCACTTTGCCTCGGAGGCCTCCAAGATCATCTTCCATTCCAGAGTCCGCTCCGTGGAGCAGGATGAGACGTGCTCACGTTTCTTCTTCCAAAAGGTACACAGAGAGCGCTCTGTGATCAGCAGCCTGAAGGAAGAAGACGGCTCAGTAAAGTCATCACGGTCCGACATTCTGAGGATCAGCAAATCCTTTTATGCCGGATTGTATGACGTGAAGCCCACGGACAGCACGGCCTCCCAGTCCTTCCTGTCCTCTATCACGGAGGTCTTAGACGACAGTACGTGGGAGAGCCTGGACAAACCGCTAACTCCTGATGAACTGACTAAGGCCCTTGAGTCCTTCGAGAAGAGTAAAACTCCCGGAAGCGACGGCTTGCCGGCGGAGTTGTATTGGGCTCTGTGGGACTTGATCGGCCCAGACCTGCTAGGAGTGTACGAGAGTATGCTCCTGGCCGGTAGTATGTCAGAATCCATGAGGAAAGGCATCATCACCCTCATCTACAAGCACAAGGGGGAAAGGGAGGAAATTAGAAATTGGCGACCCATTTCACTGTTGAATGTGGACTATAAGATTCTGTCCAAGGTCATCGCCAATCGGGTCAAATCCGCTCTGGAATTGGTGATTCACCCTGACCAGACCTGCTCTGTGCCAGGCAGGAAGATCTCTGACAGCCTGGCGCTGCTCAGGGATACGATTGCCTATGTACAGGACAGGGGTGTGGATACCTGCCTCATCAGCTTGGATCAGGAGAAGGCCTTTGACAGAATATCGCACACCTACATGGGGGATGTGCTCTCCAAAATGGGGTTTGGGGAGGGAATTCGAAATTGGATCCAACTGCTCTACACTAACATCAGTAGCGCAGTCTCAATCAATGGGTGGGAAACAGATAGCTTTCCAATTAAATCTGGAGTCAGGCAGGGCTGTCCTCTCTCGCCTGTCCTTTTCGTGTGTTGCATAGAACCCTTTGCCGAGTCCATCAGGAAGGATCCGGGCATAAGAGGAGTGACGATCCCAGGCAGTGGAGGCACTCAGGTAAAAGCCTCCCTGTACATGGACGACGTCGCCGTCTTCTGCTCGGATCCGCTGTCGGTGCGCAGACTGATGCACATCTGCGACCAGTTCGAACTGGCCTCGGGAGCCAAGGTAAATCGTGGGAAGAGCGAGGCCATGTTCTTTGGGAACTGGGCTGACCGATCCTTTGTCCCCTTCACTGTCAGGGCTGACGGCCTGAAGGTGCTGGGGATATGGTTCGGAGGGACCGGGGCATGCGTTAGAAACTGGAAGGAGCGAGTGGCTATGGTGAAAAGGAAACTGGGCATGTGGGAGCGACGCTCCCTCTCCATTGCGGGTAAGAACCTGGTCATCAGGTGTGAGGCACTCTCGCTGTTGCTGTACGTGGCGCAGGTCTGGCCCATTCCAGACTCCTGCGCGATGGCGATCACTCGAGCCATCTTCCGCTTTATCTGGAGGTCGAAAATGGATCGTGTCCGCAGGGACGCGATGTACAAGCCTCTAGATAAAGGGGGAAAAAACGTGCCCAACATCGCCCTCATACTGATGGCCACCTTTGTGTGTGGCTGCATCAAGCGGTGCGTAGACCCTCAGTACGCAAACACCAAGTGTCACTACGTGCTGAGGTTCTACCTGTCCCCGGTGTTGCGAAGGATGGGTCTGGCCACGCTGCCGCGGAACGCTCCAAGTAGTTGGACCGTGCCGTACCACCTGTCCCTGGTGGAAAAATTTATGCAGAAAAACACCTTTGACCACAAGTCCATCAGGCAGTGGTCAGCACGTAACGTCCTAGAGGCCCTGAGGGAAAAGGAGAGGGTGGACCCTGTGGGATGGTGCCCCGAGCAGACTGTCAAAGTCATTTGGCAGAATGCCTCATCGCCAGAACTTTCCAACAAGCACCAAGACGTAGCTTGGCTGGTGGTGAGAAAGGCCCTCCCCGTCAGATCCTTCCTACACGCCAGGAGGCTCACCCCCTCTGCTCGTTGCCCTTGAGGTGGCTGTGGTGGGGAAGAGACCGTTGTTCACCTCCTTGTGGATTGTGCCTTTGCAAAGAAAGTCTGGAGAGAGATGCAGTGGTTGCTGTCGAGGTTCATCCCGAGCAGTTCTGTGACACAGGACTCTGTGCTCTACGGGCTGTTCCCAGGGACACACACCGAGACAAACATCAACTGCAGCTGGAGGATCATCAACTCGGTGAAAGACGCGCTTTGGTCTGCCCGAAACTTGTTGGTCTTCCAGCACAAAGAGTTGTCCCCGACCGATTGTTGCGGACTGGCACAATCCAAAGTCCAGGACTACGTGCTGAGGGACGCACTAAAGCTTGGGGCAGCTGCCGCAAAGGCGCAATGGGGAAGGGTCGCTGTCTAAGACCTTTCTACCACAGCGCACCGAGAGACTGGGAACTGTTTAGAGCCCCTCGGGCTGTACAGATCAAAATGAAAGTCTGTAAATGATTGTAATATTGTTTGTACTGATGCACCTGGTGATACATTTTGTAAAAGTTTAACCTGGATTGTACCCTTGTAATGTTGTTTTTGAAATGGTTTGGAATGTGATTGAAGATATTTTATGAATAAAGTATATTTTTACAAAAAAAAAAGCATTCTGAGAGAAGTCAGTGCAGTCACCACAACTCAGAAGGGGATTGAGGAGAACCCACTGTCAAAGAATAGAATAGCCCCAAACATTACATTGCTGTAGTGTTTCCATCTCTCCCTCCTCCTCAAAGCAAAAAAAGAGAGGGAGAGGCAGTGCCTTCAGGTGTGGACCGGACCTGCGAGGGACACTCTTCTGAAAGTTGATTTTTAAAAAAGCAGCTGATTGGTGAGTAAATCCTAGTGAGTTTTTTTTTTCAATCTTTTAAAGTAATTCATTGCTTAATAATGAGTTAGGATCTAAAAAAAAGTATAGAGTAGTGCTGTACAAGTATAATTAGTCAAGAAACAAGGTTCCTAGCTAACATAAATAAAGCCCCAAGCTAGCGTATTTTTTAAGGGAGTAACTAGATTAATCGAGAGGGACGTCATGGCAGGAGAACTCAGACCCGTGATATGCTCCTCCTGCAGAATGTAGGAAATGAGGGACGCTTCCAGCGTCCCTGTTGACCATGTGAGCAGAAGGTGTGTCCAAATGCAGCTTCTAGCTAACCGGATTTCGGAGCTGGGGCTGCGGGTGGACTCATTGTGGAGCATCTGCGATGCTGAGCAAGTCGTGGATAGCACGTTTAGCGAGGAAGTCACACCGCAGGTGAAGATTACACAGGCAGAAAGGGAATGGGTGACCATCAGGAACAGTAAAAGACTCAGGAAGATAGTGCAGGAGTCCTCTGTGGTCATCCCCCTCTCTAACAGATATACCGCTTTGGATACTGTTGGGGGGGAATGGCCTCTCAGGGGAAAGCAGCAACAGCCAAGTTCACGGCACCGTGGGTGGCTCTGCTACTCAGAGGGGCGGGAGGGAAACAAGTGACAGGACTATAGTGATCGGGGATTCAATAGTTAGGGGCATAGACAGATGCTTCTGTGGCCGCAAACATGAATCAAGGATGGCATGTAGCCTCCCTGGTGCCAGGATCCGGGATGTCACGGAGCGGCTGCAGGACATTCTGGGGAGGGAAGGTAAGCAGCCAGTGGTTGTGGTACACATTGGAACCAACGACATAGGTAAACTAAGGGATGAGGACCTGCAAGCTCAGTACAGGGAGTTAGGAGATAAATTAAAATGCAGGACCTCAAATGTAGTAATCTCAGGATTATTCCCAGTTCCACGTGCTAGCGAGAGCAGGAATAAGATGATAGACCAAATGAACACATGGCTGGAGAGATGGTGTAGCCGGGAGGGATTCAGATTCTTGAGGCACTGGGACCGGTTCTGGGGAAGGTGGGACCTGTACAAACCGGACGGGCTGCACCCAGGCAGAGCTGGGACCAGTGTCCTTGCGGGGGCTTTTGCTAGATCTGTTGGGGAATATTTAAACTAGTGTGGCAGGGAGATGGGATCCCAGGAGTAGGATCAGATAGGTCAGATTCAGATCAGAAAAATGGAGGTAGAACATTAGCTAGGGACGTTGTGATAGACATGGAGTTACAGGAGAAGCAAAGTTTACAAAGTGTCCAGCAAGGGAAATTGACGGGGTTAAACTGTGTATTCTTCAATGCAAGGAGTATTACAAACAAGGTAGATGAGTTAAGGGCACAGGTAGACACATGGCAGCAGGATGTCATTGCTATAACGGAGACCTGGCTAAAGGAGGGACAAAACTGGCAGCTTAATATCCCTGGTTATAGAGTCTTCAGACACGATAGAGTAGGAGATAAAAAAGGAGGGGGGGTAGCACTAATGGTTAAAGAAGCAATTCCAGTTGTGAGAAGGGATGATATACTAAATGGGTCAACAAACGAGGCTTTATGGATTGAGCTTAGAAATAAAAAAGGGGCAGTCACATTACTGGGAGTATACTACAGACCCCCAAATAGTGAAAGGGAGATAGAAGAACAAATATGTAGGCAAATTTCTGCTTGTAAGAACAAGAGGGCAATAATAGTAGGAGACTTCAACTATCCTAATATCAACTGGGATTCAAACAATATAAGGGGCACTGAGGGAGAAAAATTCATGCAGTGTGTCCAGGAAAATCTTTTCAACCAATTAGTGACAAACCCAATGAGAGAAGATGCAATTCTAGACCTAGTCTTGGGGAACGAAGAAGTGCAAATGGGTGAAGTGACAGTTGGCGATCATATCGGGGACAGTGATCACAATTCAGTTAGTTTTAGCATTACCATGGAAAAGGACAGAGATAAGGCAGGATTCAGGGATGGTCAGCATGGGTTTGTTAAAGGAAGGTCTTGTCTCACAAATTTGATTGAATTCTTTGAGGAAGTGACAAGAAGGGTTGATGAAGATAGTGCAGTGGATGTTGTGTACATGGATTTTAGCAAGGCATTTGACAAAGTCCCACATGGCAGATTGGTCAGGAAAGTAAAAGCCCATGGGATTCAGGGTAATGTGACAAACTGGATAAAAGTTTGGCTTTGTAACAGGAAACAAAGGGTAATGGTCGATGGATGCCCTTGCGAATGGAAAGTTGTCTCAAGTGGTGTTCCACAGGGCTCGGTGTTGGGACCCTTGCTGTTTGTTTTATATATTAACAATTTGGACGTGAACGTGGGGAGCACAATAGGGAAATTTGCAGATGACACAAAGATTGGCCGAGTAGTGGATAGTGTAGAGGATAGCCATAATCTCCAAAACAATATAGATGGGTTGGTGGAGTGGGCGGTAAAGTGGCAGATGCATTTTAACATAGAGAAGTGTGAGGTCATACATTTAGGGAGGTCAAACAGTTACAGGGATTACACAATAAATGGGAATATACGAAGAGGGGTAGATGAAGTGAGAGATCTTGGCGTACAAGTACACAGGTAGCAGTTCAAGTAGACAAGGTTGTAAAGAAGGCATATGGAATGTTCTCCTTCATTGGCAGAGGTATAGAATATAAAAGTAAGGATATAATGTTGGAATTGTATAAAACACTGGTGAGGCCACAACTGGAGTATTGTGTGCAGTTCTGGTCACCACATTACAGGAAGGACGTAATAGCTCTGGAGAGAGTGCAGAGGTGGTTTACAAGAATGTTGCCAAGGTTAGGAAAGTGTAGCTACGAGGAGAGATTGGATAGGTTGGGGTTATTTTCCTTAGAACAAAGAAGGCTGAGAGGTGACTTGATTGAGGTGTACAAGTTATGAGGGGAATAGATAGAGTGGACAGGATAAAATTGTTTCCCTTGGTGGAGAATTCTAGAACCAGGGAATATAGATTCAAGATAAGTGACAGAATGTGTAGGGGGGACATGAGGAAGAACTTTTTTACACAGAGGGTAATGGGTGTCTGGAATTCGCTGCCCAATTTGGTGGTAGAGGCAGAAACTCTAAACTCTTTTAAAAAGTACCTGGATCTGCACCTTAATGCTGTAAGCTGCAGGGCTATGGGCCGGGTGCAGGAAGGTGGGATTAGAAAGGGCACCTGGGTGTCCTCGGGCTGGCATGGACAAGATGGGCCGAATGGCCTCTTCCATGCTGTAACTTTTCTATGGTTCTATGGATGGTTCCCTGAGCAGATTGTCAAATTCATTTGGCAGAATGCCTCATCACCAGAACTTTCCAACAAGCATCTAGACTTGGCTTGGCTGGTGGTGAGAAAGGGCCTCCCCTTCAGATCCTTCCTACACACCAAGAGTCTCACCCCCTCTGCACATTGCCCTCGAGGTGGCTGTGGTGGGGAAGAGACCGTTGTTCGCCTCCTTGTGGAATGTGCCTTTGCAAAGAAGGTATGGAGAGAGATGCAGTGGTTTTTGTCAAGGTTCATCCTGAGCATCTCTGTGACACAGGACTCTGTGCTCTATGGTTAATCAACTCAGTGAAAGACGCTCTTTGGTCTGCCCGAAACTTGTTGGTCTTCCCGTGCAAAGAGTTGTCTCCGACAGAGTGTTGCAGACTGGCACATTCCAAGGTCCAGGACTACGTGCTGAGGGACTAAAGCACTAAAGCTTGGGGGCGGCCACCACAAATGCCCAATGGGGAACGGTCGCTGTCTAAGAACTTTCTGCCATAGGGCATCGAGGGACTGGGAAAGGTATAGACCCCTCGGGCTGTATGACTCACAATGAATGTCTGCAGTGAAAACTACTTGTGTCACAATTGTATTGAAGCACCTCAGAGAGCAACATGATCTATGTTGATAACATAAATCCCATTTCACTGTCTGACTGACTGTACTGACCACATTGAAATGTCTGTAATGTTCATTGATTATATTGAAGCACCTCATGATACATGTGGAAAACTTGAATCTGATTGCACTTTTTGTGATGGTCATTTTGAAATGTTCTTTCAGATATTTTACGAATAAAGTATATATTTCCAAAAAAAAATGATGGTATCCTTCTTCATGAGTCATCAAAGCTAACATGTAGGTGCAGCAAATAATTAGGGAGGCAAATGGTATGTTGGCCTTCATCATGAGGGGATTTAAGTACAGGAATAAAGATGTCTTGTTGCAATTGTATAGAGCCTTGGTGAGACCTGGACTATTGTGAATAGCTTTGGTCTCCTTATCTAAGAAGAGATATACTTGTCATAGAGGGAGTGCAGTAGAGATTCACCAGACTGATCCCTGGGATGGCAGGATTTTTTTGTTTATTCATTTGATTTGGGTGTCACTGGCTAGGCCAGCATTTATTGCCCATCCATAATTGCTCTTGTTCATAGGGCATTTTAAGAGTCAACCATATTGCTGTGGGTCTTGAGTCACATGTAGGCCAGCAAATTTCCTTTCTTGAAAGGCATTATTGAACCAGATGGGCTTTTACAACAATCGACAAAGATTTCATAGTCATCACCGGGCTTTTAATTCCAGATTTTTATTGAATTCAAATTTCACCATCTGCTGCAGTGGGATTTGAATCCTGGTCCGCAGAGAATTACCCTGGGTCTTGCTAATACCAGTCCAGTGACAATACCACTAAGCCACCACCTCCCCTTATGAGGTGAGACTGAGGAGACTGGGTTTGTATTCCCAAAGTTTTGAAGAATATAAGGTGATCTCATTGAAACTTACAAAATTCTTACAGGGTGTGACATGGTAGATGTGTATAAGATGTTTCTCCTGGCTGGTGAGTCTTGAACCAGGGGGCACAGCCTCAGAATAAGAGGCAGGTCATTTATTTCTTCCCTCAGAGGGTGGTGATTCCTTGGAATTCTCTCCCCCGTAGGGTTGCGGATGTTCAATCATTGAGTATGTTCAAGACAGAAATCGATAGATTTCTGGAGACTAAAGACATCAAGGGATATGGAGATAGTGCAGGAAAGTGGCATTGAGGTAGATGATCAGCCATGAGTCATTGAATATATTCAAGGTTGAATCAAACAGGTTTTTGATCGATAAGGAAGTTGAGGGTTATGGGGAGACAGACAAGAATGTAGATGAGGCCCAGTCAGATCAACCATGATCTTATTGAATGCAGAGTAGGCTCGATGGGCTGAATGGCTTCGTCTTGCACCTATTTCTCAAGACTTCAGTTTTACTGGGGTTCCTAGCCACACTTGGCCAAATGCTGCCTTGATGTCCGGGGCAGTCACTCTCACCTCACCTCTTGAGTTCAGCTTTTTTGTCCATATTTGAACCAAGGCTGCATTGAGGTTTGGAGCAAAGCAGCATTGGTCAAGCTGAGCACTGGTGAGCAGTTTATTGCTGAGTAAGTGCCATTTGATGACACTATCGATGACACCTTTCAACTGTTTGCTGATGATCTAGAGTGGTCTGATGGGGTGGTAATTGGCCAGATTGGATTTGTTGAGATTTTTCTGGACACGACATATCTAGGCAAATTTCCACATTGTTGGGTAGATGTTCATGTTGTAGCTTTGTTTTGTGCAATTTATTTCTATGTATTATATGGTCTAAAGAAAGTAATGAGAAAACAGAATACTATCTTACAAACAGTGAGCAGGTGCCTCATGAAAGACATTGGGTGTTTTGAGAATCTCAAACTTCATTCAGATTCAGTACTTAATACATTAGATATCTCTTCAAGCATTTTTTTGTTGTCGCAAAACTCTGGTTCATTATGGATTCCTGTTACTTATTCAATAATATTTACCAGGAACATTTCCTACCAAGCATTTCTCTATAGTGGTTTTCCCTAGATTCTGGGAAAAGTTGTTGTGCAAGGTGCATCTCCCCTCCCCCAACACAACCAACACCAAGCGAATAAAACCTCCCACATGATCTAATTTGGACAACCCACAGCAAAACCTGCACTTTGCAATCATGTAATATTGAATTTGCTGTGCAGCTGGTCCCATTCCAGTCATTCACGTGGGTGGTTTGCAGCCAAACGATGAAAGATTACTGCCCTCCAGCGTGGCTGAGAGGTGGCTTTTTCCAACTGCTTTATGGGGCTCAATAATTTTCAACCAATCAAACCTAATGATGGGGGGAGGTGGGGCCCAGGGGATGGAGGTGCTCAGCTTTGCATTGAGTGAATTGGCAACAATTTGACCCCATTTTTATTTGCTATTCTGCTGATGAAACATTCCTGTTCATTTCATATGTCCGAAAATGGTACAGTAACTCAAAAAAACAGGAATGATGAAGAAGCATAATTGGTAGATGGAATAATCTTTGAAAATGAAGATGGCCCTGAGATTGATGGAAGCTGGAGCGATTATTTTATTCAGACTCACGAGGGGAAGGTTAACACAAAATCCTGTGAACCTAATCAGTTTATTTTCTTTAACAAGAAGCTATGAAATCCTGGAAACCAAAGCAGCCGGAAGCTGGGAAAGCAATATTTATTCGCAATTTCACTGGAGCCTAATGTTCCATCATCTGTTAAACTGGAAAGTCAGGATAATCAGGTAGAGTCCCTCTTTGTGGCCCAATAAAATCACTCTTTACGGGTGGTTCTGGGAGGTAATTTGTTATCAACGCTGTGTCTTGGGTTTTGTTTCTTCCTGCTAATTGTCTTTCCTTTGACTGATAACCCCCCTGTAGGCATCAATTATTCTGCACTCCTACATCAGTGGCTTAGAACAAGAGAACAATTACTGACATTAATCACCACCCTTTTTCCTAGGAGGCAGTAGCTTCCAGTTGTCAAATACACACTCATTTTGCAAAGCACTGCTGTTTGGCTAATAGTAATGGCAACAAAATACACATACAATTGTCATAACCATCATAAAGGAGGGGGGTAGAGGGAAAGAACACACACTGTATAACAAAAACAGATTGAAAATGAACTATAGTCTTTCAGGCAAACTATTCTGAGTCTCAACCTGGGAGGAGGTCTTGGGCTGAATTTTTGTTCCAGGTTCTGAGCCTGACCCTGGGTGAATCTCTTTTGACCTGCCTCCAATGCCAGTATATTCCTTCTTAATTACAGGGAGCAAAACTGTACACAGTACTTCAGGTGTGGCCTCACCAAAACCATGTACCATTGTAACAAGACTTCCATATTTTTAAACTCCAACCCCCTACAGGCCAAAATTCCATTTGCCTTCTTAATTACTTGCTGCACCTTCATGCTAACTTTTTGTGTTTCATGCACAAGAACACCCAGATCCCTCTGTGCTGCACTCTTTTGGAGATTCTCTCTATTTAAATAATAGACTGCCTTTTGATTCTTCCTACCAAAGTGCATGACCCCACACTTTCCTATATTAAACTTCATCTGCCAACTTTTTGCCTACTCACTCAACCTGTCTACACCCTCTTGCAGATTCCTTATGTCCTCATCACAACATGCCCTCCCACCTATTTTTGTATTGTCAGCAAATTTGGATACATTACGCTCTGCCCCCTCCGTCAAGTCATTAAAATAGATAGAAAATAATTGAGGCCCTAGGACTGATCCTTGTGACACTCCACTAGTTACATCTTTCCAACCCTGAAAAAGACCCATTTATCCCACCTTTCTGTCCCCCGTGTGCTAACCAATCCTCAATCCATGCTGATACATTACCCCCAATACCATGAGCTCCTACTTTGCGCAATAACCTTTTATGTGGCACCTTCTCGAATACCTTCTGGAAATCCAAATACACTACATCTACCAGTTCCCCTTTATCAACTCTGCTCATTATATCCTCAAAGAACTTGAGTAAATTTGTCAAACATGATTTCCCTTTCACAAAAACATGTTGACTCTGTTTGATTGCGTTAAGCTTTTCTAAATGTCCGGCTATTTCTTCCTTAACAATGGACTCTAGCATTTTCCCAATGACAGATGTTAGGATGACTGGCCTATAGTTTCTGCTTTTTGTCTCCCTCTCTTCTTGAACAGGGGCAGCACATTAATGGTTTTGCAATCCATTGGGGCCCTACTGGAATATTTTGACCAATGCATCCATTATCTCTGCAGCCACTTCCTTTAAAACTCTTGGATCCAGGCCATCAGGTCCTGGCGACTTGTCTGCTTTTAGCCCCATTAGTTTGTCAAGTACTTCGTCCCTCATAATAGAGACTGTTACAAGACCTTTCCTCCCATTAGCTCCTTGCTTATCTGATATCTTTGGGATGTTTATAGTGTCTTCCATCGTGAAGACCGATGCAAAATTATTTCGTTTCAGTTATCTGCCTTTTCCTAGTTCCCCGTTATCAATTCTCCAGTTGCATCTTCCAAGGGTCCCATGCTCACTTCAGCTACTCTCTTTCCTTTTATATACCTGTAGAAGCTCTTGCTGTTTGTTTGTACATTTCTTGCCAATTTACTTTCATAATCAATTTTCTCCCTCTTTATTAGCTTTTTAGTCATCCGCTGCGGGTTCCTAAAACATTCCCAATCCTCTGGCCTACCACTAGTTTTCACCACATTGTATGCCTTAGTTTTTGATTGGATAATCTCCTTGACCACCTTTGTTAACCACGGGTGGCTCATCCTTCTCATCGAATCCTTCTTTTTGACCGGGATAAATTTTTGCTGAGCGTTATGAAATATCCGCTTAACTGCCTGCCACTGTTCACCCACTGACCTTTCCCTTAGTCTATTTTCCTAGCCCGCTTTAGACAACTCTTTCTTCATACCTCTGTAATTGCCCTTATTTAAGTTGAGGACACTGGTTTGAGACTCGAGTTGCTCGCCCTCAAACAGAATTTGAAATTCTACCATGCTGTGATCACTACTCCCTAGATGATCCTTAACTATGATATCTCTAATTAATCCCACCTCATTTCACATTACTAGATCTAAAATAGCCTGTTCTCAGTCAGGTTCTGTAACATATTGCTCCAAGAAACAATCCCTGATGCACTCTACAAATTTGTTTTCCATGTTACCCCTGCCAATCTGATTTATCCAGTCAGTCTGCAGATTAAAATCACCCATGACAATTGTGATGCCCTTCCTACACGCCTCCATTATTTCCCGATTTATACTTTGTCCAACAGTGAGGCAACTCTTCGGGGGTCTATAGACAACTCCCACCTGTGACTTCTTCCCATTGCTACTCCTTAATTACACCCAAATTGATTCCATATCATGGCCTATTGCGCCCATAGCACTACTCAACACCGCACTGATACTTCCCTTCTTAACAAAGCTACCCCACCTCCTTTTCCTTTTTGCCTATTTTTCTGGAACGTCAAATACCCTTGAATATTGAGTTCTCAGTCTTGGCCACCCTGTTACCATGTCTCTATAATAGCTATCAAGTCATATTCATTTATTTCTATTTGTGCCGTCAACTCATCTATCTTGTTACAAATGCTGCACGCATTCAGATAAAGAGTCTTAAGTTTTGACTTATTACCATTATTACTCATTCTGGTTCTGATTTCTGCTGCACTCTTCTGCTTATGTATTTTTTAAACTTCCCTTCAATTGAACCCTCCCCCCAACTAATTAGCTTGAAGTCCTATTTACAACCCTAGTTATATGATTCGCCAGGAGACTGGTCCCAGCATGGTTCAAATGAAGCCTGTCCCAATGAAACAGCTCTCCCCTTCCCCGGTACAGGTGCCAGTGCCCCATGAATCAGAAACCATTTCTCCCACACCAGTCTTTGAGCCACGCATTTACCTCTCTAATCTTATTTACCCAACATCAATGACTCAGGTAGTAATCTGGAGGTTATTACCTTTGTGGTTCTGCTTTTTAATTTAACCCCGAGCTGCTCGTAGTCCCTCAGCAGAACCTCTTTCCTAGTCCTACCTGTGTCATTGGCACCTACATGGACCATGACAACTGGATCCTTCCCCTCACACACAAAGTCCCTCTCCAGGCCAAAATAGATGTCCATAATCTTGGCACCAGGTAGGCAACACAGCCTTCGGGACTCTCTTTGCTGCAGAGAACAATGAGGCAACTCTTCGGGGGTGTTGAGCTTCACTGGAACATTGCAGACGGCCAAGGACAGACCTGTGGGCATGAGAGCAGGGTGGAGTGTTGAAATCGCAAGTGACAGGGAGGTCTGGGCCATGCTTGTGGACAGACTGAAGGTGTTCTGCAAAGCGGTCACCCAGTCTGTGTTTGGTCTCTCCAATGTAGAGGAAACCGCATTGGAAGCAGCGAATGCAGTAGACTAAATTGAGGGAAGTGCAAGTGAAATGCTGCTTCACTTGAAAGGAGTGTTTGGGCCCTTCGATAGTGAGGAGGGGAGAAGTAAAGGGGCAGGTCTTGCACCTTCTGCAATTGCATGGGAAGGTGCCGTAGGAGGGGGTTGAGGTGTAGGGGGTGATGGAGGAGTGGACCAGGGTGTCCCGGAGGGAATGATCCCTATGGAATGCCGACAGGGAGGTGAAGGGAAGATGTGTTTGGTGGTAGCATCATGCTGGAGTTGGCGGAAATGGCGGAGGATGATCCTTTGAATGTGAAGGCTGGTGGGGTGATAAGTGAGGACAAAGGGGACCCTATCATGTTTCTGGGAGGGAGGAGAAGGCGTGAGGGCGGATGCGCGGGAGATGGGCCGGACACAGTTGAGGGCCCTGTCAACCACCGTGGGTGGAAAACCTCAGTTAAGGAAGAAGGAGGACATGTCAGAGGAACTGTTTTTGAAAGTGTTATAATCAGAACAGTTGCGACGGAGGCGAAGGAACTGAGAGAATGGGATGGAGTCCTTACATGAAGCGGGGTGTGAGGAACTGTAGCCGAGGTAGCTGTGGGAGTTGGTAGGCTTGTAATGGATATTGGTGGACAGTCTATCATCAGAAATGGAGACAGGGAGGTCAAGGAAGGGAAGGAGACGGACCATTTGAAAGTGATGGAGGGGTGGAAATTCGAAGGAAAATTGATACATTTTTCCAGGTCCCGACGAGATCATGAAGGGGCACCAAAAAGGTCATCAATGTACCGAAAGATGAGCTATGAGCGGGGGACTGAGTAGGACTGGAACAAGGAATGTTCCACATACCCCATAAAGAGACAGGCATAGCTGGGGCCCATGCGGGTACCCATAGCCACACCTTTTATCTGGGGGAAGTGAGACAAGTTTAAGGAGAAATTGTTCAGTGAGAGAACAAGTTCAGCCAGACGGCGGAAAGTGGTGGTGGATGGGGATTGTTGGGGCCTCTGTTCAAGGAAGAAGCTAAGGGCCCTCAGACCATCTTGTAGGGGGATGGAGGTGTAGAGGGATTGGACATCCATGGTGAAGAGGAAGTGGTTGGGGCCAGGGAACTGGAAATTGTTGATATGATGTCGGGCATCAGAGGGATCATGGATGTAGGTGGGAAGGGACTGGACAAGGGGAGAGAGAAGGGAGTCAAGATAATGAGAAATGAGTTCCGTGGGGCAGGAACAGGCTGACACGATTGGTCTACCAGGACAGTCCTGTTTGTGGATTTTCGGGAGGAGGTAGAAGCGGGCCGTCCGAGGTTGGGAGACTATGAGATTGGAGGTTGTGGAGGGAAGATCTCTAGAGGAGTCGAGGTCAGTGACAGTCCTGGAAACAATGGCTTGATGTTCAGTGTTGGGGTCATGGTCCAGGGGGAGGGAGGAGGAAGTGTCTGCGAGTTGACGCTCAGCCTCTGCGAGGTAGGGGTCAGTGTGCCAGACAACAACAGCACCACCCTTGTCAGCAGGTTTGATGACAAAGTCAGGGTTGGACCTGAGAGAACGGAGTGCAGTGAGTTCAGAGAGAGACAGGTTAGAATGGGTGGGAGGAGCAGAGAAATTGAGACAACTAATGTCACGCCGACAGTTCTCAATGAAAAGATCAAGAGAAGGTAAGAGGCCAGAGGGAGGGGTCCAGGTGGAGGGAAAATACAGAAGGCTGGTGAAAGGATCCATTGAACAGGGGGAGGACTCCTGCCCAATGAAGTGAGCACGGAGACGAAGGCGGCGGAAGAAGAGTTCAGCATCGTGCCGAGCCCGAAATCCATTGAGATGAGGGCGTAAGGGTATGAAACTAAGTCCTTTGCTGAGCACTGAACGTTCAGCATCGGAGAGGGGAAGGTCAGGGGGTATGGTGAATACACGGCCGGGGCTGGGATTAGAAGACGGGAATGGGGACAGAGGGGCGGGAAGGGGTGGAGGGTCCTGGATGGGTGTTGGTGTTGATGAGTTGTTGGAGCTTGCGTTCCTTAGCACCTGAAAGAAAGAGACAAAGTTTCTTGTTGAGGCATCGGATGAGACGAAGAATAAAATGAAACTGGGGACATGGACAGCTTAGAGATAGGGTAAGTTGGTGATGCCGGAGGGAGAGGTCGAGTGTGTTCAAATGGCGACGCGTGGCACATGTCCCGGAGATACCTATAATCCTGGGTGGATTCGAAACACGAGGGATGGAACTTCAGTTGAAATCCACATGGGGTAAGTCGGAGATGGAGACAGTCACTGAGGAAGGAAATATGGCTGTGAAAGCGGGTTTTAGAGATAATTAGTGCATGGCAGCAGAGTCAGAAGCAGGAGAGAGAGCAGTTTCTCGGGGGAAGCGATGGTGTAGTGGTGTTGTCGTTGGACTAGTAATCCAGAGACTCAGCGTAAAAACTCTGGAGATCCAGGGTTCAAATCCTGCCATGGAAGATGGTACAATTAGAATTCAATGAACATCTGGAATTAAAAAGTTTAATGATGACTATGAAACCATTGTCGATTGTTGTAAAAACCCATCTGGTTCACTGATGTCCTTTAGGGAAGGAAACCTGCTGTCCTACATGTGGCTCCAGATTCACAGCAATGTGGTTGGCTCCTCTGGGTAAGAGCAATCAGGGATGGGCAATAAGTGTTGGCTTAGCCAGTGATGCCCACATCCCATGAATGAATTAAAAAAAACTCACAGTTGCATTGAGGGAATGATGATGTGGTGCAGGATCCTCATGTGGGTGTTTGCTGCCGACCTCACTTTCACTCTCTCACCGTCACTCTTGCCATGCTCTCTCTCCATCCTAATCCTTCCCCACGCCTCTCCATGCATAACATTTTAAACTACTTGCCCCAACTACCTTTCCGCAGATGCCTGAAAGTTTGGTGATGCCGTGCTAAAGAACAGAGAATGATTATGATTAAGAAGGGAGAAAACAGATAAACTTATCTCATACAAAATAAATCAAGCATCAATACCCTTGGGAAAGCTGAAGTTATTTCGAACTAATGAATATTTGCCCAACATTCAAACTTTGGCAGAAACCACTAAATTTTTCTGCATACCCTTTGATACTCCAGTCTGCATGGGGATGACACCTCACCACCTCAACATTTATGTTCCATATCAGCCTCACCCCACCCAAGTTTATCCAATTCTCTCAGCATATTCTTCAATTCTTTACTCCCTCGTATGTTAATCCAGCTTCCCCTTAAACATATCTGTTCTATTCACTTCAACCACTCCCTGTGGGAGTGATTTCCATATTCTCACCACTCTCTGGATAAAGACATTTCTCCTTAATGCCCTGTTTGATGTCTTAGTGATGATCTTATCTTTATTGCACCGAGTTTTGAACTGGCCCATAAGTGGAAACATTTTCTTTCTCATCTACCCTATCAAGCCTTTCTTTTTTCTTACAGACCCCTCATAGGCCGGCCCTCACCCTTCTCTTTTCTAGAGCAAAGAGCAACAAATAGTTTAGCCTTTGAACGATAAGTGTATCGTCTTAGTTTTGATATCCTTGCGAATCCTTTTTGCATTTCCGCAATGCCTCCATGTCCTTTTTATAATATGGAAAATAAGTGTGTGTGCAGCGCTCTAAGTGTGGTCCAACCAGGGTCCATAGAAGTCTCTTTGTACAATATGTACAATACATCTCTGCTTTTCAGTTTTATTCCTCTAGAAATTTTCCGCAGTTCTTGATAGGCTTTTTCTGGGCAGCATTTATTACCCAACCCTAGTTGCCCTTAAGAAGGTGGTGATGAGCTGCCTTCTTGAACCACTGCAGTCCATGTAGTGTAGGTACACCCACAGTGCTGTTAGGAAGGGAGTTCCAGGGTTTTGACCCAGTGACAGTGAAGGAACAATGATATATTTCCAAGTCAGGCTGATGAGTGGCTTGGAGGGGAACTTCAAGGTGGTGGTGTTCCCATCTACCTGCTGCCCTTGTCCTCCTAGGTGGTAATGGTCATGGGTTTGGAAAGCGCTGTCTAAGGAGCGTTGGTGAATTCCTGCAGTGCATCTTGTAGATGGTACACACTGCTGCTACTGTGCGTCAGTGGTGGACAAAGTAAATGTTTGTGGATGTGGTGCCAATCAAGCGAGCTGCTTTGTCCTGGACGGTGTCAAGCTTCCTGAGTTTTGCTGGAGCTGCACTCATCCAGGCAAGTGGAGGGTATTCCATCATACTCCTGACTTGTGCCTTGTAGATGGTGGACAGGCTTTGGGGAGTCAGGTTGCTCACTGCAGGATTCCTAGCCTCTGACCTGCTCTTGTAGCCACAGTGTTTATATGGCTAGTCAATGGTAACCCCCAGGATGTTGATAGTGAGGGATTCAGAAATGGCAATGCCATTGAACGACAAGGGGCGATGTTTAGATTGTCTATTGTTGGAGATGTTTATTGCCTGGTGCTTGTGTGGTGCGAATGTTACTTGCCACTTGTCAGCCCAAGCCTGGATATTGTCCAGGTTTTGCTGCATTTGGACATGGACTGCTTCAGTATCTGAGGAGTCGCGAATGGTGCTGAACATTGTGCAATCATCAGCGAGCATCTCCACTCCTGACCTTATGATGGAAGGAAGGTCATTGATGAAGCAGCTGAAGATGGTTGGCCCGAGGACACTATCCTGAGGAACTCCTGCAGTGATGTATTTGCTACTTTTAGTCAATTTTGTATCTGTACCCACAGATCCCTTTGCTCCTCCACACTATTTCCAACAAATTTCCAAGCAGGATCTGTCCTTTTTATTCTTCCGACCAAAATAAACCACCTCATGTTTGTCTTTATTCAATGTTATTGGCAAATGAATAATTAATAATTCTGCAAGCTTGCTCAGCAGTTTGTATTTTTTTCTTTTTTTTAACTGCACTTCCTAATTTAGTGTCATATTTGTTTGAATTCTCTATAGAAACTGCTCTCTTTCTATTTTCTTTCTAATCTATAGTCCCTTTGTTAATGTTAAATACCGGCTCTGAGGAAGAGTCATATGGACTCGAAATGTTAACTCTGTTTTTCTCTCCACAGACGCTGTTAGACCGGCTGAGTTTTTCCAGCATTTTCTGTTTCAGTTTCAGATTTCCAGCATCTGCAGTATTTTGCTTTTATATTAAATTCCTTCATTATTTCCTGCCTCCCTCCCTCCCTTCCTCTTTTAATATAATTACAGAGAAACATTGTCAGATTAATTGAGGGTGAAACTGTGGCAGATGGATTCAGTGCTGCCAAGTGTAGCTTTATCCATTATGGACCAAAACAGGACAGTTCTGAGAATATATTCAATGCTGAAAAGCCTGGACCTGTGAAAGAGCAAAGAGATTTTTTGGAGCCCATGTACACAGATCATATTCAAGTGCACCCATAATTAGAAAAGCTCATGAAATGCTCATGTTTATAATTAAAATGTGAGGTTATGCACTTTGGCAGGAAGTGTAGAGGAGCTGAATATTATTTAAATGGAGAAGGACTGAAGAAAGTTGTAGCACAGAGGGGATTGGGGGTCCTCGTGCACGAATCCCAAAAAGCTAACATACAAGTTCAACAGGAGGTAAATGGAATGTTGGCCTTTATTTCAAAAGAATGGAGTATAAAAATAGGGAAGTCTTGCTAAAACTATACAAGGCACTAGTTAGGCCACACCTAGAATACTGTGAACAGTTTTGTTCCCATATCTAAGGAAAGGTATACTGGCATTGGAGGCAGACCAGAGAAGGTTCACTAGGTTGATCCTGGTTATGGAGGGATTTTCTTATGAGGAGAGGTTGAGTAGGTTGGGCCTGTACTCATTGGAGTTTAGAAGAATGAGAGGTGACCTTATTGAAACATGTAAGATCCTTAGGGGGCTTGACAGGGTAGATGCTGAGAGGTTGCTTTCCCTTGTGGGAGTGTCTAGCACCAGACGGCATAATCTCAGAGTAAGGGGTCTCCCATTTAAAACAGAGATGAGGAGGAATTTCTTCTCCCAGAGGATAGTCAATCTGTGGAATTTTTTACCGCAGAGGGTTGTAGAGGCTGGGTCATTAAGTAAATTCAATGTTGAGATAGACAGATTTTTAATCAGTAAGGGGATCAAGGGGAAGAGACAGAAAAGTGGAGTTGAGGGTTATCAGATCAGCCATGACCTCATTGAAAGGCAGAGCAGACTCGATGGGCCGAATGGCCTACATCTGCTCCTGCGTCTTATGGTTTTATAGCCGAGAAGGCTGGAATGTCAAGGGGAGGAGGTTTAGCTCCAGTTGTACAATTCCCTGGTCAGAGGTTCTGGGAATAGTGAGATAGAAAGGAGATATTGGCCTTGGATGGTGTTGGAGTGTGTCAGCTTCACCTCTGACTTCTGAGCGGTCTGAATTGCTCCCGCTCCCTGGGTTCTAGACCTCGGACTTATTTGGGGGTTGTGACTAAGTGCAGCAGACACTGGTTTTGGTGCAAGAAAAAAAAACTGAGTTTATTGAAGTCACAAATGAACTTATAACATTAGGATTACACTGAGATTATACAGACCTACAAAGTTAAGAATGGGGAACACACGGCATAACGAGGGAAAATCACACTACTAATCCCCTTATCCTTGTCCCACCCCCAAAACCTAACTAAATTGAACTAGGAGAGGTCAGGGATCATGCTCACCAACCAGGGTTCCTTGACAGTTTGAAATCCAGCCAGGTAAGCTGGTTGCAGTTTTGGGGAACGCTCTTTGTGTCCTCTGGGGCCTGCCGTCCCTACCTGGTCCTGGTCTGTTGAATCTGCGAAGGTTCTTCAGTTGGGTGGAGGGTGCGGTTGTGGGTGGTCGATGTTCGTGGAGGGCTGTGGTTGTGGCCTTGTTGTCTTCGGTTGAGCCGGCCACCCCGTGCCCCTCACCGTGATGTTGCCTGTGGGCCTGCAAACCTCCAGATCTCCTCCCTCCGCTTGGTTCAGCTACCACTCCCTGCTTAAACTCTGCTTCAATCGCTCCCCTTCCTTCCCTTCATAACTGGTCGCCCAGTTATACTGTTTTTCTGAATTTCTTATCTGAAATCCAAATCAAGGTTAGTTCTTTGTCTGATTTTGGTGGGCTTCTTCAGGTGATTGTTGTCTCATTGTTTTTAATGGGCTCACATGATGTTTATCGTTGTCTTCCTGTCCCCGTAACTAGTCTTGAACTGAAAGCCATTGTATATGTGGTATATTGATAGGTTCGCATAATTGCATTGATTGCTGCCTTCCTGCCTTAGTAGTAAGTAGCAATTATTTATGCAAGATTTTGATGGGCTTTAGTTTCGTATAAGATGAAGTCTTTCTCTGGGTTGATTGTTTTAAAGGGAAGAATGCGTATTCTGTCTCCTCTCGTTGTCTGGTTCCAGGCAACAAATCCACACTGCACTCAACAAGCCCGGGCATGTCCAGTCCCAGGTCTTCATGGGCCTAGCCTCCTGTCTGCAAGGAGACTTAACTCAGCAGTTGGATCCTCTGCTATGAAAGTCCAAAAATCATATCCTTGTTGATGATATGAAAAACGTGGGAATTTTACGAACCCTTCAATGGAATGTAGCACAGATTCACCAGAGTGTTACCCACGCCTCCAAGTGTTAAATTGTGAGGAGAGATTACGTGAACTGAACTTTTATTCTTTGAAATTTCAAAGTTTAAGGGGTGATTTGATTGGAAAATTCTTTGATTTTGAATGGAATTGATGGGGCGGGGTCAGAGGTCAGAGAGGAGTCTGGGGGTGGAGGGTTGGGGAGGAATTAGAGGGTTAAGGAGGGAGTCGGATGTTCGGGGGGGGTGGTGTCAGGGTGGAGTTGGATTGTCAGGAGGGGAGTTGGAGGGTCATTAGGGATTCAGGGGCATCATTTGTATGGTTACCCAGGAGTTTGACATGGTCTTCTCCTGTCTAATATTTCCTGGGTATCTGTCCAGATAAGTGAGTTGGAACTCTCCAAAGTCTCCGACTTTAACTCAGGGTTGGAGACTTTTTCAGTCCTGGGAAGTGGAGGGTGGGGAGGGTGGGGGGTGGTGGGCAGGGAAATTGCCTTTCGGAAGCTGAAACTTCCTGGACAATTCCTGCGGACTCCTTGCCTCATTGGGACTTCAGAAGATTTCCCATAACTCATCCTCCGAGGTACATCCGGTCTCCGATCAGAATATCTGGGCTTATATAGTTAAGAATTAAACCAAGTGAGGGCAGTGATGTCCACCTAGACATCAGTGGAGAGGCATTGGAGGAAGCCTGAGTGTTTAACTGTGTCAAAGGTTGGAGAAGAATCGATAAGGATGAGCAGGAATAGTTAATTATTGTCAGACTCATTTTGGATGGTATTTGGGATCAGGTTGGGGCCTTTTCAATACTGTGGCAGGGGCAGAAACCTGATTGGTGGGATTCAAAAATGACAAACATAGAATTGTGCAAAAGATTGGCATGGATTTGAGAGGCAACAAGACGTTAAAGGACATTGGAAAGAAAAGGGAATTTGGAAATGTCTCCAACCTTTGCAGGCACACAAGGGTCAAAAGTAGTTTTTTTGAGGATGTGGTGATGACAGCAGATTGGAAGGGAGGTGAGAAAATACCTGAGGAAAAGGAACCATAAACAGTATCAACTAACATAGGGCCTGGTAAGGAAAGATGAGTGATCAACAGTTTAGCTGGGATAGTGTTGAAGGAGCAAGGTTGGGTCTCGTGGACAATATGAGAATGGAAAGAGCATTGCAGGAGGTGGAATTGAATCAAGAAAAAGATGTGAGTAAAGGACCAGGTCAACGGGGAATATTTGGGGAAGTCTGTCCTGAGGGCTAGCAGAAGAGAGGGAAGTGTTAGAAGCAGGTGACTGGATAGTCTCAAACTTTGTGATCAAATTGTCTGAGTTCCTTATCATTACAGTTGGAGGTGTAGGTGGAGGGGGCAAGGAGGGTGCTTTAAGAATTTAGTTTGTAGAAGAGAAGAGAAGGCAAGGGTTATCCTTGTATTCATGATAAAGCAAAACGTTTTCTGCTGCTGGGGGAACAAGGGGACAAGGTTTAAATCAGAGACAAGCCATTCAGGAAACTGATTGGGAAACATTTTTTCACCCAAAGGG
Source organism: Cetorhinus maximus (assembly GCF_964194155.1). Taxonomy (NCBI): domain Eukaryota; kingdom Metazoa; phylum Chordata; class Chondrichthyes; order Lamniformes; family Cetorhinidae; genus Cetorhinus; species Cetorhinus maximus. The sequence goes on along the minus strand of NC_135888.1, from coordinate 143,651,965 downwards.
TGGTACAAATGTGGAATCCTCTCCTGTAAAGAAGGGTAGATGTTAGCTCAATTAATAACTTTAAATCTGAGATTGCTAGATTGTTGCTAGCCAAAGGTATTAAGGGATATAAAGCCAAGCCATGGGCATAAAGGCTTATTCCTTCTGCTACCTCTTTTGTATGACTTCAATTTTAAATATTAATTTTGTTTTATTTCTTCTGCTTTTTTTAACATCAGAATAAAAAATTTATCAAACTCCAAAGCCATCGTAGACTTGATCTTCATCCCAAAGCTGGGTCTGACATTGAGAGCAAGAAATGGCTGAAGGCACTGGATACTGCAAAGGCTATGGGCCCTGACAATATTCCAGCAATAGGACTGAAGACTTGTGCTCCAGAACTTGCCGCGCCCCTAGCCAAGCTGTTCCAGTACAACTACAGCACTGGCATCTACCCGGCTATGTGGAAAATTGCCCAGATATGTCCTGTACACAAAAAGCAGGACAAATCTAACCCGGCCAATTACCGCCCCATCAGCCTACTCTCCATCATCAGTAAAGTAATGGAAGGGGTTATCAACAGTGCTATCAAGTGTTCATTTCGGTTCTGCCAGGGTCACTCAGCTCCTGACCTCATTATAGTCTTAATCCAAACATGGACAAAAGAACTGAACTCCCGAGGTAAGGTGAGAGTGACTGCACTTGATGTCAAGGCCGCATTTGACCGAGTGTGGCATCAAGGAGCCCTAGCAAAGTGAAGTCACCAAACCCGAACATACCTGTTCTTAAAAGTTTAAATACCCCCAAATCAGTCAATCGGCCTTCCTCTTACCGTAAACCTCTATGTCTCCACAATTCAGGAAAAGCAATCAATGCTTGGAATGAAACTCCAGATGGGGGAATGGAATTCCAAAGCCCTGGAATTATTTCACAAATGTCACTGTCTGAGAGCATGGTGGGAGCACATATAATCACAACTTTCAAATGGGAATTGGATAAATACATGAAGGGATGAAAACAACGCAAGGCTATGGCATTAGAGTCAGGGTGTGTGTCTAACTGGATAATTCATTTAAAGAGCTGGCATTGGCCTGATGTGCAGATTCCCTTCCAGCTCTGCTGTAACGTTCGATGATTCTATGGCCTGAATTTTTCAGATGGCAGGGTCTCCCTTCCCACCATCTGGAGAATCAGCGGGGGACATCTCCACTGACTCTGAGTGTCCCGCAGCCATTACACGCTCGAATGAGCATCAATTGACCACTTAAGGGCCTCGACTGGGGCAAGTGTGGGCTTCCTGCCTGAGGCCCCGCACGCCCCGGTGTAAAATCGCTGTGTGGTCGGAGTGAGCAGGAACCTGAAGGAAAATGTCTTCTTTCAATTTCACCCTCCCCCAGCCCACTCCGCCTAAAAACCCGCCAGTGGGGTAGCGTAAAATTCTGGCCTTTACTGTGTCGTGGCAGCTGCCTGGGCCTATATATGTTTGTATATGTTGATCTATGTCACATTATAGCTGCTGTCTGCACCTATATATGTGTATATAACGTTGATCTATGTCACATTATAGATGTGTACAGCTCTGTACATTTAAATGGCTGGCAGCAGAGCATGTGGATGACAGGTAACAATCAAGTGAATAAGCTCTTTCTATTTTCTTTTACTCAAACCCTTCTTTTTACTTAAATCATAGGTTCAACCTGAATTTATCTGAAAACGTGAAGGAGGATTTGGTGAGATAGGTTCTGGATAAAGGGAAATGATCAAAGGTCCAACTGGGCTCAGTGCTTGGCCACAAAGATATCTGTTTCAATCATATTGGAAGCAGGGCAGTGCTGGATCAAAGACTCATCAGCAGTCTGGGATAGTCAAACTCTTTCTTCTTGATGGAGCAATGCAGCCAAACAGAAAACAACACAAAATTCAAGATAGTTCAAATCATTTGAGGATTTTCATATAACGGCCTTACCATTGAACATCAGCTGACACTGTGAGTTTAGTTTATTTTATTCATTCATGGGGTGTGGGCGTCGCTGGCTAGGCCAGCATTTAATGCCCATCTCTAATTGCCCTTGTTCAGAGGGCAGTTAAGAGTCAACCACATTGCTGTAGGTTTGGAGTCACATGTAGGCCAGACCAGGGAAGGATGGCAGATTTCCTTGCGGGCGTTCAATTCCTTCAGGGAAATGGAATGTTGGCTTTTATTTCAAGGGCAAGGGATGGGAATATAAGTGGAGGAAATTATGCCATAGTTGTATAAAACTCTGGTTAGACTCCATCTGCGTTCAGTTCTGGGCACCACACCATGGTTTAGGATTAGGTACAGCTTCACATATATAGGGCTGTATTATCTTGAGTACAGAGGATTAGGGGGAAATCTAATTAAGATACAAAATGATTAAAGGAGTTGATAGGAACAGTAGAAACTGGGTTCACTGTTGGGGAATCCAGAATAATGGGGCATAACCTTAAAATTAGAGTTAGGCTGTTCAGGGGTGAGGTCAGGAAGCAATTATTCACATGGTGAGGGGGGTGGGAATCTGGAAGTCTCTCCCAAGAAGCAATTGAGACTGGGGTCAGTTGAAAGTTTCATGGCTGAGAAGCTAGTTATATTAAGGTATACTATGTAGAATATAGATATATTATATAAAATAATGCAGATATATTAGATAAAAGGTAGGTATATTAAGTGTTATGGGATCAATGTGGATGGAAATATTTTAGATGCAGATCAGCTATAGTCTAATGGAATGGCAGAACAGGTTTGAATGGCTGAATGGCCTCCTCCTGTGGCTATGTTCTTCCTACGCAAGTTGCAAAAAAATGTTTTGGATTAGGGGAGAGCGGATTTTAGTAAAATAAGACAGGATTTGGCCAAGGTAGACTGGGAACAGCTACTTGTGGGGAAATCTACAGAGGAGCAGTGGGGGCTGTTCAAAAAGGAAATGGGGAGGGTACAGTCTCAACATGTTCCCTCTAGGGTGATAGGAAGGAGTAACAAGCCCAGAGAACCATGGATGACCAGAGATATTCAGGATACGATGAGAAGGAAAAGAGGCTTTTAGCAGGTACAAGGGATGCAAATCAATGGAGGCATTAGTGGAGTACAGAAAGTGCAGGGTGGAGTTTAAGAAAGCAATTAGCAGAGCAAAGAGGGGATATGAGAAAACGCTGGCTGGTATAAGTAGGGAAAATCCCAAGGTATTCTATAAGTATATCAATGGGAAGAGGATAACCAGGGAAAGAGTAGGGCCCATAAGGGACCAAGGGGGCAATCTATGGGTGGAGACAGAGGACGTTGCTAGAGTGTTGAATGAATTCTTCACATCTGTCTTCAGCCAAGAGAATGAGGATGAAGGTAACGAACTCAAGGAGAGAGACTACGAGGTTCTTAAGCAAATTGATATAGGGAGTGACAAGGTATTGGAGGTGTTGGCAGGCTTAAAAGTGGACAAATCTCCAGGTCTGGATGATTTGTGTCCCAGACTGCTGAGGGAGGCAAGGGAGGAGATCACAGGGGCTCTGACCCAAATTTTTAATTCCTCTCTGGCCACGGGGGAGGTGCCAGAGGACTGGAGAACAGCTAATGTGGTTCTGCTATTTAAGAAGGGTTGTAGAGATAAGCCAGGGAACTACAGGCCAGTGAGTCTCACGTCAGTGGTAGGGAAACTATGGAGAAAACTCTGAAGGAGAGTATCTATCTCCACTTGGAGAGGCAAGGTTTGATCAGGGATAGTCAGCATGGCTTTGTCAGAGGGAGGTCATGCCTAACAAATTTGAATTTTTTGAGGAGGTGACCAGGTGTGTAGATGAGAGTAGTGTAGTTGATATAGTTTATATGGATTTCAGCAAAGCCTTTGACAAGGTCCCACATGGGAGACTTATAAAGGAGGCAAATGCACACAGGATACAGGGTAATTTGATAAGGTGGATTCAAAATTGACTTAGTTGTAGGAGACAAAGGGTGATGACAGAAGGATGCTTTAGTGACTGGAAGCCAGTGTCCAGTGGCGTACCACAGAGATCTGTGCTGGGTCGCCTATTATTTGTCATTTATATAAAAGACATAGATGACTATGTTGGGGGGTAGGATTAGTAAATTTGCAGATGACACAATGATCGGCCGGGTGGTTAACAGTGAGGTTGACTGTCTTGGGCTACAGGAAGATATAGACGAGATGGTCAAATGGCAGATAAGTGGCAGATGGAATTTAAACCTGAAAAGTGTGAGGTGATACACTTTGGAAGGAGTAATTTGACAAGGAAGTATTCAATGAACGGCATGACACTAGGAAGTTCTGAGGAACAAAGGGACCTTGGCGTGTGTGTCCATAGATCTCTGAAGGCGGAGGGGCATGTTAGTGGGGTGGTGAAAAAGGCATATGGGACACTTGCCTTTATCAATGGAGGCATAGATTACAAAAGTAGGGAGGTCATGTTGGAGTTGTATAGAACCTTGGTGAGGCCACAGCTGGAGTACTGTGTGCAGTTCTGGTCGCCACATTATAGGAAGGATGTGATTGCAATGGAGGGGGTGCAGAGGAGATTCACCAGGATTTTGCCTGGGATGAAACATTTAAGTTATGGAGAGAGGTTGGATAGACTTGGGTTTTTTTTGTTGGAGCAGAGAAGACTGAGGGGCGACCTGATCGAGTTGTACAAGATTATGAGGGGCATGGACAGGGTGGATAGGGAGCAGCTGTTCACCTTAGTTGAAGGGTCAGTCACAAGGGGGCATAAGTTCAAGGTGAGGGGCAGGAGGTTTAGGGGGGATGTGAGGAAAAACTTTTTTACCCAGAGGGTGGTGAGGGTCTGGAATGCACTGCCTGGGAGGGTGGTGGAGGCGGGTTGCCTCACATCCTTTAAAAAGTACCTGGATGAGCACTTGACACATCATAACATTCAAGGCTATGGGGCCAAGTGCTGGTAAATGGGATTAGGTAGGTAGGTCAGATGTTTCTCACGTGTTGGTGCAGACTCGATGGGCCGAAGGGCCTGTTCTGCATTGTGTGATTCTGTGATTCTGTGATTCTGTGATTCTGTGTATTGGAAGCTATTTCTTCACTGAATATTCTCCTGCTTGTATATTGTCATGTCTATCGAGCAAAATATTGGCAGCTCTAAGTTATCACCTGCATGTCCCAACCTCTTTCACAACATGGCTCTCAAGCATTTAGCTTCCTGAGGTCCTATCAGCTGCGATTATTTTTGTGAACAGAATGTTCATTCGTGCCTTAAGCAGCTCTGTTCATTGCAGCAGAAGAAGCACAGTGGAAGTCCGTGCAGAGTCCTGCTGAGCACTGATGATAACTGTCTTGTTCCTTGTTTCTTATGATGCACACAGGCCATTGACAGTGTAGCTGAGTGAACTTTCTTGATAACACTTTTTCCTAACATGAACACACACCTGCAGTAGCTGAATTCTATCAAGACAGGTTCCAACATGAGCTACCAGACCTTCAACTCCCAGGCCAGGTGACCCCATATATAGTACAGTGTACCGTATAATATCTAATATTTGAGTCCACAACCACAATTATCATGACAGTAACCTATCAGAATTTTGTTTCCAAATTTACCTTCTCGGGATTTCTAACAGAAGTAGGAAGCTACAGTCCAGCAAAGGATTCTAATAGCAATGAATTAATGAACCTATGAATTCAAAGAAGACAAATTAAATTCTCAACATACAGCGGTATCAATTCTTTGATTAGCTAAAAGAAGAATCAGGAATTATTTAAAACAAAAACAAAAATACCTGGAAAAACTCAGCAGGTATGACAGCATCTGCGGAGAGGAACACAGTTAACGTTTTGAGTCCGTATGACTCTTCAACAGAACTAAGGAAAAATAGAAAAGAGGTGAAATATAAGCTGGTTTAAGGGGGGTGGGACAGGTAGAGCTGGATAGAGGGCCAGTGATAGCTGGAGATAGCCAAAAGATGTCACAGACAAAAGGTCAAAGAGGTGTTGAAGGTGGTGATAGTATCTAAGGAATGTGATAATAAAGGTACAGATAGCCCTAGTGAGGGTGGGGTGGGGGGAAGGGATCAAAATAGGCTAAAAGGCAAAGATAAAACAATGGATGGAAATACATTTAAAAATAATGGAAATAGGTGGGAAAAGAAAAATATATATAAATTATTGGAAAAAGGGGGATTGGAAAGGGGGTTGGGGATGGAGGAGAGAGTTCATGATCTAAAATTGTTGAACTCAATGTTAAGTCTGGAAGGCTGTAAAGTGCCTAGTCGGAAGATGAGGTGCTGTTCCTCCAGTTTGCGTTGAGCTTCACTGGAACATTGCAGCAGGCCAAGGACAGACATGTGGGCATGAGAGCAGGGTGGTGTGTTGAAATGGCAAGCGACAGGGAGGTCTGGGTCATGCTTGCGGACAGACCAAAGGTGTTCTGCAAAGCAGTCACACAGTCTACGTTTGGTCTCTCCAGTATAGAGGAAACTGCATTGGGAGCAGCGAATGCAGTAGACTAAATTGAGGGAAGTGCAAGTGAAAAGCTGCTTCACTTGAAAGGAGTGTTTGGGCCCTTGGACGGTGAGGAGAGGGGAAGTAAAGGGGCCCAAACACTCCTTCCAGGTTCAGCTTCATTAGAGGAAGCACAGCCGAGGAATATTGGGAAGGAATGGATTATTTATTAGCTGCAGTTCTCAGGGGCGGAATTTTCATCCTCGGGGTGTTGATCGCAGGGAAGGCCTGCACTGCCCAGTTAAATGTCTGATTGGCACTTAATATGGTGGATCTTCCCAATAAGAGGTGATGTGAAGCTCTCACCGGCTCTCCAGCCGCTGGGTGAGACCCCCACTACTTCAATTAACTACCTTCTCCTGTGTACAATGCCTGTGGAAGGCCAGGCAAAATCGGAATAGGCTAGAAAGGAAAAAGGTTTTTATTTGTGCATGATAATTTTCCTTATGGACTAAGTATGTTGTGTAACTTGCAAATGATAGTGCATGCAATTTTTCTTCTTATGGGAAGGATGATTTTTGAATGAATATCTTTGGGCATTGTGGCTTGCCACAGTCATGTGACCTCTGATGTTGTGATGTATAAATAAAGGTTTTTGGACAGTGTTACAGACATGAAAGAGAGGGAAAAACTGTATTGATTTCCTCTCTCCAGCTGTGCGTAAGCAAAGGTGTTTCAAATTATTTTTAAAGTATGCGGTGCGTGTTTTCCTAAGCCCTTGGTTTGTGTGACCCAATTTGCTAATAACCCGCAGCAAACTCATGTTATGATTAACTCAAAAGTTTTTTTCACATTCAAAACCTAGGGTGTGAGATTCTGCCAGCTTAACTCCTGGGGGTAACTCCCAGAACAAAGGACCAACCCTGCACTCATGTGACTTATAGCAGCCATCTTTTTGGCTCAGCAGTGAGTCAATTTTTACAAATGGCAAAAGAATAAAGTTCTGTATTTCTTTTCATCCCATGTGGAACCCAACAGCAGCAGCCATTTTATATATCTCACAGACACACAGCTTTCTCAATTGAATGAGTTAGTTCTCTTGTAGTCTGCCCACTGAATAAAACGCCCCCTGCAAATCAAGTTTCCCTTCATGGGTGGGCAAGAAGGAAGACAAGATTAGGCAGCATTCCCCACTGGAATTGCTCTCCCTGCTGACCAAACCTTGCACTGTAGCAATTGCTGTGAAGGTGATTCAGGAGCTGCCCATCACTTTCAGACACACGGAGCAGTTGGCGAACTGTATAACACGTACCACCTCCCTCAGCAATGGTGGTTCTAAATCCTTGTTGGTCCCATCACAAACCCCTTCAATGGTGGCAAGGAGCTGACTTTTCATCAAACGTACAATAACGTGCGGTTGTGGAACAGGCAGCCAATTGAAAGTTTAGCTCTGCAAAATTCAGACCAGAAACATAATGGAACAAGTAATTTATTTTGAAAGGACTCCCTGGCTCCATGAGCCCTCCCTAAAGGAAGATGGTGTTTCCTGTGGTAGAAACTAGGAAGCCATCCCTGTAAAATTCCTTTGTGTGTTATTTTTTTACAGAGTTATTAACCCATTGCCAATGAAGGGTTTGATGGATTTATTTTCAACCAGTTACTGACCAGATTATGATGGTGCACAAATGAGTTTTTACAGGGCCTTGCTAATGAATTCTGCTAAGCAGGAAACATTTAACACTAACACTGCCTTGTGTAGGGACTAGAAAGTTCATCTTCGTGGTCTCATTTCATCATTGAACCTGACAAGGAATCATGGGCTCATTAATCAAAACTATCATTAAATAGTTAATGTTTGCAGTAGCACTTTTACTTCACTTTATCCCAGGATATGCTTTTGTTTCTGAAACAAACAATTTTTAAAAATGATGCGATTTTATTCAACAGCTATTACCTGCTCAGCATCTTAAGAATGTGATTATTCAGCAGGCATCTTTTCACATTCCCCGAGGTGCAGGATGGTGTCAGAAGTGTATATTGATCGGAACTGTGGAACTGGGTCAGTGACCCTTTCAACATCTTAGGATTATGTTTCAAAAAATAAATTTCTAATGTTAAAACTTGCACTCTACTGAAATAAGCAAAGATCAATGCTTTGTACAAGAATATGGTCCCACACTATGCTAAGGCTCCATGTGATATAATATTAAATGTTATAAAGCCAAGGCTAGATAAGTTTATAATTCCTAATTAACAATAACAGTTGTATATTCAATAACTGTCGGCATTTATCCTTTATTTTGTAACTATACTTATATTTTTATATATATTTTTAAAAGTATTTAAAAAATAGACAAAAATTGCAATAGCATGCAATAGAGCGAGGCAGAAAAAGAAGCTGTAAATAACTAGGGAACCAGAGGCCAGATTTTCCCTTTTGTATTGGCTAGTTCAAGTTGGACCATTTCCCAACATTGGGATCCTGACTTCTGAAAGTCAACCCATTCACATGGTACTTTCATCTCCCAGAGTCCAGGGTGGGTTGCAGTGAGGGCTACCACCTCCCAAAGCAGGAGATGGCAACGGAGGCAAATGGAGGCAGATGGCTGGTAGGTTAGAAGTGTAGTGGGGCCCTCGGCAGCAGGTGGCGATGGTGGGGGAGAGCATTGAGCAGAGGAACTGGTCGGCCCCTGTGGGCCCCTCTTTCTGCAGGGAGCAGTGTCTTTGGCAAACAAAGGGGCGGATTTAGATGCCATGAGGAAAGGGAGAGAGAGCAACAAGGACTAGCCCAGGGCTTGTGAGTGGCAATGTGGTGAGAGCCTAGGCTATGAATATGTCAGTGTGAAAACCCTGATAGTGACTAAAGGGCCAGGAAGTGGAATTGGAGAACCAGTCAGGAGATGGAGCAGTTCAAGTCTGCCACAACATTGGGGGGCTGAAGCTACAAATAGGCCAGATATCAGTTGTGAGCGTTCACTGTAAATACTTTGCTCCCTGAAGTTCAGCTTTCCCTTGTGAGTTTGTGCAGCGTTGATGCCGGTGGAATACAGGAACCCTGTGTTTGTAACCTTTATGCAGTCTGTGTGCTTAAATCTCATGTTACAGAAGGCCCGTCTCCTTTTAGGGGACATTGACCATGTTCTCTACATGGTTGTTAGGGCCCTAGCCCTCGCCTCACCACTCTCATCAAACCCAGCCCACATCCCCATCCATGCTCCCTATGCATCCTCCATACCCACTCCATACTCCATGTATTCTCCATGCCCTCTGCCCCTCCATGTCCCCATGCCCTTCATGCATCCTCTATACCCACTCACCCAGTATCCAGTAGGTCTACTTTCAAAGGAAGAAGAGTGGGTCTAAGACTAGTGTCTTAAACTTAAATAAGGGCAACTATGAGGGCATGAAAGCTGAGCTAGCTGAAGTGATCTGGGATAATAGGCTAGGGGACAGATTAATTGAGAAGCAGTGGCAGACATTTAAGGGGATATTTCAGAATATTCAAAAAAAGTATATTCTTACTATAATGAAAAATTCGAAGGGGAAGATCAACCATCTGTGGTTAACTAAAGAAGGTAAGGAAATCATCAAACTTAAGGAAGAAGCGTATAACTGCGCAAAAATGAGTGGCTGGACAGATGATTGGTCAGAATTTAAAGAACAGCAGATAATGATTAAAAGGTTAATCAGGAGAAAGAAATTAGAGACTGAGAGGAAGCTGGATAGGAATGTAAAAATGGATAGCAAGAGTTTCTACCGGTATTTAAAAAGGAAAAGAGTAAGTAAAGTGATTGTTGGTCCTCCAGAAAGTGGCAGTGAAGGGTTAATAGTGGATAATAAGGAAATGGTGGAAGAAATAAACAAATATTTTGTTTCTGTGTTCACTATAGAGAATACAAAAAACATTCCAGTAATAGCTGTAAATCAGGGGGTGAATGGGAGAAAGGAACTTGGGCCAGAATCTTCGGGTCAGCGAGCAGGGAGGGCGCTTGCTGAAGTGTAAAATGACGCGCGGTGACGTCAGGCGTGCGTCATTTAGATTTTCAGTTCGGTGGGCGCTCACCGGAGTTGGCTGCACACCCACCAAACTGTCAAAGGCCTGTTAAGGCCATTTAAACAGCAATTAGAATAATTAACTGAGCTGCCTGTCCAGCCTTCAGGTTGCTGGGCAGGCGAAGAGCCCAGGCGGCCTTTGCATTTATCATGAAACCTCACCCACGGACGGGATGAAGTTTCATGAAGGTTTTTAAACTTTAATAAAAATTTTCAATAAAATTCATGGACATGTCCCAGCTCGTGTGACACTGTCACGTGAGGGGACTTGCCCTAATTTTTTTTCCCCTGTATTTAAATGTTTAAATATCAAACTGAACTTCCTGAGGTAGCTCTGCATGCACGAAAGAGCGCAGGCCCCGACTCAGCCTACTTCCCCCGCCCACACAGGGAGTGCTCAGCGCTTAATTGGCCCACCCACATAAAATGGCGGCGCACAGCCGATTGCAGGCAGCGATCGACTACACACCCGCCCGCACCCACTCCTGCCCAACCACCCACCCACCCCGCTGATGGGGAGAAATTCCTCCCCCTGGTGAAATTGAAATCACTAGGGAAATGGTACTGAGAAAACTGACGGAGCTGTGGGCTGGCAAGTCTCCGGGTCCCGAGTGACTACATCCTGGGGTCTTACAAGATGTGGCTGATGAGGTAGTCAATGCGCTTGTGTTAATTTTCCAAAATTTGCTGGATTCTGGAAAGGTTCCATCAGCTTGGAAGGTAGTAAATATAACCCTTATATTCAAGAAGGGAATGAGGCAGAAAATAGGAAACTATAGGCCAGTTAGCTTGATGTTTGTCATGGGGAAGGTATTAGAATTAGTCATTAAGAAGGTTAGAGCTGGGCATTAAGAAAAGCTCAAGGTAATAGGGAAGAGTCAGCATGGTTTTGTGAAAGGAAAATCATGGGCAGGATCTTCCCCCCATCAGGGGGGTTGTGCGGGAGTGGGCATGAGCGGGCGGGTTCCCAATTGGCGCCCCCATTTTACGTGGGCGGGCAAATTAAGGCCCCGCCCAGCGTGACGTCTGCCAGGAAGCATGCGAATGAGGGCATTGATCTCCCTGAGGCAGACTAGATTTGTTATGAGAAATTTAAATAAAGAAAAAAAAATTCAGACAAGTCCCCTCATGTGACAGTGTCAGATGAGCTGGGACATGCCAATGAATTTTAATTAAAAATGTATTTGATTTATAAATCCTTCATGAAACTCCCAACTCTGGTGCGAGCCCACCGAACTGAAGATTGGAATAATGCATGGTTATGTTGGGATGCGCGCCCAACATCACCACACGTTATTTTATGCATCAGTGACCGGGGCCTGCCCCCACACGCCGACCAGAAGATTCAGGCCATGCTGTTGTGGGTAACATATTAACATGGGTAGAAGATTATCTGGCTGGCAGAAAGCAGAGAGTATGCATAAATGGGTATTTTTCTGATTGGCAGGATGTGACGAGTGGAGTCCCACAAGGGTCTGTACTGGGATCGCAACTTCTTACGATTTACATCAATGACTTAGATAAGGGGAGTGCAGACATGGTAGCTAAATTTGCAGATGACTCAAAGATAGGTAGGAAAGTATGTTGTGAAGAGGACATAAGGAGATTGCAGACTGAAATAGATAGGCTGAGTGAGTGGCCAAATATCAGGCAAATGGAGTTTAATGTGGAAAAATGAAAAATTGTTCACTTTGGCAGGAAGAACAAAAAGCAAGGTATTACTTAAATGGAGAAAGGCTACATAATGCTCAGGTGCAGAGGGATCGAGGTGTTCTAGTACATGAGTCACAAAAAGTTAGTATGTAGTACAGCAAATAATTAATCAGGCTAATGGAATGCTATCCTTTATTACGAGAGGAATTGAATATATACATAATGATGTTATGCTTCAGTTATACAGGGCATTGGTGAGACTGCACCTTGAATACCATGTGCAGTTTTGGTCTCTTTGTTTAAAGAAGGATGTAAATGCATTGGAGGTGGTTCAGAGGAGGTTTACTAGATTGATACCTGGAATGAGTGGGTTGTCTGATGGGGAAAGGCTGGCCAGACTGGTACCCCTTTGGATGGGGCCTTGTGCCCTTTGAGTGAGGCCAGGCACCCTTTTCGATTGTTAAGAGTAGATGTAAATGTGCATAAAAGTGTATAAGTTTTGTGGAACTGTCAGGCTGTTGAATCATTTAAACTCCCTACCCTTTAATTTTTTTGAAGGAAGGAAAAACAGCCTGCAATTGAATAAATTGGTGCATGCAATTTTAATAGCTATTTGTTGATTTAAGCCTGAGGACCATCATTATAGGGCTGGTGCTGCTTGATTGCTTCCACAACCTATCATTATCACAGCGGGTGTCTTGTAAGTTCACAATTTGATTGAGAGTTCCAAGTGGTTATAAAGAGATTTGTTGTCTTTGATATGGGGATATGGTACAAATGTTTGTTTTATAAGGGATTACGTGCTTAAAGGGAATTAGATGTATCGCATGGCCTTTTATAGATGAGAGTGTTTTTTTAAACTATATTAAAGTCTGTAATAAACACTTAGAACTTCATTTTATTTCTCCTCAGCATGGTTCCTGAGGCCCGCCCATGGTGGATACTGGATGAGTTGGCATTGAAGGTGTTAGGGGAAATGGTGATATTTGGGGGGCATGGATTGGCATGAATTGGTACTAAGTTGGCATGGGTCGATCAAGGGCTATAGAGATGAGTGGGGCATCATGGGTTGGCATTAAGTTGACACTAAATTGGCCAGGAAGGAATGAGGTCACTTATGGTCGTGGTTTATAGGCCCCCTAACAGTAACCTTATTGCAGGAGAAGGTATACAGGAAGGAATAATGGGAGCTTGTGAGAAAGGCATGGTGATAATTATGGGTGATTTTAATCTACACATAGATTGGATAAATCAGATTGGCAAAGGTAGCCTGGAAGATGAGTTCATAGAGTGTTTTTGGGACAGTTTCTTGGAACAGCACATTTTAGCACCAACCAGTGAGCAATCTTGCAGTCTTTATTGGGTCTGGTATTGTACAATGAGACAGGGTTAATTAATGACCTTATAATGAAGGTGCCCCTAGATGGCAGTGATCATAATATGATTGAATTTCACATTCAATTTGAGGGAGAGAGGAGTGGATCTAAAACTAATGTTTTAATCTTAAATAAGGGTAATTATGAGGTCATGAAGACAGGGCTGGCTAAAGTGAACTGGGAAATTAGGTTAAAGGGTAGGTCAGTAGAGAAGCAGTGGCAGACATTTAAGGGGATATTTCAGAATACTCAGAAAATATACATGCCAGTGAAAAAGAAAGATTCTCAGGGAAGGACACACCACCTGTGACTAACTAAGGAAGTTAAAGATGGTATCAAATTGAAAGAAAAAGTAGATAATTCCACACAGTTGAGTGGCAGGTCAGAAGATTGGACAGAATATAAAGAACAGCAGAGAATGACTAAAAGATTGATAAAGAAGCAGAAATTAGAGTGCGAGAGAAAGCTAGCTAGAAATATAATTTTAAAAAATTATTCATTCGTGGGATGTGGGCACCGCTGGCTGGGCCAGCATTTATTGCCCATCCCTAATTGCCCCTTGAGAAGGTGGTGATGAGCTGACTTCTTGAACCGCTGCAGTCCATGTGGTGTAGGTACACCCACAGTGCTGTTAGGAAGGGAGTTCCAGGATTTTGACCCAGCGACAGTGAAGGAACGGTGATATATTCCCAAGTGAGGATGGTGAGTGACTTGGAGGGGAACTTCCAAGTGGGGGTGTTCCCATCTATCTGCCGCCCTTGTCCTTCTAGGTGGTAGTGGTTGTGGGTTTGGAAGGTGCTGTCGAAGGAGCCTTGGTGAATTCCTGCAGTGCATCTTGTAGATGGTACACACACTGCTGCTACTGTGTGTCGGTGGTGGAGGGAGTGAATATTTGTGAATATGGTGTCAATCTTGTGGGCTGCTTTGTCTTGGATGTTGTCCAGCTTCTTGAGTGCTGTGGGAGCTGCACCGATTCACGCAAGTGGGGAGTATTCCATCACACTCCTGACTTGTGCCTTGGTGGACAGGCTTTGGGGAGTCAGGAGGTGAATTACTCACTGCAGGATTCCCAGCCTCTGACCTGCTCTTATAGCCACAGCATTGTTGTAAATGGACACAGCCTGATTCAGTATCTGAGGAGTCGGGAATGGTGCTGAACATTGTGCAACCATCAGCGAACATCCCCACTTCTGACCTTCTAATGGAAGGAAGGTCATTGATGAAGCAGCTAAAGATGGTTGGGCCGAGGACACTACCCTGAGGAACTCCTGCAGTGATGTCCTGGGGCTGAGATGACTGACCTCCAACATCAACAACCATCATCCTTTGTGCTAGGTATGACTCCAACCAGCGAAGAGTTTTCCCTCTGATTCCCATTGACTCCATAAAAGCAAAATACTGAGGATACTGGAAATCTGAAACAAAAACAAAAAAAGCTTGAAAATATCAGCAGGTCTGACAGTACCTGTGGAGAGAAAGAAAGTCTTTCCACAGATACTGTCAGACCTGCTGAGTTTTTCCAACAATTTTTGCTTTTGTCCCATTGACTCCAGTTTTGCTAGGGCTCCTTGATGCCACACTCAGTCAAATGCTGCCTTGGTGTCAAGTGAAGTCACTCTCACCTCACCTCAGGCCTTCAGCTCTTTTGTCCATGTTTGAACCAAGGCTGCATTGAGGTCAGGAGCTAAGTGGAGTTGGTGGAACCCAAACTGGACATCAGTAAGCAGGTTATTGCTAAGCAAGTGCCATTTGATAGCACTGTTGATGACCCCTTCCATTACTTTACTGATGATCAAGAGTAGACTAATGGGATGGTAACCGGCCGGTTGGATTTGTCCTGCTTTTTGTGTACAGGTCATACTGTGGCAATTTTCCACATAGCCGGG
Source organism: Cetorhinus maximus (assembly GCF_964194155.1). Taxonomy (NCBI): domain Eukaryota; kingdom Metazoa; phylum Chordata; class Chondrichthyes; order Lamniformes; family Cetorhinidae; genus Cetorhinus; species Cetorhinus maximus. The sequence continues at coordinate 143,636,602 of NC_135888.1, read as the reverse complement.
TAGATGCCAGTGTTGTAGCTGTACTCGGACAGCTTGGCTAGGGGAGCGGCAAGTTCTGGAGCACAAGTCTTCAGTACTATTGCCAGAATATTGTCAGGGTCCATCGCCTTTGCAGTATCCAGTGCCTTCAGCTGTTTCTTGTTATCATGTGGAGTGAATCGAATTGGCTGAAGAATGGCATCTGTGATCTTGGTATTTAAAAAGGTCAAGAGTAAGTAAAGCGAGCATTGGTCTTCTGGAGAGTGAGAATGGGGAATCGATAGCTGAGAATAAGGAAATGGTGGATGAATTAAACAAATATTTTGCATCTGTCTTCACTGTAGAGATACAAGTAACATCCCATAAAGAGTTGTAAATAAAGAGGTGAAAGGGAGGGAGAAACTTCAAAGAATTCCAATCACCAGGGAAAAGGGACTGACAAAATTATTATAACTAAAAGCTGACAAGTCCCCAGATCCAGATGGACTTCATCTTAGGGCCTTAAAAGAAGTGACTGCTGAGATAGTAGATGCATTGGTTTTAATTTTTGAAAGTTCCCTACCTTCTGAAAAGATCCCATCAGATTGGAAAATGGTGAATATAACACCTCTATTCAAGAAAGGAGGGAGACAGAAAGCAGGAAACCACAGGCCAGTTAGTTTAACAATGTCGTAGAGAAATTGCTGAAATCTATTATTAAGGAGGTTATAGTGGAACACTTAGAAAATTTCAATGCAACCAGACAGAAGCAACATGGTTTTGTGAAAGGGAAATCATGTTTGACTAATCGATCGGAGTTATTTGAGGAAGTAACAAGCAGGATCCTGTGGATGTGCTGTAATTAAATTTCCAGAAGGCATTTGACAAGGTGCCACATCAAAGTCTACTACACAAAATAAATGTTCATGGTGTAGGGGGTAGCATATTAGGATGGATGGAGGATTGGCTAATTAACACAAAACAGAGAGCAGGCATGAATGGGTCATTTTTAGGTAGCAAGCTGTGAGGCGTGGAGTGCCACAGGGTTAAGTGCTGGGGCCTCAGCTATTTACAATTGATATCAATGATTTGGATTAAGAGACCAAATGTATGGTTGCAAAATTTACTGCTGACACAAATATAGGTCGGAAAGTAAGCTATGAAGAGGACATAAGAAATCTGCAAAGGGACATAGGCAGGTTAAGTGAGTGGGTAAAATTTGGCAGATGGAGTTTAATGTGGGAAAATGTGAACTTGTCCACTTTGGCAGGAAGAATAGAAAAGCAGCAAATTATTTAAATAGAGAGGGAGAGACTGCAGAACTCTGAGGTACAGAGGGATCTGGGTGGCTTGATACATGCATCAGGAAAAGTAAGTATGCAGGTACAGCAAGTGATTAGGAAGGCAAAGGGAATGTTGTTGTTTATTGCAAGGAGAATGGAATACAAAAGTAGGTTCTGTTGAAGGGTCATGAGGACTCAAAACGTCAACTCTTTTCTTCTCCGCCGATGCTGCCAGGCCTGCTGAGTTTTTCCAGGTAATTCTGTTTTTGTTTTGGATTTCCAGCATCCACAGTTTTTTGTTTTTATTACAAAAGTAGGGATGTTTTGCTACAGTTATACAGGGAATTGGTGAGACCACACCCGGAATACCATGTACAGTTTTAGTCACCTTATTTAAAAACAGATATAAACGCATACAAAGCAGTTCAGGGAAGCTTTGCTTGACTGATACCTGGGATGAGGAAGTTATCCTATGAGGAAAGGTTGAACAAGCTGGGCCTGTATCTATTGAAGTTTAGAAGAATGAGGGTTGATCATATTGAAACATATAAGATCCTGTGAGGACTTGACAGAGTGGATACTGAAAGGACATTTCCTCTTGTGGGAGACACTTGAACCAGGGAACACCTTATAAAAATAATGGGTCACCCATTTAAGATGGAGATGAGAAGAAATGTTTTCTCTCAGGGTTCTGAATCCTTGGAACCCTCTTCCTCAGGGAGCAGTTGAGACAGGGTCATTGAATATTTTTAAGGTGGGGTAGATAGATTTTTGAAAAACAAGGGAATCAAAGCTTATTGGAAGTAGACAAAATGTGGAGTTGAGGCCACAATCAGATCAGCCATGATTTATTGAATGGCAGAGCAGGCTCAAGGGGCTGAATGGCCTACTCCTGTTCCCATTTCGTATATTTGTATGTGTGTATGAGGAACAATGGGGGTGGGTAGAGGGCATGAGGTATCGTGGGGCAATGGGGGAGTGGTGGGGGCATGAAGTGGCATGGATGTGGCATGGGAAGTGTGTGGGAGGGTGAGGGGTGAGGGTGAGAAGGCTGTTTTTGTTTACTGTTTTTACGACAACTAGATGTTGTCCTGGAGCATCAACGTGGGGCTTTTAAACAGCCCACCTCGCCAATCAACAGCCCCTATCGCTGCTTCTGCACTGTTTTCAGGGTTGGTGGGCCTGACTCGAGTTAGCATTCGCCTCTCCCCCCTCGCCCCGAACAAAAATCCAAATATTCAGGGCACTTTTTCCAGAGTCAAGTTTGTGGAATCAGGAATTTTCTAGACTCTGTAGATGGTAAATGCCGAGCTGCTCAAATCCCAGAGGGAAACTTGAAACAACTTCCAAAATGGATTTTGCAATTTATATAGTATGGAGAGCGGTTCTGAAATCAGGAAATGACGTCCCCGACTATGTAATAATTTTATAGTAAAGTAAACATTTATTAAAAGAAAAAAGAAAAAAACAAGTAAAACAAAATTACACTTAAACACATGAATAGCTTCTCACAGGAAACAGTCCTTTAAAACAATTCCACAAATCTTAACTTCACTACCCTCAGAGCTACCCTTCCCCTTTTCTGTTCAACAACTCTCCTTAAATATTTTAGAATCTATAGAAGTCCAGTATTTTTTACCACACTGGGATCCTTGGGGTGTCCTCTGAGGCTGACAGCAACTGATTCTTTCAGTCTGACCTTGTTCACACTGTCTTTAGGGAGTTCTGACCAGCTATCCTATTGTCTTCTGGGAGGCCTAAGCAGTTACAGCCTCACATAGGCTTCAGTATTTCCTTAAATGCATTCCTTCCCTTTGATCTCACTATTAACTCAACCAATCTCTTCAGAAATGCTTTCTTCCCAGAGTTGATTAAATTGTTCTTTACTTTAGCTCTTAGACTTGTAAAAACAAACTTATTTCCTTACAGCTTTTTACAACCTGCATAGACCCTCTTTGAACTAAACCAACTCAATTCAAATCTATTCCTGTTATTGCTTTATGTAAAACTCTGATTGAAGTTCCTCTTGGTTCATTAACATGTCAAAACCACTGTTGGCTTTAGACCCTTGCAGTCACTCTAGTTTTTAGAGCAGGGAGCAGACTCGGAGGGAGGAGCACCGGAGCAGTGAGTATAAATCTAACTTACCTCGGGGATTCACAGGCCTTGTCTCCAGGGAGCAGACTCGGAGGGAGGAGCACCAGAGCGGTGAATATAAATCTAGCTTACCTTGGGGATTCACGGCCTTGTCTCTAGGGAGCAGACTCGGAGGGAGGAGCACCGGAGCGGTGAATATAAATCTAGCTTACCTCGGGGATTCACGCCCTTGTCTCCGGGGAGCAGTCTCGGAGGAAGGAGCACCGGAGCGGTGAGTATAAATCTGGCTTACCTCGGGGATTTGTGGCCTTGTCTCCAGGGAGCAGACTCGGAGGGAGGAGCACTGGAGTGGTGACCTCGGGGCACAGAGTAACTGAAGCCAAAACTGATAAAGTGACGTCACAGGAAAGGTGTGACCTGATTAGTTGGTAGGAAATCTGCACCAAATTTGAAAAAAAAAACACTGCAAAACTAATTAATAAATTAATTATCTAAGTCGAGATGGCTGGGCAGGTGATGTGCTGTAGCTGTATGATGTGGGAGCTGGCAGATCCCATTGCGAGCCACAGTGACCACATATGCAGCAAGTGTTGGTTGCTGGAGGAACTCCGGCTCAGGATTGATGAGCTGGAGTCCAAGCTCCGGACGGTGCGGCACATCCGGGAGGGGGAGAGTTACCTGGACGCTTTGTTTCAGGAGGCGGTCATACCCGGTAGATTAAGTACCTCAAATTCGGTCAGTGGTCAGGGTCAGCAGAGTGTGACTGCAAGTGAGGCAGGTAGAGGGATCCTGTGTTCAGGAACAGAGGAGCCTCAGCTCTTGACCTTGTCGAACAGGTACGAGGTACTTGCTCCCTGCGTGGATGAGGAACAGGGCTGTAGGGAGGATGAGCTAGCTGACCACAGCACCATGGCACAGGAGGCCATTCAATAGGGGGGAACAAAAAGACAAGTGGTAGTTGTAGGGGATTCTATAATTAGGGGAATTGATAGCATCCTTTGTAAGCAGGATCGAGAGTCCCACATGGTATGTTGCCTGCCCGGTGCCAGGGTGAGGGACATCTCTGAGCAGCTTGAAAGGATATTGGAGAGGGAGGAGGAGGATCCACGTCGGGACAAATAACACAGGTAAGACTAGGAAAGAGGACCTGTTTGGGGATTATCAGGAACTAGGAACTAAATTAAAGAACAGGTCCTCAAGGGTTATAATCTCCGGATTACTACCCGAGCCATGTGCAAATTGGCATAGGGACGCGAGAATAAGGGAAGTAAACACGTGGCTAAAGGGGTGGTGCGGGAAAGTGGGGTTCCATTTCGTGGGGCACTGGCATCAGTATTAGAACAGGAGTGATCTGTACCCTTGGGATGGTCTCCACCTGAACCGATCTGGGACCAATGTTCTAGTGAAAAGGGTAAATAGGGTGGTCAACAGGACTTTAAACTAGAAAGTGGGGGAGGGGGCGAGAGAAGGGTAAAACTCCAGGAAGTATGACTAATGGGAAACAAAGCAGCAGGTTAGTGTGTGGGGGGGTGGATTCAGCATCATGGAAAATTATGAAAAAACTGAAAAGAAAGGAGAGCCCAGGAGAGGCTATTAAAGTCTCCAGAACATAAAATAGGACAGAGTGTTTGGAAAGAGCTAGGAATCTAACTTCAACCACATCAGATAAAGGGACGACAATGAGAAAGGGGACGGGAAATACGGGACTGAAGGTGTTTTATCTGAATGCACGTAGTATACGAAATAAGGTAAATGAGCTTGTGGCGCAGCTTGAAATTGGCAGGTATGATGTGGTGGGCATCACGGAGACATGGCTGCAAGGGGATCAGGACTGGGAGCTAAATATCCAAGGATATACATCCTATCGAAAAGATAGGCAGGCAGAGGGGGTGGGGTTGCTTTGTTAGTAAGAAATGAAATTAAATCGATAGCAAGAAACGACTTAGGGTCAGATGATGTAGAATCTGTGTGGGGAGAATTGAGGAACCGCAAAGGTAAAAAAACCATAATGGGAGTTATGTACATGTCTCCGAACAGTAGTCAGGATGTGGGGCACAAGATACACCAGGAGATAGAAAAGGCGTGTAAGAAAGGCAAGGTTACAGTGATCATGGGGGATTTCAATATGCAGGTAGACTGGGAAAATCAGCTTGGTAGTGGATCTCAGGAAAAGGAATTTGTGGAATGTCTACAAGATGGCTTTTTGGAGCAGCTTGTGGTGGAGCCCACTAGGGAACAGGCAATTCTAGATTTAGTGATGTGTAATGAGGCAGATTTGATAAGGGAGCTTAAGGTGAAGGAACCCTGAGGAGGAAGTGACCATAATATGATAGAATTTACCCTGCAATTTGAGAGGAAAAAGCTGGAATCAGATGTAATGGTATTACAGTTGAATAAAGGCAACTACAGAGGCATGAGGGAGGAGCTGGCCAGAATTGACTGGGAGATGAGCCTAGCAGGAAAGACAGTGGAACAGCAATGGCAGGAGTTTCTGGGAGTAATTTGGGAGGCACAACAAAAATTCATCCCTAGGAAGAAGAAGCATACTAAAGGGAGGACGAGGCAACCATGGCTGACAAGGGAAGTCAGGGACAGCATAAAAGCTAAAGAGAAAACATACAATGCGGCAAAGAGCAGAGGGGAGCCAGGGGATTGGGAAGCCTACAAAGACCAACAGAGGACAACTAAAAAAGAAATAAGGAGGGAGACGATTAAATGTGAGAGTAAGCTAGCCAGTAATATAAAAGAAGATTGCAAGAGTTTTTTTTAGATATATAATGGATAAGAGAGAGGCAAAAGTGGTTATTGGACCGCTGGAAAATGATGCTGGAGAAGTAGTAGTGGGGAACAAAGAAATGACGGAAGAACTGAATAGGTACTTTGTGTCAGTCTTCACGGTGGAAGACATGAGTAACATCCCCAATGTTCAAGAGAGTCGGGGGACAGAGGTGAGTATGGTGGCCATTACCAAGGAGAAGGTGCTAGGAAAACTGAAAGGTCTGAAGGTGGATAAATCACCTGGATCAGATGGATTATACCCCAGAGTTCTGAAAGAGATAGCTGAAGAGATAGTGGAGGCGTTGGGGTGATCTTTCAGGAATCACTGGAGTCAGGGAGGGTCCCAGAGGACTGGAAAATCGCTAATGTCACCCCTGTTTAAGAAGGGAGTGAGGCAAAAGATGGGAAATTACAGGCCGATTAGCCTGACCTCGGTCGTTGGTAAGATTTTAGAATCCATTATTAAGGATGAAATTTCAGAATACTTGGAAGTGCATGGTAAAATAGGGCAAAGTCAGCATAGTTTCATCAGGGGGAGGTCATGCCTGACAAATCTGTTAGAATTCTTTGAGGAGGTAACGAGCAGATTAGACAAAGGAGAGCCAATGGATGTTATCTACTTGGACTTCCAGAAGGCCTTTGACAAGGTGTCGCACAGGAGGCTTCTCAGTAAGATAAGAGCCCATGGTGTTAGAGGCAAGGTAATAGCATGGATAGAAGATTGGCTGTCTGGCAGGAGGCATGAGGGTGGGGATAAGGGGGTCCTTCTCAGGATGGCAGCCGGTGACTAGTGGAGTTCCGCAGGGGTCAGTGTTGGGACCACAACTTTTCACTTTATACATTAATGATCTAGATGAAGGAACTGAGGACATTCTGGCTAAGTTTGCAGATGATACAATGATAGGTGGACGGACAGGTAGTATTGAGGAGGCGGGGAGGTTAGGAGAATGGGCAAAGAAGTGGCAGATGGAATACAGTGTGAGGTCATGCACTTTGGTAGGATGAATAGAGGCATAGGCTATTTTCTAACTGGGGAGAGAATTCAGTAATCTGGAGTGCAAAGGGACTTGGGAGTCCTAGTCCAAGATTCTCTTAATGTTAACTTGCAGGTTGAGTCGGTAGTTAGGAAGGCAAATGCAATGTTGGCATTTATATCGAGAGGACTAGAATATAAAAGCAGGGATGTGCTACTGAGGCTTTATAAGGCTCTGGTCAGACCACATTTAGAATATTGTGAGCAATTTTGGGCCCCGTATCTCAGGAAGGATGTGCTGGCCCTGGAGAGGGTCCAGAGGAGTTTCACAAGAATGATCCCAGGAGTGAAAGGCTTAACATATGAGGAACGTTTGAGGACTCTGGGTCTATACTCGATGGAGTTTAGAAGGATGAGGGGGGATCTGACTGAAACTTACAGAATACTGAAAGGCCTGGATAGAGTGGACGTGGGGAAGATGTTTCCATTAGTAAGAGAGACTAGGACCCGAGGGAAGACCTTTTAGAAGAGAGATGAGGAGAAACTTCTTTAGCCAGAGAGTGGTGAATCTATGGAATTCATTGCCACAGAAGGCTGTAGAGGCCAGGTCATTGAGTGTATTTAAGACAGAGATAGATAGGTTCTTGATTGGTAAGGGGATCAAAGGTTACGGGGAGAAGGCGGGAGAATGGGGTTGAGAAACTTATCAGCCATGATTGAATGGCGGAGCAGACTTGATGGGCCGAATGGTAATATGTCTTATGGTCTTATGATCTTATTAATCGTGACTTCCAGTATTTACGAAAATATGCCAGGGTTATTACCAGAAGAAAAATGTTACAGTTTCTTGTTTTCTTGACATTGACTCAGGAGCAAAAATTTGGCTTCAAATGTCCTTCATCTGTTCAGGTTTTTCTCAGAAGCTGAACAGATCTCTGGACTCTAAATCAATGTAAAGATCAAAACACAGTATCCAAATGACCCATTAAAATCAAATTCCCAGTACTTTTTAATGCAGAAAAGCACAGTATCCACTGAATGAAATACCCTAATGCATGTGAACACTTACACAATGCCAGTCAATTTGTTGGTTACTGAACCGTATTGCCTATCCCCTCATTGAAAACATATTTAAATAATAATACACAATTTCACTGAAATTTGCAAGAACTTTTAAACTTACCTGTCAAAAGGTTGCCACAAGGTTCATGAATTGATTTATGTGATTTGGTTCCAACAGCCTTCAGGAATCTCCTGTCTTAATAAAAATACCAATGTGACGGAACATTGCACTGGCCACAGGCAATCTCAAAGTCACTTAACATAACCATCAGGTCACAAACCTACACATTTCTCGGCCTGGGGAGAATGGTGTTCGTTAGTGTCTGTTGGGAAAGCCACGGTGGGCATAAAATTCCTGCCCTGCGCGCCTCCTCTTTAGGAAGCCCAATGTGGGTTCACTTAACATCGAAAGGGAATTTATAAAATATATATTCTTTCATGGGATGTGTGCCTCAGTGACAAGGCCACAATTTGTTAACCATCCCTCATTGCCCTTGAACTGAGTGGCTTGCTGAGCTATTTGCGAGAGCAGTTAAGAGTTACCCACATTGCTGTGGGTCTGGAGTCACATGTAGGCCAGACCGGGTCAGGGTAACAGGTTACCTGCCCTAAATTAAGGATACAGATGGGTTTTTATGAGAACAGGTGATAGTTTCATGGCCACCATTACTGAGACTAGCTTTCAATACAAGATTTTTTTTATTATCATTAATTAATGGAAATTAAGTTCCACCAGCTGCTGTGGTGTGATTTGAATTAACCGGGGCCTGTGGGTTACTAATCCATTGACATTATGATTTTGCCACCGTGTCCTCTTCATCAAACGCAGATATTGGCTGTGGCACAGTTGATAGCACGCTTGCATCTGGATAGAATCTTGTGGGTTTTACTCCACTCCAGGTCCTGAGCTTACACATGAACAGGGGAGACACCTCATCCTGAGTGAGACACAGCCAGAGTGAGTGTGGGTATTGGCAGTTTGGTGCACAGTGGAAATCCGGTGCAGAGGGGAAGAGGTGCTCTTTGCATTTGTTCTTTGCTATCCAACTTCTTAAATCTTCAGAGAGTGGTCTTGCCCTGCTGCAGCAGTAGAGGCTACAAGGGAAAGGAATGCCTGGTCAGCAGTGGGTAAGGTCGGGTAAGTGTTTATTACCTTTATTGCTTATAGTTTAAGGTCTTTTTTGTGGATTATAGTTTATATATTCTGTAGTAACAAGGGCCAGAAAAGAAGTGCCCTAGAGTAATTGATTTAAAAGGTTTAATTTAAAGGGATAAGTCAAGGTAGGAGAGCTCAAAGCCATGGTGTAATCATCATGCTCCATGCGGGAGGCCAGGAACATTTCCAGTGCTGGAACGGCGGCTGGGGATACTGTGGAGCATTCACGAGTCTGAGAACATCATGGATAGCATGTTCAGAGAGGTGGTCACACCACAGTTGAAGGGACTTGAGGAAGGAAGGGAATGGGTGACCAACAGGCGGTCCAAGAGAAACAGGCAGGTAGTTCAGGAGTCCCCTGGGGTCCCGCTCACAAATCGGTATTCTGTTTTGGAGGCTGATGAGGGCGATGGTTCCTCCAGGGAGTGCAGACAGAGCCAAGCTTCTGGCACCACAAGCAGCCTGTCTGTACAGGAGGGGAGGAAGGGAGGAAGAGCAATAGTAATAGGGGATTCTATAGTCAGGGGAACAGATAGGCGCTACTGTGGCCGTCAATGTGACTCCAGGATGGTGTGCTGCCTCCCTGGTGCCAGGGTCCGGGATGTCACTGAATGGCTGCAGGGCATCCTGAAGGGGGAGGGTGATAAGGCAGAGGTCATGGTACATGTTGGTACCTATGACATAGGTAGAAAGAGTGATGAGGTCTTGCATCAAGAATTCAGGGAGTTAGACAGTGGACTAAAAAGCAGGACCTCTCGGGTTGTAATCTCTGGATTACTCCCAGTGCCATGTGCTAACGAGCTCAGAAATAGGAGAATAGCGCAGATGAATATGTGGCTTAAGAGTTGGTGCAGGAGGGAGGGTTTTAGAATCCTGGATCACTGGGACTGTTTCTGGGGAAGGTGGGACCTGTACAAGTGGGACGGTCCACATCTGAACCAGAGTGGGACTAACATCCTTGCGGGCGGGTTTGCTAGTGCTGTTGGGAGGAGTTTAAACTAATTTGGCAGGGGAAGGGGACACAGAATGTTAGCAGAATAGGGAAACATCATAATACAGTAAAACAACCAAGTCAGAGGGAGCACAGCTGCATTAAGCTTCAAGGGAGTAAGGCAAGGCTGGATGGCCTCTACTTTAATGCCAGGAGTATTACAGGTAAAACAGATGAGTTAAGGGTGAGGATTGACATGTGGAATTGTGATATTGTAGCCATCACTGAGACGTGGTTGAGGGAAGGGTAGGATTAGCAGCTCAACATTCCGGGATATAGAATCTTCAGGCAAGACAGGGGAGGGGGTAAAAGAGGAGGAGACGTTGCATTATTAGTTAAGGAGTCAGTTACTGCAGTAAGGAGAGATGATATCTTGGAGGGGGCATCGAATGAAGCTTTGTGGGTAGAGCTTAGGAATAAAAAAGGGGCAGCCACATTATTAGGTGTTTATTATAGACCCCCAGATAGTCAGCGGGAAATTGAGGAGCAAATATGTGCACAATTTGCGGAAGTGTGTAAAAACAATAACAATAGGGTAATTATATTCAGTGATTTCAACTTTCCCAACATTAATTGGGATAGACATAGTGTTAAGGGCTTGGATGGAGTGGATTTCTTGAAATGTGTACAGGAGAACTTTGTAGGTCAATATGTACAGGGCCCAACAAGGGACAGAGCAGTGCTGGACCTAATTCTGGGGAATGAAGCCGGACAGGTGGCTGAGGTGGTGGTGGGCGAGCATTTTAGTGATAGCGACCACAACATGGTACAGTTTAAGTTTGTTATGGACAAAGAAATAGTCAAGCTGCAAAAAAATGTTTTGGATTGGGGGAGAGTGGATTTTAGTAAAATAAGGCAGGATCTGGCCAAGATAGATTGGGAACATCTACTTGTGGGGAAATCTACAGAGGAGCAGTGGGGGGTGTTCACGAAGGAAATGGGGAGGGTACAGGCTCAACATGTTTCCTCTAGGTTGATAGGAAGGAGTAACAAGCCCAGAGAACCATGGATGACCAGAGATATTCAGGTTACAATGAGAAGGAAAAGAGAAGCAAATCAGCAGAGGTATTAGTGGAGTACAGACAGTGCAGGGTGGAATTTAAGAAAGCAATTAGGAGAGCAAAGAGGGGATATGAGAAAGCTCTGGCTGGTAAAAGTAGGGAAAATCTCAAGATTGGGAAGAGGATAACCAGGGAAGAGTAGGGCCCATAAGGGACCAAGGGAGCAATCTACCGGTGGAGCCAGAGGACATCGCTAGAGTGTTGAATGAATACTTCACATCCGTCTTCACCCAAGAGAATGAGGATGAAGGTATCGACCTCAGGGGGAGAGACTGCGAGGTTCTTAAGCAAATTGATAGAGGGAGTGACAAGGTTTTGGAGGTGTTGACAGGCTTAAAAGTGGACAAATCTCCAGGTCCGGAAGATTTGTGTCCCAGGCTGCTGAGGGAAGCAAGGAGGAGATCGCAGGGGCTCTGACCCAAATTTATAATTCCTCTCTGGCCATGGGGGAGGTGCCAGAGGATTGGAGAACAGTTAATGTGGTTCCGCTATTTAAGAAGTGATGTATAGTTAAGCCAGGGAAATACAGGACAGTGAATCTCACGTCAGTGGTTGGGAAACTATTGGAGAAATTTCTGAAGGAGAGAATCTATCTCCACTTGGAGAGGCAAGGTTTGATCAGGAATAGACAACATGGATTTGTCAGAGGGAGGTCATGCCTAACAAATTTGATTGAATTTTTTGAGGAGGTGACCAGGAGTGTAGATGAGGGTAGTGTAGTTGATGTAGTTTATATGGATTTCAGCAAAGCCTTTGACAAGGTCCCACATGAGAGACTTATAAAGAAGGCAAATGCACATGGGATACAGGGTAATTTGATAAGGTGGATTCAAATTTAGCCCAGTTGTAGGAGACAGAGGGTGATGACAGAAGGATGCTTTAGTGACTGGAAGCCAGTGTCCAGTGGCGTACCACAGGGATCTGTGCTGGGTCCCCTATTATCTGTCATTTATGTAAACGACATAGATGACTATGTGGGGGGTAGGATTAGTAAGTTTGCGGATGACACAAAGATTGGCCGGGTGCTTAATAGTGAGGTTGAGTGTCTTGGGCTACAGGAAGATATAGACGGGATGGTCAAATGGGCAGATAAGTGGCAGATGGAATTTAACCCTGAAAAGTGTGAGGTGATACACTTTGGAAGAAGTAATTTGACAAGGAAGTATTCAATGAATGGCATGACACTAGGAAGTTCTGAGGAACAAAGGGACCTTGGCGTGTGTGTCCATAGATCTCTGAAGGCGGACGGACATGTTAGTGGGGTGGTGAAAAAGGCATATGGGACACTTGCCTTTATCAATCAGGGCATAGATGACAAAAGTAGGGAGGTCACGTTGGAGTTGTATAGAACCTTGGTGAGGCCACAGCTGGAGTACTGTGTGCAGTTCTGGTCGCCACATTATAGGAAGGATGTGATTGCACTGGAGGGGGTGCAGAGGAGATTCACCAGGATGTTGCCTGGGATGAAACATTTAAGTTATGAGGAGAGGTTGGATAGACTTGGGTTGTTTTCGTTGGAGCAGAGAAGACTGAGGGGTGACCTGATCGAGGTGTACAAGATTGTGAGGAGCATGGACAGGGTGGATAGGGAACAGCTGCTCCCCTTAGTTGAAGGGTCAGTCACAAGGAGGCATAAGGTCAAGGTGAGGGGCAGGAGGTTTAGGGGGGATGTGAGGAAAAACGTTTTTACCCAGAGGGTGGTGACGGTCTGGAATGCACTGCCTGGGAGGGTGGTGGAGGCGGGTTGCTTCACGTCCTTTAAAAAGTACCTGGATGAGCACTTGGCACGTCATAACATTCAAGGCCATGGGCCAAGTGCTGGTAAATGGGATTAGGTGGGTAGGTCAGGTGTTTCTCACGTGTCGGTGCAGACTCGATGAGCCGAAGGGCCTCTTCTGCACTCTGTGATTCTGTGAAGAGACTAATTTAATGACAGCTTTACTTTGCCTGACAAATGAGCTTTATTTTTAAAGCCAACGGGGCCCAACCGAAAGCTATTGACCCCAGCATGACCTCCTGGCGTACTAGGAATGAGAGAATGGTTCCCTGAATATGAAAGAGAGATGGTCAGTTTAACTATGACTGCTGTTCAATTAAGAGTTAGCTGTGGGCTGCGTTATGTGTTGATGCTTTCGTAGCAATGTAACTGGCTTCTGAGTCCATTTTTTGACCTGGATTCCTTCAGTTTGGGCCCCTGGTTTGTCTCTCTTCTCTATGATCTCCACAAACCCTCCCATGCTGTGTTATCTATGTGTGCAAGTCCTCATTCAATTATACTCAGTTCTTTAATCTTTAATAGCTGCTTCTCAGCTATTTGTTTCTCGCTGTAGTTTGCTGCATCTTATTGTGCAGGCTATTTTAACTGGCACTGGCCTATGCCCTCTGCTGAGTGTATTTTCCGCAATGTGCTTAGAATTGGCCTGAATGCCATAAGCATGGAAACAAGCAGGCAACATGAAGTTTTCACATTGCCTGCTGACAGGGTAATCACATATCCCAGTCCCTGTACCTGATCTTGGGGCGATATCCAGTGTTGTTCCCCTATGAGGCCCAGGGTGAAGCCTGAAACTGTAGCTAGTGATTCTGAGGAAAAGTGCACTGGACCAATGGACTGAACCATAACTGTTCGGGATGAGGAACAGAGGTCAGTGGGAAAGGGATCTCCAGTGTGGAAATAATTAAAATTCTCATAAGAGAAGATGGTGGAGAGATATAGACCATAAGAGACATAAGACATAGGAGCAGAAATTAGGCTATTCATCCCATCGAGTCTGCTCCGCCATTCAATTGTGGCTGATAAGTTTCTCAACCCCATTGTCCCGCCTTCTCCCCGTAGCCTTTGATCCCCTTACCAGTCAAGAACCTATCTATCTCCGTCTTAAATACACTCAATGACCTGGCCTCCACAGCTTTCTGTGGCAATGAATTCCGTAGATTCACCACTCTCTGGCTAAAGAACTTTCTCCTCATCTCTGTTCTAAAAGGTCTTCCCTTCACTCTGAGGCTGTGCCCTCGGGTCCTAGTCTCTCCTACTAATGGAAACATCTTCCCCATGTCCACTCTATCCAGGCCTTTCAGTATTCTGTAAGTTTCAATCAGATCCCCCCTCATCCTTCTAAACTTCATCGAGTATAGACCCAGAGTCCTCAAAGGTTCCTCATATGTTAAGCCTTTCATTCCTGGGATCGTTCTCGTGAACCTCCTCTGGACCCTCTCCAGGGCCAGCACATCATTCCTGAGATACGGGGTCCAAAATTGCTCACAATATTCTAAATGTGGTCTGACCAGAGCCTCATGAAGCCTCAGCAGCACATCCCTGCTTTTATATTCTAGTCCTCTCGAAATAAATGCCAACATTGCATTTGCCTTCCTAACTACCGACTCAACCTGCAAGTTAACCTTAAGAGAATCCTGGACTAGGACTCCCAAATCCCAAGATGCACTTCTGATGCCTGGACTGCTCAGGGGGCGCACTCCAGTACCCCCCAGATCGTGTCTCGGTGATAGTGGTTGCATGCTGCGCTCTAGACAATCTAGCGCTGGAAAGGGGGGGCGCAGTGGACGATGAAGACGTTGATGCAGTGGATGTGACTGCACACGATGAGTCCAGCAGTGAGTCCGAGGATGAGGAGGCACAGGGGAACGATGAGGGACTGAACACTGACCCGTGACTACACCAAGGAGGCAGGGACACCCGGGAGACTTTAACCCAACGAACCTTCAGCTCGCTCCACACAAATGGATCAGGAGGACCAGCCTTGCCTGGTATTTCCATACTCGACACCTCAGTGCGAAATCTGCCACTTCATCAGCTGCAACTAAGGGCTTTGGACATAACCCTCAAAGTCCACTCAAACACTCACATGTCTGTAAAACATACAAATGCAGCACAAAGGAGCCACCCTCAGCCACGGTAACACATCTGGATTTAATTTTCACCATCATAAGGTCCAACAAAATGAAAGCAAAACGTTTTTACAACATCAATAAATAATAATTCCCTAATCTCGGGCCAATACAAAAGCACCAGTGAGAAACCCGTGGTGTGCCTAAGGTGCCTTATGCTTTCATTTACGGGTCCCAAGTCTAGGTGCTGCCCCCTCGCTGGGAGTAGTATCTGAGCCAGCCTGCTGACTCTGCTGTCCTGTTGGCCTCGATGACCTTGGTGGTTGTCCTCTGACCCGTGGAGCCTGTGCTGGCCCCGCCTGGGAGGGAGTGGCCAGTTCCACAGCTGGCATCTCCCCAGTTGTTGCAGCCTCACCGGATGCCACGGTCACTGGCAGAGGGGCAGAGGAGCTGGTGCCCTCATCCGGAGCGTCCTGAGAGGTACCCGCAGGTACGACAGGCAGCTGCTGCGCCAACGTGAGGTCACCCCAGACCTCCCTGCTCACCGTGGATGGATGGGCACTGAGCAGGGAAGTTTGAAGCCCACACCATCTCCCACATTGGCACTGACCAGCTGTGGCCACTGGCGCTGTGAGGGCTGCAGGTCCGAGTGTAACCCCAGGAGAAGCTGCTTGTTCTCCTGGAAGCCCCTCTCCACGAGAGTCGCCACTCTCCATGAAGGAAGCATGACGCTCTGACATGAGGCTCATCGCATCACTGATGCTCCGTGTGGACTCCTCCACCACAGACACCAGGTGAAGCACAGCCTCATGTATCTCCCCCAGATGCTCCCACACACCCGGCCGCATTTCCTGCATTTGCTGCGTCGCGGACGACTCCAGAGGCACATCATCAGGCACCGACTGAGCATGTGCCTGGTCCCCTGCAGTCCTCCGACTGCTGGCGCCATGGGCACTCTCTGTCTCTGCCGGCTCCTCCAGCGATTGTAAGGTGCCCTCTCCCTGTGCCCCGGGACACTAGCAGATGTTGCAATTCCCACTGATGCGCTAGTATCTGCTCTGGTGCCTGCCTCACAGAAATGGTGTGGTGCAGGTGACAGTTCAGGCCCCTCAGGTGTGAGAGGGGCATCTGCAAATGCTCCTGGTTGACAGGCTCTGATGATGCTGAAAATAACAACAAGGACAGTGGATCAGTTAGCGCCCACACAGTGACACACTTCATCCCTTTCCCTCAGGCTCATAATGCACTCAACCTTCCAGAACCTTTGGAGACAAACATTGGTCAGGTGGAAAATAGTCAGGAGGAGACCCAAACATTACAGGCGGATACAGACGGGCTGGTCAGATGGCCTAAGGAATGCCAAATGGAATGTTATGTGGATAAGTGTGAGGTGATGTACTTGGGCAGGACAAACAAGTTATGGGAATACACGAGGAATGGTAGGACCGTGGAAAGTAAGGAGGATCAGAGGGACCTTGCTGGGCATGTCGACAGGTCCGTTAAGGTACATAAGGTGTTTAAGAAGGTAAATGCCATACTTGCCTTTATTAGCCAAGGATTAGAATATAGGAACAGGGAGGTCATGTTGCAAGTGCAGAAAACGCTGCCTAGGCCACAGCTAGAGTTCTGTGTTCAGTTGTGATCAGTGCTTCATGGGAGGGATGTGATTGGAGTGGGGAGAGTGCAGAGGTCGCTGACCAGGATGCTGGCTGGGCTGGAGAGTTGGAATTATTATGACAAATAGCATAGATTGGGGATATTTCCCCTGGAGCAGAGGAGATTGAGGGGTGTCACTATTGAGCTTTATAACATTATGAGGGGCATAGATAGGGTGGACAGAAAGGAACTTTTCCCCTTGGCGGAGGGATGAATAACCAGGTGGAATTGATTTAAGGTAAGGGGCGTGATGTTGACAGGTGAGGTGATGAGGAACTTTTGCACACAGTAATGTGGGACGCACTGGCTGAAAGGGTGGTGGAGGCAGAAACTCTCCTAACATGTAATAAGTATTTGGATGTGCAGTAGCGATGCCATGGCACACAAGGCCATGGGGATAGTGGTCAGGAATGTGACAAGGTGACTTTGGAAGGTGCACCTTCGAAGGGCCGAGGGGCCTTTGTCTATGACCCACACGTCTGACTCTATCAGTCCGTGATGAGCAATGTTGCTACTGTAATGATTCAAACAGTCATCAGTGCTTTGGATGGTGGGAAGACAGAGCGGATGTCACTGTGGACCTCAGATACCCGGCCGCACCACCCCAGTCTCACCGACACCTGTGGACCTGGGCACATGGTGCCTCTCAAGCTCCAGGGCCTCCTGCTCAAAACGGCTCAATATCACTAACTGGGCCTGGCCACCTGCAGTCCCCAAACGCTCAGAGGCATTGTGAGCACTTTTCTCCTGAAAAACAGAGAAGACCATTCATTGCGGCTAATTGTACATGGACTCTGCACGTGCACACTGCACCCCAACCACAGTGGCCCATTTCAGGCCTCCAGTGCCTCCTGTCCACGCTACTGCTGATTGGTCACAAAAATATAGTACGACTGCTCCCAACCCCCCGCCATCCCTACCAACAGCCACCTTGGACACATTCTGCGTCCATCATTTTAAGAAATACATGGCCTTAGCTCCCACGGCAAGGAAGCGCAACTAGGTGCAGTGTTAAGGGCACCAGATGGCTCTTGGCCACGAGACCTTGAGGTTCCCCTTCCACCATCTCATCACCGTGAATAGGACATGTGTTGGAGTTCTGAGTATGCGCCGAGCTGCATCTCCTGCAGGTTGCCCCCAGACTAGTCATGTGTGACTAAGAGCAACACACGGTGCGGGGGAGAACCCATCTCCTCATGAACCACTCAGGCTGATGTAAGCATGGGCACTATCTGCTTGACCACCCAGCATGTGACAAATGGCCAACATGAGTCAATGCAGTAACGACACTAAGACTTGGTGGGGAGGGGGTCCCCTCAGAGGCTGATCGAGGTGAACAAGACTATGAGGGGCATGGACAGGGTGGATAGGGAGCAGCTGTTCCCCTTAGTTGAAGGGTCAGTCACGAGGGGACATATGTTCAAGGTGAGGGGAAGGATGTTTAGGGGGAATGTGAGGAAAAACTTTTTTACCCAGAGGGCGGTGATGGTCTGGAATGCGCTGCCTGGGAGGGTGGTGGAGGCGGGTTGCCTCACATCCTTTAAAAAGAACCTGGATGAGCACTTGGCACGTCATAACATTCAAGGCTCTGGGCCAAGGGCTGGTAAATGGGATTAGGTAGGTAGGTCAGGTGTTTCTCACGTGTCGGTGCAGACTCGATAGGCCAAATGGCCTCTTCTGTGCTGTGTGATTCTGTGATTCTAAGGCTGCCTGTGGGTTAAATGCCCAACACCAACATGGCCCTCACCCTCCCAGAGCGCAACATATCGTTGAAGCACTTGCGACACTGGATCCAGGTGCACAGCACCACATCCTGGGAACTGACCACCTCCACCACCTCCTCCCAGGCACGTTTCATCATGTGGGGGGGGGGGGGGGGGGGGGTCTCCTCCTCCCATCCCGCTGTGCTGTCACCTCCTCAAGTGCAGCAAGGCAGTCATCAGAAAAGCGATGGGCATATTGGCCCCCTGCTGGCATATCCTGCAGCCTGCCCTGCTCCTGGTGCTGACCCTGCAGCCTGGCCCTGCTCCTGGTGCTGACCCTGCAGCCTGGCCCTGCTCCTGGGGCTGACCCTACAGCCTGGCCCTGCTCCTGGGGCTGACCCTGCAGCCTGGCCCTGCTCCTGGGGCTGACCCTGCAGCCTGGCCCTGCTCCTGGGACTGACCCTACAGCCTGGCCCTGCTCCTGGGGCAGAACCTGCAGCCTTCCCTGCTCCTGGGGCTGACCCTGCAGCCTGCCCTGCTCCTGGGCCACACCCTGCAGCCTGGCCCTGCTCCTGGGGCTGACCCTGCAGCCTGGCCCTGCTCCTGGGGCAGAACCTGCAGCCTTCCCTGCTCCTGGGGCTGACCCTGCAGCCTGCCCTGCTCCTGGGCCACACCCTGCAGCCTGGCCCTGCTCCTGGGGCTGACCCTGCAGCCTGGCCCTGCTCCTGGGGCTGACCCTGCCGCCTGGCCCTGCTCCTGGGGCTGACCCTACAGCCTGGCCCTGCTCCTGGGGCTGACCCTGCAGCCTGGCCCTGCTCCTGGGGCTGACCCTGCAGCCTGGCCCTGCTCCTGGGTCACACCCTGCAGCCTGGCCCTGCTCCTGGGGCTGACCCTGCAGCCTGGCCCTGCTCCTGGGGCTGACCCTGCAGCCTGGCCCTGCTCCTGGGTCACACCCTGCAGCCTGGCCCTGCTCCTGGGGCTGACCCTGCAGCCTGGCCCTGCTCCTGGGGCTGACCCTGCAGCCTGGCCCTGCTCCTGGGTCACACCCTGCAGCCTGGCCCTGCTCCTGGGGCTGACCCTGCAGCCTGGCCCTGCTCCTGGGGCTGACCCTGCAGCCTGGCCCTGCTCCTGGGGCTAACCCTACAGCCTGGCCCTGCTCCTGGGGCTGACCCTGCAGCCTGGCCCTGCTCCTGGGTCACACCCTGCAGCCTGGCCCTGCTCCTGGGGCTGACCCTGCAGCCTGGCCCTGCTCCTGGGGCTGACCCTGCAGCCTGGCCCTGCTCCTGGGGCTGACCCTGCAGCCTGGCCCTGCTCCTGGGGCTGACCCTGCCCTGCTCCTGGGGCTGACCCTGCAGCCTTCCCTGCTCCTGGGGCTGACCCTGCAGCCTGGCCCTGCTCCTGGGGCTGACCCTGCAGCCTGGCCCTGCTCCTGGGTCACACCCTGCAGCCTGGCCCTGCTCCTGGGGCTGACCCTGCAGCCTGGCCCTGCTCCTGGGGGTGACCCTGCAGCCTGGCCCTGCTCCTGGGGCTGACCCTGCAGCCTGGCCCTGCTCCTGGGGCTGACCCTGCAGCCTGGCCCTGCTCCTGGGGCTGACCCTGCAGCCTGGCCCTGCTCCTGGGGCTGACCCTGCAGCCTGGCCCTGCTCCTGGGGCTGACCCTGCAGCCTGGCCCTGCTCCTGGGGCTGACCCTGCAGCCTGGCCCTGCTCCTCTGGCCTTCCCTCAGCATTGTCCCGCTGTGCAGACCCCTTGCGGTGCCACCTGTAGCTGGCCATAGTGACCAGCGTAAAGGAGGCTGCCAGGCTGTTTTTTAAGCAGACCGCCGGCTCGCCATTGGGCCTGACGGTCTGTACACGCCCGCCGCAAACTTCAGAATCCCGATCTCCACGGGAGTGGGGAATGCGTTGGGTGGGCCTTAATTGGCCCACCCGCACAAAATGGCGGCGTGGACCTGATTGCGGGTGGCGATTGGGTCCACGGCCGCTCACATCAGCAGCTACTCCAGCCGCCCACCAAACAGAAAATTTTGGCCCAAGTTATTGTGTAAATAGGAGATTTAAAAACATGGTGGCTGGAGTTTTGGCTTCAAAACCAAATCTCCAATGATTTTGGAGCTGGTCAGATTGACTGCTTGGCTCTGAACAATCTGACGATGGGTGGCCCCTTCCTTCAGCAACTGGGATGAACCGTTTCAACGCTCTCAGTCCTCATTTCATTTGACTCTGTCACCACATTCCCCCTCCTTCCCACAGCTTATTTCAGTTGGAGAGAAGTTATGATGCAATGTCCCAGAGATACAGTGTCTCATCACTGACTTTAAAGTTATGTCCTCTTTATATTCTTTGCAGAATAATTTCTTCTGTATTTAATTTACCAGAGGAAATATTATAGTCCTCCCTGAGGCCTTAGTGCAGTAATCATTGTTTCTCCATGTCTGCAGAAGAACATCTGGAAGGTTATTCTGTCACTTTTAGTATCTGAGAGCCCCAGAAGGTTAGCCATGATTTAAAATTTTAATCACTCTCCTGGTTTCTCTCTGTGTCTTGCATATCTGACTAGAATTACTGATAATATTACTGAAAATATTACTGCACATCTAGTAACATTAGAATGTAGGAATTGTGAGACAAGAAAAAAACCAGGATCCATTTAGTTTGCCCTCTAACGAACTAGTAGTCACATGATCCAATGATAATGGAGTTATTGACTATAAATGATCAATCAATCTCAATCAATTAGTCTATAATCAGACCCAGGTATGGTGTGGGAGGGGAGGGGAGGGTTGGGAAGGGGAGGGGGGGGATATATTTTATGGAAGAGATGGGGGCCTTGCCCGCCAGTTGGAGAGCTGGTGAGAGACCTGCTCTGCCTGCTTTGGGGAAGGCCGGCTGAAATAAGTACCGCTCAGGCACTTAACAGGTCACTGATGGGCCTTCCCCAGGACCAAGGACCCCGGAGGGCAGAAGTCCTGCTCACCGACAGTTGCCAGCCAATCAAAGGCCAGCAGCTCTTTTACTCAGGAATGTCACTGGGGAGGCAATGGCTGCTACTGGAAAGACATAGAGCGGAGACCTTGGATCCTTGTTGGATCCATGGACTCAGGAGAGCAATGGGGGGAGGGCTTTTGCAGGATGGGTCTTGTGGTGGAGGTGGGTGTAGAGACAAGGGTAGGGGGCTGACCTCAGTGGGCCCCTCCCTTCCCAATGCCAGGTTTCTTAAGCAGGCACAGAGTGCCTTTGGACAGGGGACCACCCTGGGAGACCACAAGCCTGGACGTTAGGGTTTGCTTGCTGTGCTCCCCGGATGGCAAACCCAATGGGATGAGACCCTTAAGTGGTCATTAATTGCCCAATTAAGGACCTCAATTGGTTGGAAGGATGTAGGAAGGTCACCATGGGCCTTCCAGCCAAGGACTTTATTTGGGTAGAGATGGAAGGTGGTGGGGTCTCCGCCTGCCACCAACACACCCGATTAAATGCCCACCATGGGGTTGGCATTAACTAAAACCCCCAGTGGTGAAAAGATTTCGGAACCTCAATTCTAAAGTCACCTGTTCCTCCCAATCACTCACTACATTTCCTTTGAGAATTGGAACTCTGGACAAACTGTAGCCCATTAATCAAGGTTGAAATTTTGAATGATAGGATATTTGTAAATTATGTGAAATGTAACTGTGGCTACACAGGAGTCTGAGGAAAAGCTACAGTCATAATTGTAATCAAATAAATTGAGTATAAATGAGGTGCCCAGTCACTGAGATAGAATAAGCGAGTGCAGCTCTTTAGGTTAGAGATTCAAGATCAATGAAATTGGAACTGAGTCAATGACCACAAGAGCCTCTCGAACTGATCATTTGGGCCACCAGAAAAAATGCATTAACATTCTAACAGGGCTCGAGGAGCAGGAGTACAAGAGAAAGCAAATAAATGCCCCAGCTCGAAATCACTATGGATTGAACATCTAAGCATAGGGACAGGAGGGGGCCATTCAGCTCCTCAAGCCTGTTCCACTATTCAGTGATATCATGGCTGATTTGTACCTTAACTTCAACAATACACCATTCCTTTTTTATATTCTTTGCTAGCAAAAACCTATTGATTTAAAATTATTCATTGAGCTGGCATCTACTACTTTTTGTGAGTAAGAGTTCCACACTTGCCTCTCCTGAATGGCTTGGCTCAGATTTTCCTGTCTCTCTGACCTGGACTCTCACAGTGGGTAAAGGCGGCAGGACAGGTAGAGAGAGCTGTTTCTAAAGCAGACAGTATTCTAGGCTTCATTAATAGGGGCATAGGGTACAAGAGCAGGGAGGTTATGATGAACTTATATAAGACACTGGTTAGACCTCAGCTGGAGCATTGGGTGCAGTTGTGGGCTCCACATTATAGGAAAGGATGAGAATGCATTGGAGAGAGTGCAGAAGAGGTTTATGAGAATGGCTGCAGTTCAATCTAAAGGGAGAGGGCAAACAGACAGAGATCATGGTCCATATTGGTACCAACGACATAGGTAGAAAGAGAGATGAGGTCCTGCAAGTAGAATTTAGGGAACTAGGAAACAGATTGAAAAACAGGACCTCAAAGGTAGTAATCTCTGGATTACTTCTGGTGCCACATGCTAGTGAGTATAGAAATAGGAGGTTAGTCCAGATGAATGTGTGGCTGGAGAAATGGTGCAGGAGGGAGGGTTTTAGATTTCTGGGACATTGGGACCGTTTCTGGGGGCAGTGGGACCTGTACAAGGCGGACGGGTTGCACCTGAACCAGAATGGGACCAACATCCTTGCGGGGAGGTTTGCTAGTGCTGTTGGGGAGGGTTTAAACTAACTTAGCAGGGGGATGGGATCCTAAGAGGAGGTTCAGCAGGGGGAGATGCACAGCCAAAATTAGAAGAGAGAGCAAGTGAGTCTGGAAGGCATAGAAATTATAGGCCAGTTAAGGCACAAGGCAGTTTGGCAAGGTTGGATGGTATTTATTTTAATGCAAGGAGTCTGACGAATAAGGCAGATGAGTTGAGGGCACAAATTAACACATGGAAGTATGATGTCATTGCTGTCACAGAGACATGGTTGAGAGAAGGGCAGGATTGGCAGCTCAATATTCCAGGATATAGGGTCTTCAGGCGAGACAGGGAAGGTGGTAAAAGAGGAGGGGGTATCGTAATATTGATCAAGGAATCAATTACAGCAGTAAGGAGGGATGACATCTTAGGAGGCTCCTAAATGAAGCCATATGGGTAGAACTGAAAAACAAAAAAAGGAGCAATCACATTGCTGGGAGTGTACTATAGGCCCCCAAACAGTCAGAGAGAAATAGAAGAGCAGATATGTAGGCAAATTTCAGAGAAGTGTAAAAATAATAGGGTAGAAATAGTGGGGGATTTCAACTTCCCCAACATTAACTGGGTTAGTCTTAGTGTGATAGGTTTAGAGGGAGCATCCATGAGAGCTTTTTGAGCCAGTATGCAGAAGGTCCTACAAGAGACGGGGTGGTCCTGGACTTAATTTTAGGGAATGAAGCCGGGCAAGTGGTAGAGCTTTCAGTGGAGAAGCATTTTGCAGATAGTGATTATAACTCCCTTAGATTCAAGGTTGTTATGGAAAAGGACAAGGATGGGCCAGAAATCAGAGTTATAAATTGGGGGAAGGCCGATTTTAATAACATCAGATATGATTTGACCAGAGTGGACTGGGAGCAGCTACTTTTTGGTAAATCTGTGTCAGAGCAGTGGGACTCATTCAAGAAGGAAATAGGGAGAGTACAGGGCGAACATATTCCAGTAAAGATAAAGGGTGGGACCAACAATCCAGGGAACCCTGGATGTCGAGGGATATACAGGATTGGATAAAGAGAAGAAGGGAGGCTTATGACAGATACCGAGGGCTCAAAACAGTGGAAGCACTAGGGGAGTATGGAATGTGGAGGGGGGAACTTAAAAAGGAAATTAGGAGATCAAGAAGGGAGCATGAAAAAACATTGGCAGGTAAAATAAAGGAAAATGCAAAGTTATTTTACAAGTACATTAAGAGTAAGAGGATAACTAGGGAAAGAGTAGGGTCCATTAAGGACCATAATGGTAATTTGTGTGTGGAGCTGGAAGACGTAGGTAGAGTTATAAATGAATACTTTGTGTTGATGTTCACAAGTGAGAGGGACAATGTGGGTGTGGAAATCAGGCAGAAGGACTGCGATATAATTAAAGAAATTAGCATAGAAAGGGAGGAGGCTCTAAGTGGTCTGGCAGGCTTAAAAATAGATAAATCCCCAGGCCCGGATGAAATGTATCCCAGGCTGTTGAGTGAGGCAAGGGTGGAGATAGCAGGGGAGCTGGCAATAATTTTCAATACCTCTCTGGCCACAGGAGAGGTGCCAGAGGATTGGAGGACAGCCAATGTGGTAGCGTTATTCAAGAAGGGAGGAAGGGATAAACCAGGGAACTACAGGCCACTCAGTCTAACCTCAGTGGTGGGGAAACTATTGGAAGCAATTCTGAGGGACAGAATTAATCTACACTTGGAGAGGCAGGGATTAATCAAGGACAGTCAACATGGTTTTGTTAAGGGGAGGTCATGTCTGACCAATTTGATTGAATTTTTCAAAGAGGTGAGCAGGTGTGTAGACCTTGGACTTCAGCAAGGCTTTTGATAAGGTCCCGCATGGGAGACTGATGACGAAGGTAAGAGCCCATGGGATCCAAGGCGATTTGGCAAATTGGATCCAGAATTGGCTGAGTGGCAGGAAGCAGAGGGTGATGGTCGAGGGGTGTTTTTGTGATTGGATGCCTGTGTCCAGTGGGGTTCCACAGGGATCGGTGTTGGGTCCCTTGCTGTTTGTGGTATATATAAGCAATTTAGACTTGAATGCAGGAGAGTTGATCAGTAAGTTTGTGGATGACAGGAAAATTGGTGGGGTGGTAAATAGTGAGGAGGATAGCCTTAGGTTACAGGAGGATGTAGACGGGCTGGTCAGATGGGCTGATCAGTGGCAAAAGGATTTTAATCTGGATAAGTGTGAGGTGATGCACTTGGGCAGGACAAACAAGGCATGGGAATACACGATGAATGGTAGGACCCTGGGAAGTGCTGAGGATCAGAGAGACCTTGGTGTGTATGTCCACCGGTCCCTTAAGTTAGAGGGACAGGTAGATAAGGTGTTTAAGAAGGTATATGGGATACTTGCCTTTATTAGCCGAGGTATAGAATATAAGTGCAGGGAGGTTATGCTGGAACTGTATAAAATGCTGGTTAGGCCACAGCTAGAGTATTACGTGCAGTTCTGGAATCTGCATTATAGGAAGGATGTGATTGCACTAGAGAGAGTGCAGAGGAGATTTACCAGGATGTTGCTTGGGCTGGAGAGTTTTAGTTATGAGGAGAGATTGGATAGACTGGGGTTATTTTCCTTGGAGCAGAGGAGATTGAGGGGGGACATGATTGAGGTGTATAAAATTATGAGGAGCATAGATAGGGTAGACAGGAAGGAACTTTTCCTTGGATATATCAATAACCATGGGCATAAATTTAAGGTAAGGGGCAGGAGGTTTAGAGGGGATGTGAGGAAGAATTTTTTCACCCAGAGGGTGGTGGGAATCTGGAACTCACTGCCTGAAAGGGTGGTAGAGGCAGAAACCCTCATAACATTTAAGAAGTATTTGGATGTGCACTTGCAATGCCATGGCATACAAGGCTCTGGGCCTAGTGCTGGAAAATGGGATTAGAATAGTTAGGTACTTGTTTGACCGGTGCAGACTCGATGAGCCTCTATGACTCTGTGGCTCTATGAGGTGAGAAAACTTTTTCATGCAGCGAGTAGTCAGGGTTTGGAATGCACGGCCTGGAAGTGTGGTGGAGACAGGATCAATTGAGGCATTCAAGAAGGCATTGGATGATTGTTCCTATTTAAATAATGTGCAGAGTTATGGGGAAAAGGCAGGAGAATGGCACTAAGTTAAAATGCTCAGAAAGCCAGTGCAGACATGATGGGCTGAATGGTTCCTTCTACACCGTAACAATTCTCTGGTCCTGTAAAAAAATGTTTCTGCCTGTTTACTCTATCAATTATTTTCAAAACCGGAAAATCTTCAATCAGTAACACCTAAACCTTCTACACTCGGGGAATCCAAGCCTGATTTATGCAATCTCGCCCCATAGATTAACCCTTAGAGCCCTCATAACATTCTGGGGAATCTGCACTGCACTATTTCCTTTCCAAGATGCGACACCCAATTTGTAAACAATAATCTAAGCGCAGATGCAGGACTTTGTGCAGATGGAGCAAAACCTCCCTTCTCTTTCTACATTTACTCTAGATATAAATGCTAACGTTCCATTCTACTATATTTGAGTGATCGATTTGGAGGGTTGGTTGTCTCATCCCATTGTCAATGAAGCTTTGAGCCTGGGCTACAAAGGGAGTACTGTCCAATGTTTTGGAAATCCTTAGATACCTAACTAGTTACATACGTAGATTAAAGTTTTCCTTTATCTTTCCTTTATCTTTCTTGATTAATAAACACAGGCACGAAAAGTAAGTGGAATTAGGCCAACTTCGCAAATGAACACGAGAGGCCCTGCACGGAGTTGCTATTGGTTTGGAATGTTGCAATGCTTCCAGAGGCTGCACATGGGAGTGAATTCAATGAAAATCATTGCAATTTTCAGTCAACAGTGAAGAATCTTTTAAATGAACTCATTAATCCTCAATCTCCTCTTTTATCACTATGCAATCAACCTACAGCATGTTGTAACAGGGATGGGGGTGCGGGGGGGACAGAGATGGGGGTGGGGGGACAGGAATGGAGTGGTGGTGGGGAAACAGGGCTGGTGGGGGGACAGGGAAGGAGGAGGGGGAACTGAGATGAAGGTGAGGGGACAGGGATGGGGGCTGGTGATGAGTGGACAGGGGTAGAGGTGAGGGGACAGGGATGTGGGCTGGTGGTGAGGGGACAGGGATGTGGGGTGGTGGTGAGGGGACAGGGATGTGGGCTGGTGGTGAGGGGACAGGGATGGGGGGTGGGTGCAACATGGTGGGGAAGGATTCCGAGACAGGAAACCTAGAAGCACAAGTTTCCTCGACACCATGCAGAATGTAACTATGGGACATCTTTCTAGATGTTTCCGTTTCCCACTGGGTAGGTTGAACTGCTTGTCGGGTGGGAAAGCTGCCCGGGAGCTGAGCTGTAAAAATGGATACACGCAGGGTCCCCAAAATCCACCTCCTAAGGTAGTTTGCGGGATTAGCACTTTTAATTCCCAGCTACCCTCAATAAACTCATCTTTGGAGTTTCAAATTGCCCCATCCCTGATCTGCTGGAAACCTGGAGTCAGGTTATTGTCAATCAGAGGTTCAAGCCTGTGTGCAACTCTGGTCACCATGTTATAAAAAGGATATGGAGGCATTGGAGAGGGTTCAGGGAAAATTTATAAAGATAATATCATAAATATCTGGGTAGTGAAATCAGGAAAGGATTGATAGGCTGGGCCTGTTTTTTTGGAAATAAAGGCTGAAGGGTGACCTTGTCGAGGTCTTTAAAATGATGAAAGGTTTTGATTGAGTGGATGCAGGTTTAGGTGAGGAGAGAAGGGACAAGGCTTGAGTGGAGCATCAACACTGGTCTGGGCTGTTTGGCCG
Source organism: Cetorhinus maximus (assembly GCF_964194155.1). Taxonomy (NCBI): domain Eukaryota; kingdom Metazoa; phylum Chordata; class Chondrichthyes; order Lamniformes; family Cetorhinidae; genus Cetorhinus; species Cetorhinus maximus. Next base: position 143,608,410 of record NC_135888.1, on the reverse strand, counting down.
AAATATTTGTTTCTGAGCTGTATCCAACACACAACCTTCCGAGAGTGCTAGCAACTGAACTATGTCAATATGAGCGAGCTTAATTTCTTCTGGTTGTGCTCTGCTGAGCGAATAAATGACTGCATGAAAGTGGCACACAAATAAATTCTATCTGACTGAATTAAGCAGCGTACTATCAGGAGAAATAAAAGCTCAGTTTGCCCAAGTTTAGACACCCTTGGTGATGGGTCACTACCCCAGCAGAGGACATGGTCAGGACTGAGAGTCGTACATTAGAAGAAAAGCCAGATTCAGAAATAGTTGGTTTGGCAATTCCCGAGTCTGAGTTTCAAAAGACAATAAATTGTGGGAGAAATAGCAGATTGAGGGATGAAGAGATGCTGCAGCTCCAATACCCTGGAAATGACTGAACAAGTATAGGCACTGCACAAATCTTCATTTCAAGACAACGAGGATGCTGAGGCAAGGAAATGTACATTGAATGGCACAATTGTATTTTCATAATCCAAAATTATATAAAATTGACACTTCTTTCAATCTGCTTCCTTCATAACAACAGTTATTTTGCAGTTGTGTGTCTTCTCTCAGAGTCAAGAAAGAACAGAAAGACTTGCATTTGTTTCATGACCTCGACATCTTGAAGCACTGAACTATTGAAATACTTTCAAAGTATCATCACTGTTGTAACACAGGGAACTTGTCTGAGCACAGTAAGGTCACATAAATAAATAAGACAATAACCAGATAATCTGTTTTGCGGATTGTTAAAGGACCTCACTGTCTGGTTCAGAGAATGGGGAGGATGTTGAACAATGTCTTTCTACATGCTGCTTCAGAAAACCACTTTTGACTAACCTTCATTGAGAGGTGCACCTCCTTTTTAAGGGGATATTGATGAGTGCCTGGGATTTTTTGGCCAATGCTCCCAATAAACCTGCTGCCAATTAGTGCTGGTGGTTCACCAGTGACTTACAAATGAGGACTGACTGCAAAAACCACTTGAGTTTTCTAACAATTACATCACAGCACATGACAATCAACCCTCTGCTGAGGTTACCCCTGGACAAGCCTGATCCCAGAGTGGAACCCAGCCTGATAGATCCCAACTTTTATTTGTTTGTTCAGATTCGTGGAGAGTGGCTACTGAACAGAGTCACAGGGGTCAGCTAATCAACTTTTAACAAAAGAATAAAACATTTATTCAATAAGAAAAGATGAACTATATTATAATACTCCACCTACAACTATAGTTTTACAGATGTATACAGATTGGTAAGGATAACACAAGTTATAAAAGCTTTCTTATACTCTAATGCCCACAGTAAGTACACAGCCCATGTACCAATAGGCAGCTTGTGATCAGACACACCACACTCTGAAAACAAGTGACAGATGCCACCTCAAACAGATGCTATGGGTCTCTCTTCAACTCCCTCCAGATGTTTATCACACCATGAGCCAACCTGTCTCACTGAATTCTGTCTTTCACTGGGGCTTTCAAATCTCACTCTCCAAGGCCTCACCTTGGAATCTTCTCCCAAACTGATGCTTTCTCTCAGACACCTTCCTTAAGGGTTCACCTCTAGGGTTTCAAACTCTCCTTCCGATGTTCCTCTTCCCTGAGTCACCACATACATTCAAGCTGTCTTCCATGCACTCTCTCTTTCACCAACCCAGCCGTCAACAGTACCATTGCTTCACATGCCCATAGCAAAGAGTTACAGACTTTCAGTCGTCTCTTTGAACCTTCTTGCCTCTTGTAAGCTGTTCTCACTTTAAATCTGCTTTCTGCAGCTTTTGTCTCTTTAAATCTGAAGCTTGGAGCCTTTCCCTCAGCCCCTCACTCTTAACTTCATTAACAGGACCTTTTCCCAGGTTCCTGTCCTTCCTTTGACTAGAATGTCTTCTTTGGACTTCCGCCTCTTCCAATCAACCTGATTTTTGGGTTTTTATTCCTCAGTTTGGGGTTGGCTATCTGTCCCTCTTGCTCCAGTCTCTCTCTCTGCCAGCTACTATCAACTAACTTTAGCTTGGAGCTGGCTACCTGCCCGTGCTAAGTGGCTTCTGTTTGGCACCTGTCTTCGAAACCAGCTGAACTCCAACAGCTTCAAAACAAACTGCTGTTCCCAGCTTTTCTGTGTGTACCTGTGGAAGGGACCTGCCTCCCTAGCCCCCTGTTGCTAGGCAACGGTCCATTTTCCTATCCTTGTTTGCTTAATCTAGCCGCAAAGGTCATAAAAAACCTCATTAGAAATATAAGCACCCTTTTAACGTGAAACTAAAACTCTATTTGACCTTTCTTAACACACAGATAGAGAAATACAAATCAAACGTAAGTGTTAAAGGTAAAACCCATTCCTAACACTTACAAATGACAATATAACTTACTTAAACTAAAACTATTTCCTAACACAGGGTTCCAGCCTGGATTTCTGCTTGGCTACAGACCGAATCAAGCAGTTACTCACTGAGTTGTCTAGACTTGTATAAATTTAATTCTGCCTTCACGCACATCCATTCAGATGTCACAAGATACCTTACTTTGCTCCAAAAAGAATTGCGCCCTGAAACAGAAATAGAAGTTGCAGTTTAAAATGAAACTGTACAGTATTTTCAAAGGAAAACAGCCTTAAAACTCACAACAAACTCTTACTCCCAGTTACCATTCCCATTTGTTCCTCAATTCCCTTTTTCTAAAATTTTAATTTTTAGGTTTTGATCCCACCATTGTGGCCATGCCTTCAGCTGCCTGGGTACCAGGGTTTAGATTTTTAAAAACTCATTCATACGATGTGGGCTCTGCTGGCTGGGCCGGCATTCATTGCCCATCCCTAGTTGCCCCTAAACTCCCCCCCCTAAACTGCTTCACCTCTCCATCTCCCTTTCCTCCTTTAAGTCACTTTTCCTAACCCACCTGCTGACAAAGCATCAGTCACCTGTCCTGTCCCCAATGCCTCAGCGTCAAGTGTCATTTGGTAAAGCTCCTGAAAGTTGTCTTGTGGTATTTTAACTGTTAAAGGTGCTGTATTAGTTCAAGCTGCATTTTTAATAATTACCCATTATGAATTATATGTGATTTTTATGAGTGCTAGTTTGGAGTATGGGTGAAATTATTTCTGTCAGACATTGTGGTCTCGCGAACATTAAGCAGCATGGAAAATATCTTCAGCCTTTCCAGCACATGTGCAACTTAGTCCTGTGGATCAGGACACCGAATGTACACAACCCTAGGCAAAACAGATTTAATTCTGAGTCACTTCCAGAGATTGCTGCTCATGCTGCCGACGTGGCTTCTTGCTGTGGCATTGATGAATGTGCTGTCCTTTACAAGCAGACTTGGCACCCGGTGATCAGTGCAGATGTCACAAGATATTTTCCTTGGCTCCAAAAAGAATCGTGCCCTTAAACACAAGTGCAAGTTGCAGTTTAAAATTACACTTTACAGCATTTTCAAAGGAAAACAGCCTTAAAACTCACAACAAACTCTTACTCTCGGTTACCATTCCTATTTGTTCTTCAATTCCCTTGTACAGCAAATGAGCTCAAGGACTTACATCACAGAATCACAGAATCTTAACAGCACAGAAGGAGCCCATTTGCCCCATCATGTCTGCACTGGCTCTCCAAATGAGCATTATGACCTAGTGCCATTGCCCTGCCTTTTCCCTGTACCCCTGCACATTGTTTCTATTCAAATAATCATCTATGTCCTCTATAATGCCTTGATTGAACCTGCCTCCACCACACTTCCAGGCAGTGCACTCCAGACCCAAACCACTCGTTGTGTGAAAAAGATTTTTTTCATGTCAGATTTGCTTCTTTTACAAATCACTTTAAATCTGTGCCCTCTTGTTCTTGATCCATTTACGAGTGGGAACAGTTTCTCCCTATTGACCCTGTCCAGCCTCCTCATGATTTTGAAAACTTGTATCAAGTCTCCTCTCAGCCTTCTCCTCTCCAAGGAGAACAGTCCCAACCTCTCCAACCTATCCTCATAGCTGAATTTTCTCATCCCTGGAACTATTCTTGTAAACCTCTTCTGCACTCTCTCCAATGTGTTCACATCCTTCCTATAATATGGTGCCCAGAACTGTACACAATATTCCAGCTGAGGTCTAATGAGTGTCTTATATAAATTCAGCATAACCTCCCTGCTCTTGTACTCTATGCCCCTGTTAATAAAGCCCAGGATACTATATGCTTTATTAACTGCTCTCTCCACCTATCCTACCACCTTCAATGATCCATGCACAAATAGATACAAGCCTTTCTGCTCCTGCACCCACTTTACAACTTCACCCCTTATTTTATATTGTCTGTCAATGTTCTTCCTACCAAACTGCATCACCTCACACTTCTCCACATTGAACTTCATCTGCCACCTATCTGCCCACTCCACCAACTTGTCTATGTCCTCTTGAAGTTCCACACCGTCCTCCTCGCAGTTCACAACACTCCCAAGCTTCGTATCACCTGCAAACTTTGAAATTGCCCCCTGCACACCAAGATCTAGATCATTAATGTATATCAGGAAAAGCAAGGATCCCAACACTGACCCCTGGGGAACTCCACTACAAACCTTCCTCCAGCCTGAAAAATATCCATTGACCATTACGCTCTGCTTCCTATTTTTCAGCCAATTTTGTATCCGCGTTGTTACTGTCCCTATCATTCCATGAGCAATAACTTTTCTCCACAAGTCTGTTGTGTGGCACTGTATCAAATGCCTTTTCAAAGTCCATGTACACCACATCAATAGCATTATCCTCATCCACCTTTTCTGTTACCTCGACATTTTGGTCAGATCACAACAAATCTACAGCATCAGAGAGAGTTGAAAATGCAGACTGATGACTGCAAAGGAAAGCTTTAGAGGCACAGTGCCAAGCAAGGGTAAACAGAAATATCCCTCGTGTTGAGATTACAATGCAGTGGCTGTCAGTTCTGTGAATGGAGCACATCGAGAGGACCAGCTGCAATCAGGGAAGGAGAGTGACTGAGGTGTGGACCGGATCAATACCAGGCAAGAGAGAGTCAAAAACCAAACAAAAGTTATAACAATCGGACCAGAGAAGGCTGCATTTATAACGGGTGGCATGGGGATCCCCTGAAAAATAAATTGAATAGAAAGTAACAACATCATTACTCTGTGCTGCAGTCCGGCCACAACTCGTCTTCATGGTAGAACTTTGTTTTTAATTCATTCACGGGATGCGGACGTCACTGGCTGGGCCAGCATTTTTTGCCCATCCCTAATTGCCCTTGTGAAGGTGGTGGTGAGCTGCCTTCTTGAATCGCTGCAGTCCATGTAGTGTAGGTACGGTTCAGGATTTTTAACCAGCAACAAATGAAGGAACGGTGATATATTCCCAAGTCAGGATGGTGAGTGACTTGCAGGGGAACTTCCAGGTGGTGGTGTTCCCATCTATCTCCTGCCCTTGTCCTTCTAGATGATAATGGACTTGGACTTAAAATGTCTAAGGAGCCTTGGTGAATCTTGCAGTGCATCTTGTAGACGGTACACACTGCTGCTACTGTGCGTCGTTGTTGGAGGAGTGAATGTTTGTGGAAGGGGTGCTAATCAAGTGGCTGCTTTTACCTGTATGGAGTCAAGCTTCTTGTGTGTTGTGGGAGCTGCACTCATCCAGGCGAGTGGGGAGTATTCCATCACACTCCTGTCTTGTGCCTTGTAGATGGTGAATAGGCTTTGGGGAATCAGGAGGTGAGTTACTCACCACAGGATTCCTAGCCTCTGACCTGCTCTTGTAGCCACAGTATTTATATGGCTAGTCCAGTTCAGTTTCTGGTCAATGGTAACCCCCAAGATGTTGTTAGTGGGGGTCATGTGGAGTGAATCGAATTGGCTGAAGACTGGCATCTGTGATGCTGGGGACCTCTGGAGGAGGCCAAGATAGATCACCCACTCGGCACTTCTGGCTGAAGATTGTAGCAAGTGCTCCAGCCTTATCTTCTGCACTGATGTGCTGGGCTCTCCCATCATTGACGATGGGGATATTTGTGGAGCTTCCTCCTCCACTGAATTGTTTAATTGTCCACCACCATTCACGACTGGATGTGGAAGGACCGCAGATCTTAGATCTGACCTGTTGGTTGTGGAATCACTTAACTTGGTCTATCACTCGCTGCTTATGCTGTTTGGCATGCAAGTAGTCCAGTGTTGTAGCTTCACTAAGTTGACACCTCATGTTTAGGTATGCCTGGTGCTGCTCCTGCCATACCCTCCGGCACTCTTCATTGAATCCGGTTGATCCCTTGGCTTGATGGTAATGGTAGAGTGGGGGATATGCCGGACCATGAGGTTACAGATTGTGGTTGAGTACAATTCTGCTGCTGCTCATGGCCACAGCACCTCATAGTTGCCCAGCCTTGAGTTGCTAGATTTGTTTAAAATCCATCCCATTTAGCGTGATGGTAGTGCCATACAATATGATAGAGAGTATCCTCAATATGAACCGTAGAACCATAGAACACTACAGCACAGAAAACAGGCCATTCAGCCCTTCTAGTCTGTGCCAAAATATTATTCCGCTAATCTCATTGACCTGCACCTAGTCCATAACCCTCCAGACCTCTCCCATCCATGTATCTATCCAATTTATTCTTAAAACTTAAGAGTGAGCCCACATTTACCATGTCAGATGGCAGCTCGTTCCACACTCTCACCACTCTCTGAGTGAAGAAGTTCCCCCTAATGTTCACCCTAAACCTTTCCTCTTTCACCCTAAAGCCATGTCCTCTCCATGAAGACAGGACTTTGTCTCCACAATGACTGTGCGGTGGTCACTCCTACTGATACTGTCATGGAGAGATGCATCTGCGGCAGGCAGGTTGGTGAGGATGAGGTCAAGTATGTTTTTCCCTCTTATTGGTTCCCTAAACACCTGCCGCTGACCCAGTCTAGCAGCTATGTCCCTTAGGGACTGACTTACATCTAAACATACATATTAGGGGCAGGAGTAGGCCACTCGGCCCCTCGAGCTGGCCCTGCCATTCAATAAGATCATGGCTGATCTGAATGTAATCTCAACCCCACATTCCTGCCAACCCCCGATAACCTTTCACCCCCTTGTTAATCAAGAATCTATCTAGCTCTGCCTTGAAAATATTCAAACACTCCGCTTCCACTGCCTTTTGATTAAGAGAGTTCCAAAGACTCACAACCCTCAGAGAGAAAAAAATTCTTCTCATCTCTGTTTAAAAATAAGGGGTCATTCATTGTTCTAGATTCTCCCCCAAGAGGAAACCTCCTCTCCACAGCCACTCTGTCAAGACCCTTCAGGATCTTAAAGGTTTCAATTAAGTCACCTCCTACTCTTCTAAACTCCAGTAGATACAAGCCTAACCTGTCCAACCTTTCCTCATAAGGCAACCCACCCATTCCTGATATTAGTCTAGTAAACCTTCTCTGAACTGTTTCTTTAGCATTTACATCTTTCTTTAAATAAGGAGACCAGTACTGTACACAATACTCCAGATGTGGTCTCTCCAATGCCCTGTATAACTGAAGCATAACCTCCCTACTTTTGTATAAAATTCCCCTCACAATAAACGATAACATTCTATTAGCTTTCCCAATTACCTACTGTACCTGCATACTAGTCTTTCTGTGATTCATACACTTGGACTCCTAGATCCCTCTGAATCTCGGAGCTCTGCAATCTCTCCACATTTAGATAATAAACTTCATTTTTATTTTTCTTGCCAAAATGAGTGATTTCTCATTTGCCCATAATATACTCCATTTGCCACATCTTTGCCCGCTCACTTAACCTATCTATGGCACTTTATAGCCTCCTTACATCCTCTTCATAATTTACTTTTCTCCCTATTTTTCATCATCAGCAGATTTAGCAACCATCCCATCCATCCCTTCATCCAAGTCATTTATATAAATTTTAAAAAGTTGAGATCCCAGCACTGATCCCTGTGGCACAGTACTTGTCACGCTCTGCCAACCAGAGAAAGACCCATTTATACCAACTCTCTGCTTCCTGTTAGCTAGCCAATCCTCTATCCATGCCAATATGTTACCCCCAACATCAGGAGCTTTTATTTTTTGCAATAACCTTCGATGTGGCACTTTATCAAATGCCTTCTGGTAATCTAAGTGCAGTACATCCACCAGTTCCCCATTATCCACAGCACATGTGACCCTCTTCAAAGAACTGCAAAACATTGGTTAAACATGATTTCACTTTTACAAAATTCTGTTGACTCTGCCTTATTGCCTTGAATTTTTCTAAGTGCCCTCCCATAACATCTTTGATAATAGCTTCTAACATTTTCCTTATAACAGATGTTAGGCTAACTGGTCTGTAGTTTCCTGCTTTCTGTTTCCCTCCCTTTTTGAATAAAGGAGTTACATTTGCTATTCTCCAATCTAATGGAACCTTCCCTGAATCTAGGGAATTTTGGAAAATTAAAACCAGTCCAGCAGCTATGTCTTTTAGGACTCGACCAGCTCAGTCTGTGGTGGTGCTACCGAGCCACTCTTGGTGATGGACATTGAAGTCCCTACCCAGAGTACATCCTGCACCCTTGCCACCCTCAGTGCTTCCTCCAAGTGATGTTCAACATGAGGGAGCACTGATTCATCAGCTGAGGGAGGGCGGTATGTGGTAATCAGCAGGAGGTTTCCTTGCCCGTGTTTGACCTAATGCCATGTGACTCCATGGGGTCCAGAGTTGGAGTTGAGGACTCCCAGGGCAATTCCCTCCCGACTGTATAGTCACTGTGCCACCACCTCTGTTGGATATGTCCTGTCCAACCGGCAGGACAGACAGCGATGGTGAAGGTGGTTTCTGGGACATTATCTGTAAGGTATGATTCGGTGAGGATGACTATGTCAGGCTGTTGCTTGACTAGTCTGTGAGACAGCTCTCCCTGTTTTGGCACAAGCCCCAGATGTTAGTAAGGAGGACTTTGCAAGGTTGTCAGGGCCATTGTCATTTCTGGTGCCTCCTTCAATCTGGTTTCTTTCATTTGAGTCTTTTCAGTGTGGTTTGACACAGCTGAGTGGCTAGCTAGGCCACTTCAGAAGGTGTTTAAGAGGTCACAGCTATCTATGTCACTTTATAATGTCAAGAGGTGTTCAAAAGGCCTGGAGTCACATGTAGGCCAGACCAGGTAAAGGCCATTAGTGAACCAGGTGGGTTTTTACATCATTAGGCTTTTAATTCCAGACTTTTACTGAATTCAAATTTCACCATTTGTAGTGGTGGGATTCAGACCCAGGTCTCTGGAGCATTACCCTGGGTATCTGGATTATTAGTCCAGCGACAATACCACTACACCATTAGCTCCCCCTTAAACACACACAAAAGCAGCTACAGTGACACTCATCCTGGGTACGGAAGCAGCAGGAAGGTCAAAATTCCCTAGTTCGAATTGGAATGCACCTGACCTACCTTCTGAATTCAAGATGTTTAAACAGCGCACAGAGCTATGGTTTCTGTCTGAACCAGCCAAGCAAATCATAAAAATTCACCTAGCAATTGGGAATGAAGGTCTACACAGGCTGAACATGTCAAGGTTAACAAAAGATGAGTGAAAGAATCTCAAAAGATATGGACTTAAGTGGAATACCTGTTTAGAATGAGTTTAAACTTCCTTATTCATCAGCTACAGTTCATTTCATTTTGACAACAACCTACAGAATCCATAAACCACTTCATCAGCAGATGCAGAGGAAAGGGTACATACTATGCTTCTTCAACCACACAGCTAGCAGACAGAATTGCTGAGTTGGTGATCAAATCCACTCCCTTGAAACATTCCAGAAAGATCTTCTAGATAAATCCAAAACGTACAGCATCAAAGAGCTACTCAAGGATCGGCGTAAGTATGAAGCGATCATCACAGGTCAACAAAGTTTACAAGTTCACCGTGTTGGACATGGCCAACAGGTTTCGGTCTATCTCATTAAAATGGGAAGACCAGACAATTTCACATTCATGTTTAAGGGGCAATGGTATACTTGGACGTGCATCCCACAAAGGTCCCACAATAGCCCCTCAATTTTCCACCAGTGCATGGCTGAGAGCCTTGAAGGGTTTTAGCCAACCTGGACAGCTAATCCAGTATGTGGATGACCTGTTACTGTTCTCAGGTGGCTCAGAGGATCACAGGCCCCTATTTAATGAGCTGTTGAAACTGTTAAAGGAAACAGGGTTCAAGGTGAACCCCAAGAAGACCAAAATTGGACAGGGAGAGGTGCAGTTTCTCGGGTTGACAATCAGAACAGGGGAAAGGGCAATAGATGAGGCAAAGGGAAGAGCAGTACGGGGATTACCCACCCCGAAGAATGTGCCTGGGTGAGATCTTTCCTGAGTATAACTGGTACTGACGGGAGTTCATCGAAGGTTAGGCAGCCACGGAGGCTCTGCTTAGGGTCCTTAGGAAAGGGCTAGACTGGGAATGGGGTGAAAGTTGCCAGGAGACATTCATTCACCTGAAATAGAATCTCCAAACTGCCCCCACTCTGGGAGCAATGAATGGGGACAAAGATTTTTATTTGGAAGTAGCAATCACCGGATTGCAGTGTTGCTCCAGGAGCGGCACAACAGGCCTGAGCCCTGACAGATGTCAAGAGGAGTTATTCGAACTGCAAATGCCACCTCTTGGTGACCTTCTGGGCCGTGAAGCGTTTACAGGGGCATCTCTAGTGACCCTGTTGACCGGTCAGACTGTGACACAAATGCTGCAGGATGTCAGAATAAAAGATGGGACAGGGAGCAGCAGCTGCATCGCTCGCTGGACACTGCTGTTCCCCCAAATTAACTTGAGGGTGGAGAAACTGGCAGAACCAAAGTTAGCCCTCAGCCTGCTAAACCTGGGGATGAACCGTGTGTGCTGGGTGGAAGAGGTGTGGGGTTCCGAGCTGGGGATCACCCGACAGGGAGAGACGTATATGTGGATGGGTGTGTGCTCAGTTACAAACGGGGACTGTGTGACGGGCTGTGGGATTTGTGACCTGGAGGCAGGAATAGAGAAGGCCACTGAGCGTGCAGCAGACCGAGCCGGCAGCTGTAGTTTATGTGGTCACATACCCCAGAACATTCCTAACCCCCTACACCATGTGCTCAGATTCGATGACCATGTGCAATCCCTGCACTGAATATTTGGTGATATGGGCCCGACAAGGAGTCAAGTCTGCAGACGGGAAGCTACTGGTAACGGCCCCATTGCTAAAAATGATACTGGATGTCACGGGCAACAGGGGGGAATATTATATCCCGAAAGTGAAGGCGTGTTCCAGAACAGGACCCAAACGGGTCAGCAATGAAAAGGTTCTCGAGCTGGCAAGGAAGCAGGTTAGAGGAGAGTTGTGGGAGCCATACCCATCGGGAGTGGTGGCCACTTTAAGGGGTAGGGAGGGCCCATGGACTGTAAATCTGCCCCCAGACCTGACTCAGGACCAAGAACAGGAGAATTGTAATTCAGAAAAAGGGAGAGCAAGAGCCAATTGAGGGTCCTTATGGAGCAGTCGATGTGGTGGTTAAGGAACGGATGCTGTTTAAGGGAGAAAACTGGGTTCTGGTCCACGCTGTACCGGGAGGAGTTCCTGCAGCAAGCCTATGGGGGCCTAGGGGATGGACATCCCGGACCGGGAATGACCTACAGATGACCTGGAGAGTACAGGAGGCAGGTTGGAGGCCCCATATCAGGGAGGTGGTAAGGGAATGCTGCATTAGCTGCTTGGTTTGCGCTGCCTACAACACAGACCCCCTGTCGCAGGGAAGCCTCACTGGGACACATCCAAAGGGTGGAAGGACCCTGGTAATCCCTACAGGTGGACTTCATCAGGCTGCTGCCCACCACAAATATTGCCTGGTGCTGGTGGACGTGTTTTCTAAGTGGGTAGAAGCCTCCCCTGGCTGAACAGCCATGGCAATAACTACCGTTGTTTCCCTGGTCCAGGACATGTTCTCCCGACGGGGACTGCCTCGGGCACTGGAGTCTGACCAGAGAAGCCACTTCACGGGACACGTCAGGCAGGCCACCCTGAAGCTATTGGGGATTCAAGGCAAATGGCTTGTGGCCCACAACCCCCAGTCGTCTGGTATAGTTGAAAGAACGAACCTGGCCCGAAAGGAAAGGCTCAGGAAGGAGGTAGGAGAGCACCCAAAGAAGTGGGATGAGATCCTGCCGCTGGTTCTAATGAACATCGGGGCCAGTCTCTCTAAGAGCACAGGGCACTCCCCACATGAACAGATGACAGGGAGGGCGACGCGGACCCTGACTCACGTACTAGTGCCAGTCCTGACTGAAACCCAAACGAGGGAGGTCACCCGGGATAAGTTTGCGAAGGACCTAGATGAGACCCTGAAGGAAATATACTGGGAGGCAGCAAATAATGTGGGGAACCAACACCTGAAAACAAATTGTAGCTGTTAGAGACAAACAAGGTGCAGGAGTGGAACAGGTTATGGTGAGGAATTATGTCCAGGTCAGAGTATTCGATCCGCTACACATGGGGCCCTATAGCATCGTGGACAAGGCACGCCCGACGGTATACACAGTGCGGCTGCCAAAGCGGGAAAAGTGATTCCACATCGACCAGTGTAAACTGTATAATCCTGGGGAAAAGACAGTAAAACAAACCAGGGCTCAAGGGACCTTCATGAGCCGATGGAACGTGGGTCCCTCCCCTATGTTTTGGGATGATGACGAGAACACAGACAGCAGGGGAGTAAAGAGGAGCAACCGGACACTCTGACTCAGGGAGCCCTCCTCATACCCCCAACCTTGAGCCGCAAGAGACCCCGCTTTGGGGCTATGGGAATTGGTTAGGGGAAGGTATAAGAGAAAAAGTTAATATGCCCACAGTATGGTTAAAATGAGGTGTGAACAATAAAACAAACCTTGTGCGAATGTGAGTGGATTCAGTTTCTGTCTGTGTGTTTTAATGGAGTGTTTTGTTTGAATGTGTGTGTCTGTGCTCCAGCGCTCAGTGCCTGTCAGTGAGTGGATGTTGGGAGCATTAAATCCAATTGTGTTGTACGCTTGTGCTAAGTGAGAGAGAGAGAGTGGGTTTTTTGTCTCTTTGATTTCTCTGTGTGTCGGTGAGTCATTGTCTGTGACACTTGGAAGTTACTTCACCTCTTGTGGTCTGTTTTTATATGTGGTTTTCAAACAGCTGTTTGTTTAATGTGTTTTCCAAGTTATAATATTGCGAGATAAGGTGTGTGAGATAAAGATTTTGTGTGGATGAGCATGTTTCAAAATTTCTCCCGAAACTGAGATATCTATCTTAAAGGGGAGGCCCCTCACAGAGCAGTGCTGGTTTTCTTTTTGCCTTTCTCTATAGAATTAAATTGGATCCAAGGGAATAAAATGGGATGCATCCTGTGGCTGACCATGGCAACGATCCTGGCTGGAGCTGGACAGACGGAGCGAGGGGACATCGACATGTCCTTCACCTATGGGCGTGTGGGGGGAACTGGACCCATTGTAACACAGGGGGGAAAACCATGGGGCACAGACAGGATAAACGTACATTCCCATGAGGGAAAGTGGCCGGCTTGGTTAAGGTCAAATTCGACCAAATACTCCAACTCCACTGGCTACCAGTTCGGTGATGCATCACTGCCCTGCCCAAGATTAAATATTAGAGCCAGCAAGGTATGGGTGGAAGAGGGAAGCCGGGTGTGCCTGAGTGTCGGGGAAATGTCTCAGTGGGATGGTGCTGGTGACTACAAAAGACAAAGAGGAGTAAGGCCAATGTATTCAGGGACTGGGAGAGACTGGGAAACAATTCATTTAGACAGGTTACTGGGACAAATAGTGGGAGGAGGAGCAAGGAATATATATATATGTTTGAGGGGATCTGAACACAAATGTTAGAAGTGGGTAGCCATTGCCTTCAAACGCCAATGGCAGGAATCCGGATCCGGACTGGACCGGACTCAGAGTTTAGACTCTTGGATGGTCCCAGATCCCCCTAATACCGTCAATGCCTCTGAAATGGTAGCATTTGACAGCAGCCTGCACTGAGGGCCCCAAAGGCCTGAGTCACAGAAGTCAGGTGCCCCATAACAACACCTGGACCCAGGAATGGGTTAGTTTTAATTCCGACAGGGAAGGTAGTGTTACCATGACCTGCACTACGAGATGTTATGGGAACTTGATTATGGGAACAAAATTTGAGAGAGTTTGTACGAATTGGTTGGTAGCTGGCATTCCAACTCAGGAAGAGAAAAGAGGGAATTAATAATGACATCGCTACCGTATTTAATACGGGGATGTCACTAATCAATATTTTGAATAGTACCCAACTCCATTTGCAGGTCAATACCCTACGAGGCTAATTTAAGAAAATACTAGGAAGGTAATGAAATAGAAGGGCAAGAGCTACAAGAAAACCAAGTCATGACAATCCTTAAGGAGATAATAACTGAGCTGGAAATGATGCTCAGGCAATAAATAAATTAATAAAGGAGGGCATCAAACTGGGCCACCCAGGACGATGCGTGTGTGATATATGGGATGTGATCCCTAAATGAGGGCCAGAGTAATCTGGAAAATTTGAAACAGGATCGCGTACCATCACGTGTCAACAACAAACACTTAAGGGCTATGCGCACTCATGATAACCTCACGAACCCATGCCAGCCGTGGTTGGCTTCTGAATCATACCCAGTCCCGATTGACTGTGGCCGGCATAACAAACTATAATGGGAGTAGTTCTCAGGATGCCAGTAATGTGCCAGTCACAATGGCCAGTGCCAATATACCGGCTGGAGAATATTGGGGTCATTAGAAATGGGGAACAAGTTTAGCACCAAAAGGCCCCTCCATATGTGGTCCAATGGGAGACCTTCATGTCTGACATGGATTTAAAGGGGTGTCAGGAAAGGGGGGTGATGTTGTGCCCACATCATCTGAATGAGGTCAATGACCGTGTGTGAATTCAAATTAGAAAGTGGACAATCCATCAACTGCACGTTGGAGGTGTTGACCTAGGACCATGTTCCACCACAGGTGGCCTATGAGGGCAACAGCACATACTGTGTTACCACCAGCGTGAGCCAGTGTAGGATACACAATAATATCTGGTGCCCCGTTCAGGAGCTGACTTTCTGTTTTAAGCCCCCACTGGAGGTCCAGACTTTACAGGAAAGAATCATCCCTATCTGGGATCATGCCTCAATACATCTCCCAGTAGACAGTGCCCTCCCAAACCTCCAAGATTACGTAGTTCACTTTCGATATAATATTCCACCACTAGCCAAGCGCCCCACAAAATTAGTAAAGGAGGTGGAATTGTCTCAAAAACACTATTACACTCTCAAACAGAGAAACAGACACAGGGAACGAAATCAGAAAGATAGCATGCCCACCTTGGTGGGATCGCCATTCTGACTTGGAAATATATCGCCGTCCTTTCACTGTCGCTGGGTCAAAATCCTGGAACTCCCTCCCTAAAAACACTGTAGGTGTATCTACACCACGTGGACTGCAGTTGTTCAAGAAGGCAGCTCGCCACCGCCTTCTCAAGGGCAATTATGGATGGGCAATACATGCTGGCCCAGCCAGCGAAGCCCACATCCCATGAACGAATTAAAAAATGAAGTGCACTGGAGCAAAGGCAAATGGAGCTACAATGATCAGTGCACTGATCCAAACATACCATACACAACAGCTACTTTCAAGCAACAAGACTGAGCATCCGGTGTCCTGTCAGAATCATATACGAGTTGATTGACAAACCAGAAACTGACGATGGAATGCACAATGAGATGAAGAGTGATGAGCATATGTTTCACACCGTCAATCTCCAAGGACATGTAGATGCCATCACACCATTGGAAGTGTTTGCCAAGTTTCAAATCATGAGAAGGTTGGTAACTATTCATTATTGGTCAAGATAGACACGGAGAAGTGCCAACATACTACCTCTGTGAATTCTCAAAGACACAAATCAGCAGATGTGGAAGGCCATAGTGAAACCTACTGCTGTGAACTTCCAACATGCAACAGTTCACTAATTCCATGTGCGGTATCCATAGCCCTGGAGTGCAAGTACAATCCTCTTGGCGTGACTGATATTCTACATCATGGAAACTAATGCCCCAGCAATTTCATGGATACTGGCATGCTGCAACCTCATATTGGTAACAATCCAATCATTCAGACATCACAAGGCACATAAACTTCAGAAACTACTCCTATCGCCTTAGTTCATGATCTAACATCTAAATATCCAGGGTGCTTTGACAAGATTGGAAATTTCCAGGGAGCTGCAACACTACATTTGCAGGAGAATGCAAACCCGTCAATTGATCCACCACATAAGTGCAGCATCCACATACAGGTTTTTAAAAAAATTCATTTACAGGATGTGGGCATCACTGGCTAGGCCAACATTTATTGCCCGTCCTTAGTTGCCCTTGAGAAGGCAATGGTGAGCTGCCTTCTTGAACCACTGAAGTCCATGTTGTGTTGCCACACCCACAGTGCTGTTAGGGAGGGGGCTCCAGGATTTTAACCCAGTAACAGTGAAAGAATGGTGATATATTTCCATGTCAGGTTGGTGAGTGGTTTGGAGGGGAACTTTCAGGTGGTGGTGTT
This sequence comes from Cetorhinus maximus, assembly GCF_964194155.1. NCBI lineage: Eukaryota > Metazoa > Chordata > Chondrichthyes > Lamniformes > Cetorhinidae > Cetorhinus > Cetorhinus maximus. The sequence continues at coordinate 143,591,817 of NC_135888.1, read as the reverse complement.
CCCATACATCTGCTGCCATTGTCCTTCTAGATAGTAGTGGTTGTGGGTTTGGAAGGTGCTATCTAAGGAGCCTTGGTGAGAAGGTTGAACTAGACCAAATGGAGAAAGATGGAAGTATTGGAAGAGTACAGGAGCACACAGGTTGGTGCAGTTCCATTACTTGTGTCATAAATAAGGATGGATGATTGAGAGTATACCTCCAACCATAACATTTAAACACAGCCTTGAAATATTGCCGTTACAAATTACCCACATTGGAAGAGTTAAATCTGAGATTAGCAGCTGCAAAATTCTTCTTAAAGGTTGATGCCAAGCATGGTTATTGGTCAGTGCATCTCACAGTGAAGTGCCAAGAGTTTACTACGTTTTGGACACCATTCAGAAAATATTGTTTTCAATGTCTTCCTTTCAGGGTCTCTGTTAGCCAGGATCTCTTTCAAGCTCCAATTGTATGCACCATAATTGGATGCATCTGTGTCAATGATAATATAGCTGTTGTGGGAAGAACAAAGCTATAACATTGTCCATAATTCACATTTACTGATGCAAGTGGCAAGGAAAGATATATTGGTGTTCAACTGTCTGAACTGTGGCATCAATGTGCAGCAGATCAATTTCTTCGGTTCTATTTATTCCAGTATTGGTATATGTCCTGATCCAAGTAAAATAGAGGATGTTAAAGCCTTGCCAACTCCTCAAGGTAAGGATGAACTTTGAAGATGTCCAGGTCGCTTTAATTTCTTGCCTCCATGCATTCCCAATTTTTCTCAAAGATCTTCATTGCTAAGGGAATTATTGAGGAAGGATGTGTCTTTCCTGAGGCACAAAGACACCAATACCCCCTCGAAACACTGAAACAGTCATTATCAGAAGCATCAACATTGCAATTTTACAATCCTAGGGAGACAACTACTCTGGAGGTAGATAACTCACAGAAAGGTCTGGGAGCATGCATACTACAAAATGACAAACAATTGCATTTGCTTCAAAATCTCTGTCTGTGACACAATCCAACTACTCCAACACCGAGCGGGAAACATTAGCTTTAGTGTTTGGAATTGTACATTTTCATACCTATCTATTTGGCAAAAGATTTGTGGTAGAGACTGACGACAAGCCACTGGAGATGATTTGGTGAAAATCATTGACCAGTGCACTGCCAAGATTTCACTGTCTCTTCACAAAGATTCAAGGTTATGACTGTGAGATTGGGTACAAGCCCAGTAACTTGATGGTCACATCAGATGGACTTAGCAGATTGCTTAACCCAGTGAAAATAGAAGATGTAGCTGTAGATCCACAAGTTGACTTGATCGACATGAAGCTTGAAGATGAGTTCCAAATTGATCAGGTACATTTTGCACAATGCAAATGTCAGCAGCTACATAAAGAAACAGGGAAAGATTCCACACTACAGAAATGGTGGAAAACCATCATTGAAGGATGGCCAGATTCAATTCAGTATGTGCACAAACACGTGACACCATTTTGGCCTTACCAGGATGAGCTAGGCATCTCCCAGGCATCATTGCTAAAGGCAGGCAGGTCTTCATATCGGAATCTTTGCAACCTGATACTCTTCAGCAGCTTCATCGCTCACACATGGGCATAGATCGGACGAGAAAACTCGTAGCTATTAGCTGGGTGTGAACAATGATGTTGTCAAGAAGTGCGAGGCATATAGAGAATATGCCAAGTCAACACAAAGGACCACTGATTCCACATGAAGTTCCTACCCATCCTTGGCCTGAAGTCGCCCTTTTAGTGGCATTCTGCCTCTTTAAACCTATAGACTTCAGGTGCATTATTTCTGCCACAATGGTAACATTTTAACTTCTGGGTTACTGGTGACCCTCTTTCATATCCATGGCACTGATTTCATCATCATCATTGACTACTTTTCCAAGTACTCCATTATTTGACAATTGCATGATATGCCAAGCAAAACTGTCACACACACTCTTATGTGGTAGCTTCAGTTTATTTGGCATTCCTAGAGAGATCATTATGGGTAGCAGTCCACAAGTTATTGGTAAGCCATTTCAGGATTTGTGTGAAAAGCGGAATAGTGATCACACTACCTCTTCTCCTCATTCCCCTAGATCTAATGGCCTAGTTGAATGAATGATTTCAACAGTGAAATCCCTAATTCTCAAATGTAGACAGACCAAGCAAGATCTACACATTGCAATGTTACACCTGAGGATGGCACCTTTAAGTGCAATGATTCCATCACCAGCAGAGCTCATGTCTGGCAGACCAGTGCATATCAAATTAACTACTCCCCCTTTCAGAAACTAGAGAGCAACTTTTAAAACTGCAAGGGAAAATGGTCAATGTGTATGATAAAAATTTATGTACAGAATTGCCAAGTTGACAGTTGGGACAGGTTCACATCCAGGATTCCACAGAAGGTATGTGGCAACCAGCCAATGTGACAAGGATTTGTTCAGAACCAAGGTCTTATGAAGTCATTATATACAAAGGCTCAATGGTGAGGTGTAACTGAGGTCAAATCAGATCCATTCCAGATCCTCAACCACCATACAGTCCTATTGCATCAAGGACAAGATCCCAAATGAAACCAGGAACAACATCCATGAATGACAATCCCACAAGTCACCACGAAAATCTAAAGAAACCTCCTGACAAGTTACCATCACAAAATCTGGGTGTACAAGCAGATTATCTTTACTTTTTAGAGACTCATAGGTATATCTGTTCTATGCAATAATGTGATGGTAACTAAACATGAAAATGTATAGTAAATAATTGCACTTCTTTGGAAGGGGGATTGTAACTTTAAAAAGAAAGGGGGGTGTTGTAGTATACCTTTAAGAATGTGGGATTAACTCTGATTGCTTAATTAGAAGATAAATGATGTGTGTATTTCATGTTCCAGTTTTAGTTCCACTTTTGCTGTAAGCAGCAGAACAGGCAAAGCCCCTGGTTCTCCAAGCTTTACCTAAGACTGTTCTTGTTCACCTAGTCTTCATAAATGAATTTATAATGTGTTTATCAAATTCGTTAATTGTGATTAGTGCCTTGTGTCTTATGAGTCCTTGAATTTATTTGTTGTATATCGTTATAAGAACATGGCAAAAGATAATTGCCCAGTTTCAAACTTTGTGTATGACCGGACACTGATGCATCACACAAAACTCGCCACCAGCATTGATAAACCTTAATGTACGTGGAATCATCAATAAACATAGTAATCATGGATGTTATACAGCACAACACAGCATCACTACTTGCGTTTGTATAAGATAAACTTCTGTTATTTATTATGGTGTGGCAGGTGGTATTTGCCAGGCTGACCAAATCCACAGGGGCAACCTGCTCACTCCATCACAACGGTTTTGCAATTTTTATTTATTACAAGAAGATTTGTGCACTGAATTAAAAAGTAATAAACAAAACTAACAACTTTAGAGATTTTAAAAATTAAATTAAAGCATTTATTAACAAAAGGAAAGAATTCAAATACAGACAAAAGATTACAGTTACTTGACATTATACAAACTCCAAAATTCCTAATTAACCTGACTCTCAACTCTACACCCGCTTTGAGGCAACAGTCCAAAATAGATTTTAAATTTAAAATAGGCAATCCAGCGAGGTTGCCGCATACACCCACTTGACAGTGGAATTCCAAAGGCTTTTAGCAGATCATTAGTTACTGGAGCACAGCAGACTTCTGCAAAAGTGCTTAGAGACTTTTCCCCTAGGCTGCTTTACATGGTGAACCTTTCAAGATGTTACACTGCCACCTCCACATAACCTAACTGCTTCTTTATGTAAATTTCTCTCTCTGTAATGTGTGAAATCCCACTGTTCTACATGTCTTTGGAAATTTACTTTTCCCATAATATAAAAAGCTTTCAAGTTGTCAATATGACCTTTTTCATTTTGGGAAAAATAAACGTTATAGTTTTGCCCTATTTATCTTATTAGTTGTAAACATCCTACTGTCCCTTTGAAAATCAAACAACTGCTTCACTTATCTAAAAATGAAAAGTTGTTTCATCCCTTACCTACTGACCCTTATACTCCAACTCACTCAGTAGCATTTCTTTTGATAATTTCCACCTTGCAGTCTATCTGACTCTAATTAAATTAAATCAGTCACACAGACAGAACCATCCACACTCACACTCATAAGCCTACAGTAATATTGTGAAAAATATGATAGTTTTGTGACATATTGAAGAACCTACGTGAAGGGCCACTACACAAGACAACATGAGGTTGAGAAGAATTGTGATGAAGAAAGAAGAAAGACTTGCATTTATCCAACCCCCTGGACATCTCATAGCCAATTTACAGCCGATGAAGCACTTTTGAAGTGTAATCACTGTTGGAATGTGGGAGATATAGCAGTCAATTTGCACTCAGCAAGCTCCCACAAATGCAATGTGATAATGACCAGATAATCTATTTTTTTGCGATGTTGATTGAGGGATAAATATTGGCCAGGACACTGGGGATAACCCCCCCCCTCCACCCCCCACACAACTTCGTAAATATCCACAGGATCTTATACTTCCACCCGAGCAGGCAGCTGGGACCTTGGTTTAACGTCTAATCTGAAAGACTTCACCTCTGGCAGAGCAGCACTCCCTCAGTACTGCACGAGAGTGTGAGCTTATCAACGAATCGCAATAATTCTCAGGACTCAACCTGAATGGTTAACTCTGTTTCTCTCCACAGGCATTTCCTGATCTGGTGAGTTTTTTTTGCCAGCATCCTCAATATTTTGCTTTTGCAATAATTCTCAACCTAATAATGAATTTTCATTTGCTCTTCTATGAAGGAGAGTTGATGTTTAGATGCTCTGCCATGGTTAATACCTCCTTTGATCAGTGCGATTTGCAATAAAAGTAATGTAAAAGCCAAGTGCCATTGAAAGCATCCCAATTTTGTAAACTGTCTCAAGCTTTCAGATACACAGACATCAAAGGAGAAAAGGGTCCTATCCAGATGATTTACAGGCAGCAGATTAAAGTAACAGATTAGCTTCGCACTCAGTGTTGTTGCAGGTTAATAAACATAATCTTCAGGATCTGTATCAGGAATTAAAAGAGGATTTACAGATTAGTGCATTGTCTAATTATGGGCTGCCAGTGATATTAAAGATGTGGCTGCATTCATTTTCTCTGAATATAGAACGTTTAGTATCTGGAAAACCAGTTAGACCTAAAAAGTCTGTTCTTTTTGATAAGGCATCAGTATTATTTCAATATCAGGGCAATTTCACACTGCAGAAGCCAATTGGCCACCTAATAATTAGAACAGTCAGAACATCACGTTCTGTGTATTTACGATTGCCCAGGATATACACCCTCCGAAGCCCTCCCAATTGTGAGTGCAGAACTGCCCCTTATATAGACACAGAGGCCTGAATTTTTAGCTCAGCAGGTGGGCGCAATCAGCGGGCCTGGGATCAGCCGGGAAACGGATCACTGACATCGATTGGTCCCCAACCGCTATTTCATGCTGGCCGGCCAATCAATGGCCAGCCAGCGTGAAACGTGCGCTGAAAATCTCAGCGCTGCCTGGGTGGGGGCGGGAATAGGGTGGGCGATGATATCAATGCAGGCGCGGGCATGGGCGAGCGCTGAGAGAAAGTTACCTGAAGGCGGAGAGCTGCCTCAGGGAGTGCAGACCCAAAAAACCATCAAATAAAGTTTCAAAAAGCCATAAAAAAAATGTCCAAGCATCAGGATCAGACACCTGAAAATATAGACGATAAACATGCTGCCCACTGATTTTTATTTTTATTTTGTTTCATAACGGAAACCTCATCCCGGCCTTGGATGAGATTTCATGAAAAATGTAAAGGCCGCCTGGCCGATTAGCCCGTCTGCCAACTGTCAGGTTGGACAGACCACAAAAAGCTGGAGTGAATTGCTCTGTTAATGGGCTTAATTGACCTTTTAATTGCCGGTTGGCGTACTTCTGACTTTTGCGTGCGCCCACCGACCGAATTATTGTGCAAGCAAGGGACGATTCAGGACCATCGCCCAACATCATCTTGTGCGATTTCACATCCGATCCAGTGAGGCATGCACTCGCCTGGTTAGCTTAAAATTCTGCCTATAGAATGGTCGGAGCACAGAAGGAGACCATTTGGCCCATCGTGTCTGTGCTGGCCCTCTGAAGAGGTAATTCATCTGGTGCCACACCCCTGCCTTTCCCACGTAGCCCTACAAATGTTTCTTTTCAGGTAATGACCCAATTCCCTTAGGAAAACCTCGATTGACACTACCTCCAACACACTCACAGGTGGTGCATTCCAGATGCTAAACACTCGTCATGTTGCCTTGTTTCTTTTGCCAATTACCTTAAATATGTGCCCTCTTGTTCTCGATCTTTCCACCTATGGGAACAATCACTTCCACATCTCTCAATCCATCAATGCATCTAAACAACTCTTGAAACCATTCATAATGCCCACTTCAGTGAATATCCCTCTTTGCTTATTTCACAAAATCTTTGTGTGAGGAAGGTCAGACTGACTTCATTTCTGTTCCCAGCTTCTTGTTCAACTTGGACATGAGGAGGAGAACAGGCAGGTAATAAAACCAGAACCTACTCCAGTCCTCACCTGACCTCCACCCCTACACATGTAAAAGGAAGAGAGCAGTCGGTACAGGGGATCTTGGGGATCTTCTATCCCCTGGTCCAGGGTTGCACTTCAACTACCCACATTTGACTAAAATCAACAAACTCATTACAACATTTGCCAATGGCCTTAACAGCTGACTTCCATACTGCCCAGCTTAACACCAACTGCTATGGACGATCAGCTGTTCAGGTTCTTTTGAGTCTTGACGTTTGGGAATGAAAATGTGCCTACACTATTTTTGTGGAATTCCATGCTTCTGTGTGAGGCTAAATTGTAAACCTGTTTTGTATAGTCAGTGTTTTAATTTCGATACGGAACAAAACCCCATCTCACTTTCCTTATCTCTGAAATAAACAACTTCATCATTTACTCATTCAAAACGCTTGATGATCACTGCACCAAACATTCCCATCATGCAGGATGCTTCAAAGTTCACTTCAATAACTTAATCTTACATCAAGTCCACTCCACCCCCAATGTCCTGGTGAACACTTATCCAGCGTCAACTTAACTAAAACAGGTCATGTGATCATTATCACATTGCTGGTTTTGGGATCCTGCTATGCTAAAATTGGCTGTCATATATCGTATGTCACAATGGCCACACTTCAAATGTATTTAATTAGTAGCCAGTGTTTTGGGGTAACCTAGAGTTATGAAAGTTGCTAAATTAATGCAAATTATTTATTTCAATGATGATAGAATGTTCCAAAGTACTTAACCGCTACTCAGCTGACCACCACCTTCTGAAGGGCAACTAGGGATGGGCAATAAATGCCGGCCCAGCCAGCGAAGCCCACATCCCGTAAATGAATATAGAAAAAGATCAAACACAGGAACAAAAGGAAGATTTTCATTCGTATAGCTCCTTTCCCAAACTCAGGATATCCCAAAGTAATTGATGTGAAATGAAGCATTTTTAAAAAAAACTGTCACTGTTTTAATGCAGGAAACCTGGCAATCAGTTTGCACACAGCCAGATCCAACAGCGCTGTCATAATGAGCAGATCATCTGTCCTCGTGATGTTGGTTGAGGGATAAATATTGACCACGGCACCAGTGAAAGCATCGCTTTTTCAAAATAATTCCATGAGATCTTTTATGTCCTCAGGATAGTGGTAGGAGAAGAGGCAGAGGGTATGACCAAAAGTGTAAGAAATAGAATAAATATAAAGAGGTAGGTTTTAGAAGAGGGATTTGAGGGAGGACGTGGCACTACTGAGCAAATTCTTTGTTCCAGTATTCCAGCATGTATCTGCACTTGAAGAAAACCTGGATTAGGGAATCAGCACTGCAGTGTTGTCCTATTGTCAACTCACACGTCCTTGGAGCGTGCCTTGCAGCAGAGATAGTTAATTTATCTATATAAACACTGCTGAGGCCTCAAACATGTCTCTCCATACTCTGAGTATACCTACTGCTAATAAACAAGAAAACCAGATTGCCTTAATATATAAACTTAACCTGAGATTTCATGACAGCAACAGAGACAAAAGAACGAGTTGGAAGCTGCGCACGAGAGCCTGAATGCCCAGACTCTGTTTTGCCAGGAATATATTCAAAGAGTTAACACTGCCTGTAGTGAAACAGCTGAGTCCCAGCACTCTGAGAAAATCATTTACAAGTATCTTTCTATTTCCTTCAATCATTTTTTTATATTTGTTCGGCTGGGGAAGCAATTATAGTTTGAGTCATTACATTTTCTCACTCAAGATACTCGCTGTGTATCAAACACCAGTGATAACCTTTCTCAGGGACATAGAAGTCTGTGTGAATACAACCGAGAGGGAACTTAGGAGGTGTCTTCTATCATGTGGAAATGAGAAACCTTGTTTGATTTCTCAACAATAGCAACAATATTTGGGCAGAAAAAAAAATCCAATCTGTTAATTTATTCAATTGTTGGGCTGCAATGAGAATGATCAGTTAATTGTGGAGTCAACTGTCATGATCCAATTCAGATCCGATTACAGAATGATCTAGTTTAAACTGCAGCCAAAATAAGATTTTTTGCCTGTTTAAAATAGAACAACAGGTTGTGATCAATATAACAATTCACTCAATGTTTCTTTTCTCATTCCCGGCTGTCAGCTCAGCAGTAATAATACATCAACTCTGCTGTTGTTGGCTCTGAATTAACCCAATCATTTCATCCACCTGTACTCAGGCATATGACAAGTTACTCTTGACATTGTCTCTTCAGCTCTTGCTTTGTCTTCCCTAGTTTATTTTACACATAAAAGATGTTTAAATCCTGATTGGTTGAAGACCAACTCCAACAGCCAGCGGAAACTAACTTTCAAACTGTTTGCATTATTGATGAAATCAGATGAAACTTATAGAAAAAAAAAACAGAGAGAGGCTGGAAGCACTCAGCAGGTTAGGCAGCATCTGTGGGGATGAAAACAAAGGAGCTGGCATTGACTGGGAAGGGGAAGGGAGATTGTGGGAGCGTGAAGGAGTCGGGAAGGTGTCAAGAGGAGTGGGGAGGGGGATGGTATGGGGGAGCGGGGAGGAGGATGGTATGGGGGAGCGGGGAGGGGGATGGTATGGGGGAGCGGGGAGGGGGATGGTATGGGGGAGCGGGGAGGGGGATGGTATGGGGGAGCGGGGAGGGGGATAGTATGAGGGAGCGGGGAGGGGGATGGCATGGGGGAGCGGGGAGGGGGATGGTATGAGGGAGCGGGGAGGGGGATGGTATGGGGGAGCGGGGAGGGGGATAGTATGAGGGAGCGGGGAGGGGGATGGTATGGGGGAGCGGGGAGGGGGATGGTATGAGGGAGCGGGGAGGGGGATGGTATGGGGGAGCGGGGAGGGGGATGGTATGAGGGAGCGGGGAGGGGGATGGTATGGGGGAGCGGGGAGGGGGATGGTATGAGGGAGCGGGAGGGGGATGGTATGGGGGAGCGGGGAGGGGGATGGTATGGGGGAGCGGGGAGGGCTTGGGGAAAGGGGATGAGGGTGTGGGAGGGAAGGGGGAGGAAAATAGGTGGGGGAGGAGGAGGGTGTCGAGAGGTGGAAGGTGTGGGTGAGGAAGTTGGGTAGGTGTGGAGGAGAGGGGAGGGTGTGGGGGAGACAAAAAATTGTCTTTTTCTTATTCATTGTAGGCGTCGCTAGCTAGTCTTGCACTTTATAAATTCAGACGGTATTGAGGCTTAATAATTCTTCCATATCTTGATCTCTCATGTTTGGAAGAATGGTAGCCATCCTGTCTATTTCTGGTACTTGGTTACCTCCATTTGATTTGCTTTTTGTGCTCCTTTGAGTTGTATTTCTCTTTATTAACATTCCATCTGTAGGATTGTCCTGTTTACTAGGATGTTGCCGGGTCTTAAGGAGTTGAGTTACAGGGAAAGATTAAACAGGTTTATTCCTTGGAGCGTAGAAGAATGAGGGGAGATTTGATAGAAGTTTACAAAATTGTGAGGGGTATAGACAGAGTAAATGCGAGTAGGCTCTTTCCACTTAGATTAGGAGAGATAAACACGAGAGGACATGGCTTTAGGGTGAAAGGGGAAAGGTTTAGGGGGAACATTAGGGGGAACTTCTTCACTCAGAGAGTGGTGAGAGTGTGGAACGAGCTACCATCTGATGTGGTAAATGCGGGCTCACTCTTAAGTTTTAAGAATAAATTAGATAGATACATGGATGGGAGAGGTCTGGAGGGTTATGGACTAGGTGCAGGTCAATGGGACTAGCGGAATAATATTTCGGCACAGACTAGAAGGGCCAAATGGCCTGTTTTCTGTGCTGTAGTGTTCTATGGTTCTATGGTTTCTTCAAAAGGGAATGTGCACTCCGTTCATCCCTATAGTGGACTTGAACTTTCTTTTTCCATAGTGTCCATCATTTCCTTGCTGGATGTTGATGTTTCACAAATGGAACCTTTGTTTCCAATTGTTTCACAATTTCAGTCAAATATTTGTTTGGTGTTTTATTTGCAAGTTGTTTTGCAGCTTCTGAATCTTTTCATTCAGCTCAGTGGTTCGCAGCATGTCTGTGATATGTGTTCTTCTTCTAGTTCCTTGTGTTTCAGTGTTGGGTTTACATTCTCCGATATGATTTCTGTCTTTTCTTTTCCTGTCTGCAGCTTGGAAAGTTCTACAGCTTTTCCTTTCAATGCGTCCTCATTTTCATTCAACTTCTCCTTCAGCTCTTCAGAGGTTTTCTTGTCGCTTTCAGCTTCCTCCTGGAATAAGAACCTTGCTGCGTCTTCTCTGTCAACTGGTTCTTCAGTGCTGGAGTGGCATTAAATTCACTTTGCTTCTCTTCATAATTTTCCAGAGGAATAAGCTTTGACCTAAGGGATTCTTGTACCATGTGAAGGTCTTTCCATTTCTTTATGAAGCTCTCTTGCTTCATCTTGAGTTTTCCTGTCATTCAGCAGCATCTCCTTGAGTTTCTCGTGCTATGCTTCCATTCTACTGTTTAAGACAGTCTTCATTTCTTCATGTTGCTGAATGGTTACACATTCCTTTTGCATTTGATCTTGAAGGACAATCAGCTGTTCTTTCAACTGTTTATTTTTCTGTTGACCTCCTGCCAATTCACTCTGAGCTTCAGTGAATTGTTTCGTTGCTACTGATAGTTCAGATACAGCTTTTTCTGAAGTAATATTCAACAATCTTTTTAGCTCCTCATGTTTTTCCTATGGCTACACATTGATTCTTCAAAGAGTCTTTCAGGGTTACAACTTCTTTAAGTGCCTTTTCCACCTGCTGTTTGGATGTGTATCAGTTGAGTTTTCCCAACTCCTGCTTTAATTTGCCAACTGTGGAATTGAGGGTCGTTATCTCCTCCTGATATCTTTGTGCCATCTCTGAAATCTGTTCAGATCTCAAACAGTTTGGTTCATTGAAGACTTCAGTCTATTGTGTGTTTTGAGGGGTACATCGTCCACTTGAATTGTGCACTTCAAATCTTCGGATTCAATGCTGATGCCAACATTTTCCCATCAAACAGCTTCATTTACATTTTGTATATTTTGCTTCTTTTGAGTTCCCTCAGATAGCTTTACTTCATTCACAGCCATCTGCTCACTTCACACTGCCATCTGCCTCCATCACTCTGGAGTCTTTTGGCCCCGTATCTCTGGGGTCTGTTGGAACCCTTGCTGCTTTATTGAGGGTGTGTGAGACTTTATCCTGGGGTCTTCATTCTCAACAACTTGGTATTTAAAATATCTGTCAGAGCCCTTTTAATATTTCACCAAATGTTATTGAGTATTGACCTACAAGTTGGCTGTGCAGAATTTCACCCACAAATAAATCAAAGAAAAATAAAAACATATCAACTTGTACTTCTTCTGATTCCTTAATTAATCCTGTAAGTCTCCTGTGAACTAAAAATTCTCTTTTTCTTATTCATTGTGGGCATTGCTAGCTAGGCCAGCATTAATTGCCTATCCCTAATTGCTCTTGAGAAGGTGGTGGTGAGCTGCCTTCTTGAGCCTCCTCCTCCAGTGAGTTGTATAATTATCCACTACCATTCATGACTGGATGTGGCAGGACAGCAGAGCTTAGATCTGATCTATTTGTTGTGGGATCACTTAGCTCTGTCTATCACTTGCTGATTATACTGTTTGGCATGAAAATAGTCCTGTGTTATAGCTTCATCAAGTTGATACCTCATTTTTAGGCATGCCTGGTGCTGCTCTTGGCATGCCCTCCTGCACTCTTCATTGAACCAGTGGTAGAATTGGGGATATGCCAGGCCATGAGGTTACAGATTGTGTTCAAGTACAATTCTGCTACCGCTGATGGCCCACAGAGCCTCATGAATGACCAGTCTTGAGTTGCTAGATCTGTTTGAAATCTACCCCATTTAGCACAGTGGTAGTGCAAAACAACATGATGCAGGGTATCCCCAATGTGAAGATGGGACTTCATTTCCAGAAGGACTGTATGTTGGTCATTTCTACTGTTACTGTAATGGGCAGATGCATGTGCGGCAGGTAGGTTGGTGAGGATGAGGTCAGGTGTGTTTTGCCTTTTGTTGGTTCCCTCACCACCTGCCACAGACCCAGTCTGGCAGCTATGTCCTTTCGGACTTGGCCAGCTCGGTCGGTAGTGGGGCTAAAAAGCCACCCTTGGTGATGGATATTGAAATTCCCCATCCAGAGTCAATGTTGAGGACTCCCAGGGCAACTCCCTCCCGACTGTCTACCACTGTGCTGCCAGCTCTGCTGGGTCTGTCCTGCCGGTGGGACACAACATACCCAGGGACGGTGATGGTGGAGTCTGGGACATTGTCTGTAAGGTATGATTGCGTGAGGATGACTATGTCAGGTTGTTGCTTGACAATTTTGGCACTTGCCCCCAGATGTTAATAAGGAGGTTTTGTCATTGTCATTTCCAATTCCTAAGTCATCCTTCTGGTTCCATTCCTTTTTAGCTGTTCAATACAATTGAGTGTCTGTGGATCTGGAGCCACATGTAGGCCAGGCGAGGACATTTGTGAACCAGGTAGGTTTTAATGACATTAGTGAACCAGGTAGGCTTCATGCTCATCATTAGACTTTTATTTTCAGATTGGGATTTGAACCTGGGTCCCTGGAGCATTACCCTGGGTCCCCGGATTACTAGTCCAGTGAAAATACCACCATGCCATCATCTTTCCTTCTCCAAGACTCCTACCCTTTGGTCTGGTTTAGCCCTTTCCTTTTCCAAAATGTACCTGGCTCTTTGAATTTTCAGTCCATGCATTATTATTCTTGTATTTGCAGCTTTAAATGGCATTGCCCCTTTAAGGCTGTCTGTGCAATCATCTCTTTTTTAACTCAGGCTGTCTGCAGCTGTCGGCTTTCTTTTTTTTAGAACCTGGTTTCTGGGGAGATATTTGCCTCCTAAACTTTGAAAAAAATATTTTCAGGTTTTGCATTTTCCAACACCTACACCACACGGACTGCAGCGGTTCAGGAAGGCAGCTCACCACCTCCTTCTCAAGGGCAACTAGGGATGGGCAATAAATGCTGGCCCAGCCAGCGAAGCCCACATCCCGTGAATGAATTTAAAAAGGACGTATCAATCCAGGGACAGAGAGTTCCAAATCTTTGTATGAATTGGGCTTGACATTTAGCTACCTCTTAGTGTGGGACAAAATCCGCTCTCCTTATTTTAAAATGAGAATGTTTGAAGCTATTTCCCTTTTTTAATACTCTGAAAAAACTTTTTTGACACAGCATCAATTCATTCCTCTGTACAAGAAGCTAGGGACCCAACTGAAAAGGGTTCCCTTTCTTTTAAACTCTGCAGGCGCATCCAATATCATACGCCAGGGACGAGTGGAGCGAGAGACCATGGTGGGAGAGGTAAGGTCAGGGGTTGCGGGGATATCAGTGTTTCTAATGAAGAGTGAGGACACTGGAGATGGGATGGGGTGTTTCAGGACTTCTACAATCGCAAAAGGAGAGAGGGAGAGAGGGCTCGGAGCAAACTCCTGCTCCTTCTGGCCCATAAGGTGTGCTACAAAAGGTACTTGGCTTCTTGATCAGGCAGCACCTCTGCCTTTTTGCTGCTAGGTTTCCAGCTCAAGAACTTGTAAAATGAAGTCAGGTTTCCAATTGCAGCTCGTTGCAATGAGACCTTAAGATGTGGTTGGGGCAGTCACCAGCAAGTGGTGATTTGGTGGAGAAAATTGTACCAAGTTGCTGTTACAGCTTCGAAGGTTAGCCCCAATATGAAACCATTATAACTTCAGTGTATGTAAGTAGTGCTCCTTTTATGCCCATTGTGTCTGTGTCACTGTTATCTCCAAAACACTTCAGAGGAATTTGCTGTAGTCCTGTTGTTAGAACAGTAACAATTATCTCTGGCTTAAAACTCACTGAGTTAATGACAGATCCTAGTTACTTATTTCTATTTAACTGCGTTTAGTGGAATCCACTCAGCTAAGATAACTCATCAAAGAGCTTAGAGCAGGTTATATCTACAAATTTGACCTGATTCCTTCAAGAATTCACCAGATTAAACTTTAATTTCATTTCCTTGCTTTTCCTTCATGCATTTTTTTCTTCAGCACTTAATGCCTTTTAAGTCATGGAATTGATTTAGCTCCAACAGAGATAATTTATTCCATATTTTAGTAACCCTTCAAATATTAAAAAAAACAATGTTTCCTTCTCTTTCTTCAACAGTTCTGCTTGATAATTTTTTAGGGATAACTATTTACTCACCCTCATGAAATTCAAGATGGAGGGATAGATACTGTGTAGCATCTTCTGTGATTCAGTGAGTTGTGAGTTCAAGGACCACTCCAGGCTGGCAATCCAGTGCAGTACTGAGGGAGTACTACACTGTCAAAGAGACAGTGCTAAGGGAGCACCACACTGTCAGAGGGTCAGTACTGAGTGAGTGCTGCACTGTTGGAGGGGCAGTACTGAGTGAGTACCACACTGTCCAGAGAGTCAGTACTGGGGGATCGCTGCACTGTCGGAGGGTCAGTACTGAGGGAGTGCTCCACTGTCAGAGGGTCAGTACTGAGGGAGGGCTGCACTGTCAGAGGGTCAGTACTGAGGGAGCACTGCACTGTCAGAGGGTCAGTACTGAGGGATCACTGCACTGTCAGAGGGTCAGTACTGAGGGATCACTGCACTGTCAGAGAGGCATAACTGAAGGTACGCTGCACTGTTGGAAGGTCAGTATTGAGGGAGTGCTGCAATATCAGAGGGTCAGTACTGAGGGAGTGCTGCACTGTCCGAGGATCAGTACTCAGGGAGCGCTGAACTGTCAGAGGGTCAGTACTGAAGGAGTGCTGCACTGTCAGGGGGTGAGTATTGAGGGAGTGCTGCACTGTCAGAAGGTTAGTATTGAGGGAGCACTACACTGTCAGAGGGTCAGTACTGAAGGTGTGCTGTACTCTCAGAGGGTCAGTACTGAGGGAGTGCTGCACTGTCATATGGTCAGTACTGAGAGTGTTGCACTGTCAGAGGGTCAATATTGAGAGAGTGCTTCACTGTCAGAGGGTCAGCACTGAGGGAGTGCTGCACTGTCAGAGGGAAAGTACTGAAGGTGTGCTGTACTCTCAGAGGGTCAGTACTGAGGGAGTGCTGCACTGTCAGAGGGTCAATATTGAGAGAGTGCTTCACTGTCAGAAGGTCAGTACTGAGGGAGTGCTGCACTGTCAGAGGGTCAATATTGAGAGAGTGCTTCACTGTCAGAGGGTCAGTACTGAGGGAGGGCTGCACTGTCAGAGGGTCAGTACTGAGGGAGGGCTGCACTGTCAGAGGGTCAGTACTGAGGGAGGGCTGCACTGTCAGCGAGGCAGTGCTGAGGGAACACTGCACTGTCAATGAAACAGTACTGAGGGAGCGCTGCATTGTCAGAGGATCAGGACAGATGGAGCACTGCATTGTCAAAGGGTCAGTACTGAGGGAGTGTTACACTGTCAGAAGGTCAGTAGTGAGGCAGTGCTACACTGCTGGAGGGTGAGCACTGAGAGAGTGCTACACTGTCAGAGAGACAGTACTGAGGGAGCACTGCACTGTTAGGGAGGCATTTTTGAGAGACCGCTGCACTGTTGGAGGGTCAGTATTGAGGGGGTTCTGCAATATCAGAGGGTGAGTACTGAAGGAGTGCTGCACTGTCATAGGGTCAGCAGTGAGGGAGCGCTGCACTGTCAGAGGGTCAGTACTGAGGGAGAGCTGCACTGTCTGAGTGTCAGTGCTGAGGGAGTGCAGCACTGTCAGAGTGTCAGTGCCGAGGGAGTGCTGCACTGTCAGAGTGTCAGTGCTGAGGGAGTGCAGCACTGTCAGAGTGTCAGTGCCGAGGGAGTGCTGCACTGTCAGAGTGTCAGTGCTGAGGGAGTGCAGCACTGTCAGAGTGTCAGTGCTGAGGGAGCGCTGCACTGTCAGAGTGTCAGTACTGAGGGAGCACTGCACTGTCAGAGGGTCAGTACTGAGGGAGTGCTGCACTGTCAGAGTGTCAGTACTGAGGGAGCACTGCACTGTCAGAGGGTCAGTACTGAGGGAGTGCTGCACTGTCAGAGTGTCAGTGCTGAGGGAGTGCTGCACTGTCAGAGTGTCAGTGCTGAGGGAGTGCAGCACTGTCAGAGTGTCAGTGCTGAGGGTCTTTTTTAGGTTGAGATGTGAAGCCAAGTTCTTGTCTGTCCTCTCAGGTGAATGCAAAGGATCTCATTGTACTATTTGGAAGAGCAGCAACAAGGTTATTTCCTGTGGGCTAGCCAATATTTAACCCTCAACTACCATTATTAATATTTGGTGATTGGCACCTTACTGTTTATGGGAGTTTGCTGTGTGCAAACTTGACTGTCATGTTTCCAATATTGCAACAGTGACTACACTTCAAAAAATACGTCACCAGCTGTAAAATGCTTAGTGGCGTCCTGAGTAACTCTACATCAATGCAATCTTGCGCAAGTAGCAGGCTTGATGGGCCATGTGGACTTTTTACATTCCTTGCTTAATTTGGTTTTCATGCTTTTTCTATAAAACAAATTCTAACAGTGCAGACAGCAAGTGAAGGCTCGACATTACAGATAAACCCATGCATTCTCCCACTCCGTAACCATTAACATTGACTGAAAACAGTGCAACCAACAGATGAATGTTCCTTAACTGTGAGTGTCATGGGGTTTAGCCTGCAGGTATCACATCTCACAAACAATCGTTATCCTCTGCCTTGAAAGATCTCAGAGTTAATGGGCACAGTCTCAGCTCATATAATGAGCCATAATTCAGTAACTATGTCTCCCAAGAAACTTTTGTATCTGCATTAAGATAATGTAATGGTTTCTTTTTAGCTCAGCAGCAGACAGTCTAAAATGAAACATCCTCTCTGGGACTTCATGTTGGTTTGTCGTGTACAAAGAAATAACAACAAATTCCTCAAATTAACTGCTCTCTCATAGAGCAAACAGAAAAATGACAACATGTGGCCCCTAAAACCAAGTCACGTACAGACCCCCCCATTCATTATTTTTGTTACTGTTTCTGCTCCACAATAGGTTATAACTTCAGGAGACAAACAATCCACAGGCATTTTTCTTGTTGAAGTTTTATTCTAGGCTCCTTTGTGTCACCTGTAAGTTCATTCTAGTAGAGTCAGAATGTTATTTTAATAATGTAATAAGCTCCAGCAATGATGTTTTTTTTATAAACCAGTTAAACCTTTGAGGTTAGCATAGTCTTTCTATAAGATGCTCAAAATGATGGATAATTTTACAGGGAGCAGTAGCATCTCTCTGTGGATTCACTTTATCTAACTCAGTCAGGGGTGAGGAATCTGCCTCTAACAGACATTTGTGAAGAACGTGATCTCTTTCTAAATGGATTCCTAGCATCAAAGCTCCAGATGCAAATCGATGCAAATGTCATATGACAATGCTGCAGAATTTGCAGAATTTCTTTTGAACTAAGGCTACTTGGTATTAAAATAACTCATTATTCCAGATACAGGAATTGCAAAGCTACCATCATGCTCCAGTCCGAGATCAGAATTGGTGTGTTAGATTTGTAGTCAGCAGAGCTCAGTTATACTTTTTAAAATTTTTTCAAGGAATGTGGCAATCACTGGCAAGGTCAGCACTTATTTCCCATCCCTAATTGCCCTTGAACTGAGTGGCTTGCTAGGCCATTTCACAGGGCAGTTAAGAGTCAACCACATTGCTTTGGGTCTGGAGTCACATGTAGGACAGCATTACTGAAACAGATGGGTTTTTACAACAATGGGCAACAGCTTTATGATCACCATTACTGAGACTAGCTTTTAAGTGAATTTAAATTTCACCAGCTGCCTAAGTGGGATTTGAACCCATACTGCTAGAGCATTAGCCTGGGCCTCTGGATTACTAGTCCACCAACATTATAACTTTTCCACTGTCTCTGCATATTGGTGGCTGCATCTTGCTTCTGTAGTATAAAGGTCTGGGATATAAAGCATTAAAATGGGACTGAGTACAGGTATCACCCACACAGTGATGTAAAATAACACGTGACCTGCACTTAGGGGTCAATGTTGTCTTGGATAGAGCTGTGTGTAGAAGCAAGCATGGAGACAGCTCCTAGCTTGGATCTTTACTGTCCTTATGTATATAATTTCTAGTAGTTAATAATACTTCCTGTTGAACTACCTAAGATTACAAATACCTTAATAAGACCTACTGAACAACACCCAACACTTTACAACATGGTGGCAGCGAATGGAACTACTCAAAACCTCACAGAGACGGCAGAAGAAAATTAAAATCCTGGAAAACTGAAGGAAAAACAACAAAGAAACATTCTGACCTGAGGAAAAGTTCAAGTAAAAGTGCAGATGGAAATCGCCAGAGCAAAGCTTCAAAGAAAGGCTTGGAAGCTGAAGGCAAAATGTGAATACCTCACTGCAGCAGAAGACTCCACTGAATCGCATGGAAATCCAGCATCAATATCCAGAGTGTGCAGAGTCAGCAGGGCTGAACTAAAAAGTTAAAATCCCTGGACCACACAATTCCTGAAAAAAGTTAAACACTGCAGTGGTTAGAAATTGCCATTTAAATCGCAGACTGAGTCAGCACCTGAGCACATGGTGGCTGGGCTCACTCCGAACAAAGAAAAAAACATTTAAAAATTAATCGTAACTAAGTAGTCAACTTAAAAAAAACCCAGAAAAAGCCCAGATTCGATGCTTCCAAGACATGAGGACATGGTGCAAAAGTGGGAAGATTCTAAATAGTTGATCCAGGCAGCCATTGTTGAAAAGATGTTAACACTGAGATCATGAATACCATTACTGCAGAAGCTCACCAAAACCGGCAAGAGCCTATGTGAAGACGCACACGTTGACGCCAACTCAGACTTTTGAATACCTTTTAAAGCTGAACATTCAATTTAAAAATTTTACCCATTTATCAGAAATCGGCTCTTCCAATTTGGACTTATCCAAGGTCCAGATCAATCTCAATATTGGGGACTCTGGAGAAAGGGGATTCTTAGATATATGATTGCTTCAGGTTTGGGTAAAAAGACAGGAGCTGAACAGGTTAACACACTGCTTTATTCAGTAGGCCCGATAGGCAATGATATAATAACTGGACAAGAAATCAAAGCATCATCTGCAAAATTTAATGAAGTTTTGAAATCGTTCGATGTTTATTTTAACCTCAGAAGTAACAAAACCCTTGAAAGGGCTAATTTTAATAAATGTGTCCAGCAGCCAGTAGAACTTGTCAATCCTTCATTAATGAGCTGTACACAATGGCTGAAGGATGTGATTATGGAGACCTGAAATCTCAGCTAATCAGGGATAGAATAGTTGTCGGAGTGGGAAGTGACACATTCTCAGACATGTTTCAAATGAAGAAGGAACTAACCCTTGAGAAGACTATCCAGATCATTAGGCAGTTTGAACTCCGTGAGCAACACAGGTCCATTTTTAGAGGAGAAAGCAAACTGTGATACAAAGTAAATCCCACAATCCAGCCAGTGAAACAGAAACAGGGACATTCCAGGCCAGAGGAAGCAATACCCTAACCGACCAGTAGAGCGGCCATGTCAGCGCCACAGAGCAAAGCCCCCCCCACAGGTCTGATCAATTTCCCTTGAGAAGGTGGTGGTGAGCTGCCTTCTCGAACCGCTGCAGTCCATGTGGTGTAGGTACACCCACAGTGCTGTTAGGGAGAGAGTTCCAGGATTTTGACCCAGCGACAGTGAAGGAACAGTGATATATTTCCAAGTAAGGGTAGTGAGTGACTTGGAGGGGAACGTCCAGGTGGTGGTGTTCCCATCTATCTGCTGCTCTTGCCCTTCTAGATGGTAGTGGTCATGGGTTTGGAAGGTGCTGTCTAAGGAGCCTTGGTAAGTTGCTGCAGTGCATCTTGTAGATGGTACACACTGCTGCTACTCTGTGTCGGTGGTGGAGGGAGAGAATGTTTAAGGTGGTGGACGGGCTGCCAATCAAGTGAGCTGCTTTGTCCTGGATGTTTTTGAGCTTCTTGAGCATTGTTGGAGCAAGTGGGGAGTATTCCATCACACTCCTGACTTGTGTCTTATAGATGGTGGACAGGCTTTGGGGAGACAGGAGGTGAGTTACTCTCTGCACGATTCCTAGCCTCTGACCAGCTCTTGTAGCCATAGTATTTATATGGCTAGTCCAGTTCAGTTTTTGGTCAATGGTAACACCCGGGATGTTGATAGTGGGGGGTTCATTGGTGGTAATGCCATTGAATGTCAAGGGGCGATGGCTAGATTCTCTCTTGTTGGAGATGGTCATTGCCTGGCACTTGTGTGGTGCAAATGTTACTTGCCACTTGTCAGCCCAAGCCTGGATATTGTCCAGGTCTTGCTGCATTTGGACATGGACTGCTTCAGTACCTGAGGAGTCATGAATTATGCTCAATATTGCACAGTCATCAGTGAACATCCCTGCTTCTGACCTTATGATGGAGGGAAGGTGGTCGATGAAGCAGCTGAAGATGGTTGAGCTCAGGACACTACCCTGAGGAACTCCTACAGGACCTCCTGGAGCTGAGGTGATTGACCTCCAACTACGACAACCATCTTTTTGTGTTAGGTATGAATCCAACCAGTGGAGAGTTTTCCCCCTGATTTCCAATGATTCCCGTTTTGCTAGGGCTCCTTGATACCACAATCAGTCAAATGTTCCCTTGATGTCAAGGGCAGTCACTCTCAACTCACTCGTCCATGTTTTTAACCAAGAGAGTACTGAGGTCAGAAGCTGAGTGGTCCTGGCAAAATCCAAACTGAATGTCAGTGATAAAAACAAAAAACTACTGCGGTTGCTGGAAATCCAAAACAAAAACAGAATTACCTGGAAAAACTCAGCAGGTCTGGCAGCATCGGCGGAGAAGAAAAGAGTTGATGTTTCGGGTCCACACGACCCTTCAACAGAACTGAAGTATAGTTAGGAGAGGGGTGAAATATAAGCTGGTTTAAGGTGGGGGGTCGGGGGGAGAGAAGTTGAGGGTGGGGTGGTTGTAGGGACAAGCAAGCAGTGATAGGAGCAGATAATCAAAAGATGTCACAGACAAAAGGATCAAAGAGGTGTTGAAGGTGGTGATATTATCAAAGAAAATGTGCTAATTAAGAATGGATGGCAGGACACTCAAGGTACAGCTCTAGTGGGGGTGGGGTGGAAAGACTGACAAGGTATTAGTTGTAGATTTAAAAATAATGGAAATAGGTGGGAAAAGAAAAATCTATATAAATTATTGAAAACAAAACAAAAAAGAACAAAAGGGAGGGGGGGAGGAAACGGGGTGGGGATGGGGGGGAGGGGGGTTTAAGATCTAAAGTTGTTGAATTCAATATTCAGCCCAGAAGGCTGTAAAGTGCCTAGTCGGAAGATGAGGTGCTGTTCCTCCAGTTTGCGTTGGGCTTCACTGGAACAATGCAGCAAGCCAAGGACAGACATGTGGGCAAGAGAGCAGGGTGGAGTGTTAAAATGGCAAGCGACAGGGAGGTTTGGGTCTTTCTTGCGGACAGACCGCAGGTGTTCTGCAAAGCGGTCGCCCAGTTTGCGTTTGGTCTCTCCAATGTAGAGGAGACCGCATTGGGAGCAACGAATGCAGTAGACTAATTAGGGGAAATGCAAGTGAAATGCTGCTTCACTTGAAAGGAGTGTTTGGGCTCTTGGACGGTGAGGAGAGAGGAAGTGAAGGGGCAGGTGTTGCATCTTCTGCGTGGGCATGGGGAGGTGCCATAGGTGGGGGTTGAGGAGTAGGGGGTGATGGAGGAGTGGACCAGGGTGTCCCGGAGGGAACGATCCCTGCGGAATGCTGCCTGGGGGGGTGAAGGGAAGATGTGTTTGGTGGTGGCATCATGCTGGAGTTGGCGGAAATGGCGGAGGATGATCCTTTGAATGCGGAGGCTGGTGGGGGGATAAGTGAGGACAAGGGGGACCCTTTCATGTTTCTGGGAGGGAGGAGAAGGCGTGAGGGTGGATGCGTGGGAGATGGGCCGGACACGGTTGAGGGACCTGTCAACGACCATGGGTGGAAAACCTCGGTTAAGGAAGAAGGAGGACATGTCAGAGGAGCTGTTTTTGAAGGTAGCATCATCAGAACAGATGCGACGGATGCGAAGGAACTGAGAGAATGGGATGGAGTCCTTACAGGATGCGGGGTGTGAGGAGCTGTAGTCGAGGTAGCTGTGGGATTTGGTAGGCTTGTAATGGATATTGGTGGACAGTCTATCATCAAAAATTGAGACAGAGAGGTCAAGGAAGGGAAGAGAAGTGTCAGAGATGGACCATGTGAAAATGATGGAGGGGTGGAGATTGGAAGCAAAATTAATAAATTTTTCCAGGTCCCGACGAGAGCATGAAGCAGCACCGAAGTAATCATCGATGTACTGGAGAAAGAGTTGTGGGAGGGGGCCGGAGTAGGACTGGAACAAGGAATGTTCCACATACCCCATAAAGAGACAGGCATAGCTGGGGCTCATGCGGGTACCCATAGCCACACCTTTTATTTGGAGGAAGTGAGAGGAGTTAAAGGAGAAATTGTTCAGTGTGAGAACAAGTTCAGCCAGACGGAGGAGAGTAGTGGTGGATGGGGATTGTTGGGGCCTCTGTTCAAGGAAGAAGCTAAGGGCCCTCAGACCATCCTGGTGGGGGATGGAGGTGTAGAGGGATTGGACATCCATGGTGAAGAGGAAGCGGTTGGGGCCAGGGAACTGGAAATTGTTGATGTGACGTAAGGTGTCAGAGGAATCACGGATGTAGGTGGGAAGGGACTGGACAAGGGGAGAGAGAAGGGAGTCAAGATAACGAGAAATGAGTTCCGTGGGGCAGGAACAGGCTGACACGATCGGTCTGCCAGGACAGTTCCGTTTGTGGATTTTGGGTAGGAGGTAGAAGCGGGCCGTCCGAGGTTGGGCGACTATCAGGTTGGAAGCTGTGGGAGGAAGATCTCCAGAGGAGATGAGGTCGGTAACAGTCCTGGAAACAATGGCTTGATGTTCCGTGGTGGGGTCATGGTTCAGGGAGAGGTAGGAGGAAGTGTCTGCGAGTTGACGCTCAGCCTCCGCGAGGTAGAGGTCAGTGCGCCAGACAACAACAGCACCACCCTTGTCAGCGGGTTTGATAACAATGTTGGGGTTGGACCTGAGAGAACGGAGTGCAGCAAGTTCAGAGAGAGACAAATTAGAATGGAGAGAGGAGCAGAGAAATTGAGATGACTAATGTCACGCTGACAGTTCTTGATGAAAAGATCAAGAGAAGATAAGAATCCAGGGGGAGGGGTCCAGGTGGAGGGAGAATATTGGAGGTGGGTAAAAGGATCCGTTGAACGGGGAGAGGACACCTGCCCAAAGAAGTGAGCACGGAGACGAAGACGGCGGAAGAAGAATTCAGCATCGTGCCGAGCCTGAAATTATTTGAGATGAGGGCGTAAGGGTATGAAACTAAGTCCTTTGCTGAGCACTGAACGTTCAGCATCGGAGAGGGGAAGGTCATGGGATATAGTGAATACGCGGCTGGGGCTGGGATTGGAAGATGGGGTGAGGACAGAGGGACAAGCAGGGGTGGAGGGTCCCAGATGGGTGTTGGAGTCGATGAGTTGTTGGAGCTTGCGTTCCTTAGCACTTGAGAGAAAGAGAAAAAGTTTCTTGTTGAGGCGTCGGATGAGGCGAAGAATAAAATGAAACTGGGGGCACGCGCAGCTTAGAAAAAGGGTGCGGCGGTGCTGCTGGAGGGAGAGGTCGTGTGTGTTCATATGGTGGCGCATGGCAGTGAGTGTGGATCTCAGAATGCGACGGGAACAGCAGTCCGAGAAACGTTTTATGTCCCGGAGATACCTGTAATCCTGGGTGGGTTCGAAACAAGAGGGATGGAATTTCAGTTGAAATCCACGTGGGGTGAGTTGGAGACGGAGACAGTCACTGAGAAAGGAAATATGGCTGTGAAAGCGGGTTTTAGTAAACACCTTGTCAAACACCAGGAGAGAAATGGAAAGCAATGAATGTGCACAAGGCAGAAGAGACAGGCGGAAACCCTGTCGGAGAACAGAGCAATACTTCTTCAAGGAAGGCATTTCTTGAAGAGTAGTGGCAGTCAATTAAACACAGAGATAAAAACAAAAAACTACTGCGGATGCTGGAAATCCAAAACAAAAACAGAATTACCTGGAAAAACTCAGCAGGTTTGGCAGCATCGGCGGAGAAGAAAAGAGCTGATGTTTCGGGTCCACACGACCCTTCAACAGAACTGAAGTACAGTTAGGAGAGGGGTGAAATATAAGCTGGTTTAAGGTGGGGGTCGGGGGGAGAGAAGTTGAGGGTGGGGTGGTTGTAGGGACAAGCAAGCAGTGATAGGAGCAGATAATCAAAAGATGTCACAGACAAAAGGATCAAAGAGGTGTTGAAGGTGGTGATATTATCTAAGAAAATGTGCTAATTAAGAATGGATGGCAGGACACTCAAGGTACAGCTCTAGTGGGGGTGGGGTGGAAAGATTGACAAGGTATTAGTTGTAGATTTAAAAATAATGGAAATAGGTGGGAAAAGAAAAATCTATATAAATTATTGAAAACAAAAGAACAAAACAAAAGGGAGGGGGAAGAAACGGGGTGGGGATGGGGGGAGGGGGAGTTTAAGATCTAAAGTTGTTGAATTCAATATTCAGTCCGGAAGGTTGTAAAGTGCCTAGTCGGAAGATGAGGTGCTGTTCCTCCAGTTTGCGTTGGGCTTCACTGGAACAATGCAGCAAGCAATTTCAATAATGTATATAGATTTTTCTTTTCCTGCCTATTTCCATTATTTTTAAATCTACAACTAATACCTTGTCAATCTTTCCACCCCACCCCCACTAGTGCTGTACCTTGAGTGTCCTGCCATCCATTCTTAATTAGCACTTTTCTTAGATAATATCACCACCTTTAACACCTCTTTGATCCTTTTGTCTGTGACATCTTTTGATTATCTGCTCCTATCACTGCTTGCTTGTACCTACAACCACCCCACCCTCAAATTCTCTCCCCCACCCCACCACCTTAAACCAGCTTATATTTCACCCCTCTCCTAACTATACTTCAGTTCTGTTGAAGGGTCGTGTGGACCCGAAACGTCGACTCTTTTCTTCTCCACCGATGCTGCCAGACCTGCTGAGTTTTTCCAGGTAATTCTGTTTTTGTTTTGAGTGTCAGTGAGCTGGCTATTGTTGAGTAAGCACTGATACTGTGGAGCATCCGTGAGTCTGAGAGCATCGTGGATAGCACGTTTAGAGAGGTGGTCACACCGCAGATGAAGGGACTTGAGGAAGGAAGGGAATGGGTGACCACCAGGCAGCCCAAGAGAAACAGGCAGGTAGTTCAGGAGTCCCCTGGGGTCCCGCTCGCAAATCAGTATTCCATTTTAGAGGCTGATGAGGGCGTTGGTTCCTCCAGGGAGTGCGGACAGAGCCAAGCTTCTGGCACCACAAGCAGCCTGTCTGTACAGGAGGGGAGGAAGGGAGGAAGAGCAATAGTAATAGGGGATTCTATAGTCAGGGGAACAGATAGGTGCTACTGTGACCATCAATGTGACTCCAGGATGGTATGTTGCCTCCCTGGTGCCAGGGTCCGGGATGTCACTGAACAGCTGCAGGGCATCCTGAAGGGGGAGGGTAATAAGGCAGAGGTCACGGTACATGTTGGTACCTATGACATAGGTAGAAAGAGGGATGAGGTCTTGCATCAAGAATTCAGGGAGTTAGTCAGTAGACTAAAAAGCAAGACCTCTCGGGTTGTAATCTCTGGATTACTCCCAGTGCCACGTGCTAGTGAGCTCAGAAATAGGAGAATAGCGCAGATGAATATGTGGCTTAAGAGTTGGTGCAGGAGGGAGGGTTTTAGATTCCTGGATCACTGGGACCATTTCTGGGGAAGGTGGGATCTGCATAAGCGGGACGGTCTACATCTGAACCAGAGTGGGACTAACATCCTTGCGGGCGGGTTTGCTAGTGCTGTTGGGAGGAGTTTAAACTAATTCGACAGGGGGAGGGGACACAGAATGTTAGCAGAATAGGGAAACATCATAATACAGTAAAACAACCAAGTCAGAGGGAGCACAGCTGCAATAAGCTTCAAGGGAGTAAGGCAAGGCTGGATGGCCTCTACTTTAATGCCAGGAGTATTACAGGTAAAACAGATGAGTTAAGGGTGAGGATTGACATATGGAATTGTGATATAGTAGCCATCACTGAGATGTGGTTGAGGAAAGGGCAGGATTGGCAGCTCAACATTCCGGGATATAGAATCTTATGAATGTTATGGATAAAGAAATTGACAAGTTGCAAAAACATGTTTTGGATTGGGGGAGAGTGGATTTTAGTAAAATAAGACAGGATCTGGCCAAGGTAGACTGGGAACTTGTGGGGAAATATACAGAGGAACAGTGGGGGGTGTTCAAAAAGGAAATGGGGAGGGTACAGTCTCAACATGTTCCCTCTAGGGTGATAGGAAGGAGTAACAAGCCCAGAGAATCATGGATAACTAGAGATATTCAGGTTACGATGAGAAGGAAAAGAGAGGCTTTTAGCAGGTACAAGGGAAGCAAATCAGCAGAGGCATTAGTGGAGAACAGAAAGTGCAGGGTGGAGCTTATGAAAGCAATTAGGAGAGCAAAGAGGGGATATGAGAAAGCTCTGGCTGGTAAAAGTAGGGAAAATCCCAAAATATTCCATAAGTATATCAATGGGAAGAGGATAACGTAGGAAAGAGTAGGTCCCATAAGGGACCAAGGGGGCAATCTATGGGTGGAGCCAGAGGACATCGCTAGAGTGTTGAATGAATACTTCACATCTGTCTTCACCCAAGAGAATGAGGACGAAGGTATCGAACTCGGGGAGAGAGACTGTGAGGTTCTTAAACAAATTGTTATAGGGAGTGACAGGGTATTGGAGGTGTTGGCAGGCTTAAAAATTGACAAATCTCCAGGTCCGGAAGATTTGTGTCCCAGACTGCTGAGGGAGGCAAGGGAGAAAATCGTGGGGACTCTGACCCAAATTTTTAATTCCTCTCTGGCCACGGGGGAGGTGCCAGAGGACTGGAGAACAGCTAATGTGGTTCCGCTATTTAAGAAGGGTTGTAGAGATAAACCAGGGAACTACAGGCCAGTGAGTCTCATGTCAGTGGTAGGGAAACTATTGGAGAAATTTCTGAAGGAGAGAATCTATCTCCACTTGGAGAAGCAAGGTATGGTCAGTGATAGTCAGCATGGCTTTGTCAGAGGGAGGTCATGCCTAACAAATTTGATTGAATTGTTGGAGGAGGTGACCAGGTGTGTAGATGAGGGTAGTGTAGTTGATGTAGTTTATATGGATTTCAGCAAAACCTTTGAAAAGGTCCCACATGGGCGACTTATAAAGATGACAAAGGCACATGGGATACAGGGTAATTTGATAAGGTGGATTCAAAATTGGCTTCGTTGTAGGAGGCAGAGGGTGATGACAGAAGGGTGCTTTAGTGACTGGAAGCCAGTGTCCAGTGGCGTACCACAGGGATCTGTGCTCGATCCCCTATTATTTGTCATTTATATGAAAGACATAGATGACTATGTGGGGGGCAGGATTAGTAAGTTTGCGGATGACACAAAGATTGGCCGGGTGGTTAACAGTGAAGTTGAGTGTCTTGGGCTGCAGGAAGATATAGACGGGATGGTCAAATGGGCAGATAAGTGGCAGATGGAATTTAACCCTGAAAAGTGTGAGGTGATACACTTTGGAAGGAATAATTTGACAAGGAAGTATTCAATGAACGGCATAGCACTAGGAAGTTCTGAGGAACAAAGGGACCTTGGCGTGTGTGTCCATAGGTCTCTGAAGGTGGAGGGGCATGTTAGTGGGGTGGTGAAAAAGGCATATGGGGCACTTGCCTTTATCAATCGAGGCATAAATTACAAAAGTAGGGAGGTCACGTTGGAGTTGTATAGAACCTTGGTGAGGCCACAGCTGGAGCACTGTGTGCAGTTCTGGTCGCCACATTATAGGAAGGATGTGATTGCGCTGGAGGGGGTGCAGATGAGATTCACCAGGATGTTGCCTGGGATGAAACATTTAAGTTGTGAAGAGAGGTTGGATAGACTTGGGTTGTTTTCATTAGAGCAGAGAAGACTGAGGGGCGACCTGATCGAGGTGTACAAGATTATGAGGGGCATGGACAGGCTGGATAGGGTGCAGCTGTTCCCCTTAGTTGAAGGGTCAGTCACAAGGGGGCATAAGTTCAAGGTGAGGGGCAGGAGGTTTAGGGGGGATGTGAGGAAAAACCTTTTTCCCCAGAGGGTGGTGATGGTCTGGAATGCGCTGCCTGGGAGGGTGGTGGAGGTGGGTTGCCTCACATCCTTTAAAAAGTACCTGGATGAGCACTTGGGATGTCATAACATTCACTGTGATTCTGTGATTCTGTGTGATCACTTGCGCCTGGCCCAAGCACAGAGTAGTAAAGACCCTCCCCACCTCCATTTACCTGTTGGGTTTCCAAGACCTGGAATACCTGCTCTCCATTAGCTGAAAATAATAAGAGTTAAAGGCTTAAATGCAGATCCTGAGAAGATTTCACTGACCAACCTGCCTCCTGAGAGCTGGTTTGTCTTTCAGTGTCCTCACCATCAGCACCAACACCCTAACCCCCATCCAAACCAGAGGTCGCTGCGATAGGGTTCACTTAGTGAAATTTTAATTTATACCCTCCCACCTGTCGCCAAGCCCCATCCTTGGAGGTGTGGGGTGGGGGCGTGCTTTGGTGGGGTGGGTGGGGGGGTGTTAAAATTCCCAGGGGGATCTTCGAGGCAGACTGGGCAGAGATATAAGGTAACAGTCAAAGCTGGATGACCATTGAAGGTGCTGGAAATTAAATTGTGTCACCGACTTAATCATCATGATATATTCTGGCAAGTGTTAAAGGTCGGTTTGCAAAATTATCATATAATTCTTGTAAAACTTCAAGTTGCAAAACATTAACATAGCGTTTCACCGATTTGACACACCCAGATACATCGGGCCTGAACTCCCTCGGACTGCCAATCTGCTCCTCAACCCTTATCTTGAAATGTTTTCAATCCTGTTGCGTCTGACCTTCCGTCTCAGGCAGAGTGGGAGCTGTGCCGGGCAGCGCGATCCTGAAACCTTCAGCCCAGCGCTGCTGAACCGGATGGACTGAGGCCACGTCCACCTTTTTACTGCACTGGCTGCCGAAAACCAGCTGAGTTTAAAGGTCCAGTTACTTGGAAGCCAGGGAGAAGGTGGGTTTGTCAGGTAAGTGGTTAGAATTTGGGTTCGGGGGGTCGGCCGGCTAGTCGGTGGGGAGGGGAGGGGTGCATGCAGGCATGCAGACAGCAAAGGGGTGGTGGGTCGCGCAGTTGGGAGAGGGGTTGCTGGGTTGGGCAGTCAGGGGAGGGGGAGGTTTGGGTCAGGCTGGGACTGGGCGGAGGGGTAGTCAGGGATTGGGGGAAGCCCCTGAGACAGGGGGAAGCCCCATGCTTGGGGCGGGGGTGGGGGGGGTGGGGGAATCCCGTGAAAGGTGGCTGGGGGATCCCCTTTGTGCGGGGGGGGGGGGGGAGGCAGTTCCGTGTGGGGGCTGGGGGGAGGAATATTTGCAGGGGCAGGGGGAGCCCCATGGGGGTTCAGGGGTGTGGGGGTGTCCTGTTTGTGGGGGGAGTGTAGACAGTGTGGGTCGGTATAGCAGTTATCCAGAAGCTAGAAGTGGTTTTAATTCTTCTAATATTTCTATGGTGACCATTGATGTAGAACAGTTGGAACCATCCGAATTTTGGGATTTTTGGTTGGCTTCCAGAGCAGCGCAATTTCCCATCGGAAGTTTGCAGCTTTACCTGGGAACTTCCTCGGCCCAGGGGAGGGGTGTTCCCCTGCGCATCTTTGGGGTAACTCTGGCCCCGCACCCCCTAGTCACACGGCCCTGGGCCTCGAACCCCACAGCCCATGATTCATTCTTCAGCCGCTCAGAGTAAACTTCGGAAGCAATGAAGGCTTTAACCATTTGGAAAATATTAATTCAGGGTCAAAACAAGGCTTGGTGAATAAATGAAGCTCGTAAACTGTATCCAAACGCTGACAACATTTTATGTGCGATCTGATCCTCGTATTTTGCATGTGGCAACAGAACAGCTCATCAGCTTGATTTTCAAAGCTTTTAATAAGGATATGTAAATTGTAAACACGTTATAAAATAAGATGTTGCAGCGCCTGTAGTAAAAGAGAATTGCTACATTCCCTTGGGAAAGCGAGAGATAGTTTATACAGGTACAGCTCCTGACAGAGGGTTTATCAGCCTTGAAATGTCTTTGACTGTGGATTGTTTAACCTCTGGTCGGCTATGTTGGAAGTGCCTGTAATCCACGGCTACACTCTGCCACTCTTCCAGCAGCTTTTCATTTGGGGAACTGTCAATGTTTGAAGTAGAGTTGTCAGTTTAACAGATTTCACCAAGCTGTAATATCAGGGACATTTTCAGACAAAATACCATTGTAAGATTCAGTGGCAGTATTCTTACTCCAGAGGGATTGGGTTCAAGTCTCACTTTGAAGATTTGACCACAAGATCTAAGCTGACACTGCAGGTCAGTGAGGGAGGACACACTGTCGGGGGGAGGTGGGGTTCAGGACTGAGGGAGGATACATGGTCGGTGTGGTCAGTACTGAGGGATTTCTGCACTGTCAGGGAGTCAGTCCTGAGGGAGTGCTGCACTGTCAGAGGGTCAGCACTGGGGGATTTCTGCACTGTCAGGGGGTCAGTCCTGAGGGAGTGCTGCACTGTCAGAGGGTCAGTACTGAGGGAGTGCTGCACTGTCGGAGGGTCCATCTTGAGGGAGCGCTGCACTGTTGCAGTGTAGTACTGAAGGAGTGCTGCAGTGTTGGAGGGTCAGTACTAATGAAAAGCTGCACTACCAGAGGGTCAGTACTGAGAGAATGCTGCACTGTGCGAGGGTCAGTACCGAGGGAGTGCTGCACTGTCGGAGGGTCAGTACTGAGAGAATGCTGCACTGTGCGAGGGTCAGTACCGAGGTGGGTGCTGCACTGTCGGAGGGTCAGTACGAAGGAGTGCTGCACCTTCGCTGGGTCAGTACAAAGGGGCGCTGCACTGATGGGGGGTCAGTACTGAGGGAGTGCTGCACTGTCAGAGGGTCAGTACTGAGGGAGTGCTGTACTGTCGGTGGGTCAGTACTGAGGGAGTGCTGTACTGTCGGAGGGTCAGTAGTGAGGGAGTGCTGCACTGTCGGTGGGTCAGTACTGAGGGAGTACTGTACTGTCGGAGGGTAAGTACGATGGAGTGGTGCACCTTGATTGGGTCAGTACAAAGGGGCGCTGCACTGATGGGAGGGCAGTACTGAGGGAGTGCTGCACTGTCAGAGGGTCAGTACTGAGGGAGTGCTGCACTGTTCGAGGGTCAGTAGTGAGGGAGTGCTGTAGTGTTGGTGGGTCAGTACTGAGGGATTGCTGCACTGTTGGAGGGTCAGTACTGAGGGAGTGCTGCACTGTCAGAGGGTCAGTACTGAGGGAGTGCTGCACTGTTGAAGGGTCAGTACTGAGGGAGTGCTGTACTGTTGGTGGGTCAGTACTGAGGGATTGCTGCACTGTTGGAGGGTCAGTACTGAGGGAGTGCTGCATTGTTGGAGGGTCAGTAGTGAGGGAGTGCTGTACTGTTGGTGGGTCAGTACTGAGGGATTTCTGCACTGTCAGAGGGTCAGTCCTGATGGAGTGCTGCACTGTGCGAGGGTCAGTACCGAGGGAATGCTGCACTGTTGGAGAGTCAGTACCGAGGGAGTGCTGAACTGTCGGAGGGTCAGTACTGAGGGAGTGCTGTACTGTGTGAGGGTCAGTACTGAGGGAATGCTGCACTGTTGGAGAGTCAGTACTGAGGGAATGCTGCACTGTCGGAGGGTCAGTACCGAGGGAGTGCTGCACGGTCGGAGGGTCAGTACTGAGGGAGTGCTGTACTGTCGGAGGGTCAGTACTGAGGGAGTGCTGCACTGTGCGAGGGTCAGTACTGAGGGAGTGCTGCACTGTTGGTGGGTCAGTACTGAGGGAGTGCTGTACTGTCAGAGGGTCAGTACTGAGGGATTTCTGCACTGTCAGAGGGTCAGTCCTGATGGAGTGCTGCACTGTGCGAGGCTCAGTACTGAGGGAATGCTGCACTGTTGGAGAGTCAGTACCGAGGGAGTGCTGCACTGTTGGAGGGTCAGTACTGAGGGAGCGCTGCGCTGCCTGAGAGTCAGTATTGAGGGAGTGCTGCACTGTCGGATGGTCAGTACTGCGGGAGCGCTGCGCTGTTGGAGGGTCAGTACTGAGGGAGTGCTGCACTGTCGGAGGGTCAGTACTGAGGGAGTGCTGCACTGTCTGTGGGTCAGTACTGAAGGAATGCCGCACTGTCGGAGGGTCAGTACTGAGGGAGTGCTGCACTGTCTGTGGGTCAGTACTGGGGGAGGGCCGCACTGTCGGAGTGTCAGTACTGAGGGAGTGCTGCACTGTCAGAGGGTCAGTACTGAGGGAGTGCTGCACTGTCGGAGGGTCAGTACTGAAGGAGTGCTGCGCTTTCGGAGGGTCAGTACTGAGGGAGTGCTGCACTGTCAGAGGGTCAGTGCTGAGGGAGTGCTGCGCTGTCGGAGGGTCAGTACTGAGGGAGTGCCGCACTGTCGGAGGGTCAGTACTGAGGGAGTGCTGCACTGTCGGAGGGTCAGTACTGAAGGAGTGCTGTGCTGTCGGAGGGTCAGTACTGAGGGAGTGCTGCGCTGTCGGAGGGTCAGTACTGAGGGAGTGCTGCACTGTCAGAGGGTCAGTGCTGAGGGAGTGCTGCGCTGTTGGAGGGTCAGTACTGAGGGATTGCTGTACTGTTTGCTGTCTTTCAGAAGAGATGTTAAACCGAGGCTCCTTGTGGCCTCTTGGGTGGACATTAACTCGCCTTTCAAACTACTCAAAGAAGGGCATGGGAGTTGTCCCTGGCCTCCTGACCAATAATTATCCCTCAAAAAAACCACAAAAACAGATTATCTGATCATTACCCTTATCTATGGGAGCTTGCTGTGATCAAAGATGTTTCTTTACTTTAGAACTCTGACTGCATTTCAAAGAAATAATCACCCCAATGGCTGTAAAGGGCAGTTGCTCAGTGTTTGTAAAACTTGATATATAAATCTAAATCGTTAGAAAGATGGTTCTTTGTCTACCTTGATCTCTTTCACCATCGATCTTTCCCATCAGAATCAGACTTTCTAAATCATGATTTCTCATTATGTGCCCAAGAAATTCCAACTGCCTCTTCCTGATCTTGGTCAGCAGAGTTCTTTTGGGCTCAGATTTTAAGAACACCTCTTCATTGGTAGGCTGACTTGTCCAAGATATCTTCATTATTTGTCTCAAAAACCACAGCTCTGCAGCCTCAGTTCCTCTCCGCGTTGCTTCACTGATTATCCAACAGTCACTTCCGTCTGTCAAAGTTGGTGTGATGTAGCATCCCAGGATCCTCAGCTTTCTTTTCATGGCTAATTTTGAGTTGGTCATAATCTTTTTATTTTTTGAAATGCAACTTTGACAATTCCAATCCTTCATCTCATTTCTTGGTCGCACTTTCCATCCGATGTTAACATACTTCCTGGGTAACAGAGTTGATCTCCCTGTGTGACCTTTTTGTTCTTCACTGTGTTGTCACATTCTGGTCTGATTTTCCTTTTGGACACTATGAGACATTTTATTTTCTCACAATTTATTCTCAGCCCTATCTTCTCACTCACTACTCTATCCAAAATCTTTTGCACTTTCTCTTCAGAGTCGGCAATAAGAATGGTATCATCATCAGTGTATCTTATATTATTAAGGTTATAACCTCCAACTAATAACCCAATCTCGTCAATCTCTCTAAGGATATTTTCACGATACATTCCAATACTGGGACAGTTTCCATTGGAGTAGACAAGGCTGAGAGGAAATTTAATCTTGGCCCAGAATTCCCTCAGAGATGCTTCCATTTCTCAGTCGTATCTTTACATTTATTAAGCTCTGGTTAGGTCACAACCAGAGCATTGCACCCAATTCTGTTTACCACATTTGAGGAAGGATGTGAGGGTTCTTACTTGTGAGGGTGCAGATGAGATTTGCCAGACTGGTTCCAGGGATGAGGAATTTTAGCTACAAGGTTAGGTTGGAGAAGCTGGGATTGTTATCCTTGGGGCCGAGATTGAGGGGAGATTTGATAGAGGTGTACAGGATCATGACAGTTTTAGATAAGGTGGACAAAGAAAAACTGTTCCCATAAGTTGATGCTACAAGGACCAGGGAGATAGATTTAAGGCTTTATGGGGGGAATATGAGGAAGGACCCTTTCTCCTTAGCAAGTGGGAATGACCTGCAACTCATGGCCATGAGGACTGGTGAAAGTGGAGACGATCAATAATTTCAAAAGGAAACTGGATGTGCACTTGAAGAAAATAAACTTGGAGGGCTACAGGAATCAAGCAGGGCAGTGGGTTCATTTGGTTCCCTACAGAGAGCCAGTATAGTCTTAATGGGCTGAATGGCTTCCCTTCTGTGCCATAATGATGCTTTGACTCCATTAGTGTAGTGAAAACCCTATTTACATTAGAATGGAGTTTCCACCTCAACCCCAATGAAGCAGGTACAGATCCAAACTAATCCCAGGCCTTATTTTCCACAATTAGGAAGGGTTTTGATAGGATGAATAGAGTAAAATCCTATCCTCTGTTTGGGATTATGGTGATGAGGGATTTTTAATTTAAGAGAATGAGGGGAAAATCAGATATATAGCAATGGTTAGAGTATGGTAGTGGGATTCATTTTAGATTGTTCTCAGAAATATCCAGCATATCCATGATAGGCTTAATGGCCTCCTTTTGTGCTATGAACATCTTTAGATCCATTGCCTGGGCTCCACAAAATCACACATTGCTAGTATTGAGAAACCAAGCATTTGGAAGATCAATGTAAACCAGTCCTGCTCTTCTGGCCCTTCCCCATGTAATGTTCCTTTTTTATCAAACCTTTAATCAATTTTGATGGGGTTTCCTGTGGCAGGGAATTCCACACTTCCCCAGACATAATGAAAAGACATTTTTTCACTCAATATCCCCTAAATTATTTTTGTCTCAAACTTAAATGTTTGCCCCATTATAGCAGATGGCCAAAGTTCTGCCATGGATTTATTTTTGTATGGCAGTCTTAAATGGCCCCTCTAAAGCGCTGTCACCACCAAGTTAAAGTCTTATTTAAATATTTCATCTTTTCAAATAAAGAGGATGAAATCCTGTCCCACCCCCCACTTAAACCAGCTTATATTTCACCTCTTTTTTATTTTTACTTAGTTCTGTCGAAGAGTCATATGGACTCGAAACGTTAGCTGTGTTCCTCTCCGCAGATGCTGCCAGACCTGCTGAGTTTTTCCAGGTATTTTTATTTTTGTTTTGAAATTAATAATGCTTGTTTTGGCTAAGTTAGGTTAGACGTAAGGTTAGAAAAATTCTTCAGTTACCTGTTGGACGATGTGTATATCATATTATATGGATAAAGACTCTGGGGAGAAACGTAGAGTAAAGGGAGGGGTGTAGGGGCAGGAGCAGGTTACAGAGATAGGGAGGGGTGTAGGGACTACTGAACATGTACGTAAGGAGCTCTGTCATAGTGATGTCACTCATTGAGAGAAGATAAGTGAGAAGCACCTCAGATAGGGGCTGTAGCTATGTCCAGACATTCTATAATCTTGTAGTTTGTGATGTAAATAGAGGCATTTTGAAGGAAAGATAATTGCCTCCAGTAGATCTCTTCTAAAGTAAGAAGCAACAAATCCCAAGAAAAAGCCACAAAAACAGATAACCTATCTCTGTAACCTCCTCCAGCCCCTACACTCCTCCCGATCTCTGTAACCTGCTCCAGCCCCTACACCCCTATCTCTGTAACCTCCTCCAGCCCCTACACCCCTCCCGATTTCTGTAACCTGCTCCAGCCCCTACACCCCTCCCTATCTCTGTAACCTCCTCCAGCCCCTACACCCCTCCCGATCTCTGTAACCTGCTCCAGCCCCTACAACCCTCCCTATCTCTGTAACCTCCTCCAGCCCCTACACCCCTCCCGATCTCTGTAACCTGCTCCAGCCCCTACACCCCTCCCTATCTCTGTAACCTGCTCCAGCCCTACACCCCTCCCTATCTCTGACATCTCTTCCAGCCCCTACAACCCTCCGTATATCTGTAACCTTCTACGGCCACTACAACCTTCCTTAACTCTGTAACCTCCCCAATCCCTACAACCCTCCATATATCTGTAACATCCCCCAGCCCGTTTAACTCTCCTTAACTCTTTAACTCAGCATGTTTCTCTGCTCCATGTTCTCCATGATGGTGATCATAGCATTGAAATCAGATACCTCATGGACAAAAACTGTTCAATCTCAGGTGACTTTGGACCAAGGTCTCTAAGGAAACATTTCATGATTTCCTGTTTGCTGGTGACTGTGCACTAGCTGCTGGTTCAGTGTTAGACATGCAATGCAACGTGGAGTTGTTCTCCAATGCATATGACAACTTTGGCCTTCCAATCAGCACCAAGAAATCTGAAGGGATGTACTGACCTGCTCTAGGAAAACCCTATCTCGAGCCCAAGGTTTCAGCTCATGACCAGAACCTGTCAGCAGTGGATAGGTTAACTCATCTCGGCATCACACTCTCTCGAGCTGTCTATATTGATGCCAAGACACGTGCAAGAATTGCCAAAGCAAATGTAGCTTTTGGCAGAGTTAAAAAATCAGTGTGGGAATGAACAGGAGTAAGTCTACCTATCAAACCAAAAATCTATAGAGGAATAGTCCATCCCACTGCTCTACACATGCGAAACTTGGACTGTGTACCATCGTCATGCCAAGAAGCTCAACCACTTTCACTTGAGCTGCCTACAGGAGATCTGAAGATCTGATGGCAGGAGAATATACCAGACACTGAGATACTCCCTGAGCTGGAATGTCAAGCATCCATCGCATTGGCTGTTCCTCGATTTGAGGATGATGACTACTCAGAAAAAACAAACATATGGATTAGGAGCAGGAGGAGGCCATTCGGCCCCTCAAGTCAGCTCCACCATTCAATAATGTCATGGCTGATCCAATTGTAACCTCAGCCCCACATTCCTGTCTGTCCCTGAAAACCATTCACCCCCTTGTTAATCAAGAATCTATTGAGCTCTGCCTTAAAAATATTCAAAGACTCTGCTTCCACCGCCTTTTCAGGAAGAGAGTTCCAAAGATTCATGACCCTCTGAGTGAAAAAAATGTCTCCTCATCTCTGTCTTAAATGGGCGACCCCTTATTTTTAAACAGTGACCCCTAGTTCTAGATTCTCCCACAAGAGGAAACATCCTCTCCACATCCACCCTGTCAACACCCCTCAGGATCTTATATGTTTCAACCAAGTCGCCTCTTCTAAACTCCAGTGGGTACAAGCCTAACCTGTCCAACCTTTCCTCATAAGACAACCCACCCATTCCTGTATTAGTCCAGTAAACCTTCTCTGAACTGCTCCTAATGCATTTACACCTTTCTTTAAATAAGGAGACCAATGCTGTACACAATACTCCAGATGTGGTCTCACTAGTGCCCTGTGCAACTGAAGCATAATGACCCGTACTTTTGTATTCAATTCCCTTCACAATAAGTGATTACATTCTATTAGCTTTCCTAATTACCTGCTGTACCTGCATACTAACCTTTTGTGATTCATGCACTAGGACACCCAGATCCCTCTGAATCTCAGATCATTGCAGTCTCTCACCATTTAGATAATAAGCTATTTTCCATTCTTCCTGCCAAATTGGACAATTTCACATTTGCCCGCATTATTCGCCATTTCCCAGATATTTGCCCACTCACTTAACCTATCTATGTCACTTTGTAGCCTCCTTACATCCTCTTCACAATTTACTTCCCTTCCTATCTTTATGCCATCAGCAAATTTAGCCACCATTCCTTCACTCCCTTCATCCAGGTCATTTATATAAATTGTAAAACATTGAGGTCCCAGCACTGATCCCTGTGGCACACCACTCGCATGCTAACCAGAAAAAGATCCATCTATACCAACACTCTGTTTCCTGTTAGCCAGCCAGTCTTCTATCCGTGCTAATATGTTACCCCCTACACCAAGAGCTTTTATTTTCTGCAATAAGCTTTGATGTGGAACTTTATCAAATGCCTTCTGGAAATATAAGTGCAGCACATCCACCAGCACATATTATTTCTTCAAAGAACTCCAATAATTGGTTAAATATGATTTCCCTTTTACAAAATCAGAATTGAAGAGATCAGGAGTGGTTTGTAAATCTGGTGCAGAGTGGGCAGTGACACTGCAGTCATCCACAAACTGTAGATCAGGTATGTCTATGGTGGGCAATTTAGTTTTGGCATGGAGGCAGCTGAGGTTGGCGATTTTGCAACCTGGATGGTGTTTCTCACTGACACCAGGGGACAGTTGATCTTTGATGAGGTGAATAGCCACTGACAGGTAGATTGTAAATAGAATGGGGGCTATCACCCAGCCTTACATCACACCAGTCTGGATTTTGAAGGTGTCTGTTTCACATCTCCCACTCATGGTCGCTGCAGTCACATCATCATGAAATAGTTGCAGGATTGCGGTGAAGCTTCTTGGACATCCAAATCTTTGGAGCGGAATTCACAGAGCCTCTCAAATGACTGACTCAAATGCTTTGGCCAGGTCAAAGAAAGAATTGAAGAGTTCCTGGTGTGGTCCTCATCATTTTTCTTGGCTCTGCCTGGCAACAAAGAACATGTGTGGAATTTTCCGTGCCCACTGTCGTCGGGCGTGTTTGGCAGCTTGAGTTTGACAATATGGCACGAAGGCCAAACATCGTTTTCGTTTGCGATCATTTGCTCAGTCCGTCGGTGGTGGGCTGCATTTCCCACCGTTAGACATCAGAAACCTCATTGTAATACATCAACATACCAACATCAGGTCAGCCTGCCAAAATCATCCCTCCCCACGCTGGACCATCCTCTCGCCTCGGTGGGAAAACACACCTTGACCACTGTAACGTGCAGGAGTCGGGAATCACCGCCAGGGCCTTGCTCACATTGCGGACATCTGAGGAGCAGAAGATGCTGGAGCCCAACACCTACAGTACACTGGAGGAACATTCATGACATGCTGGGTGGATTCTCATGGACATGGCTCCACCACAAAGCAGCTCACGGAGGGTTGAGGGTCTGCTCATAATGGGATGACGGTCGAGGGGGTGGATAGGGAGCTCCAGCTGTGTTTTGGGAGACGATGATGCACCGGGGGGTGGGGGGGGAAGGGAGTGGAGAGGAAGGTCTAGGGTCGACTGGGAGAGAAAGAGGTCTCAGGGGCTGGTGAGTTTGGGAGGGGGGATCAAAGGTGTCGGGGGGAGGTTGGGAGGAGGTAATGAAGGTCTCAGAGGGGGAGGTTGGGAAGGGGAGGAGTGACTATGGGGGAGGAGGGGTTAACAGGGGAGAAGACGGCAACTGGGGAGGTAGGTGTAAGGGGAGGTGGAAGGTGTAAGGGAAGGAGTTTGGAGGCAGGACAGAATGAGGACAGGGGAAGGAGGCCAGGGGAAGGGGGAAGCCCGGGGCGGGTAGGAAGGAGTCTGGGGGTGGGGAAGGAAGGAGTCCGGGGGTGGGGAAGGAAGGAGTCCGGGGGTGGGGAAGGAAGGAGTCCGGGGGTGGGGAAGGAAGGAGTCCGGGGGTGGGGAAGGAAGGAGTCCGGGGGTGGGGAAGGAAGGAGTCTGGGGGTGGGGAAGGAGTGCAGAGAAGAGAGTAAGTTCAGGATGAGGGAGGATTGCGGAAAGGGAAGGGAGTAAGGGTGGAGAAAGAAGTAAGATTGGAGGAAGGGTTCAGGAAGAGGGAGCCAGGGGTGGGGTGAAGGACTAAATAGGTGGGGGAGCGGGGTGGGGCAGGGGGAGTCCAGGGTGGGGGAAAGGAGTTCAAGGGAGGGAAGGAGAGGAGAAAGGGTTCCTGGGGTGAAGTGGTTCCAAGGGGGGAAGGAGTCCAGCAGGTGGGATGTCCAGGATAACGTGCAAGGGAGGCTCTGCTGACTTCATGACTGCTTCCTGGGGAGTGAGCTGAGGGTGGGTGTGGTATGAGGGAATGGTGAGAATGACCGAGGACAGAGTGAGGTGGTAGGGTGGGAGGC
Source organism: Cetorhinus maximus (assembly GCF_964194155.1). Taxonomy (NCBI): domain Eukaryota; kingdom Metazoa; phylum Chordata; class Chondrichthyes; order Lamniformes; family Cetorhinidae; genus Cetorhinus; species Cetorhinus maximus. The sequence continues at coordinate 143,551,079 of NC_135888.1, read as the reverse complement.
TGAGGGTTATACGGTAGCAGTAGAAGGGGAGCGAGGGTGCTTGGTGGGGACTCGGAGGCAGCCATGGACCCTGGGGGTGGAAGGAGGAGGTCGGGGAGGTGAATGTAGATGGGGGGTGGGACTTTCGGGAATGAAGGGAATGTGCACGTTCACCTGGACATCCCTGAAAGAAAAGGGTTGTGGCTGGTAGGTCACAGGGGAGAGGGGGAAGGTGATGCTGGTGGCGGTGGTTGGGGGAGGGGGTGTTGACAGTGATGGGGGAAAGGGAATGGGTGACTGGAGGAGGGGAAAGGACAGGGGAGCGAAAGAAATATTGTTTTGCCACCATGCTTGCTAAATCGAAAGTGAAATGAGTCTCGTGGTGGGCGAGATCAGGTGCAGCATGGGAGTGAGGTCAGTGGGTGGGCGGAGATACAGGTCGGCTCAGATGGACACTGAAAGTGAACCCCAAAGGGCAGCATTGACAATACTCAGGGCATCGAGGCGAGTTTGATACGGGAAATGCTTACATGAGGCTCCAAAAGGCCCAGCCACACACACACACCCATCTCTCTCCAGAATCACGTGTGGGCTAGCTGTGTGCAGCTGGACTGCCAGTTGGGGGGTAGGGGATGCAGTGAGAGGACTCGCAAAGCCTGTCAATGAAGCTGAAAGACACCATTACACATTACTCAGTGAAAGTGAATATATTTTCAGATTATAAAGTGACAAAATGTGTTCACTTGTGCAAACACTTGTGATCAGAACTTCTTAACTTTTGAATGCCTTAGATTTCTAGGTGCTGCCCTGACATCCGCAGCAGGGTGGAGATAGCCTGTGCAATGGTTGGCCCTGTTGCCTCTGATGTCTGCGGAGTGGGTCCTCTGGAGAGTTGAGGCCTTGAGGGCTCCATCTTGCTTTGTCTGTCCTCCTGTGGGCCAGCTGCTCGCTCTGCAGTGATAGAGGACGAGGTTGAGGGGACCACAGGCAAAGGGGACTCGGAGGGAGAGGACAGCCTCTGGGATTCCTGAGCGGATGACCCAGGGGTGTCTAGCTTCTGCTCTTCCTTCTTTCGGGTGCCCAAGGGCCCTGGTCTGACTCCTTGAGGGGAAGGAGCATCTGGAGGGATGGTGAGGTACTCTGTTTCCCTCTCGCGTTGCCACTGCAGGAACTCACCCATGGTTCCCGCGATGAAGTGCAGGTCTGCGCACATCTCCGCATTCTGCTGGACCAGGGTCTGCATGGTGTTCTACATCCTCCCCATGGAGACCTCCATACGCGCACATGTGGGCACCACTTCACCAGACAGCAGGCGGACACACTCCTCTGACTCACAAGCCACTCTGTTGAGGGCTTCCAACAGCTCTGCATGATGTTCCTCCACCTTCTGCTGACTCTCCAGGATGAGTTAGAAGGCCAAATCTAGAGGCTCATCATCTGATTCGGACCTCACAGACGCCTTTTCCCCAGCAGCCCTCTGAGTGCTGGGCCACTCGGCTGAACCTGACTCCTCCTGCTGTGGACACATGTCCATGTGGTGACCATCAGATTGTGGACACGAGCCTGCTCTAGATCCATGTCCCACCGAGGTGTGTGTCTCTGCGCTGGTGGAGGGTGTGGGTAAGCGCTGTGACGGGTCTTCCAGGCTGCTTATTTCCAGCTCTTCAATGGAGGAGGTGTCCTCTTGGCTGGAGATGAGGATGTGGATGGAGCTGAGGGACTGGCTGGCTGAGGGTGTCGGTCACTTGGCAGAGCTCCCTGTGAACCAAAGTAGAGATAATTAGTGCATGGCAGCAGAGTCAAAAGCAGGAGAGAGAGCACTCACAGTTGTGTTGAGAGAGGGATGATGTGGTGCAGAATCCTCACTTGGGTGTTCGTCACCGACCTCACCGTCACCGCAGGCACGGTCCACGCCCTCACCAGTCAGCACGATGGCCGCTCCTCAAAGTGAGTGAGATGCCTAATGTGGGTCACTCTGTCCTGGTCTGGGACCTCTCCCTGCTGTTGTGAGCCATGAAAACAGATGGAGAGAGTGTGAGCAGGACACATGGCACTGGGTGGAATGTTTGTGTGGTGAGCGGAGCCATGGACAGGATGAGGAGACGAGCTCCAGAGGATATGAGCCTGATGGAGATGTGAGGGTGTGTGAGAGAGTTAGTGGTGTTGTCCCTTGAGGTGTGAGATCCTTGTGGATGTGTGATGGGTTTGTGAGTGTGTGAGTTGAGAGAGATGAGAAGAGTGAGTGACTCTGGTGGAATGGATGAGACCATTCATCCTGTCATGGCACTGGGTGGCTGTCCTCTTTTGCAGGGCATTGGCGCTGACCACCACTGCCACCCCGTCCCATGCTGGATTAGTGATGTTGCTGCCCATCCTGCGGCCAGAGCGGGGATAGAGAACATCACAGCGAGTCTGCACTGCATCCAAAAGGCACTCGAGGGGAACATCACTAAACCTGGGGGCTGCAGTCTTTTTGCCTTTTGGGGCCATGTCTTCCCTGCAGCAATTGTGGGCTGGAAGGACCATAAGACCATAAGACATAGGAGCAGAAATTAGGCCATTCGGCCCATCGAGTCTGCTCCGCCATTCAATCATGGCTGATAAGTTTCTCAACCCCATTCTCCCGCCTTCTCCCCATAACCTTTGATCCCCTTACCAATCAAGAACCTATCTATCTCGCTCTTAAATACACTCAATGACCTGGCCTCCACAGCCTTCTGTGGCAATGAATTCCATAGATTCACCACTCTCTGGTTAAAGAAGTTTCTCCTCATCTCTGTTCTAAAATGTCTTCCCTTTACTCTGAGGCTGTGCTCTCGGGTCCTAGTCTCTCCTACTAATGGAAACATCTTCCCCATGTCCACTCTATCCAGGCCTTTCAGTATTCTGTAAGTTTCAATCAGATCCCCCCTCATCCTTCTAAACTCCATCGAGTATAGACCCAGAGTCGGCAAATGTTCCTCATATGTTAAGCCTTTCATTCCTGGGATCATTCTCGTGAACCTCCTCTGGACCCTCTCCAGGGCCAGCACATCCTTCCTGAGATACGGGGCCTAAAATTGCTCACAATATTCTAAATGTGGTCTGACCAGAGCCTTATAAAGCCTCAGCAGCACATCCCTGCTTTTATATTCTAGTCCTCTCGAAATAAATGCCAACATTGCATTTGCCTTCCTAACTACCGTGTCAACCTGCAAGTTAACCTTAAGAGAATCCTGGACTAGGACTCCCAAGTCTCTCTGCACTCCAGATTTCTGAATTCTCTCCCCATTTAGAAAATAGTCTATGCCTCTATTCTTCCTACCAAAGTGCATGACCTCACACTTCCCCACGTTGTATTCCATCTGTCACTTCTTTGCCCATTCTCCTAACCTGTCCAAATCCTTCTGCAGCCTCCCCACCTCCTCAATACTACCTGTCCCTCCACCTATCTTTGTATCATCTGCAAACTTAGCCAGGATGCCCTCAGTTCCTCCATCTAGATCATTAATGTATAAATTGAAAAGTTGTGCTCCCAACACTGACCCCTGCGGAACTCCATTAGTCACCGGCCGCCATCCTGAGAAGGACCCCCTTATCCCCACTCTCTGCCTCCTGCCAGACAGCCAATCTTCTATCCATGCTATTACCTTGCCTCTAACACCATGGGCTCTTATCTTACTGAGCAGCCTCCTGTGCGGCACCTTGTCAAAGGCCTTCTGGAAGTCCAAGTAGATAACATCCATTGGCTCTCCTTTGTCTAACCTGCTCGTTACCTCCTCAAAGAATTCTAACAGATTTGTCAGGCATGACCTCCCCTTGATGAAACCATGCTGACTTTGCCCTATTTTACCATGCACTTCCAAGTATTCTGAAATCTCATCCTTAATAATGAACTCTAAAATCTTACCAACGACCGAGGTCAGGCTAATCGGCCTGTAATTTCCTGTCTTTTGCCTCACTCCCTTCTTAAACAGGAGGGGTTACATTAGCGATTTTCCAGTCCTCTGGTTCCCTCTCTGACTACAGTGATTCCTGAAAGGTTACCACCAACACCTCCACTATCTCTTCAGCTATCTCCTTCAGAACTCTGGGGTGTAATCCATCTGGCCCAGGTGATTTATCCACCTTCAGACCTTTCAGTTTTCCTAGCACCTTCTCCTTGGTAATGGCCACCATCTCACCTCTGACCCCCGACTCTCTTGAACTTTGGGGATGTTACTCGTGTCTTCCACCGTGAAGACTGACGCAAAGTACCTATTCAATTCCTCTGCCATTTCTTTGTTCCCCACTACTACTTCTCCAGCGTCATTTTCCAGCGGCCCAATGTCCACTTTTGCCTCTCTCTTACCCTTTATATATCTAAAAAATCTCTTGCAATCTTCTTTTATATTACTGGCTAGTTTGCCCTCATATTTAATCTTCTCCCTCTTTATTTCTTGTTTAGTTGTCCTCTGTTGGTCTTTGTAGGCTTCCCAATCCCCTGGTTTCCCACTGCTCTTCGCCGCATTGTACGCTTTCTCTTTAGCTTTTATGTTGTCCCTGACTTCCCTTGTCAGCCATGGTTGCCTCATCCTCCCTTTAGCCTGCTTCTTCTTCCTAGGGATGAATTTTTGCTGTGTTTCCCAAATTACTCCCAGAAACTCCTGCCATTGCTGTTCCACTGTCTTTCCTGCTAGGCTCATCTCCCAGTCAATTCTGGCCAGCTCAGGAGTGAGATGTGTGCGCGCGGCTGCACTTTAAAAGTGGTGCCTGATGTAATAAAGCTGCAAGATGATGGTGTAGCGGACGGGTGAGATCTCGCCCACCATGGAAACAGCGTGTTTCCCGGGAATGCGTAAGTAATGCGATGGGATTGGGACAATACGGCGTGAGAAGCCACCACCGCAGCTGGAAGGTAAAATGTCGTTTTTCTCATCCACTACCGTACTTAGTGTATATTTGGGATGATTCCGCCCCATGTCAGAGATTCCTCTGGAAGGTCTAAAGCCACACTTTGCCTCTGGGAGATTCCCTCACCACAGGAAGTAGGTGATTCAGGGGAATGCGTGTCAGGAGTTTCCCTGCTATGGACAAGAGCGACACACTTCGATGGTTTCCACAGAATGATTTGTCTCCCTTTCTGAAGATAGTTACCATAGTCATATTCCTGATGTTGGTTGTTGTTGGGGGTGTGGGAGTTGGGTGGCAGTGGAGCTTGTGGGGGGCACAGTTCTTTTTCCTCTCCAATTGGTAGGATGAGAACATGGTCCTGATGTAAGTAGAAGTCCACCAGCTATTGAGGCCTGGGTTGCAATGACATCAGGGCCTCAGGCTTTCTTGTTTTTCATCCATTTGGTTGCTCGGTTCAGAACTCCCATTTTTTATTGATTGCACTAGGGCCAGCAATTCTGGGTAAGCTCCTCCAAGGACTTGAAGTCAATATAAAAACTCCTGAATGAAGTCATTAGGTATTCTTGTGGCTTTTGCTGAGACCACCATGAGGGTTCAACCCACAGGGTATTGGGGAATAGCCTGGAGGGTATCAGCTGGAGAGTATCCCCGGCCCAGCCATCTTCAGCTGCTTCATCAATGACCTTCCTTCCGTCATTAAGGACAGAAGTGGAGATGTTCGCTGATGATTGCATAATGTTCAGCACCATTCGCGACTCCTCAGATACGGAAGCAGTCCATGTCCAAATGCAGCAAGACCTGGAGAATATCCAAGCTTGGGCTGACAAGTGGCAAGTAACATTTGCACCACATTGATAAGAATTCAGGACCGGCATGTTCCTGCTAGGATGAAGGATAAGTATGGCATGTTTCAGGAACCTTGGATAACGAAAGATATTGTGAGATTAGTCAAAAAGAAAAGGGAAGCATTCGTAAAGGCTAGAAGGCTGGGAACAGATGAAGCCCGTGGAGAATATAAAGAAAGTAGGAAGAAACTTAAGCAAGGAGTCAGGAGGGATAAAAGGGGTCATGAAAAGTCATTGATAACCAGGATTAAGGAAAATCCCATGCCTTTTATACAGATGTAAAAAGCAAGAGGGTAGCTAGGGAAAGGGTAGGTCCACTCAGGGACAGATGTGGGAATCTGTGTGTGGAGCCAGAAGAAGTGGGAGAGATACTGAATGAGTACTTCTCATCAGTATTCACCAAAGAGACTTAGTGGTTGATTTGTCTAGGAAAGAGTGTGTAGATAGCCTGGATCATGTTGAGATCAAAAAAGAGGAGGTGTTAGGCATCTTGAAGAATATTCAAGTCCCCAGGGCCAGATGGAATCTACCCCAGAGTGCTGAGGGAGCCAAGGGAGGAGATTGCTGGGGCCTTGACAGAAATCTTTGTATCCTCACTGGCTACGGGTGAGGTCCCAGAGGACTGGAGAATGGCCAACGTTGTTCCATTGTTTAAGAAGGGTAGCAGGGATAATGCAGGAAATTACAGGCCGGTGAGCCTTACGTCAGTGGTAGGGAAATTATTGGAGAAGATTTTACGTGACAGAATTTACTACCATTTGGAAGCAAATGGGCATATTAGTGAGAGGCAGCATGGTTTGTGAAGGGGAGGTCGTGTCTCATTAACTTGATCGAGTTTTTCGTGGAAGTGACAAAGATGATCGACGATGGAAGGGCAGTGGATGTTATCAATATGGATTTCAGTAAGGCCTTTGACAAGGTCCCTGATGGCAGACTGGCACAGAAGGTAAAGTCGCATAAGATCAGAGGTGAGCTGGCAAGATGGATACAGAATTGGCTTGGTCATAGAAGACAGAGGGTAGCAGTGGAAGGGTGCTTTTCTGAATGGAGAGCTGTGACTAGTGGAGTTCCGCAGGGATCAGTGCTGGGACCTTTGCTGTTTGTAGTATACATAAATGATTTGGAAGAAAATGTAACTGGGCTAATTAGTAAGTTTGCAGATGACACTAAGGTTGGAAGAGTTGCAGATAGTGAAGAGGATTGTCAAAGGATACGAGAAATAGATCGGTTGGAGACTTGGGCGGAGAAATGGCAGATGGAGTTTAATCCGGACAAATGCAAGGTAATGCATTTTGGAAGGTCTAATACAGGTAGAAATTATACAGTAAATGGCAGAATCCTTAAGTGCATCGACGGGCAGAGGGATCTGGGTGTACAGGTCCACAGGTCACTGAAAGTGGCAATGCAGGTGGATAAGGTAGTCAGGAAGGCATATGGCATGCTTGCCTTCATCGCCAGGGTTATTGAGTATAAAAGCTGAGAAGTCATGCTGCAGCTGTATAGACCTTGATTAGGCCACACTTGGAATATTGCGTGCAATTCTGGTCGCCACATTACCAGAAGGATATGGAGACATTGGAGAGGATGCAGAGGAGGTTTACCAGGATGCTGCCTGGCCTGAAGGTTATTAGCTATGAGGAGAGGTTGGAGAAACTCGGATTGTTCTCACTAGAGCGACGGAGATTGAGGGGCGACTTGATAGAAGTTTACAAAATTATGAGTGGCATGGACAGAGTAGATAGTCAGAAGCTTTTTCCCAGGGTGGAAGAGTCCATTACTAGGGGACATAGATTTAAGGTGAGAGGAGAAAACTATAGAGGAGATGTGCGGGGCAAGTTTTTTACGCAGAGGGTAGTGAGTGTCTGGAATTCGCTACCAGAGGAGGTAGTGAAAGCAGGTACGATAGTGGTGTTTAAGAGGCAGCTTGACAAATACATGAATAGGATGGGAATAGAGGGATATGGACCCCGGAAGTGCAAAATGTTTTAGTTGATGGGCAATATGATCGGCGCAGGCTTGGAGGGCCGAAGGGCCTGTTCCTGTGCTGTACTTTTCTTTGTTCTTTCTTTGTTCTTTGTTCACACAAGTGTCAGGCAATGACCATCTCCAACAAGAGAGAATCTAACCGTCATCCCTTGATGTTCAATGGCATTAGCATTGCTGAATCCCCATTGATAAACATCCTGGGGGTTACCATTGACCAGAAACTGAACTGGACTAGCCATATAAATACTGTGGCTACAAGAGCAGGTCGGAGGCTAGTAATCCTGCGATGTGTAACCCACCTCCTGACTCCCCAAAGCCTGTCCACCATCTACAAAGCACAAGTCAGGAATGTGATGGAATACTCCCCACTTGCCTGGATGAGTGCAGCTCCCACAACACTCAAGAAGCCTGACACCATCCAGGACAAAGCAGCCCGATTGATTGGCACCCCATTCACAAACATTCACTCCCTCCACCATCAACACACAATAGCAGCAGTGTGTACCATCTTCAAGATGCACTGCAGGAATTTACCCAGGCTCCTTAGACAGCACCTTCCAAACCCATGACCACTACCAAATAGAAGGACAAGGGCAGTAGACACATGGGAACACCACCACCTGGAAGCTCCCCTCTAAGCCACTAACCATCCTGACTTGGAAATATATCGCCGTTCTTTCACTGTTGCTGGGTCAAAATCCTGGAACTCCCTCCCTAACAGCACTGTGGGTGTACCTACACCACATGGACAGCAGCGGTTCAAGAAGGCAGCCCACCACCACCTTCTCAAGGGGAACTAGGGATGGACAATAAACGCTGGCCCAGCCAGCGATGTCCACACCCTATTAACCAATGAAAAAAAACATTTGATTCTTGATTGACACTGAGGTATTCACCTGACCTGGCATGCCAAGCATCCACACCATATCGAGATAGTCACACCAGAGTTGGACTGGTAATGAAGCCAGAATGCCTGATACTTGCTTATCAAAGTGAATCTTCTCAGGGCAGCTTGAGTCTGGGATGCGTTCTCATGGCAGTCAAAGGTCACAGTACAAGGACAGTTGGGAGGTTTCACATTCGAGTCCTGAGAGAAGCTTGTCCAGGAATGCTGTACCTGGCACAATCAAATAAAACATGGTCTGGCCTCCTTCAAATGTAAATGCATATCAGAGGCAAAGAAAAAACACAAGGAGGGGAACTCCTGAAGCAAAATCTCAACCAAAACTCAACGGCCTGCAGTATCCTGTCTTATTTACAGCAAAGCCTTCCAGGCACAGATCGGCCTTAGTGGTCACCCACATACCCACTGGAACATGACCAAACACCCCAGATGAACATGGTCATTTTCATCTCAAAGGATGAACAAGAAACAAGAAAGTGAAACTCACCTCTTTACCCAAGCATTTGGTCAAGACTCCTGATATTTCCTTTTGTGACTTGGTGAAGTGATGTACCCTGGGATCACTCAGGTTTGACTAAATTGCAGATATAAGTTTTAAAAGTGTTTGCAGTAAAAAAAAAGGCACTCGAGTGAATGTAGTAAGGAACGTGACCTCTGCGTCAGAATAGAATAAATTGATGAATGATCTATGAGTTATACTGTGGTAAAACTGATTGCCTGACCTCAGGGCCAGTCCAAGATATGCAGATGACTGGGCGCTGCAGTGAAACATCAGGGTAGATTAGCAGAGTTAATGTATTTGAATAAACTATGGCATAGTTTGTGCTAAAGTTCAGGCCATTCTGTGATTATTTTGTAAACTCATCTATAATTGTGGACCTACTGAACTAGAGTTACCAGATAAGAGCATTGTGAGTCAATGATGAAGTATCACAATGATTGTACAAATAACTGATGGAAATTATACATCTTTGAACTGCCTCTTAAAGCATTTGGAGAGAGCATTCCCCTATATACATTCTTGGATTGAATAAGCTGCTAAACTGCTGTTTGTTTCACTTACAGCTGCCTCTATGTCGAGTGTCTTTAGAAATTCCGCAACTCTTGGTATCAAATTTTATTTGAAGCATTCTTGTGAAATGCCTCAGGATGTTTTATTACACTGAAAGTGCAATATAAATGCAAGTTGTTGTTGGAAATGGATGAAGAGATAATACAGAAAAATTTCAGGCTCAAATCGCAATCAGAAAGGTATAACTTAGATTAATGCTTCCATTGAGTTCACAACCGTGAAAAAAAGGTGTAAACTGGTGGAATGCATGTTCAGGTCTGATTTTGGGAAGCATGTCCTCAGACAAAGAATGTTTCAGACCTGAAATCATCATCCAGGTATGGAACATGAACATAAACTCCAGAATCGCTAGATGCTTTGATAAATTTGGAGGATAAACTTTGAGGGGTAAAGGGCCTTGTCTATCTGTACTTATTAAAAATTATGGCTAAGTGTTTTTCTCCACACAATAAGTGTAGCCAAATCATAAACATGCTGTTTATAATCTCACTGCACCAATCACACACTGGAATTCTCTGGTCTTCATTTGCAAAGCAGGAACTCTGCATGTTGCCATGAAGACCCATTGCCATCTTCTCAGGACAACTGGTGAAGGCCAATAAATGACAGTCTTTACCAATGATTCTCACATCCCCAGAATGAATTTAGGAAAAGTGATGATTGGCAGCAATATTCTACCCTTTTGTCCTGTGAGGAACTGGCAGTTGTTTGATTAAATTTACTAAAATTGTTTGGTTTTAGAGCAATTTTCTCTCACTGGGTCCAGGATTCTGAACAATTATATATTTTTTTCTTTATTCTTTCATGGGATGTGGGCATCGCTGGTGAGGCCAATATTAGTTGCCCATCCCTGATTGTCGTTGAACTGAATGCCTTGCTCAGCCATTTCAGAGGGCAGTTAAGAATCGACCATATTGCTGTGGGTCTGGAGTCACGTGTACTGAAGTATATAAGTTCACTTTGTGATGATGACAATTCATTTTAAAAACAAAGGTGTGTTTATTTCATGAAACTCTCATGTGTGTTAACAGGAATCAGCTGTGGTTACTCAAGTACCTGATAACATTCACTTCAAAATACATCGTACGCAGGGGCCTATTATTCACAATGAACCAAGAGCAAATGGCCACGTTTGTCAATACACCATTAAGATATGTTGTATTGATGTGTGTGGAAATGTGGAATATACTCCATTTTGCATTGGATTTTTGGAGAAAAACAGGTATTGAATTGCAGGAATAAATGTTGCTAAGCTTATTAGTGATGATGTGTATGGCGCCTTTTAAACAACTGCCTGAAAATCTGTCCTTTGAATGAATTCCAGGGATGGGTTTATTAATCCTGTAGCGGTAGCAAGCTTCCAAAATTCAATACTTCTTTAATAAATAAAAGCAGTCTCAAATGACATAAATCCATTTTAATTCTATCACACCCTGATAGGTAATGATCAATAGATCATGGGTCTTAATTAGAAAGGAGATAGGAAAAGATGTAAAGTATCTAATATAAAACAATCGGGCAAAATTCAGAGATTAACAGTGTAACCTTGTTCACTGGGGTTCACCTAATTGAGTGTTCACTGCAGCTTTATTAACAACATCGCTATTCCTACAAAGCTCAGAGTCAATGCGAATGAGTTTAAGACTTTACAATTAGCCCTGTTAGGTGGCAGCCATTGAAGGTAATTCAATTTAATATTGTCAATGCCACACATTCATGCGATGTGTAGGGAACTCACACTCATAACTTCAGTCTGGGGCTTTTAGAGGAGTTATCTGTACTCAGTATTCTATATCTCAATCACAGGAGGAATTTTCCTGGGCCTATTGGAAATGGGTTGGGAGGCAGGAGGGTTGGCAAAATGGTTGGGCACTGTGTTTTGAGGGACCCCTGATGTAATCCTGCTGCTATGACATATGACCTGTGGCAGGAGCCTTACCAGTGCAACTGCCCACCGGCTGACCAACTGAGCCACTTAATTGCCCAATTAAGGGTCACTTCCTAAGTCTGCAGGCATTTTTACCACATTGTGAGGGCCACATGGAGAGACTACCAGGTAAACACTGGCAATTGCCCAGTGGGTTCCCATTGTGTGGTGGCCTGGTCCTCCTTTATGGGCACCTCATTGCCCACAGAGAGGCCACCTGGCGACAATGACCCCTGGAACCACCCCACTCCCTCCCTGATGAGAGGGGTCTATCTTCTTTGCCCTAGTTTCTGTGAAAAATCTCTCCTTCTCTTTGCTGGTAGTGATGTTGTTGAGGCTTTTGAGCTGCTGGTCCTCTGATTGGGGCAACAGCTATAGGGGCTCTGGCAGGGGCCTCTTAATTGGTCCCAGCGGTGAAGTATCCCCTCGCCTGAGCAGGGTCACCACACACTTTCAACCCCAGCAGCAGGACTTTGCAGGTTCCCCCTGTAGTTTCTGCATAGTTTGTTTTGTCCAACATGCAGTGAGTTTATCCGATGGGGAAACCTATACCCAAACTTTTAAAATTGAACTTTTCTATAAACACACTGGCACTGATTCCAATTTTACTAAGCTTGTCCCCAACATGAGTATGTACAAGTTGTGAAGGCTAATAAGTTAATCTTTCATGATTTTTTTCTGTTGGTAAAAATAAAGAATCAGGTGACAGGGGTGAAGGAAGTCTTGATTTTAACATTTTAGGGAGTGTAAATTAGCAAATGGACTGTTTTCTAATGAATGAATTCCATTAATCTTCAGAGATTAATGTATTATTTTTTATTAATGACCAGCTACAAAAAAGGACAGGAAAATGTGTGTATAATGGGGAGAGGGAATTAGAAATAAATCTGTCTTGATGGGTAGTAAAACATCTATTATCACCTCCAGGGCCAACTCAGCATGTGACTGGGAGGAGAGAAAGTGTTGTTTCATACAGAAAGCAAATAAATAACAACCCTTCTGTTTTAGACAGCAAGAGGCCTTACAGGGATATTAAAAAAAGATCACAGCTTGTCAGCGTTCAGTCTTTCTGACTCTTCCCGCCTCAGGGAAAAGACACAGTTATTACAAATGCAAAACACAAACAGGAAGGCCCTGAGCTGAATGACAAGCCCAGGCCTTGAGTGTCAATACTCAGCAGGCCTGGCAGCATCTGTGGAGAGGGAGAAACAGAGTTAACGTTTCGAGTCCATATGATCCTTCTTTAGAGCTAAAAAGTAGAAATGTGGTGAAATTTATCGGGCAGAGTTTTCTGCCTGTCGGGTGGGCGGGCCCGACCCAATCTCCGGTGGGCGGGGACCCGATCCCCGCCGGAGAAGTGTGCCTCGCCGCCATTTTACGTGGGCGGGTCAATTAAGGCCCACCCAGCGTGACGCCCGGTGGGAAGCGCTATGCACTCCCTGTGCGAGTGAGGGGGGGGATTCCACAAAAGCGAGAGTGCGCTCTTTTGCGCATGTGCACGACAGAGCGCACATTTCCCTGAGGCTAAGTGCAGCCTCAGGGAGATCGCCAACACTTTTAAAACTTAAAAATAGAGAAAAGAAAAATCCCTAACATGTCCCCTTCATGGGACAATGTCACATGAGTTGTGACATGTTTATAATTTACATAATAACTTTATTAAAATGTTTAAAACCCTGCATGAATCCTCATCCCGCCGCTGGATGAGGTTTCATGTTTTCTCTATTTGCCGCCGGGGCTCCTGGCCGACCCGCCAACCTTAAGGTTGGACGGGCAGGTCCTTTAATTGTTTAAGTGATCCTGTCAATGGCCTCAATTGGCCATGGACAGGTCGATGGGCCCACAGCTGATTTTGCTGCGCCCCCACCTTCCTGAAAATTTAAATGGGGCGGGATGACATCGGGAGTTCCGCCCAACATCATCTCGGATCATTTTACGCATCGGCGAGCGGGTCCCGCCCCCTGCTCCCCGATGGTAAAACTCTGCCCCTCACTGTTTAAAGGGGGGGTGGAGCAGGTGAAGCTGGAATGTGATAATAGCAGAACAAGGATCAGCACTCTGTGAAAGAACAACATGGAACAAGTAACAGACCCGCCCTTTTGGGGGTAGGGTCGGGGGAGGGGGCAGTGGCAGGGAGAAAGGATAGAAAATGGGATTAAAAAAGGGGATGAGACAAGGAATAAATGAATAAAAAATAAGTAAAATAAAAATAAGTATATAAAAGATAAAAATACATTTTGAAAAAGGCTGTAAAGTGCCTAGTCGGGAGATGAGGTGCTGTTCCTCCAGTTTGCGTTGAGCTTCACTGGAACAATGCAGCAGGCCAAGGACGGACATGTGGGCATGAGAACAGGGTGGAGTGTTGAAATGGCAAGTGACAGGGAGGTCTGGGTAATGCTTGCGGACAGACCGAAGGTGTTCTGCAAAGCGGTCACCCGGTCTGCGTTTGGTCTCTCCAATGTAGAGGAGGGTCCTGTAAACTACCCACAGTGATTGACAGGGCCCTCAACCATATCTGACCCATCTCCCACACCTCTGTCCTCACACCTTCCTCTCCCTCCTACAACCATGATAGGGTCCCCCTTATCCTCACTTTTCACCCTACCAGCCTCCGCATTCAAAGGATCATCCTCCACCATTTCTGCCAACTCCAGCATGATGCCACCACCAAACACATCTTCCCCCCACGGCACCTCCCCCCCCCCCGCCCCCCCCCACTCACCACCCCCTCCCGCCATCCCCATCGGCATTCCATAGGGGCCGTTCCCTCCAGAGCATCCTGGTCCATTCCCCCATCACCCCCAACACCTTATCCTCTTCCCACGGCACCTTCCCATGGAACTGCAGAAGGTGCAACACCTGCCCCTTTACTTCCCCCCTCCTCACCGTCCAAGGGCCAAAACATTTGTTTCCGGTTGCACCTCCTTCAATTTGGTCCGTAGCAGTCGCTGCTCCCAATGCCGCCCCTGTTTATTTTTTGTAGTAGTTGAGACTTTGAGGCAGTAACCCTGTTTTTCACTCAGGTTGTCGGCAGCCTGTCAGTATCTTTGTTTTGGATATCCAGGCACTTTTATGATTTTGGAAATTGGCCATTTTGTTCCCTTCCAAAGTTTTCAAACTTTTTTTCAGTAGGCATTCCCTTTCTAACTTTATTTTACTCGCAGCTGTTTTCCAGCTCCTGAGTCCCTGGGACTGCCGTATTTTCTACAGTTTAAGTACAGCTCCTTTTTTGTAGTTTTGCTCACCCATCTTGTGCTCCTTTGCTCTGGGTCACTCAGGGTCTTGCAATGGGCCTCCACTCACTCTGTGGATTCCTCAACTCCAACGCCTGTAGTGGAGCTTATTCAACTGCTTCTTCAATTATTGTCCCAGGCACCGTCTCTCTTGGCCGGCTTCAGCAGCTTTTAGATTTCATATCTTGGGATTCTGTTCTGGGTTCATTGCTTAACTGCCACCATTCATACCACTGCTGATCACTATGTTGCATTACGGGTTGGTTTGGTGTCTCATTGATGAGATCTTGAGATATGTTTGTTTAAACATGAACCAATTATTGGTAATCCTTAACTATGTACAGATCCCAGTTACTGCCATGCATGGTGCTGTTCCCTTGCAGGTTCCTTCTAGACTGTTCTCCAAGTCTATTACCATGTGACTCTATACATCATACCATGAGCAGTGCTATGCTCCAGTCCCACATTCACCCTTGCTCTGCCAAGCCCCTTTACATTACAATGGCATGCATGTACACACACCTTGCTGCAACCATTTCTGGGAAACCCAATAGGACTTAATCCCAATCAGGCACCTACCTGCCATTAGGCTTCCCGGCTCCTGTGAGGGGAATTTTCTCCCCAGAAATCCAAGTGCAGAGCAGGTGTCCCAACTCTGAGAGCTGCCGCCCAATCAGGAGCCAATTGCTGTCCAGCACCAGCAATGCTGACCACTGCCGGTAATGCAGTGTGACCTACACCAGGGGCTGGATTCGACACTGAGGGCAGACTCCCTGCACCACTATGGAAACATTGGCTGAAGCTCAGCTCTGATTGGCCGGCTCACCTTCCTTCCATTGTTTTGGCCAATGGGGCTTTAATTGTTATGAGGCGCGACCTTCGTCCCTCTCAAGGAGGAGGCTTCATGGAGCTGCTGGCCAATCAGAGGCCAGCACCTCTGTAGCACCGGCAGCGCCATCAGGAATGGTGGCCATTTCTAGTACTGCAATGACGTGAAGGCGTTCAGCGATGGACCTGGACCTACCGGTAAATTTGGAATCTTGTCAGGGGCAGGCTGGCAGGCGGTGGTGACAGGGGTGGGGCAGGCACATTGGGCAGTGCTGAGCGGGAGGGGAGACACTGGGAGGGATATCTGTGGGGGGTGGTGTGTCTCTGTTTGGCACTGGGGTCCTGGAGACGAGAAAATATGATTCTCCACCAGCCTGCAGGTTCAAACTTGTCAGGCTACATGTTGGGCAGAGGTCTCTCCTCCCACCTGTTAAAGTGGAGCAGTGTGGAATGAGGCTCTTAAATAGAAAGTAATTGACCAATTAAAATAGTACCCGAGGGAAAAGGTGAGTGGGATGGTATCGCTGGGGCTAGGAGGCCCCAGTGAAGAGGGAAGGGGTTTGATTTAAACAGAAGGGGCTGGTGGGGGGGTGTCTTACTCTGGGTGCCCCTGTTCCAGCTGGAAGGTGCCTCCATTGGTGCTGAGTGTCTGAGAAGGATGGACACGCCACCCCCACCCCGACCCCACCCCCACCCCCACCCCCACCCCCTGCCCCCACCCCCACCCCCACCCCCCACCCCCACCCCCATCCCCTGCCCCCACCCCCACCCCCACCCCCACCCCCACCCCCACCCCCACCCCCACCCCCTGCCCCCACCCCCACCCCCACCCCCTGCCCCCACCCCCACCTCAACCCCCTGCCCCCACAACAGCCATCGCCAGGCCCCAGGGCTACATGAAAGGACTTTGCGGGCAATAGACCAGTTTGTAATGCCCCCTCCTGCCGCTGTTTAAATGTCAGGGACAGGAGGGTGAGGCCCTTAAGTGGTTCTCACTTGGCCTTGGGGTGGGCGAGGAGACAGGCCACTAGGCCAGAGTAAGATGGAGACTGAGTGAGTAGCAAATTAGGTTCACGTGAGAATTCGGTGCACAGAGGAAAAGAGGTGTGGTCTATATAGGAATTATTCCACGTTAATTAAGAGAGTAATTAAATTAAGTTAACTAAACAACTTAAGTAACAGTGGCAGGACAGGTGTTATGCTGCAGCTGTGGAATGTGGGAACTTTTGGATGCCAAGCTGATCCATGATAAACACGTCTGCAGGAAATATAAGCAGCTAAAGGAATTCTGGATCACGATTATCAATCTGGAAGCCAAACTGCAGACAGTGCGTAACATTAGGGAGGGGGAGAAACACTTGGATACTTTGATCCAGAAGATGATCACACCTCTCAGAAACCTCACCCTCCTCCACCTGAGCAATTGGCAACAGCTTCATGCACTGGACTGCATGATGTGCTCTCAGCTCAGGTGCGGGCTGTGGGGCTGCACTGTTAGCTTGAACCATATAAACGTATGAACAAGGTACAGGAGTCACTCATTCGGCCCCTCGGGCCTGCTCCACTATTATTTTTTATTCGCTCATGGGATGTGGGCATCACTGAGCTTAGGTCATCACTTATTGCCCATCCCTCATCCAGAGGGCATTTTTTTAAGAGTCAACCACATTGCTGTGGTTGAGGAGTCACGTGTAGGCATTTGTGAACCAGATGGGCTTTTACAACAATCGACAATGGTTTCGTGGTCATCATTAGACTTTTTATTCCGGATTTTTATTGGATTCAAATTTCACCATCTGCTGTGGTGGGATTCAAACCCAGGCCCCCGGAGCATTACCCAGGGTCTCTGGATTATTTAGTCCAGTGATAATACCACTACACCACTGCCTCCCCTTATTTAATAAGATCATTGCTGATCTGACAGTAACCTAAAATCTGCATCCCACCCACCCCCGATAACCTATCACCCCCTTGCTTACCAAAAATCTATCCACCTCTGCCTTAGAAATGTTCAAAGACTCTGCTTCCACCATCTTTTCAGGAACAGAGTCCCAAAAACTCATGACCCTCTGAGAGAAAAAAATTCGCCTCATCTCTGTTTTAAATGGGCGACCCCTTATTTTAAAAACAGTGACCCCTAGTTCTAGATTCTCCCACAAGAGGAAACATCCTCTCCACATCCACCCTATCAAGACCCCTCAGGATCTTATATGTTTCAATCAAGTCACCTCTTACTCTTCTAAACCACAGCAGATATAAGCCTAGCCTGTCCAACCTTTCCTCATAAGACAACCCACCCATTCCAGGTATTAGTCTGATAAACCTTCTCTGAATTGCTTCTAACGCATTTACATCCTTCCTTAAATGAGATGACCAATAGTGAACAGAGTACTCCAGATGTGGTCTCACTGGTGCTCTGTATAACTGAAGCATAACCTCCCTACTTTTGTATTCAATTCCCCTCACAATAAATGATAACATTCTATTAGCTTTCCTTTTGTGATTCATGCACTAAGACACCCAGATCCCTCTGTGTCTCAGAGCTCTGCAATCTCTCACCATTTAGATAATATGCTTCTCTTTTATTCTTCTTGTCAAAAAAGACAATTTCACATTTGCCCACATTATACTCCATTTGCCAGATCTTTGCCCACTCACTTAACCTATCTATATCTAGCTGTAGCCTCCTTATGTCCACTTCACAACTTACTTCCCTACCTATCTTTGTGTCATCAGCAAGTTTGGCAACCATCCCATCCATCCCTTCATCCAAGTCATTGATATAAATTGTAAAGAGTTGAGGTCCCAGAACTGATCCCTGTGGCACACCACCGCCACCATGGGGAAGACTTGTCCAAACCTGAATGGTGACATTGCAGGTGCAGTGAGCACCTCCGGCAGTGCCTGCTCTATGGCCAGCTTTCACAAGGAGATTGTACAACCATCACAGTCGTCCAACTGGTCAGCAGTCCACCACAACGCTCACTAGTTTGTAGTCTGTGCCTGAGGGGTGGAAAAATCTGGAGCATTTAGTGAGACTTTCAGGCCTCTGCTTTGCTTGAGTGGGAAGATAACCGAGAGGATGTCAATGTGGCAGCACCTGAATTGTCTCAACTGCAGGGAAATGGTCATTTTATACAAGGTTTCCCTAATGCGTGGCCGCTTCTCTTCCCCCTCCCCCACCTGCATACGCTTGTGCATCACCATCAACCATAGTGCAGTCCTTACCCCCCCGCCAACTCATCTCAACTGGATTGCTGCCCCTGCACCACCCTCCCCCTTCCAAAACTGCCTTACCCAGAGTGCTGCCTTTGCCCCGCACACTTCCCCCAGCTCACCTGGACCTCAGGGCAGCATTTGCCCTGGCACCGCACTGTCAGCAAGCCAGGAAAAATTGACTTAATTATGCCCTTGTCTGAATGCACGGTGCCTCAACATTGAGATCCAACAGGTGACCCTGGTGAGCGGTGTGTAACGTTACTGTACACTCACCTCTGAGTTCCCCTCAAAGTGCAGCTCGCAAGGTGAACATCTTATATATGTTGTTGTGAAACAGGTCAGCGTGCAATCTCAGCGACATGCCTGGCTGACCCTGCGTGGGGGTGGGGGGGGTGATTCCGGTGAGCTGGGGTTATAATCATGTGCCGTTATTTAACAGTGAAGTTCCCAATGCCCAGCGGCAAGAAACATGTCCTGCCATTGACAGGGGGAGCAGACAAATGGAAACATGTTTCATGATGGCCTGAAACTGATTTTTCGGCATCCTGACATGTTATCCACCGCAAAGATTATGGCAGAAAATAAAAGTTCATTGTGTGTTGGGGGTGACATATTAGCATGGATAGAAGATTGGCTGGCTGGCAGAAAACAGAGAGTAGGCATAAATGGGTCTTTTTCTAATTGGCAGGATGTGACAAGTGGAATCCCACAGGGGTCTGTACTGGGGCCTCAACTTGTTACAATTTACATCAATGACTTAGATGAGAGGAGTGAAGGCATGGTAGCTAAGTTTGCAAATGACACAAACAAATAGGTAGGAAAGTATGTTGTGAAGAAGAGATAAGGAGGTTGCAAACGGATATAGATAGATTGAGCGAGTGGGCAAAAATCTGGCAGATGGAGTTTAATGTGGGAAAATGTGAAGCTGTTCACTTTGACAGGAAGAACAAAAGAGCAGAGTATTAGTTAAATAGAGAGCAGCTTTTGAATTCTGAGGTGCAGAGGGATCTAGTTGTTCTCGTGCATGAGTCAAAAAAAGTTAGTATGCAGACACAACAAATTATTAAGCGGGCTAATGGAATGCTATCCATCATTACAAGAGGAATTGAACATAAAAGTAAGGATGTTATGCTTTAGTTATACAGGGCATTGGTGAGACCACATCTGGAATATTGGCCAGAACATTGGCGTTGGTGTGTGGGGGCGGGCCCGATCACTGACGCGCAAAATGACGCCTGATGACGTTGGGTATGCGTCCCGATGTCATCACACGTCATTTAGACCTTTCGAACTGTCAATGGCCTATTAAAGCCATTAAAAAAATAATTAAGCTTATTAACGCGGCTGCCTGTCCGACATTAAGGTTGGCCGGCAGGCGAAGAGCCCAAGCGACCTTTGCATTTTTCAGGCCACTTCATCCACAGGCAAAGTGAGGTTTCCTGAAGGTTTTGTTCAATAAATTTTTAAAATTCCGGAAATTTAAAAACATGCCCCATCTCAAGGGGACATGTTTAGATAACTTTTTAAATGTTTTATTTAATTATTTTAATATCAACTTAATCTCCCTGAGGCAGCTCTGTGCATGTGTGAAAAAGCGCAGGCCCTGACTCTCTCTCCTCCCCCCGCCCGCACAGATAGCGCCGAGCGCCACCAGCCGTGTGTCACGCTGGGCCTACCTTAACTGGCCCACCCATGTAAAATGGCGGCGCACAGCTGATCACGGGCGGTGATCCCCGCGCCTGCCTGCACCCCCTCCCACCCAGCCTGCACAACGTAGGTAAGTTTCTGGCCATTGTGGGCAGTTTTTCTCTCCTTATTAAAGGAAAAATGTAAATATATTGGAGGCGGTTCAGAGGAGGTTTATCAGACTGACACCTGGAATGAACAGTTTGTTTTATGAGGAAAGGTTGGACAGACTGGGCTTGTTTCCACTGGAGTTTAGAAGAGTGGGGGGTGATTTGATTGAAGTTTACAAGATCCTGAACGGCCTTGACAAGGTGGACGTTGAAAGGATGGTTCCTCTTGTAGGTGAGTCCTCTTGTAGGTAAGGGGCGGTAGAAGCGAGGTCATTGGATATTCTTAAGATGGAGGCAGGTAGGTTCTTGTTAGGCAAGGGAATCAAAGGTTATCAGGGGTAGATGGGAATGTGGAATTCGAAACGCTAACAGATCAGACATGATCCTATTGAATAGTGGAGCAGGCTCGAGGGGCCGAATGGCCTACTCCTGCTCCTATTTTACATGTTCATATAGGGAGACTATCCTCGAGCCTGCCTACCCTAGACTAAATCAGAGAAATCACATGACACTCCCCATCCCCCCCACCTCCAAACCTACCTCCGGGGTTTGAGGGGGTAAGGGGGCATTAAATTCCACCCTTTGCCTTTAAACGATTGTGAGAAATGGCCGATATTGAAGCGGCTCTATGTTCTACACCCATGTCTGATTCATATTTCTATTGAAAGCGACAGATATTAAAACTGGGAGAGACATCTAACTGGCTGCTGCTTTTACACAAGTGAAAATTACCCCAGCAAGTGGCAGTTGATCTCATTCTCTGTTCGTGGGACAATGATAAATCGATAATGAAAAGTTGTCCACCACACCTGCCTACATAAGAACATTGGCTTTGCTTGAAAAGTAATTCCGTGGTTGTGAAACAGTTTGGAATCTAGTAAGGACATGATATAACGTCACCTATGGCCCAATTGAGAATAATCTTACCTCTGAATCAGGAGATACACTCCAAAGACTAAAGAACACAATCAAGGCTGACAGGTCAGTGATGAGGGAGTGCCGCACTGTCAAAGGATCAGTACTGAGGGAGTGCTGCACTGTCAAAGGATCAGTACTGAGGGAGTGCTGCACTGTCGGAGGATCAGTAGTGAGGGTGTGCTGCATTGTCGAACAGTCAGTTCTGAGGGAGTGCCGCACTGTCGGAGGATCAGTACTGAGGGAGTGACGCACTGTCAAAGGATCAGTACTGAGGGAGTGCTGCACTGTCGGAGGATCAGTACTGAGGGAGCACTGCATTGTCGAACAGTCAGTACTGAGGGAGTGCCGCACTGTCAGAGGATCAGTAGTGAGGGAGTGCTGCATTGTCAGAGGGGCATTACTGAGGGAGCACTGCATTGTTGGACATCCAGTACTGAGGGAGTGCTGCACCGTAGAAGGGTCAGCACTGAGGAAGAACTGCAACATCGGAGGGGCGGTGCTGTGGGGGTGCTGCAATGTCAGACGTGTCGTCTTTCAGATGAGACATTAAACTGAAGCTCCTCCTGATTTCTCGGATGGATGTAAAATTCCCCATGAGACTATTTCAATGATCAGCAGGGGGAGTTGTCCTAATTAATATCTATCCCTCAACCAACAGCACCAAAACCCAGGCAATCTGGTCATCATTCCATTGCTGTTTGTGGGATCTTGCTGTACAAAAATTGGCTGCTGCATTTCCTACATGACCACAATGAACACACATCAAAAATACCTCATTGACTCTAAAGCACTTTGTGACATGACGAGGTCACTAAAGGTGCCATAAAAATGTATGTTCTTTCTACCAAATAAATGCATGTCCCTTATTTCACATTCAATTAGAAAGGGAACTAAAATTCTCTGGCCAAATAACATTGAAAAATCACTGTTTGGAAGTTTAGCACATATATCTGGAGTTGCCAGTTTAAAAATAAGAGGTCTCTCATTTAGGACAGAGATGAGGAGATATGGCAAGATCTATAAATGGGTCTTTGACCGTTTAATTCGACACGTGTTTTATCCTATATAGTTCAGACAACATAACTGTTTCTTAAAGCATTTGATCAGCATTTTTCTGAGGTTTATTAGCATTAAAATCACTTACAAATTCTGAAGGGGTTTGATAGGGTGGACACTGAGAGATTGTTTCCCCTGGTCAGGGAATCTAAAACACGGGGGCACAGTCTCAGGGTAAGGGGGCCAGTCATTTAGGACTGAGATGAGGAGAAATCACTTCACTCAAAGGGTTGTGAATCTTTGGAATTGCCATATAAATACTCTGGATACAAAAGCAGGTCAGAGGCTAGGAATTCTGCAGTGAGTAACTCACCTCTTCACTCCCCAAAGCCTAATGTCTGGATGGGTGCAGCTCCAATAACACTCAGGAAGTTCAGCGCCATCCAGGATAAAGCAGCCCAATTGATTGGCTCCCCATTCACCAACTTCAACATTCACTCCCTCCACCACCACGCACAATGGTGGCAGTGTATACCATCTACAAGATGCACTGCAGGAATTCATCAAACCTCCTTCGATAGCACCTTCCAAACCCATGGCCAGTACCATCTAGAAGGACAAGGGCAGTAGAGACATGGGAACACCACCACCTGGAAGTTCCCCTCCAAGCCACCCACCATCCTGACTTGGAAATATATCGCCATTCCTTCACTGTCACTGGGTCAAAATCCTGGAACTCCCTCCCTAACAGCACTGTGGGTGTACCTACACCACATGGACTGCAGAGGTTCAAGAAGGCAGCTCACCACCACCTTCTCAAAGACAACTAGGGATGGGCAATAAATGCTGGCCTATACAGCAATGCCCATATCCCATGAATGAAAAAAACATGTTATCTCTCTCCCTCCTTCCTTGAAAAGTAGTGTAGCATTTGTCAACTTCCAATCTGATGGGACCATTCCTGAATCTGATGAGTTTTGGAAAATCAAAGTTAGCACATCCACCATCTCTGCAGTGTTATAATCCCAGCAGCTGTTGTTACTACCCTGATGTCAGAGTGAAACCTGGCTTCATAGGTCCTTTTTTTTGTTAGAAACATGGAGAGTGGCTACTGAACAGAGTCACAGGAGTCAGCTGATGAACTTCTAACTAAAGAATTAAACATCTATTAAAAAAGTAAAAAAATAATTATATTACAATACCTACAACTATATCTTTGCAGATCTATACAGATTTGTAAAGATAACACAAGTTACAAAAGCTATCTTTTACTCTAATGTTCACAGTTAGTACATAGTGGTTAGACACACCACACCTTGAAACCAAGTGACAGATACCACCCCAAACAGATGCTATGGATCTCTCCTCAACTCCCCCCAGACGCTTGTCACACTGTGAACCATCTAGTCTCACTGAATTCGGTTTTTCACATGAGGGGCTCCAATCTCCACTCTCTAAGAGCTTGTTTTGGAATCTTCTACCAAACTGACACTTTCTCTCAAATGCTTTCAGCTAGGGTCCACCTCCAGGGTTTCAAAATCTCCTACTAATGTTCCTCTCCCCCAGATCACCACATGCATTCAAGCTTTCTTCCACACACTCTCTCTCACTGACTCAGTCATCAACAGTACATCCCTGCTTCACATGCCCATTGTAAAGACTTACAGACCTTCAGTTATCTCTTTGGACCTTCTGACTTCTCACAAGATTATATTGCTTCCTGCTTCTGCTTCCTGCAGCTTTTGTCTCTTTAAGCTGGAAGTTTGGAGCCTTCCTCTGCTCCTCACTCTTAACTTCACTTAACAGGACCTTTTCCAGGTTCCTGTCCTTCCTTTGACTAGAAGGTCTTCTTGGGACTTTCTCCTGTTTCTGTCTCACTCCTTGGCTTTGGGGCCTTTCAGTTCTTTTGGGAATCCCGCTCTCACTCTGAAGCTCCATCTCCCAATGTCCAGTCTCTCTGGAGTCCTGGCTTCAACTTTTGTCTGGGACCGGCTTTCTACTCCTCTGCTCCAGTTTCTCCCTGGCAGCTCTTTTCAACTGAACTCAAACTACTTTCTCTTTAGTTTTTCTGTATGTGTTGGTGGGTCCTACCTTTCTAGACCCCTGTTGCTAGGTAATAGCACAGTTTTTTCCACTCTTGTGTTTATTTTAACTTCTCCCCAAGAGTCATAAACTCATAGACATGTAGGTATACCCGCAAATAGAAAAAAAAAATTAAACTTAAACTTTAAAGCTAAACCTCATTCCTATCACCAACAAATACAAATATAACTTACTTAAACTGTTTCTATTTCCTAACAGCAGCTTTGTCTTTTAGAACCCTAGGGTGTAGACTATCAGATCCTGGGGATTTGTCAGATTTACTCCCTTAAGTATCTCCAGTACTTTTTCTCTTGTTAATTTCTGATGTTAATTTCCTCATGCTTTTTAGTCTCTAGGTTACTGTCTATTTCTGGTATGAAAATTGTGTCTTCTACTGTGAAGACAGACACAAAATATTTGTTTGATGCCTCTGCCATTTCCTCATTCCCCATCATAATTTCTCCAGTCTCTGCTTCTAAGGGGCCAACGTTTACTTTAGCTACTCTCTTCCTTTTTATATACTTATAAAAGCTCTTATAATCTGCTTTTATATTTTTGGCTAGTTTACTCTCATATTCTATTTTTTCCCTTTTTATCAGCTTTTTGGTGGCCCTTTGCTGGTTTCTAAAACACTCCCAACCCTCAGACTTGTTACTGTTTTTGTAACATTGTAAGCCTCTCCTTTTAACCTAATACTGTCCTTAACTTCCTTTGTGTGCCACAGACGGGTCTTCCTCATTGAGTTTTTGTTTTTCAATGGAATGTATTTCATCGAGGACTTTGAATATTTCTTTAAATGTTTCCCACTGTTCCTTTGCCTCTGTACCTTTTAGTCTATTTACCCAATTTAGCTTAGCCAGTTCTCCCCTCAGACCTACGCAATTGACTTTGTTTAAGTTTAAGTTTCTTGTTTGTGATAGGAATATGTCACCTTCAAACTTAACGTGGAATTGAATGGTATTATGATCACTATTTCCAAATGAGTCTTTTACTACGAAATTACTAAGTGACCCTGCTTCATTACATGATACTATATCTAAGACAGCTTTATCCTGGGTCAGTTCCACAACTTACTGCTCCAAGAAACAGTCATGAAAACATTCTACAAACTCATTTTCTAGACTGCTCCTGCCAATTTGGTTGTCCCAGTCTATATGAAGATTAACATTCCCCATAATTATTATATTTCCTTTGTTACAAGCTCCAATAATTTCTTGTTTAATGCTCTGTCCAATTGTATAACTATTGTTTGGGGGCCAATAAACTACTCCCACCAGTGTTTTCTGACTCTTGCTATTCCCAATTTCCACTGACTCTACTTCATGATCTTCAACTGCCAGATCCTTTCTCACTAATGTCCTGATGTCACCCTTTACTATCAGGGCTACCCCTCCTCCTTTGCCATTCTGTGTGTCTTTCTGAAACATTGCATACCCTGGAATATTTATTTCACAACCTTCATCACCTTGTAACCATGTCTCTGCAATGATGATTAGATTTAAATTATTTATCTCTATTTGTTCCACTAGTTCCTTGTATCTTATTGCATATGCTTTGTGATTTCAGATAAAAAACCTTTGACTTCATTTTTTTTATACTTCTGTGCCCTGTAATGACCTGATGTGCTGATGTACAATTTTCATTAAACTCTCCATCCCCCCGCAACCCTGTCCCACTCTGCTTGCCTTTAGCCAAATCACTATCCTGTTCTGATGCCTTGACCTTTTCTCCTTAGATTTCTAAATCTCAGTTCTCCTTAACCCTTCCCCAACCAACTGACCCACCCTCCTGTCCTAGTTTAAAGCCCTGTCCACAGCCCTCATTATACAGGACACTGGTCTTAGCCCAGTACACGTGCCCCCCATCCCAATAGAATTGCTCACTCTTCCATGAGTACTGATGCCAGTGCCCTGTGAATCAAAACCCCTCCTTCCCACACCATTCTCTGAACCGCACATTTAATTCTCAGAGCTGTTTAACTCTTTGCCAATTGGTGTGTGGCTCAGGTAACAATCCACAGACGACGGCCTTTAATGTGCTGCATTTTAATTTGGGCTTTAACTCCTCAAATTCTCTTAGCAGAACATCATTCCTGGATCTGCCTATCTCATTGGTTCTCACATGGACCACGGATCATCCTCCTCCCACTCCAAGTTCCTCTCCAGCTGCAAGGAGATGCCTTTAACCCTGGCACCAGGCAGGCAACACAACCTTCAGAGCTTCTGGTCACAGCTGCAGAGAACAGTATCTATCCCCCTGACTATATTTCTCCTGTCACTACCACATTCCTCTTCACTCTCCCTACTTGAATGGCATCCTTCCCATGGTGCCATGCTCAGTCTGCTCATTCACCTGGCAGTCCTTCTCCTCATCCACACAGGTAGAAAATACCTTGTACCTGTTGGACATAGTCAGGGGCTGAGCCCCTCCATCACTCCATGCTGGCTCCCTGTACCTGCCAGACTTATATTCACACCCTTTGTCTTTGAACATTGACCAATCCTAAAGTTCTGGCTATCTTAAGGGTTACAGCCATCTCCAGGTAACTACCCCCTCCCTGATGCTTTGCCATGTCCACAGTCCAGCCTCCAGCTCAATGACTCTGAGCTGAAGTTCCTCAAACTGCAGACATTTACTGTAGATGGGTTTCCCCTGGATCACACTGGTGTCCAGAAGGGTCCCACATTCTGCAGCTGCAACACGTCACCTGTCCTGCCATATTCATTATGTGTTAATCAATTTATTATATTATTCTTAATTATTTTATCATTAATAAACCCTACTACTCCCAAAAAGCTTTACCATTGCTGGCAAGCCCTGCTTTATGAATAGAACCTTACAATCACTAATAAATTACACAATCTTTGAAAGATAAACAAGCAAAATACTCATCAGCCAATCATTTATCTGTTTCCCTTTGACATCGCACTTTGTTCGTTCTCTGAAAGCTGTTGGTCCACAGGCCAAGCACCTCTCCCCACCCCCACCCCCACCCTCACCAAACAACACAGGCAACAAGGTAAATAACCAGATCTTTGGTGTTCTCATATTACAGTGCCAACCTGTCAGATTGCATCATGTATTTAAGTCATGGAAGAAGGACTGGAATCTACAACCCTCGATTTAGAAGCAAGAGGACTTTCACTGGGCCAAGTTAGGAGGCTGCATTCCAATCTTTTCCCCCTCACTCCCTTGCTGGGTCACCTGGCAGTGCTGTGTTGTGCAAGCTGCAGGAACACCACAATGTCCCTGTTGTCAGTCCTAATGGATTGATCTCTCCTCAAGCCCACCGTGCATCTCTAGTACTAGGCACACACGGACTTGAAGCAATCAGTCATGGAAACTTCATGAACTAACCCACACCCATAGGGCTAAAAAAACAATTGCATCAAGGAAACAATCAGCAGGAATCAGCAGAAAGTGTCACAAGTTCCTTAAGTTAATAATTTCATATTTGAGCAAATCTCATATTTGCTAATCGAATCCACAGTGAAGCAGGAAGGTAACCCCAGTGAAGATTCCTCTTTCTCCCTTGTCCTTAGTTAGATCAGCAGTTAAAGGTCAAGGCTTGATTCTCAATTCAGAAGTGATGATGGTTTCATGGCCTGGGAGGAATGCTGCCACATAGGCCAGGGATTTTGCCGTGTCCGCTGGGCGTGGCAGGTGGGCCCAGGAGCAGTCGCGAAGCCCGACATCGATTTCATGCTGGCTGACCAATCATCGGCTAGCCAACGTGAAACGCGCACTGCAAAGCTGAGCGGTGCCGGGGTGGGACGAGAGGAGGACGAGCGTGGAGGTTGGTGCAGGCGCTCGGTGTGAGCAATGAAAGCCCCCTGAGGCACAGAGCTTTATTATAAACTCAAAAATAAAAAAACTTACCACTGTTAAAAACATGTCCCCGTTCATGTGACTCTGCCACATGAGCAGGGACATGTTATAAATGATATTTCAAAATTTTTATTTAATTTTAATTGCTGTTGGAAACATCTTCCTGCCCGTGGATGAGGTTTCATAAAAAATCCAAAGGTCGCTTAGCCTTTTCACCTGCCCGCCAGCCGTGAGGTCAGACGGGCAATGAAAAATTTCATTCAACTATTACTTTAACGGCCTCAATATGCCTGTTAATTGTCAGCGGGTGCACTGCCAGTTCCCGCGCACACCTGCCAACCAAAATATCGCCCAATGATGTCAGGATGCTTGCCCGGCGTCATCGTGCATCATTTTACACTCGAGCGGCTCGGGCGCATGTCTGCCCACTCAGCGAAAATTTCAGCCCATAAAGTTCAGACAGACCCACCGAAACATCAGAAGAATCTCCTGCTTTTGAGAAGCATTGAGACACTTTTTCTTCCATTTTTAATTGAAAGTTGCTTGTGAAACTCAGAATTAGATGAGGAGGGGTACTTGGTATGATGTAGAGACTGTTCTCCAATAATAACTCCTGCAGCAAGTTAACACAAACCCACTAGAAATCTTACTGTGATGATTAAAGCAGAGAATACCTAAAGTCGAGCGTTAAACATCCCCAAATACAAATTTTGGTTAAAAGCCCTTTCGGTGGTTGTTTTTGAGAACATCCCTGTTATATGATCCTGATGGTGGTGGGAGGGGAGGAGGGTGTGGGGGGGGTGAGGGTTGGGGGTGGTGGGAAGAGTGTGAGAAATGATTGTTTAATCAGTTTAAGCTGGGAAATGATGCAGCCTGTCTGGCAGGGATCCATTGGGAATCGACATGCAAAAGAACAATTACAGAGAAAGGTAGTTTGTCTTTGTAATTGGATTGTGATGGAGAAGGAGACATGAGAGGACAGAGAGTTTCAGAGAAACACATTTAAGTATCAGGTTCTGCTTAAACTTCAAATGTTATGTCTACTTTCCTATACATGCACATTTTAGTTCACCCGCTGATGAGCTATTAGTATATTCACCAGGACTAATGCTATCTTTCTGTGTTCAGATAACTTATTTACATTTATTGCACCCGCTGGGAGGTGGGTGGTGCTGGGTGGGGGGAACATGATGATATGAAATGAAAGAGAGAACAGTAAGTATTGTGTATAGATCGAAGTATCATAAAGAAGTCGTCCTTGATTTCATACGCGATCACTCATGCAAATACAAGCACATTAAAGTACCAATAAAACACAATAATATAAACTGGTTGCAATGTCCTGATTGTATACACCTCTCGACCAAGTCAAATAACCTAAGCTCCGCTGGTGAAGCTAGCTTCATATAATCTAATGATTATAAACTTCTGTTGATACCAAAATAATTATATTCATGGCTTATTCAACTTTAAGACTATGTTCAATGAATCATAAGGATTAAGCTACAATAAACAAAGCACCAAAGAAGCATTCCAGTATTGAACTCTACCTTTACTACATGTTGCAGCTATCCAAATCATTGGAAATAATCTGTGACTTGGTTCACTGCATGGAGTAATGCCGGCTTTATAACTGAAGTCAACATGAATCATAGGTTAACAACTGTCCAGAAATCTTAAACATAGTCAAACTTATACCTCGAGTAAGCATCTTTCAGTTGCTAGGTAGTACAGAACTTGAATATTGCTAAAAGGGAGACATATTACCAAAGCTTTTCACCTCGCATCAGGACAAATGCATGAAGACCAAATTTCAAACAATCACGACTTTTAGTACTACAGGAGAAAAGGGTGCTGATTGGTCGTAAAGTCAAATATGTTTGGCTGAGCTGTTGTCATGGAGAAAGCAATGGGGAACTATAGGCTCCCCAGGCTCCCAGCTAATTCAAGGAAGGCACAAGTCTTGAACATATTCCTTTTGTTTGCAGAGAATGGGTCCCAACGTATGAATGTATGTCACTTCTAGCAAGCATAAATGAGCCATATTATGAGCTTGACTGATTATCTTAAATTGGCTGTTAGTGCAGCCATTAGCACACTCAGGATTGTGCAGCAAGTGCTGCCCAGTTGCACAATCACATCTAACAGCAGACATTTTGTTTTGGGATTTGCAAGTGCTGGCTGGTTGAGTGCGGTCTATACTCTGCTTATTAAGAATAGCCGAAGGAGAGGAGAGGCTACCGAGAGTGGTAAAAAAGGGTATGAAAAACAGAGTCTGAGACTGGAGAGAAGAGGTCAGTGAGAGCGGTATAAAAGGACACAAAAACAGAGGCTGAGATCAGAGAGGAGAGGTGTACCCGCAAGACATTCAGGCGGCGGAGTTCAAAGTGACTTCACTATTCAAAAAATTATGCAATGCAGGGGAGGCAGCTGATTGGTAAGCAGGGTTAGGTGAGTACTTCTACTTTTTCTACTAATTAGACTTCTGCAGTCCATTAGCTTAAA
The DNA here is from genome assembly GCF_964194155.1 of Cetorhinus maximus. Taxonomy (NCBI): domain Eukaryota; kingdom Metazoa; phylum Chordata; class Chondrichthyes; order Lamniformes; family Cetorhinidae; genus Cetorhinus; species Cetorhinus maximus. Next base: position 143,520,089 of record NC_135888.1, on the reverse strand, counting down.
TAAGGTGAGGACTTTGGACTGTAGTGGGAGTGTTTGGAATAGAACAAAGCCCCTAGTGTAATTAGTATTCTTTAAAGAGAGTAATTAATGAGCTTAATCTAAAGAGAAGTCATGGCAGCAGAGCTCACACTGTGCTATGCTCCTTCTGTGCTATGTGGGAAGTCATGGACACTTCCAGTGTCCCTGGCGACCATGTGTACAGGAAATGTGTCCAGCTGCAGCTATTGGCTAACAGCATTTCGGAGCTGGAGCTGTGGGTGGATTCATTGTGGAGCATCTGCAATGATGAGATTATCGTGGACAGCACATTCAGTGAGGTGGTCACACTGCAGGTAAAGACTGAACAGGCAGAAAGGGGATGAGTGACCACCAGGCAGAGTAGCAAAAGGCAGGTAATACAGGCGTCTCCTGTGGCCTCCCCCCTCTCTAACAGATATACCATTTTGGATAATGTTGGGGGAGAAGACTTCTCAGGGGAAAGCAGCAGGAGCCAAGCTCATGGCCATGGGTGGCTCTACTGTACAAGAGGGGGGTAAGAAGAATGGAAGGGCTATGGTGATAGGGGATTCAATAGTAAGGGGGATAGATAGGCCTTTCTGCGGCTGCAAAAGAGACTCCAGGATGGTATGTTGCCTCCCTGGTGCCAGGGTCAAGGATGTTTCGGAGAGGCTGCAGGGCATTCTGAAGGGGGAGGGTGAACAGCCAATGGTCATGTTATATATTGGTACCAACAACATAGGTAAAAAAAGCTATGAGGTCCTACAAGCTGAATACAGGGAGTTAGGATGTAAGTTAAAAAGTAGGTTATCAAAGGTAGTAATCTCAGGATCACTACCAGTGCCACGTGCTAGCGAGAGTAGAAATAACAGGGTACATGAGATGAATATGTGTCTGAAGAAACGGTGTAGGGGGGAGGGATTCAGATTCCTGGGACATTGGGACTGGTTCTGAGGAAGGTGGGACCAGTGTAAACAGGATGGGCTACGTCTGGGCAGGACAGGGACCAATGTCCTCGGGGAAGGGATGTTTGCTAATGTGGTCGGGAAGAGTTTAAACTAGAATGGCCGGGGGATGGGAACCTGAGCAGGGAGACAGAGGAGGAAACAAGGATAGAAACGAACGGCAGAAAAGTAAGAAACAAAAATGTAAGGCAGAAAAAACAAGGGTGAGAAACAAATGGGGTCATAGTGCAAAATAAAGCTAAGATGACTAACAAGGTTAAAAAGACAAGTCTAAAGACATTGTATCTTCATGTGTGGAGCATTCACAATAAAGTAGATGAATAAACAGCAAAAATAGATATAAGCGGTTATGCTATAGTTTGCAATTACGGAGACGTGGCTGCAGGGTGACCAAGGCTGGGAACTGAACATCCAGGGATATTCAATATTTAGAAAGGAGAGGGAAATAGGGAAAGGAGGTGGGGTAGCATTGTTAGTAAAGGAGGAAATCAATGCAATAGTGAGGAACGATATTGGCTCCGAAAATCATGATGTGGAATCTGTTTGGGTGGAGATAAGAAACACCAAGGGGCAGAAAACATTAGTGGGGGTTATCTATAGGCCCCCAATGGAGGTGTAAGGAAAGGCATTAAGTAGGAAATTGGAGACGCATGTAATAAGGGTACAGTTGTAATCATGGGTGACTTTAATCTACATATAGATTGGACAAACCAAACCAGCAATAATACCGTGGAGAAGGATTTCCTAGAATGTGTGCGTGATGGTTTTTTAGACCAATACATTGAGGAACCAACTAGAGAGCAGGCTATCCTAGACTGGGTATTGTGTAATGAGAAAGGATTAATGAACAATCTTGTTATCCTGGGGAAGAGCGACCATAAAATAGAATTGTTCATTGGGATGGAGAGTGCAGAAGTTGAATCTGAAGCTAGGGTCCTGAGTCTAAATAAAGGGAACTATGAGGGTATGAGGCGCGAGTTGTCATTGATGGATTGAAGAACCTTACTGAAAGGGTTGACAGTGGATAGGCAATGGCTAATATTTAAGGAACATGTGCATGAATTACAACAATTATTCATTCCAGTCTGGAGCAAAAATAAAACAGGAAAGGTGGCTCAACCATGGATTACAAAAGAAATTAGGGATAGTATCAGGTCCAAAGAGGAGACATATAAAATTCCCGAAAAAGCAACAAGCCTGAGGATTGGGAGCAGTTTAGGATTCAGCAAAAGTGCACAAAAAGACTGATCAAGAAGGGGAAAATGGAGTAGGAGAGTAAACTTGCAGGGAACATAAAAACTGACTGTAAAAGCTTCTATAAATTGGTGAAGTGTAAAAGGTTAGCAAAGACAAATGTACGTCTCTTACAGTCAGAAATGGGGGAAATTACAAGAGGGAACAAAGAAATGGCGGAAGAATTGAACACATATTTTGGATCTGTCTACACAAACGAGGACATAAATAATTTCCCAGAAATGTTAGGGAACCAAGGGACCAGTGAAAGGGAGGATTTGAAGAGAATCAGTATTAGTAAAAAAATGGTGCTAGGGAAATTAATTGGGTTAGAGGCTGAAAAATCCCCAGGGCCTGATGATCTACACCCTAGAGTACTAAAGGAAGTGGCCCTGGAAATATTGGATGCATTGGTGGTCATCTTCCAAAATTCTATATACTCTGGACCAGTTCCTACAGATTGGAGGGTGGCAAATGTAACCCCACTATTAAAAAAAGGAGGGGGAGAAAAAACAGTGAATTACAGGCCTGTTAGCCTAACATCAGTAGTGGGGAAAATGCTAGAGTCTAATATAAAATATTTGGTAACAGAACACTTGGAAAGCATTAACAGGATTAGGCAATGTCGGCATGGATTTATGAAAGGGAAATCATGCTTAACTAACCTACTAGAGGATGTAACTAGTAGAATAAATAAGGGGGAACCAGTGGATGTGGTGTATTTGGATTTCAAGAAGGCTTTCACATCAGAGGCTAGTGGGCAAAATTAAAGCACATGGGATTATGGGTAATGTACTGGCCTGTATCGAGAATTGGTTGACAGACCGGAAACAGAAAGTGGGAATAAATGGGTCTTTTTCCAGGTGGCAGGCGGTGACTAGTGGTGTATCACAGGGATCAGTGCTTGGGCCCCAGCTACTCATAATATATATAAATGACTTGAATGAGGAAACCAAATGCAACATTTCCAAGTTTGCTGACGACACAAAATTGGGCGGTGTTGTGAGGAGGATGCAAGGAGGCTTCAGGGTGATTTAGACAAGTTGTGTGTGTGGGCAAACACATGGCAGACGCAGTATAACGTGGATAAATGTGAAGTTATACACTTCGGTGTGAAAAACAGAAAGGCAAAGTATTATTTAAATGGTGATATATTGGGAAATGTGGATCTACAAAGGGATCTGGATGTCCTTGTACACCAGTCAATGAAAGTAAACAGGCAGGTGCAGCAAGCAATTAGGAAGGCAAATGGTATGTTGGCTTCATTGCAAGAGGATTTGAGTTCAGAAGTAGGGATATCTTACTGCAGTTATATAGGGCCTTGGTGAGACCACACCTGGAGTATTGCATGCAGTTTTGGTCTCCCTACCTAAGAAAGGATATAGTTGCCATAGAGGGAGTGCAGCGAAGATTCACTAGGCTGATAGTGGGGATGGCAGGACTGTCGTGCGAGGAGAGATTGGTTCGACTGGGCCTGTATTCACTATAGTTTAGAAGAACGAGAGGGGATCTGATTGAAACGTATAAAATTCTAACAGGGCTAGATGCACTGGATGCAGGGAGGGTGTTTCCTGTGGTTGGGGAGTCTGGAACCAGGGGCCACAGTCTCAGGACACAGGGCAGGCCAATTAGGACTGAGATGAGGAAAACTTTTTTCACTCAGAGGATTGTCAGCCTGTGGAATTCTCTACCACAGAAGCTGTGGAGACCGGGTCACTGAGCATATTCAAGAATGAAATTGATAAATCTTTGGATATTAGGGACATCAAGGGGTATGGAGAGAAAACGGGAACATGGTGTTGAGAAAGAGGATCAGCCATGATCATATTGAATGGCGGAGCCGAATGGCCTACTCTTGCTCCTATGTAACATGTTGCTTGATTCATTCAGCTAATCATTAGGTAGTACGGTCTACACACCTGGCATCGCACTGACACTAAAATTGTGTGGTAGGCAATACTTTTTGGGCTTGCATAGCTTCACACAATAGAAGACTGGCTTTTTTATTAATTTTATAATTTGTGCCCATGCCATTTGCTTACTTTGCAAGCTCAACACAGGAATAGGGCCTTGCCAAAGCTATTTTGCAGGACAATGGCTACCCTGATCAGTTCATTGTCTGCTGTGTATCACCCAAGCTTGCAAATAGGCCAAAGACTGACCCTTTTGGGCCTGAAAAGTGCCCCGTCTACCTCAAATTACCCTGGAAAGGCAAAGTACCTCCAAGAAACTTGAACAACAGGTTAAGTTTCATGCTGTTATTATTCAGTCTTGACAGGGGTGGTATTTCCCACCAACAGCCTTTGTTCAAACATGGACAAAAGAGCTGAACTCCCGAGGTGAGGTAAGAGTGACTGCCCTTGACATCAAGGCAGCATTTGACTGAGTGTGGCATCAAGGAGCCCTAGAAAAACTGGAGTCAATGGGAATCAGGGGGAAAGCTCTCCGCTGGTTGGAGTCATACCTAGCACAAAGGAAGATGGTTGTGGTTGTTGAATGTTGGTCATCTGTCAGGAAGATATAATAATGTTCATAATGTTCATAATGTTATTGGAATTTATTGTAAGGATAGGAATTGTGTGTGTGTGTGTGTGTGTGTGTGTGTGGCTTAATTGAATTAAAGGCAGCTAGCCTGAAGGCTTTGATGTATCAGAAGACAAGTTACATTTGAAATGTTAAATCAGAAAACAGGGTTGAATTTGTTAATGTGAGGCGCAAAAGGAAAATTTGCATTTTTAGATAGACTCGAGTCATGAATTTCAAAGAGGTGGGTAGCCAACAGAGGCTAAGCCAAACAGTATGTTTATTTTTCCCAAAGCTTACTGATAAAAATTGGTTCTATGATAGATTTTTATTATTAGAGGTAAAACCCAAGGACAGTGAAACAATGGGATTTATACTGAAAATGGAGAAATCTGTATAACAGAGATGAGGTTGTGTTTAGGAAAGAAAACATCCTAAGATCAAAAACAAGTGTGAAAAGCCTCCAGCATCTAAGCCTCAGGCTGCTGTCTACAAGGAACTGAAGCTGAGAAAAACTCACGTTGAATTCAACTGTCCAGGGTGTGCGCTTTCCCTAGGTCTGCTTAAATCTATGTGTTTTACTGTTGCCTTAATGGAGGTGTAACTCAGAGTAAGATTAATTAGGGAAGTTAGAAGTTATCACAGTTGTAATTTGTAGATCTATGTGTGTGCTTAAAATCATTTCTTCTATTAATAAATGTCTAGTTTAGTTTTGTAAAAAAAATAATAAGACATGGTGCTCTTATTACTACCGAATTCAAGGCACGCATCTCGAAATATGCAACTTGCGAAACAGTTGTGGTAGTTGTTTCAAGTTTCCCTTTGGGATTTGAGTAGCTCAGCATTTACCATTGGCTGTTCCGTAACACATCTCAGCTCCAGGACATCACTGCAACAGTTCCTCAGGCTAGTGTCTTAGGCCCAACCATCTTCAGCTGCTTCATCAATGACCTTCCTTCTGTCATAAGGTCAGAACTGGGGATGTTCACTGATGATTGCACAATATTCAGCACCATTCGTGACTCCTCAGGTACTGAAGGAGTCGATGTCCAAATGCATCAAGATCTGGACACTATCCAGGCTTGGGCTGACAAGTGGCAAGTAACATCCGTGCCACACAAGTGCCAGGCACTGACCATCTCCAACAGGAGAAAATCTAAACATCACCATTGCTGAATCCCCCCACTATCAATATTTTAGGGGTTACCATTGACCAGAAACTGAACTGGACTAACCATATAAATACTATGGCTACAAGAGCAGGACAGAGGCTAGGAATCCTGTGGCGAGTAACTCACCTCTTGACTCCCCAAAGCCTGTCCACCATCCACAAGACACAAGCCAGGAGTGTGATGGAATACTCCCCACTTGCTTGGATGAGTGCGGCTCCCACAACACTCAAGAAGCTTGACACTATCCAGGACAAAGCAGCCCATTTGATTGGCACCACATCCACAAACATTAACTCCCTCCACCACTGATGAACTGCGTCAGCAGTGTGTCCCATCTAAAAGATGCACTGCAGAAACTCACCAGGGCTCCCTCCACAGCACCTTCCAAGCCCATAACAGCTACCGTCTAAATGGACAAGGGCAGCAGATACCTGAGAACATCACCACCTGGAAGCTCCCCTCCAAGTCACTCACCATCCTGACTTGGAAATATATTGCTGTTCCTTCACTGTCACTGGGTCAAAACCCTGGAACTCCCTCCCTAACAGCACTGTGGGTGTACCTACACCACATGGACTGCAGTGGTTCAAGAAGGCAGCTCACCACCACCTTCTCAAGGGCAATTAGAGATGGGCAATAAATGCTGGTCCAGCCAGCGATGCCCATATCTCATAAATGAATAAAAAGGGTATGCTGCCATGTGTCCAAAAAGCTTATTTTTCATCATTGCTTCCCCCATGGCTACACCTCAGCCAATCAGAGTCAAATTATCAACCAATCAGCTGCTGCTTCTCTCCTGTGGTGTAAATTGTTTTAATAGTTTGAAATTTGCCATTCTTGCATTTGGACTGATGAGTGCAAAGTGAGAAGCTTCAGTGACAAGTCTATTTTTCTGAGAAATTAGACACAACTACATTTACAGTTTGCTCCATGTCTCGGTATAAGCAGTGTTTTGGGCATCACTGCACTAACATTCAGCCCTTGAGGCCCAAGCCACAAGTTGGTGGATATAATACATCTGACAGCAGCTCTGATCTCAGAATGTCTCTAGCTAGAGATACATATGCAAATAAGTGACAAAGCACTCTGCTTAAACAAGAACAAAGAAGGTACAGCATTCAACAGAAGTCTAAGAACCTTACATCTAACAGATGTTATTACTGACAGCACTGAGAATCTTACAATAAAGGAATTGCGATCATTTTGTCAACCTAGCCACCCAAAAAATTCTAAACATAAACTGTGAAATCCCAAAACAACTTATCACATGCCTGTCTTCTGTCTGGATTATTCTGCTCTCACTAGACTGCATTCTTACTGATCCAGTCATGGCCAAAGCATCTTTACTGATGTCTCCTCTGGTATCACATCACTGACGGAATTCCCGAAGGATCTGTCCTTGGCCCCTCCTGCATTCTCTCCTTGATGACACTGCAGACACCAAGAGGGGAATTTATTGGCCCATCCCACCTGGCACATCTGCAGGTGAAGGGGCATATAAACTAGAATGGCTGGCTAGATCACTGCCTTCCTGCCCACCTTGAAGCTGTCACCCATATGATGAGTGGCCATCTAGTCTGCCTTGACACCTATAGAGGCCCTTAACTGGCCAATGGTCCTGATTCCATCCCCACTGTGGCTTCATTGGCTCTAAAGTGCTTTGTGATATTCGATGGTTGTGAAAAGCACTGAATAAATATAAATCTTTTCGAGCCTTTTAACTGAGGCAAGAATTCAAAGTGGGAGCAGCAAAACCAACATGCGCGATTCTTACAAGCCAAGTGACTGTGTGTTTTCTCATTCTGTCACCAGGTATCTGGGAACTCCAGTGTCCCTCCTAGGCCAATGGCCATATCCCCCTGCCAAGCTCAAAGGCCACCTCCCCAGTGGCCATGGTGGCAATTGCAGGAGGACCCACAGTCCTCTGCCTCTCTGGTGTTCTGTACTCTCTTCTCCTGCAAGGAGAGGAAGCAGAAGGTTAGGAGATTGAGAAATGAAATTTTGGAGTGGATGGAAGGACAATATTTGTGCAGGGTAACTCTGGGCCACAAGAGTGAGGTGGCATGAAGATGAGGGTGTGAGGGGGTACCAGCAGAGAGAGGACTGAGTGGAGCTGCAAGGTGTTTTGTTTGAGGAGTGCTGTGGAATGCTGGGAAACATTGGCACCTTTCCAACCCTCGTGAGACCATTGAAGCTGTTAGGTTGGAGGGACCATATTGCTCCTTCCCTTTCCTAATTCTTTCCTGACATTTTTTCATCACTGGCAAAGCCAGCATTTATTGCCCATCCCTAATTGCCCTTGAACTGAGTGACTTGCTTGGCCATTTCAGAGGGCAATTAAGAGTCAACCACATTCCTGTGGGTCTGGAATGACATGTAGGCCAGACCAGGTAAGGACGACAGATTTCCTTCCCTGTGATTGCTGAAGCCTCAGGGATCAATGTGGAATTCAACCACTCGGATTCCAACTGGGGTCCCTTTCACTAGAAACCTTTCCATTGACGGGCAGGGGTCATGGTCACACCCACCTTGTGGTGGGTGATTTTAACTTTCCCTATATTGACTGGGAATCACTTAGTGCTAGGGGTTTGGATGGTGCAGAATTTGTAAGGTGCATCCAGGAGGGCTTCCTGAGACAATATGTATATAGTACAACTAGGGAAGGGGCAATACTGGACCTGGTATTAGGGAATGAACCCGGCCAGGTGGTCGAAGTTTCAGTAGGAGAGCATTTCGGGAAAAGTGACCATAATCCAGTAAGTTTCAAGGTACTGGTGGATAAGGATAACAGGAGTCCTTGGGTTAAGGTGCTTAATTGGGGGAAGGCTAATTATAACAATATTAGGCAGGAACTGAGGAATCTAGACTGGAGGCGGATGTTTGAGGGTAAATCAACAACTGACATGTGGGAGGCTTTCAAACGTCAGTTGATAAGAATTCAGGACCGGCATATTCCCGCTAGGATGAAGGATAAGCATGGCAAGTTTCAGGAACCTTGGATAACAAAGGATACTGTGAGATTATTCAAAAAGAAAAGGGAAGCATTCGTAAGGGCTAGAAGGCTGGGAACAGATGAAGCCCGTGGAGAATATAAAGAAAGTAGGAAGAAACTTAAGCAAGGAGTCAGGAGGGTTGAAAGGGGTCATGAAAAGTCATTGGCAACCAGGATTAAGGAAAATCCAAAGGCCTTTTATACATATGTAAAAAGCAAGAGGGTAGCCAGGGAAAGGGTAGGCCCACTCAGGGACAGAGGTGGGAATCTGTGTGTGGAGCCAGAAGAAATGGGAGAGATACTAAATGAATACTTCTCAACAGTATTCACCAAAGAGAAGGACTTAGCGGTCGATTTGTCTAGGGAAGAGCGTGTAGATAGTGTGGATCATGTTGAGATCAAAAAAGAGGAGGTGTTAGGAGTCTTGAAGAATATTAAGGTGGATAAGTTCCCAGGGCCAGATGGGATCTACCCCAGAGTACTGATGGAGGCAAGGGAGGAGATCGCTGGGGCCTTGACAGAAATCTTTATATCCCCACTGGCTACGGGTGAGGTCCCAGAGGACTGGAGAATGGCCAATGTTGTTCCATTGTTTAAGAAGGGTAGCAGGGATAATCCAGGAAATTACAGGCTGGTGAGCCTTACGTCAGTGGTAAGAAAATTATTGGAGAAGATTCTTCGTGACAGGATTTACTACCATTTGGAAGCAAATGGGCATATTAGTGAGAGGCAGCATGGTTTTGTGAAAGGGAGGTCGTGTCTCACTAACTTGATCGAGTTTTTCAAGGAAGTGACAAAGATGATTGACAATGGAAGGGCAGTGGATGTTATCTACATGGATTTCAGTAAGGCCTTTGACAAGGTCCCTCAGTGCAGACTGGTACAGAAGGTAAAGTCACACGGGATCAGAGGTGAGCTGGCAGGATGGATACAGAATTGGCTTGGTCATAGAAGACAGAGGGTAGCAGTGGAAGGGTGTTTTTCTGAATGGAGAGCTGTGACTAGTGGTGTTCTGCAGGGATCAGTGCTGGGACCTTTGCTGTTTGTAGCATACATAAATGGTTTGGAGGAAAATGTAACTGGGCTAATTAGTAAGTTTGCAGACGACACGAAGGTTAGAGGAGTTGCAGATAGTGAAGAGGATTGTCAAAGGATACAACAGGATATAGATTGGTTGGAGACTTGGGCGGAGAAATAGCAGATGGAGTTTAATCCGGACAAATGCGAGGTAATGCATTTTGAAAGGTCTAATACAGGCAGGAATTATACAGTAAATGGCAGAACCCTTAAGTGCATCGACGGGCAGTGGGATCTGGGTGTACAGGTCCACAGGTCACTGAAAGTGGCAACGCAGGTGGAAAAGGTAGTCAGGAAGGCATATGGCATGCTTGCCTTCATTGGCAGGGGTATTGAGTATAAAAGCTGGGAAGTCATGCTGCAGCTGTATAGAACCTTGGTTAGGCCACACTTGGAATATTGCGTGCAATTCTGGTCGCTACATTACCAGAAGGATATGGGGGCGTTGGAGAGGGTGCAGAGGAGGTTTACCAGGATGCTGCCTGGTCTGGAGGTTATTAGCTATGAGGAGAGGTTGGAGAAACTCGGATTGTTCTCACTAGAGTGACGGAGATTGAGGGGCAACTTGATAGAAGTTTACAAAATTATGAGTGGCACGGACAGAGTAGATAGTCAGAAGCTTTTTCCCAGAGTTGAAGAGTCAATTACTAGAGGACATAGATTTAAGGTGAGAGGAGAAAACTATAGAGGAAATGTGCGGGGCAACTTTTTTACGCAGAGGGTAGTGAGTGTCTGGAATACGCTGCCAGAGGAGGTGGTGGAAGCAGGTACGATAGTGGTGTTTAAGAGGCAGCTTGACAAATACATGAATAGGATGGGAATAGAGGGATATGGATTCCGGAAGTGCAAAATGTTTTAGTTGACGGGCAATATAATCAGCGCAGGCTTGGAGGGCCGAGGGGCCTGTTCCTGTGCTGTACTTTTCTTTGTTCACTTTGTGATTGGTCGGGAAACAGGAGGTGGGATATTAATGCCGTGGTTGAGTTGACCAATCTCAGCAAAGCCCAATTACAATCAAGCTCCCAACTCGCTGCCAGCAAACCCAACCCCGTACCCCAACCCGCACCCCACACCTGCACCCCAATCCTGCACCCTGACCTCGCACCCCAAAGTAGAACCCAAATCCTGCACCCCAACCTTGCACTCCAACCCCGCACCCCAAACTGAACCCTACACCTGCACCCTGACGCCAACCCCGCACTCCAACCCAAACCCCACATCTGAACCAAGGCCTGAACCCTGTGTCCCAACCCTGCACCCCAACCCCAGCCCTGGCCCCCCACCCCAACCCTAACCCCAAACCCTGCTCCCCAACCCCAAACCTGGCCCCCCACCCCAACCCAAACCCCAAACCCTGCACCCCAACCCCAACCCTGGCCCCCCAACCCAAACGCCAAACCCTGCACCCCAACCTTGCACCCTGACCCCGCACCCCAACCCCACACTCCAAACAAACCCTGAACTCTGAAGCTCAAACCTTCACCTGGGCCCCACACCGCAACATGAACCCTGAACCCTACACCCCAAACCAGAACCCTCAACACAAACACTGCACCCCGACCCTGCACCCCAAACTGCACCCCAACCCGAATCCCACACCTGAACAAACCCTGCACCCTGACCCTGCTCCCCAACATTGCACCCCGACCCTGCACCCCAAACCCAACACTGCACCCCAACCCGAACCCCAAACCCTGCACCCCAACCCTGCACCCCGACCTGAACCCCAACCCTGCACCCCAACCCTGCCCCTGACCTGAACCCCAACCCTGCAACCCAACCCTGCACCCCACCCCTGCATCCAAACTAGAATCCCCAACACAAACACCACACCCCAACCCCAACCGCAACCCCACAGTCCAAATAAACCATGAACCCCGAATCCCAACCCAAATCCCGAATCCCAACCTGAACCCAACACCCCAACCAAACCCCGAACCCCGCACCCAAAGCCAAAACCTCAAATCCCAACCTGGACCCCACACCCAAAACTGATCCCCAAACCCCATACCCCAACCTGAAACCTGAACCCCAAACCGTGCACACCAACCGGAGCCCCAAACCCCTACGCAATCCCCGAACCCTGACCCCAAACTGAATGGCGTATATCAACCAAGCCCAGAACCCCACACCCCAACTAAACCCTAAACACAGCACCTCAACCTGAACACAAACCTGAACCCCAAACCCTGGACCTCAACCCAAACCCTGAACCCTGTACCGCTACCCCAAAACTGCCAACGCCAAACCCCCAAATCCACACTCCAACTAACACCCCCAAACTGAACACCCCAACCAAACCCCCCAAAACCCAAGCCCCCAACCTGTACCCCCGAACATTGCACCCCCAACCCCACCCAGCAACTGAAACCCCCCTAACCCACACTCCCAACCCAAATCCCCCAACCTGATCACCACAACCTGAACCTCCCAAATAAAACCCCCAACCCTAATCCCCAAACCTGAAACCCCTAACCTGAAGCCCCCAACACAAACCTCCCAATCCCTACCTCCAATCTGAAACCCTAACACAAACTCCCCAATTCAAACTCCCCAACCTGAAACCCCCAACCCCACATCGCAACATGAAACCCCCAACCCCACACCCTCAACCCGAAGCTCCAGCCCGAAACCCCCAACATGACCCCCCCAAACTGAAACTCCCAACTGCGCACCACCCAAACTGAATCCTCCAACCTGAACCCCCCCAAACCTGAACCCCCAAAACCTGCATCCCCTCACCTGAACCCCCAACCCCCACATCCCCCCAAACTGAAACCACCAGTCTGAAGCTCTGAACCCATGCCCTCAACCCCCACCCCCAACACTGCGTCCTGCAATCCTGCATCCTTGCCTTGTAAACAGGTCAGTCCCATTCATGTCACTGTGTGCTTCATTGAAGACTCTCTCCAATCTGATTGGCTGAAGACTCTTGCTTTTACTTGCCTTGTTCATGTCGGAGGTGGCCTGCAGAGGGGGTGCTGTGCTGCATGAGGGATTGGATGGCAGCAAATTCACATAATTCACTGTGGGCAGCGAGGGGATCGCTGAGCAGCATCCCTTCACTGCTGACTGCAAAACCTGGGTCGCTGTGTTCCACAGAAATAAATATATCAGCACTTTGTGTGGGTTAAGAATGAGATGCATTATTTAGATATTAAATTTAACCCTGGCATGAACATAGGTAATCAGTTTGAATATTAATCAATTGCTTATTAATATTAAATTGATTTTACAGATAAGCTCCCTTTCCTTACCTAATTCTGGGGACTTTCAGCAATTAAAATTCATAGTTTTCCATTATTGAATTAATTATGGTCTGGTCTACACGGGCCCCGGAATTATTTTGAAATCCGATGGAACATTAGAGCAAACTTTAGCACAGGAACCCGGAGAGCCTGCAAGGATTTTAGAACAAATGCTTGAAGGTGTTGGGAGATATAAATGGCTGGATTCATTAACATTAATTGGTTCTATGATGTTAGGCATGTCTGGCTGAGATGATCTTGTTATATTTCAAAGCACATTACATCTTTTTCTGTTTTTTAAATCTAATTAAAGATTATTTAATCCATTCATTGTAAAATTGAAGAACTGAGTTGGTGGAGTGTTGACGTTAAGGTTAATTCATAGACTGAATTATGACAGGTCTCACTCATCCACTTGCTCTTCTGAAGCAACTAAAATAATTATGGAAGACTGGATTTTACAAATTCACTTTCCAAATGCATGTCAGGAGGTCACAGCAGGAATTTAAAGTGTGGACGTCCACAGGTTCCATTGGATTTTCCTGCGCTTAAACGATGGAAAGTTTATATGCAGCACGCACCTCTGTGTCAAAATTTACAACATCTTGTCCTGGCTCATGGAGTTCCACACAGATAGTGCCATCGTATGAAAAGCACCTTCAGCTCTCAGGGCAAGGAACAAAGCAGGGATCGAGAGATTGCCACGTTGATGTCATATTTCCTGATCCTGAAACTGTGCAAACAAAAATCAGTGCCCCATCCAGCAACCATTTCATACCTAAAAGCAGACGGTCATGCTTCCCCTTTGGCTGTCTTTTGGTTAAAGCAGTTCAAGTACATTTGAACTCTCGATCAATTTCTATTGCTCTCCTCTCCCCTCTTTGGTCAGTTTGGCAAAATGTCTTCTTAAGGCTGCTTGACATTTCTGAGGGAGGGTGAGAGGTCATAGACTGTGCTGGTTTATGTACCAATCTTTTCCACCAACCATAGAACCTTGCAGCACAGACGGAGGCCATTCGGCCCATTGTGCCTCTACTGACGCTTTGAGAGAACTATCCAATTAGTCCCATTTCCCCACTATTGATACATGGCCATCATTTCCTGGGATATTTGATGTGCTACAATGAACATAGTGCTATAACCAGGTGAAGGTAGAGTGGAAGGACTCACCCTATTTTCCCACTCCCCAGTTGATTGTAACAGGTTTTGAAATTTATAAGGATGAATGTGCCAATTCACGGAATGTACTTAACTGTTTACACTCTGATTGGAAAGAACTCAGTCAGACAAGCTTTCTTGGGTTTAAACAAGTAAGGCATTAGTTTTTATTGGTCTAAAAACCCACCCAGGTAACGATACTGAAAAAAAAATTAAGAAGGTAAAACCACGTCCCAATGGTCACAGCACACATATATACAAGCATGTGAAAAAAATGAGTTACAAAGTAAAGGAGGTTAACTTTTGGACAAATTAAGATTCAATCAGAAAAGACAAAGATATAAAGAGTTCACTGATTGTAAGTGGCTGGTTGTAGCAATATTAAAGTCTGGGTTCTCGGCCGGCAAAGTTCAAAGTTGTACCTGTTGTTTCTTCTCTCTTAGAATGTTGCTGTGGAAATCAAAGGCCTGAATGTTTCCCTCATCGGGCGTGTGAGGTCGGCGGGTCTGGGAGCAGTCGGGAAATGGGCCCCCGAGGCGATTGGCCCTGACCGCGATTTCACGCCGGCCGGCCGGCCAATTAACAGCCAACCGGAGTGAAACACGCACTGAAAAGCTCAGCACTGCTGGGGTGGGGGTGGGAAGAGGATGGGCGATGAAGTCACCGTGGGTGAGCGCTTCCACTGAGTCCCTGAAAGCAGACAGAGTCTCAGGGAGCTGCAGACCTCCAAATAATTTTAAAAAGCACAAAAATGCCGCAAAAAATGTCCGCGTAGCACAATCAACCTGAAAGCTTACCTCATAAAAATGATGTTCCCAGATGTTTCCTTTTATTTTATTTCCGATCAAAGATTCCATCCCGACCTTGGATGAGGTTTCTTCAAAAGTGTAAAAGCCGCCTGGCTGATTGGCCACAAAAAATCGCTGAGAATTGCACCGCTCGGCTTAATTGCCCATGTAATTTTTGGCAGGCAGGCTTCCGACTGCCACACGCACCCTCCAAGCGTAGCGTCATGTAAGTGTGCGATGGCATCGGGATGTTCGCCTGGCATCATCTCGCGGGATTTTACACCCGTTCGGGTCAAGCACCCACCCGCCCGAGGAACATACAATTCTGCTCTTAGAATTTCTCTATCTGCTTCCCGTGGTCTGATATAAACAAACAAGGTCCACATGTATTTGAGATGTAGAGGTAGAGAGACAGAGATGGGGCAACCAGCTTTCTACCCGCTGCTGGTGTAATCTGGCCCCAAACCAGCTGTGTCTGTTAAAGAAAAGGATGTCAAAAGTGGGCAAGCAGCTTCCATCACATGATGCCTAGGCTAAACCTCTGGGGGTACTGGGTTCAAATCCCACCAGGGCAGCTGGTGGCATTTGTTTGGGCATGAAAATCCATTGGCCGGTAAAATAAAGGAAAATCCAAAGTTGTTTTACAAGTACATTAAGGGTAAAAGAATAACTAGGGATAGAGTAGAGCCCATTAAGGACCATAGTGGTAATTTGTGTGTGGAGCCGGAAGACGTAGGTAGAGTTCTAAATCAATACTTTGGGCAGAATCTTGCCCTTGGATGGTGGGCGGGTCCCACCGGCTCGGTGACAGGCGGACAGACGACACCCGCCACTGAAACGGGGCCCGCCGATATTTTGAGTGGACAGGCCGATTAAAACCCCCCAGCGGCAGCCCCGACGGGAAACGCTATGTGCTATGTGCTTCCTGTTCCGGGGGGGGGAAGGGAATCCCCATCTGTCAAAGTGCGCTCCTTCACACATGCGCACGAAACAGCGCACTGCTCCCCGAGGCAAAGTGCTGTCTCAGGGAGAATACTGACAGTCTCAAAAACATTAAACATAGAGACATTAAAAAATTATTAACATGTCCCCCTCATGTGACATGGATGGGACATGTTAATAAAGAACACGCAAACTTTATTAGTTTTTTACAAAACGGACATGAAAGTTCACTCCGCCAGTGGATGAAGTTTCCTCAATATCCTGGCGGCCGCTGGGGCTCCTGGCCTGCCCGCCAGCCTTAAGCTTGGACAGGCAGGTCTTTAATTACTTTAACTAGCCTGACAATGGCCTCAATTGGCCATTGACAGGTCAGCGGGTGGACAGCTGATTTCACTGTCCGTCCACCTTCCTAAAAATTTTAAAGGACTGGGATGATGTCAGGGATTCCTCCCAACGTTATCCCGTGTCATTTTCCCCTCGGCGACCGGGCCCCACCCCCAAATCGCTGAGGGGAAAATCCTGGCCTTTGTGTCGGTGTTCACAAGTGAGAGGGACGACGTGGGTATGGAAATCAGGTAGAAGGACTGTGATATAATTAAAGAAATTAGCATAGAAAGGGAGGAGGTTCTAAGTGGTCTGGCAGGCTTAAAAGTAGATAAATCTCCAGGCCTGGTTGAAATGTATCCCAGGCTGTTGAGTGAGGCAAGGGAGGAGATAGCAGGGGAGCTGGCAATAATTTTCAATACCTCTCTGGCCACAGGAGAGGTGCCAGAGGACTGGAGGACAGCTAATGTGGTACCGTTATTCAAGAAGGGAGGAAGGGATAAACCAGGGAACTACAGGCCAGTCAGTCTAACCTCAATGATGGGGAAAATATTGAAAGCAATGCTGAGGGACAGAACTAATCTACACTTGGTGAGGCAGAGATTAATCAAGGACAGTCAACATGGTTTTGTTAAGGGGAGGTCATGTCTGACCAATTTGAATTTTTCAAAGAGGTGACCAGGTGTGTAGATGAGGGCAATGCATTTGATGTAGTCTACTTGGACTTCAGCAAGGCTTTTGATAAGGTCCCACATGGGAGACTGATAACGAAGGTAACAGCCCATGGGATCCAAGGCGATTTGGCAAATTGGATCCAGAATTGGCTGAGTGGCAGGAAACAGAGGGTGATGGTCGAGGGGTGTTTTTGTGACTGGATGCCTGTGTCCAGTGGGGTTCCACAGGGATTGGTATTGGGTCCCTTGCTGTTTGTGGTATATATAAACGATTTAGACTTGAATGTAGGAGGGTTGATCAGTAAGTTCGCGGATGACACGAAATTTGGCGGGGTGGTAAATAGTGAGGAGGATAGCCTTAGATTACAGGAGGATGTAGATGGGCTGGTCAGATGGGCTGATCAGTGGCAAAAGGAATTTAATCCAGATGCGAGGTGATGCACTTGGGCAGGACAAACAAGGCACGGGAATACGCGATGAATGGTAGGACCCTGGGAAGTACCCAGGGTCAGAGGGATCTTGGTTTGCATGTCCACCGGTCCCTTAAGGTAGCGGGACAGGTAGATAAGGTGGTTAAGAAGGCATGTGGGATATTTGCCTTTATTAGCCGAGGCATAGAATATAAGAGCAGGGAGGTTATGCTGGAACTGTATAAAATGCTGGTTAGGCTAGAGTATTGCGTGCAGTTCTGGAATCTGCATTATAGGAAGGATGTGATTGCACTAGAGAGAGTGAGATCTACCAGGATGTTGCCTGGGCTGGAGAGTTTTAGTTATGAGGAGAGATTGGATAGACTGGGGTTATTTTCCCTGGAGCAGAGGAGATTGAGGGGGAACATGATTGAGGTGTATATATTATTATGAGGGGCATAGATAGGGTAGACAGGAAGGAACTTTTCCCCTTGGTGGAGGGATCAATAACCAGGGGGCATAGATTTAAGGTAATGGGCAGGAGGTTTAGAGGGGATGTGAGGAAGAACGTTTTCACCCAGAGGGTGGTGGGAATCTGGAACTCACTGCCTGAAAGGGTGGTAGAGGCAGAAACCCTCATAATATTTAAGAAGTATTTGGATGTGCACTTGCGATGCCATGGCGTACAAGGCTATGGGCCTAGTGCTGGAAAATGGGATTAGAATAGTTAGGTGCTTGTTTGACCAGTGCAGACTCGATGGGCTGAAGGGCCTTTTTCTGTGCTGTCGACCTCTATGACTCTATGAGTCTATGACTATCCATTGATACATGATGGAAGACAATTAGCATCTGCTCATGGTAACAATGTAGATTCCACCAAACAGCCAAACCCATTGAAAGACAATTGAGGTTAATTGTTGCTCTTTAGCGCTTCATTCTAGACTACCTGTTTCGATAGCTCTCTTTGGTTACTGGACCAGGCTCAGAGTCAAGAAGTCTGGGCTTATTGTTCCTGTGTTTTTGGAGTAACCCTTCACATTAGCCAGTGTGAAATTCACAGGGGGGTTGTCTAGTCCTGTCCATTGTAATTTATTTTCGATCCTTCCAGAAGCTTGACAAACTTGCAGTTGCTGAAAGGTCAGGTGACCTCTGGCAGCCCCCTTATTTCAGTGTCTTTGTTTCAACAGTTGAAACTGCCTTTTTTAAAAAAGCTCCATATGTGAGTCCAGCCTATGAAATTAACATTTAATATCTGACATCAGCACAACAATAGCAATGTTCACAGAATGCAGGAGAGGTATCTGCAGCGTCAAATCCCTAGGAACTTGGAGTGAATGCTACAAAAAATTCAGAATATAATTCAGGATAAAAGCAAAGTACTGCAGATGCTGGAATTATGAAATAAAAACAGAAAATTCTGGAAAACCTCAGCAGGTTTGACAGCATCTGTAGAGAGTGAAACAGAGTTAATGTTTCGAGTCCGTATGACTCTTCTTCAGAGCTAAAGAGAAGTAGAAATGTGATGATTTTATACTGTTTAGGTGGTGGTGAAGCTGGATAGAAGATCAGTGATCGGTGGGGGCTAAGGAGAGATTGACAAAGATGTCAAGGACATAAGACAAAGGCAGTGTTAATAGTAGTGGTGAAGGCTAAAGAAGGTGCTGATAGTGGCGTAAAGGTAAGAAAGCAGAATGTGTTAATAGCAGAACAAGTGTCAGTGCTCTGTGAAAAACAACATAGAACAAATGACAGATGGCCCTGTGAAGGGGAGGGGTGGGGAAGATGTGGTGTTGGGGGAAAAAAGACAAAAAAGGGATAAAAAGGGATTTAAAAAGGGCTAAAACAACGAATGAATGAATGAAAATGAAAATAAGTAAATAAATAAAAAATTAAAAAGGAGTTAAAAAGGGGCTAGGATAGAGGAGCGAGTTCATGATCTGAAGTTGTTAAACTTAATATTCAGTCCGGAAGGCTGTAAAGTGCCTAGTCGGAAGATGAGGTGCTGTTCCTCCAGTTTACGTTGGGCTTCACTGGAACAATGCAGCAAGCCAAGGACGGACATGTGGACATGAGAGCAGGGTGGTGTGTTGAAATGGCAAGCGACAGGGAGGTCTGGGTCATGCTTGCGGACAGACCGAAGGTGTTCTGCAAAGTGGTCACCCAGTCTGCGTTTGGTCTCTCCAATGTAGAGGAAACCGCATTGGGAGCAGCGAATGCAGTAGACTAAATTGAGGGAAGTGCAAGTGAAATGCTGCTTCACCTGAAAGGAGTGTTTGGGTCCTTGTACAGTGAGGAGGGGGGAAGTAAAGGGGCAGGTGTTGCACCTTCTGTGATTGCATGGGAAGGTGCTGATGGAGGAGTGGACCAAGGTGTCCCCAAAGGAAACAGTCCCTATGGAATGCTGACAGGGTTGGCAGGGCAGGGGATAGTTGTGGTGAGGGGAAGATGTTCTTGGTGGTGGCAAATGGCACAGGATGATCCTTTGAATGCAGAGGTGGTGGGGTGAAGAGTGTAGGCAAGGGGACCCTATCATGGTTATGGGAGAGAGGGCAAGTGGTGAGGGCAGAGGCACAGGAACATGGTTGAGAGGCCCCGCCACCGTATTCCTGAGCCAGTTGGGTTTTTTTCTTCCCTCTCCCCAATGGCTTAATTCCAGATTTTTATTGAAATTAAATTTTACTGTCTGCTGTGGTGGGTTTTGAACCTGCGTTGCCAAAGTATTCCCCTGGGTCTCTGGATTACTAGGCCAGCGACAATACCACAATGCCATCACCTCCCCTTATGGTCAGATTTTAAGGCATTTTAAGTGGTCATGCAGTAGAGAGTGTGACCTGGTCCATACTGCATATTCCAGCAAGCAGCATTTTAGTTACAATTACTGAAATTTAATTTTATAATTGAAACTATCAGAAGTAGAACAAAGATATTTTATTAATTCTACATTTTGTTTGTCCTTTTTAATTAGATATTGATTTCTATAATTAATTTTGCTAACATTCTTTTTAAGAGTTAATGTTCATAGTTAGAACTACGTCAATCACTGTATTAAACACCTCTCTAAAATAACTGCTGTCGCACTCTTCAAAATACAAATGATTGTTTCTGGGAAAATCCTTACTCCGGAATAAATGTGCCAAAATGATGTCTCCCTTTCTTTTGCCATTAATTGAGAAAATTATATACTTATCCTCATGATCAACTGTAGATCCTAAACTCAATGCATCCAATGAGTTCCTCATTAAAAGTACAATTCCTGTTGATTTTTAAGTACACAGCATCAATATATCCAATTCATTTCAGTCAATTTACTTAGCACAACTTCTTTCAGGTAGAGTTTTGTTAAAATTTATATCCTACCAAGTTAGACCCGGAGTTTGTTCTTTTATAATATTAATTATCATGGTCATTCCACCAGATCACTTTGAACTTGTAGCTGCCCTGTTTCCAGAGTAGTTTTTGGGGAAATTCCTCCTAATTTACAGAGATATTCTTTAATATCACTTCTAACAGACACTTAATCTGTCACCTTACTTTTTCCATAAAAATGTAAATATATTTTTCACTTTTCATGACTTGCTAAATATCATCAAACTATCTTTCTTTACACTCAATGCAGTGTTTGATATGGTCTCTCTCTCTCTCTCTCTCTCCCTCCCTTTCTCTCTTGTTGTTGTAGACTATCTGTGAGCAGTTTGCTTTTCACCAATGCTCCACTTACCATGAAAAAGCCTCCTACATCTGGAGAGAGGCCCCAGACAGATATGGCAATAAAGCTGAGTGAGACTCAGTGGCGATGGCCATTTGCTTATGAGTCAGTATGAGCTTTGCCATCCAATTGACACTTCAAGCATAACATCAGTAGAAAGTGGTTTTGGCTTGGCACTGATGTCAAACTTGTGGAGGAACAGTGGTTTTAAGATTCCCTTCTTTGCTTCTGAATCCTATGTGAAAGTCCAGGAATTAATGGTGGTGATATTAGTCGACAAATGATATGACCTTCCCTGCTGGACCTGGGCAGGTAGTGAGGGAGCACTGGCCCCACAGCCTACCACTGAGAGGCTGCCTCCAGGCAGCTAAATGGTTCCCTTCCTCCTGCAGAACCTGGAGGCAACAGGCTGGAAAATCCCAGTCAGCCTCTGACAATCAGCTTCAATAGGCCTTGAATTCGTTGAGCTGGGTCCCTGTCATCCTCCCCCATCCTGCCTCCAGGAAACTGGCAGGGGGGAGCATGGAGCCAGGGAACTGGGACATCAGCCAGTGATGCTATTGCCTCCGTAAATTACTGCCTATTAACTATTTTTCTCTCTCCATAGCTGCAGCATGACTGGCTGAGTTTTGGCAGCATTTCCTGTTTTTATTTCAGGTTCCCAGCAACTGCAGTATTTTGCTTTCATTCAGAAAGATTATCCTTGTTTTGCAGATTAAATTAGAGCATTTTTTACTTTTTCATTTTGGCAAAGTCTGAAATTTCAATTGTGCTGCTGCCCTGAAGCAGAGGAAAGGTCAAAGTAATATTTTCTGGACCAGAGCTGAAAGGGTTAATGCTGGACTTGTGTGGACTTGCGTCCTGTTCCATTTGGACTTTGCAAACATGAGCATATTTTGTAATTGTGTTCTGGGTAAGAGCATTTTCCCACCCACTCTTTCACCCACGTAGACAAGTGTTTTGTGAAACTGTTAATAAATCAGTGCAGATTCTAGTTCCTATGATTGTGTGATTATTCTGTCATTCTAAGTTCATTCGTTATTTTATCAATTCACTGCTGCTCTGGTTAATTGCTGAGTTATTTGGCTGCTTAACATAATAATTGAAAAGATCTGAAAAATTAACATTTCATTGAATTAAAAGCTTCCAAATGAATAAATTTCACGCACATTTAATTGATGAAAATACTTGAATATGGTCCCACTGGCGAAATCAGTTTTAGGATCTTTCTGTTCATCAAATTGAGAACATTCAGCCGGACATCATTCAGTGGAAAAGATGTTCAGTCAGTGAACTAAAACCCTTATTGATGGATGATGAGTTAAGTGTTGTTTGAACTTTCGATAGATTGCCTGATATTTTATTCCGGGACCTATCCAGGAGCTTAGTTCAGTGTCAATGGAGTGGTCAGGTTCAAGAAAGTCAGACAGGAGATGAGACGCAGCAGCAAGTAATAATTAGATGGGATAAAGTTGGTTTTTAAAAGTCTGCCATTTATAGGCAAAAGAGGGAAGTCACATTTTTATGTTTTTTTTTACAATTCTTTATTATTTCTAGCTCTGGAATGTTTATTTTAATTAGCATTTTAGTTCCCCACATTCAGACCCTTTTTTGCCATGACCCTGTTTTAGCTAAAAGGGATACATTCAGGACCAGCTAACCTGACTCTCATGTCATTGGATAACGTGAACAGGGTTCATTTCATAAGCCAAGGCTCCCACCACATGGACCTCAGAATTTATCTTCACATTTAAAGGGTGCAGGTCATAGCCACACCTCCCACCCCCCCAACCCAGTCACCGCAGAACCCCCAATCACCATAGCTGCTCACCAGTTATCATCACTCCCCAATCCACTCACCTCCCTGATCCCCAGCTTCCTGACACCCTGATCTCTTCAACTCCATCAGCCTCTTATACCCAAGCTCCTGATTTCTTTGATCCCCTGTTCCAAGTATCTGATCAGCCTAACATCCATTTTCCTGCACTCTAACTGGCCCACCCTACACACCCTCCTTCCGACCCTCCTCCGAACTCCCAGGCCTTCACTTACTTGAGAGCTGCTGCAACATTAGTAGCAGCTCATCGCCAGTTACTGCCCATCCCAGGCTTGATTGACATGAGGCCTGAGGCCCAACATCAGATGCTCCTTTGGCACCAATATTAAGGTGCAGCAGTTGTACCCTGTACCCTGTGCCCCGCCCTGGGCACCCAGAAATGTGTGTGCCCGAATGTCTACTCACTCGTCCTGCTCAAAGAGAATCAGTAACTTATTCCCATTTTAAAATAATATTCATAGGAGAATTTGTTTAAGATCAGTACTTAATGATGTAAACAAATGTCTCTTTTTTATTCTTTCATGGGATGTAGCCATCGCTGGCAAGGTTGGCATTTGTTGCCCAGTCTCGAGTTGCCCTTGAACTGAGTGACTTGCTCGGCCATTTCAGAGGGCAGTTAAAAGTCACCCACATTGCTGTGGGTCTGGAGTCACATGTAGGCCAGACTGGGTAAGGACAGCAGATTTCCTTCCCTAAAGGACATTAGTGAACCAGATGGGTTTTTATGACAATCAATGATAGCTGTTATTTTCACCATTACTGACACTCTCGCTTTATATTCCAGATTTATGAATTGATTTTAAATTCCGTCAGTTGCCATGGTGGAATTTTGAGCCCCTGTTCCTAGAGCATTAGCCTGGGCCTCTGGATGTCTATTGCCATTACCACTACCCCACTGTATTCCAATATTTCTATACAATGTTCAGCCTCACTCTATTCAATGTTGTGAAGTAACACTTTAACCAAGAATAAGCTGAAACATTCAAAAAAAAAACTCATGTTGCTTTTTGTCTGTCTTAATTTTTTCCTCTGCTTTAAGAGCTAGATTATGGTTCCATTGAGAATGAACCACATCATGTGGGCCTGTGGCATGCACTGACCATAGGTAGCAGGTTCCCTTCTCTCAAGGACATTAGTGTATCAGTGAGTTTTTACCACAACCTTTAAGTTTCCATTATCATTGTTTCTGGTGCTAGCTGAAGATGTGGCGTCCCCCAAGGATATACAAACATACTAAATAGGAGCAGAATTAGGCCATTTGACCCTTCGAGCCTGCTCCGCCATTCAGTAAGATAGTGCCTGATCTGCTTGTGTTTGAATTCCACATTCCCATCTACTCCCGATAACCTCTGATTCCCTCTCCTAACAAGAATCTATCTACCTCTGCCTTAAAAATATTCAAAGATCCTGTCTCCACCGCCTTCAGACTTGAACTCCTCCTATTTCTCATTTACCATGCTGCCCCTCGACATCGTCATCTGAAAACACAATATCTCTCTCTATGTGCATTCTGATGACACCCAGCTCTACCGCACAACCACCTCCCGCTGACCTCTCCTTTACCTCTGATTTGTCACATTGTTTGCCTGAAATCAGTCCTGGATGATCAGAAATATTTTTCAACAAAATATTTGGAAGGTCAATACTATATTATCTTCAGTCTCCACCATGAATTCTGCTCCTTTCTGACCAACTCCATCCCTCTCCCAGGTCATTGTCTGAAGCCAAGTCAGACTATTCGCTATCATGGCATCTTTTTTGATTCTGAGCTGAACTTCTCACCCCACATCAACTCCATCACCCAAACCACCTATTCCCACCTTCATAACATTGCCTGTTCCCCACACCCCCCCACCCTGCCCCACCCACCCAACCGCCTCAATTCGCCTGTTTAATAGCCTTCATGTGAAGCATTTTTGGACATTTTACTATGTTCCAGTCGCTATATAAATGTGAGTTCCTGTTACTGATCACCAAACTTATTTAATTCAGTTCTATAATAGTGAGGAACTCTGCACAAACTCACATGTGATAAATACTCTATTTGAACTGCTTGTGCATCACTCCAAAGTGGTGTTTAGAAAACACGCAATACTTTGTTTCAATGAGGCAGATATTGTCAGAATTTTCTTGTATCCAAAATCTGACAAAAGGAGGCTTTTTTTCTGTTTAATTACCAAAAGACCTGGCAAAGTAAAGTTGCACTCCAGCTAGTTGACTGAGGCTCATCCCTCAGCATTGGCTCCTGCATCCAGATGAAATGATTATAATGATTACTGGTACTTTGTGAGGCCCTGATTGTTAGTAATTACCAATGGGAAGAAAGAAAATCACCTATTCCCGAAAGAGATTAGCACAACATGACCAAGGTGTCCAGCACATTTTTTAAGTGGTGGAATGATTGCTGCGAATGGCCACAGCTGTGAATTACAACTAAAGAATGATTGCTGATGGGTTTTAGCGTCTAACCCTGCTATCATTTCTTAGCAAGGGTGTCCTGAATTTTCCAAAGGGATACAATATGAAAGGTGAATTATAAGCACTCCCTTTATCTGCAGGAGCTGCGAAGCACTTATCATTTTGCACTTTCTTGGTGCTCAAAATAGAGGTTCTTGTGATAATGGGCCAACTAGGGGAAAAAACATGGAATCTAAATCAGAAAAGAGACTAACTTTCCGAGATTCACAGGTACAGTGTGTGCCCAACTCCACAAGCGCTGAAAAATAAGAATTCTCCATTTTTCTTCAGTTTGTATTAAAAGCCGGACATGTTTTATATGTTTGGATTTACTGTGTTGAATGATGCAAAGCGATGTCTTTGAGAAAATGATTTTTGGAACAAGCTGGTCAAGTGTCAGTTGTCCATGCTTGTTGGGAGGGTACATTTCCCTTTGTATTTTCAAATCTTGCTCGGTTGTTTTATCACTGATCCAGGAATCCAGCACAAGCCACTGTTAATACTTTAACATTTCAGTGTGACTGAGGCCATAGTCAGAACCTAAAAAGCACATCTTGTTCCTATCCACCAGAAATAACAGCAAATGCCATGTGTCCAGATGGGAATATTGTAGCAATTGCCAACCACACAAATAAAACTATGTCTAAGTACAGGCTATCATGTGGCACTGTTCTTGAGTGTCCTTCATGGAGCAGTAACTTGCCATCTTAGCTTTCAAGCTAGCCCAACTGGGCAGCTAGGAGCAAAACAGAAAATTCTTGAAGTTCACTCTGGTCACTTCAGAGCTGCCACCATTAAACTGATTGTGGGTAAAAGTTCTTACCTGAACCATGGATCAATGTTTCTTGTCCAGATACTGACAGTCCCTGCTCTGCAGTCTCTGCTTCATAGAAGGTTTCACTTTTAATCATTTTTGTTTCATTGCAGTTGTAATGACTCATTGTAAACAAAGCGCTTCTTGTTTCCATAGTTTAAATTTTAACTTTTGCCTTTTAAAATGAACTGTTTGAGGAACACTTCACCCATCACCAGTGATGAATCCCTTATTTTTGGAACATACAAATTAGGAGCAGGAGTAGCCCATTCGGCCCCTCATCCCTGCTCTGCCATTCAATAAGATCATGACTGTTCTAATTGTGGCCTCAACTTCACTTTCCTGTATACCCTCAATAGATAACCTTTGACTCACTTGTCAATCAGGAATCTATCTAACTCAGCCTTAAAAATATTCAATGCCCCAGCCTCGCTGCTCTCTGCAGGAGAGAGATCCACAGACTCACAGGTCCCTACAAGAAAAAAATTACTTTCATCTCCATCTTAAAAGGAGCCCCCATCTTTTAAAACTGTCTCCCCTAGTTCCAGCCTCTTCCATGAGGAGAAACATCCACTGAGCATCCACCCTTTCAAGTCCTCTTAGGATCTTATATGTTTCAATAAGATCACCTCTCAATCTGCTAAACTCCAATAACAGGTCCAGCGTGTCCAATCTCTCCACATAAAATAATCCCTTCATTCCAGGAGTCAGCCAAGTGAACCTTTTCTGAACTGTTCTGAATGCAATTGTGTCCTTTCTTAAGTGAGGAGACTAAAACTGTACAGTACTCCAGATGTGGTCTCACCAAAGCCCTGCACAGCTGTAGCAAAACTTAACTACTTTTATATTCCATTCTCCTTGCAATAAACACCAACATTCAAGTTGCGTTCCTAATCACTGTTATGATACGGCAGGTGGCATTTTCCTGGCTGACCAAATCCACAAGGGAAACTTGGCCACATTGTCACAACGATTTTGCAATTTGTATTTATTATGAGAAGACTTACGCACTGAATGCAGAAGTAATGAGGCCACTAACAGCTTTAGAGATTTAAAAAATTAAATTAAAGAATTTATTGACAAAATAAAAGAATAAAGCACATACACAAGATTACAATTACACGGTTACTCAATAGTATAACAATTCCCAAAATTCCTTGTAAACCAGACTCCCGGCTGCACACCCACTTTAAGGCAACAGTCAAAAATGGACTTTAAATTTATAGGCAATCCATCAAGGTAACCACAAGCACCCACTCAACATTGGAAGACCAAAGGCTTTTAACGCAACTTTGGTTACTGGAACAGCAGAGCTTCTGCAAAATGGTTAAAGGCTTTTCTGTAAGTCTGTTTCACACAGTGTATCTTTCAGATATTACACAGCCACACCACACACAGCCTTCCAACCTTCTTTAAATATATTCCTTCCTCTTTAATCCCTATGTCCCATTGCTCCCACATGTCTTTGGGATTTACTTTTCCCATAATATAAAAATCTTCTATGTTGTCATTATGGCCAGCACTTTTGGTAAAAATTGATGTAATAACCTGCCTTATATATCCTGTTAGTTGTAAATACTCTAGCAGATCACTTTGAAAACCAAATACCTCCCTGCTGATTCGCCCACCTGCCAACTGGAAGGTTGGAAGGGCCACGAAAAATCGGAGACAATTGCACCATTAATGGGCTTAATTACCCGCTTAATTGTCGGTGGGTGTGTTTCTGGCTTTTGTGCGAGCCTGCCGAGTGAAATATCGCGCGATGACATTGGGATGTTCGCCCAACATCATCTCACATGTAGGGGTCAGGCGCGCACCCACCCAGAGCAGTGAAATTCTGCCAATAAAAACATAGAAAATAAGAGCAGGAGTAGGCCATTCGGCCCTTCAAGCCTGCTCTGTCATTCAATATGATCATGGCTGATCCTCTATCTCATACTCCAGCTCTTTCCCCATACCCCTTGACTCATTTTGTGTCTAGAAATCTATCTTTCAGTCCTTAATGGTAAAAGGAAGAACTGAACGAATCAGCCTTCATTCCATCAAGTTTGATGCATCTCTTTCTTACCACTGTGGTGATTTGTTGAATGGTTAGTTTTCAAAAGATACTTAAGGGTAGTTAAAAAAAAGTACAAATGCAGCTGTCTTTGAAGTAACAAGACATCAAACTATCAAATGAAGGAAGGTCTTTGGTTTTCACAATGTTGAGTAACTGAATTCACACTTGTAAAGCTTTCTATCCAGTAAAATGCAGTGTAATAACCTGCTACCACATGATCAAAGGCAACTACCAGATTCCCATTAACTTAATTCAAATCCTATCAATCTTAATTCAATCTGCTTGTCTGTGCTAATAGGTTTAACATGAAAAATGGATACTTGATTTAAAAGACCATTCAGAG
The DNA here is from genome assembly GCF_964194155.1 of Cetorhinus maximus. Taxonomy (NCBI): domain Eukaryota; kingdom Metazoa; phylum Chordata; class Chondrichthyes; order Lamniformes; family Cetorhinidae; genus Cetorhinus; species Cetorhinus maximus. Next base: position 143,491,370 of record NC_135888.1, on the reverse strand, counting down.
TCTGTATGTTGAGTTACAACATTTAATGGATTATACATGCATCATATGTTCATTTTATTCCATTGACTATGACTTCAATTATTTCTATAATTTCACATTAATATCACTTCCATGCATAATTTAAATATAATCTTGTCAAGAAGGAACAGATGGATTTTCACATCCAGTGGCTGCGAGGAATGGATTGAGTACTTGCAGGAGATCAAGTTTCAGAGCCTTGAACTTGCTGGTGATAAATGTACCAAGCACTCAAAGAAAGGAAATGTTTTACTGTGATGAACATCAGGAGAATTGTACAACAGAGACCAGCATCTGTTTGGGCTGAATGGAAGGCTGGGGTTAGGTGTTTCATGGTCAGTGCCACTCTCAGGTTATGTGACTGTGGTCATGCTGGAAGGCAAAGGTAACCCTTGGCTTCTTTTTGCTACAAAACATCTTCTCAAAGCCCCCTCTCCCTGTCTCCTCCACCCTCATTTCCAACAGCAAGTGGGAGGAACTCATGGATTTTATTGACATTAAGGTTGAGACAATCTGTTAACTACCTCTGCTGCATCACTCCTTCCTGTGGCCCTCTGGGACAAACTTTCTCTAAAGCTTCCTTTTGCCCTAGGCCTGCACTTGCATTTTCCCCAAGGTTCCCTCCTATCCCCCCTCTCTGAGCTCATCTTGTCCATGAATCCCACCCCCTGCCTCTCAATTCTGTTTTCACTAAACTGCTGTCCACTCACCTTCCCCTCCTGGTCTCCATGTTAACTGATACTATAAACTGTTCTGTCTCTCTTCCCTCTCTCCTTTGAATCTGTCATCATTAACTCACTGCTCTTAAAAAAAAACCCTTTACCCCATCACCCTTACAAACAACAGTCCCATCCCCAACCTTCCTTTCCTCTCCAAAGTCTTTGAACCTGTTGGCTCCTCCCAAATCCATGACAATCTTCCTTGGAACTTGCCGCTGAAACCCTCATTCATGCATTTGTCACCTCTAGATTTGACTATTCATATGCATTGTTGACTGTTCACCCACAATTTACCTTCCGTCAACTTGAGATCAACTTTGCTGCCTGTGCCTGAGTTCACAGTAAGTTCCATTCTCCTATGTGCTCACTGACCTACATTGGCTCTTGGTCGGCACCATCTTGATTTTAAAATTCTGATCCGTATTGTGCATCCCACCATTGTCTTGTCCTCCCTATCTCTGTAATCTCCTCCAGCCTCAAACTTCTCTGAGATATCTGCAGTCACCTAATTCTGGCCTCTTGTGCATCCCTGATTTTAATTTCTCCATCACTGGTGGCCACACATTCAGTCACCTAGGCACCGAGCTCTGGAATACTGCCCATCTCCTCCCCCCACACCTCTCTGCCTCTCTACCTCACTTTCCTCCTTTAAGACCCTCCTTAAAACCTACGTCCTTGACCAAGCTTTTGGTCACCTGACCTAATACCTCCTTATGTGACTTGATACCATTCTTTGTTTATTAATGCTCCTGTGAAATGCCTTGGAACATTCCATAACATTACAAGTGCCATTTAATATAAGATGCTGCTGCTTTGGTTGTGTACAGCTTCACTAATTGGTGTCGACTCAATGTTACTGTTTCATTAGCTCTCTACTGGCTTTCAAATGATTTAAAATGAAGTTCAAAAGGTTCACCTATTCCACCCCACCTTAAACAGTATGAATTTAATTACAATTTTACTTCTCTCTAGCTCTGAAGAAGAGTCATATGGACTCGAAACATTAACTCTGGTTTTTCCTTTCTCTCCACAGATGCTGTTGGCCTGTTGAGTTTTTTCAGCATTTCCTGTTTTTGTTTCAAAAGGTTCTCCATTGGTCCAAGTTTTCTAACAAAGTTCCAACTCGGGTCCATGCCCTTTAGCCGAGAATAAAGCAGGATTGTCTGTTATCATCATTGTGGATCTTAGCTACACTTATCTTTGGTTAGGGTCAATAGAGAATGCTGGAGACATTTTATCTAACATTCTTCTAACCACATACTGTGCAAGAATTAGCACGAGGCTCCACATGAAACTATCTCTCTGCAGGCTCTGTTGTCATGTGATCTTACATCACTGATGGGCCAGGATTTTTCCTATGGCGGGCGGGCTGGGCGGGAGTGGGCGTGGGCGGGTGTGGAGCCAGTCGCTGCCTGTGATTGGCTCCACACTGCCATTTTACACGGGTGGGCCAATTAAGACCTGCCCGGTGTAATATGCGGCCAGTAGCACTCAGCGCTACCTGTGTGGGCGGGGGAAGGAGGGAGAGTCAGGGTCAGCGCCCTTTCACGTATGCGCACGAAAGAGCCCAGAATTCTCCCTAAGGCACGGAGCTGCCTCAGGGAGACTGAATGGATATTAAAATCATTAAAGAATTGATTTAAAAATGTATTTAAACATGTCTCCTCATGGGACTGTGTCACATGGATGGGTCCATTATTTATATTTATGGAAATTAATTAATTAATTTAATAAAAGCTTTAGGAAACCTTATCCCGCCTGTGGATGAGGTTTCCTGGAAAACGCGAAGGTCGCTTGGGCCTTAAGGTTGGACGGGCAGCGTTAACAAGTGGCTCAGTTGATTTCTTAATGGCCTTAACGGGCCGTTGATGTTTCGGCGGGTGGGCAGTCGATTCTGGAGCGCACCCGCCAAACAAAATATTGCGATGGCGCGCAATAATGTCGGGACGCACGGCCGATGTCATCGTGCATCATTTGACGCGTCAGCGTAATGGGCCCGCCCCCGGACACTGACTGGACAATTCTGCCCATGATGTAGGCTGTATTGTTTACCTATTTAACAGTGCCCATCACTGTGAGGGAAGTTACCTGGTCTTTTACTGTGTAAACAGCAGGGGAGGAGTTAAGAAATTGTCTGATGGAATACTCCCCACTTGCCTGGATGAGCGCAGCTCCCACAACACTTAAGAAGCTTGACACCACCCAGGACAAAGCAGCCCACTTGATTGGCACCACATCCACAAACATTCACTCCATCCACCACCGACACACAGTAGTAGCAGTGTGTACCATCTACAAGATGCACTGCAGGAATTCACCAAGGCTCCTTAGACAGCACCTTCCAAACCCACAACCACTACCACCTAGAAGGACAAGGGCAGCAGATAGATGGGAACACCAACACCTGGAAGATCCCCTCCAAGTCACTCATCATCCTGACTTGGAAATATATCGCCGTTCCTTCACTGTCACTGGGTCAAAATCATGGAATTCTCTTCTTAAAAGTACTTTGGGTTTTCCTGTACCATATGGGCTGCAGTGGTTCATGAAGGCAGCTCATCACCAGCTTTTCAAGGGCAACTAGGGGTGGGCAATAAATGCTGGCCCAGCCAACCAAGCCCATGTCCTATTAGTGAATTTTTAAAAAAATGTCTTTGACCTTGCTGTTCTGCATAGCTCAGGGGATTGAAAGACCAAGATAAAGAGGTATGAATGATCGGGTGATCCAGCAGGCTGGTAACCGACTCTACACCTGAGTCCCTGGTGTGTGATAGCATGACTGGCGCACTATAAGGAAGGACAACATTGAAGCGCGGACACTGCAATCAGGAGGAGGATGGGGGCTGATCATCTCCAGATCCAGGCCCACAGTCAAAGCCGGTAACAACCGGCCGCAATTGTAATTTTTCAGTCAAATCGTAAAGGGGTTTGTGCTGGGGTTTTGTTGGTTTAATGAACGAATGAATCTATGGTTGAGCTGCCAGTTTAAAGAAGGATGTTAATGTGTTGGAGGCGGTTCAGAGGAGGTTTACTAGATTGATACCTGGAATGAGTGGGTTGTCTTATGAGGAAAGGTTGGACAGACTGGGCTTGTTTCCAATGGAGTTTAGAAGAGTGAGGGGTGATTTGATTGAAGTATAATCTATACAAGATCCTGAACGGCCTTGACAAGGTGGACGTGGAAAGGATGTTTCCTCTTGTGGGTGAGTCCAGAACTAGGGGGCACTGTTTTAACATTAGGGGTGGCCCTTTTAGGACAGAGATGAGGAGAATCTTTTTCTCTCAGAGGGTTGTGTGACTTTGGAACTCTCTGCCTCAGAAGGTGGTGGAGGCGGGGCCACTGAATATTCTTAAGGCAGAGGTAGATAGATTCTTGTTAGGCAAGGGAATCAAAGGTTATCGGGGTTAGATAGGAATGTGGAAATTGAAACACAATCAGGTTAGCCATCAGCAGGATCGAGGGGCCAAATGACCCGCTTCTGTTTCTATTTTGTACATTTGTATGTTTGATGCGTGTATTTTGTTCTTGTAATTATGAGATCCAAGAATCACTGTAAGGAGGAAGGGAGTGGAACCCTTTACACAGGAGATGGGTGGGATCATGGGCCAAGTCCTGGGTTTTGTTTTGTGGATGATCAAAGTTCATTGAGAACTTGGCCTGAATAAGGGTCATCTCCAAATTGTATGGAAGAGAAGCAGGTGAAAGGGCAGAATGTCAATGTTAAAGTCAGGCTTTAGGGGCAGGACTTTCTTTCCATAGTCAGGAAATGGGCATTGGGACCATTCACCGTTGGCAGGGAGGTTGGGGGTGTGCGGGGTTAGGTGTTGAAGTAATCATAACTTCAAATTTTCCTGGAGACAGACTGTTAATTGGCTGGTGGGTGCATTTGATGGTCAATTAGTTGCGGTGGGAGTGGATGTGGATGTTTACTGAGTGACTGAAGATTCCAAGTCAGGAGTGTGATGGAATACTCTTCACTTGCCTGGATGGGTGCAGCTCCCACAACACTCAGGGAGCTTGACACCATCCAGGACAAAGCAGCCGCTTGATTGATGCCCCACCCACCACAATAAACATTCATTTCCTCCACCACTGATGTACAGTGGCAGCAGTGTGCACCGCCTACAAGGTGCATTGCAGCAACTCACCACAGCTCCCTAGACAGCACCTTCCAAACCTACAACCTCTACCACCTAGAAGGACAAGGGCAGCAGATACATGCGGACACCACCACCTGGAAGTTCCCCTCCAAGTCACTCACCATCCTGACTGTTCCTTCACTGTTGCTAGGTCAAAATCCTGGAACTGCCTTTTTAATATACGAACATGCATACTAACATACAAACATACACACTAACATACAAACATACACACTAACATATGAACATACGGATTAGGAACAGGAGTGGCCACTCGGCCCCTTGAGCCTGCTCCACCATTCAGTAAGATCACGGCTGATCTAATTTTCAACCTCAACTTCACATTCCTCCCTAGTCTCGATAACCTTTCAACCCCTTGTGTATCAACAATATATCAATTTCTTCCGTAAAGGTATTCAAAGACTCTACCTCAGCCACCTTTTCAGGAAGAGAATTCCAAAATCTCACAACCGTCTGAGAGAGAAACATTTCTCCTCATCTCTGTCTTAAATGGGAGACCCCTTATTTTTAAACAGTGATCCCAAGTTCAAGATTGTCTCACAAGAGGAAACATCCTCTCCACATCCCCCTTGTCAAGACCCCTCAGGATCTTAAAGGTTTCAATCAAGTCACTTCTTGATCTTCTAAACTCCAGTGGATTCAAGCCTAACCTGTCCAACCTTTCCTCATAAGACAACCTTCACTGAACTGCTTCCAATGCATTTACACCTTTCCTCAAATAAGGAAACCAATACTGTACACAGTATTCCAAAGCCCTGTATAACTGAAGCATAATCCCCTACTCTTGTATTCAATTCCTCTCGCAATAAACAGTGCCATTCTAATAGCTTTGATAATTAATTAATTGCTAATTAATTAATTGCTGCACCTTCATACTAACCACTTGCGATTCATGCACCAGGACACCCAGATCCCTCTACATCTCAGAGCTCTGCAATCTCTCACCATTTAAATAATAAGCTTCTTTTTTATCCAAGAGAAACTCAGCAGGTCCGACAGCGCCTGTGGAGAGGAAAAAAAAAACAGGGGTAACGTTTCGAGTCCATAAGATTCTTCTTCAGAGCTGAAGATGAGTCACATGGACTTGAAACGTTAGCTCTGTTTTTTTTTTCTCCACAGACGCTGTTAGACCTGCTGAGTTTTTCCAGCACTTTCTGTTTTTGTTTCAGATTTCCAGCATCCACAGTATTTTGCTTTTCTCTTTTATCCTTCCTGCCAAAATAGACAATTTCACATTTTCCCACATTATACTCCATTTGCCAAATCTTTGCTCACTCACCTAACCTATCTATATCCTTTTATGGCTTCTTTATTTCCTCTACACAACTTACTTTCCTATCTATCTTTGTGTCATCAGCAAATTTAACAACCATACCTTCAGTCTCTTCATCCAAATCATTCATATAAACTGTAAAGAGTTGAGGCCTCAGCACTGATCCCTGTGGCACACCACTCATCACATCCTGCCAACCATAAAATTACCCATTTATGCCTACTCTCTGTTTCCTGTTAGCTAACAGCACTGTGGATGTACCACATCCCACATGGACTGCAGCGGTTCAAGGAAGCGACTCACCACCACCTTCTCAAGGGCAATTAGGGATGGGCAATAAATGCTGTCCTAGCTAACGAAGCCCACATCCCATGAATAAATAGAAAATAATTTTATGATACCCAGTAAAAAATCATCATAACACAAAAAAAAACCCCTTTCCTCTTAGCACCTTTGATGGGCCAAGAAAATGGTTAAATTGAACAAGTGCTATCTCCATTGTATGTTCCCTAAGATAACAATGCTGTAAACATTGTTAAAGGTGATTGTGGTGTTTACAATGTTCACAATTATGAGCAATGTGATAAAATTGAGTTTTATAAGTACATGGAGTGTTGTGCTATTTTCTTACATCACTCAATATTAAGATCTACAAGTCTCCATTCCCATTTTACCATGATTCAATTATGTTTCAAGCATCAAGATTTAGAGCACTTATGATTTAGCGCCCTAGAATGGGATAATATGGCAGCACAGAATAAAATGTGGGCGAGGTCTACACAGTAATGGTTTTACCTGCCTAACGTTATAATTTATTTACAAAAGTGTGTTTTTTATAGTCTCCCTCATGAAGTAGGTAGCTGCAGAGGGTTTTGCATAGATAGCTGAGCAATGGCAAGCAAGTGATGGGAAATATTTGTTGGGGGGAAAGATGGATAATCTGAAAGATGCTTGAAGAAGTAAATATTTAGGTGATAATTACAGTGATTTGGGGAAGTGTTTAGAACAGGAGGAACGTGGCTGAATGAGTGGTGACCAATGATGATGCAGGAGTAGAGATGAGGCAGAAAAGAGAGGCAGATAGGGAATAAAAGAAAAGAAAGGAAGGAAGAAAGGAGCAAGAGAAGGTTACCAAATATATGTCATGCTTCATATCCTCAGGATTTGTTTCTTCATTTCCAGGAGGTGGGCACCACTGGTAAGGGCAGCATTTATTGCCCATCTCTAGTTATCTTTGGAAAGGTGGCACTGGGCCTTACTTATCCAGTGTGGTCACTGTTGTTCCTTAGGGAAATGCACCAGCCAATCTGCAAAGAGCAAGGTTCCAAAAACAACTAATCGTACACATGATGGGGGGAGGGGGCGGAATTTTACAGCCCCTCCATCCAGTGTCTGCAGCTTGGGGGCAGGTCAAATAGGATTGGTGGCTAGTCCACCCCTGAGCTCTCCCTCATAATAGGGTGAGCAGGTAATGCATCAGATAGCCCACCTGCCCTTAGGCCTGTTGAGGCCCTTAACTGGCTATGAAGTGTTTCCATGCCCTGCCACAATAATATGTGTGACTGAGGGAGGTGGAACAATGCAGGCCAGCAGCTACTTCACCATCTCAGATGAAAAAGCAGGGAGGAAGGGGGTACCTCCTTTGGGGGGTGCCCTATACCCATTGGGGGCACTGTCCCAAGATGTTACACCCCACTTAGCGACTCCCCTCATGGTGTCCAAAACCCTCCCACCCCACACTTGCTAGGGTTCCCAATCCTTTCCCAACCAAGATCCCCGGCTTACCTTTCAGTCCGGGCACAATGGAGCTTCTCCTTGGGGCTGCGTTTACTGTTATGATCCCCAGCTGAGGTTACCACTGGACAAGTCTGATCCCAGGGTAGAACCCAGCTTGATAGATCCTAACTTTTATTTATTTGTTTAGATACGTGGAGAGGGGCTACTGAATAGAGTCACCAGAGTCAGCTAATAAACTTTTAATGAAAGCATAAAACATTCTTTAAACAAGGAAAGATGAACTATATTACAATATTCCTTTCTCCACAACTATACCTTTACAGATATATACAGATTTGTAAGGATAACACAAGTTATATAAGAATTAGCTCACACTCTAATGTTCACAGTAAGTGCACAGTCCATGTGAACCAATTGGCGACTTGTGGTCAGACACACCACACTCTGAAGCCAAGTGACAGATGCCACCTCAACCAGATTCTATGGATTTCTCCTCAGCTCCCCCCAGATGCCGGTCACACCGTCAGCAAATCAGGACCCTAACGGATTCTGGCGCGGCTGGGACGACTCAGCTGCTGCCCAGTTGGATTGTCCAGCCGCTCTCAAGGGCAGGACTTCCTTTCCCTGTGGGGTGGAAATCCCACAATCAGCTCATTAAGGCCCCATCCATTGTATTGTTACCATGGGTCAGCCCATTTTAAATGGGGTCATCTCGCCTCTGACTTTTCTACCAGGGGAGAAGGTGGTAAGCAATACGCCTCCCGCAAAATTCAGCCCGATAACATGAACTGTTTTTGCTGGCTCGTTATGAGGGAAAACACATGATGTTTCGTCAATTTGTTCCACGTGATCTTTAACAACCATCTTTAATGTTTTTTATTTCAATTTCAATTCTTTCCCATCAAGGAGATCCCTCTTCATTCAGTCATCCTGTCGAATGCACTTTCAGGCAGGAGCTACCCAGCTCTCTGACAGTCACAGGCAGCCCATGGATCAAAGAATCACATTCCAAGCAGGGGGTCTTCAAGAGAGGAAGGGAGAACATTTGTCGGACGGATAAAAGCTGTAAAGGCCAGAGCATGGATTGGATTCTTTTCATTTCAAACTCAGAATCAAATGCTGAACTGACATTGCTTTTTATTTATTCACCTCTTCCTACTGACACAAAATATGCTGAGTGATCAGAACAGATACATGAGCATAAGTAAATGGTAATAACTCTGCAGATTAGGTGAGTTAGTAGACACTTGTACATCATTACTGCATTGAACCATTCCCCACTCTTACTAGTGAGATTACTGCCTTGGACTGACTGCTAGATGTCACTCTGCTTCCACACAAAACACTCCAAACTATCCATTAGACTCAGTGCATGGGATATAAAGACTCAATCAGATCTCAAGTTTAGTTTCACTGTAACACAGTGCATTTAAAAATTGGCACCAAATCACTTATTCTTCATGACAGTGAGGAGGGCGGTTAACAACAGTGCTTAGAGTAATATTCTGAATAAGAAACACTCTGATCCACTGTCTTCTTCACTTTGTTTCTCTGAAAACATGTAAATCCAATGACTAACCATGTATGAAACATGGAACCAACTACTGTTTGCCAGGGGTCAACATGGAGCAGGAAGCATTGTCATGAAAATATAATAATGTTCATGATATGATTGTAATTTATTGTAAAAGTGGGTTAATAGTAGGGTTTAGATAGTTTCTCTGTGTGTGTGGGATTTAACAGCAGGTCTGGAGGCTTTGACTCATCAACAAGAAGCTGGGTTTGAAATGCTAAATACGTAAACACGGCTGAAGTTTAAGAATGTGGGGTGTAAGGAAAATTTGAATTTTTAGATAAATTAGGTTAGTTTGAATTTCAAAGAGATGGTAAGATGTTACACCTAGCCATAAGAAGCTACGCCAAACAGTGTGTTTATTTTTCCCAAAGGTTACTGATAAAATTAGTACTATGAAAGATTTATATTATGAGAAAAATAAAGTGACAAAAACATATGGGAACAGTGGAATTTACAATAAAAGGGAGATACATGTATAAAGGAGATGAGGTTATGTGTAACAGAGAGAAGGCACTCTAAGATCTAACACAAGTGTGAAAAGCCTCCATCCTCTGGGCATCAAGTTGCTGTCTACAGGAACCGAAGCTGAGAAAACTCACTGTGAATTCTACTGTCCAGGGTTTTGTGTTGCTTTGCCTGGGTCTGTTTAAATCTACTTGTTTTTACTTTTGCCTTAACGGGGGTGTAACTGGAAGCCAGATTAATTAGAGTTTTAGGAGTTATTATTGTAGTAACTTGTAGACCTATGCATGTGCTTGAATTCTTTTCTTTTGTTAATAAATGTTTAATTTAGTTTTCCAAAAACCTCTGAAATCGTGATAGATTTATTACTTCTGAATTCAGGGCATGCATCTCAAAATAAAATACAAATTGCAAAACAGTTGTGACTATGTGATCCAGTTTCCCTTACAGATTTGCAGATCCACCTGGCACATGTCATCTACCACGTCATAATAGCATAACAATCTTGACTTTAGCATCCCTGGTCTTAGCCTATATGGAGACAAAGGAAGCTGGTTGTGGTTGTTGGAGGTCAATCATCTCAGCTCCAGGACATCACTACAGGAGCTCCTCAGCATAGTGTCCTCAGCCCAACCACCCTCAGCTGCTTCATCAATGACATTCATTCCAGTATAGTGTCAGAAGTGGGGATGTTCGCTGATGATTACACAATGTTCAGCACCATTTGCAACTTCTCAGATACTGAAGGAATCCATATCCAAATGCAGCAAGACCTGGACAATATTCAGGCTTGGGCTGACAAGCGGCAAGTAACATTCGCACCACACAAGTGCCAGGCAATGACCATCTCCAACAAAAGAGAATCTAGCCACCACCCCTTGACATTCAATGCCATTATCATCACTGAATCCCCCGCTATCAACACCCTGGGGTTACCATTGACCAGAAACTGAACTGGACTCGCAATGTAAATACTGTGGCTACAAGAGCAGGTGAGAGGCTAGGAATCCTATGGCAAGTAACTCACCTCCTGATTCCCCAAAGCCTGTCCACCATCTACAAGGCACAAGTCAGGAGTGTGATGGATTCTCCCCACTTGCCTGGATGAGTGCAGCTCCCACAACACTCAAGGTGCTTTCCACAATAGGACAAAGCAGCCCACTTGATTGGCCCATCCATCCCATCCACAAAGATTCACTCCCTGCACCACTGATGCACAGTGACAGCACGGTGTACTATCTACAAGATGCACTGCTGGAACTCACCAAGGCTCCTTCGACAGCATCTTCCAAACCCACAACCACTACCATCTAAAAGGAATAGGGCAGCACATATATGGGAACACCACCACCTGGAAGTTCCCCTCCAAGCCAAACACCATCCTGACTTGGAAATATATCAGCGTCCCTCAACTGTTGCTGGGTCAATATCCTGGAACTCCCTTCCTTACAGCACTGTGGGTGTACCTACACCACATGGACTGCAGCAGTTCAAGAAACAGCTCACCACCACCATCTCAAGGGCAATTAGGGGTGGGCAATAAATGGTGGCCTAGCCAGTGATGCTCACATTCCATAAATGAATAAAACGTGTCAGTTTCCAAGCTTGATAAGGTAATTCAGCCTCAAGGTGTCACATGTGGCTCAGTATGCAGGCCACTTGCCTTTTAGTGTGATGATTGTGAGTTCAATTCTCACTCCAGAAACTTGGGTACATAATCTAGGCTGATACTCCAGTGCCAGTAATGGGGAGGTGCTGCACTGTCAGAAGTGCTGTCTTTTGCATGATATGTTAAACCAAGACCCTTTCAGCCCACTCCAGCAAGTATAAAAGACTATTTTGAACAAGGGCATGGGAATTTTACCCTGTTTCCTTTCTTTAATTATTATTCAGTCATGGGATGTGTGTGTCACTGGCTAGGCCAGCATTTATTGCCCATCCCTATTTGCCCTTTTTCAGAGGGTATTTAAGAGCCAACCACATTGTTGTGGGTCTGCGAGTCGCATGTAGGCCAGACCAGGTAAGGAGGGCAAATTTATTTTGTGTTAATTGGCCAGCCAGCATGAAATCACAGTTGGGGACCGATCGCAGTTGTTTCCCAACTGCTCCCAGGCCCATCGATCGCCTGTGCTAGCCAAAGATAAAATTCAGGCCATGATGAATGGCTACTTTGTTGAGGTGTCAGGGGATCTAATAGCTCATGGAACTGCAGCCACATGAGTTACAGTTACATGAGGGAATAATAATCATGAACCAAATTTAACAACAGTATTGAGGCTCTATGAGGATAGGGGGGGCTTCCATTCAACAAAGGTCAAATTCCCACCGGCCGCTCCGTTGGAACAATGGGGCAGCATGAATTCACTCCGTTGTCGGTTGTTCTGAACTAATGCAGCTACTTTTGTCTCTTATACCCCTTTCTGTGACAAGTCACTATCTTTGTGGCCTATCCAGCACTTCCCCTGGTCTCTTGTCCTGTTCAGAGTTGCAAAAGGTATTCCAGCTGAATCCAGTCTTAAAACGTGGCCAAGCCAATGCATCATTCTTCTTGAATCTTCTGAAAAGGATTGTTTTTAATTTAAGTGATGACAAGGTAAAATCTTTATCCCACCCTAGAATGACATTGAGGGTATAGTTCTGAAGTGACAGGTTTTGCAGGTATCAGAGAGAGGTCAGGATTTGCAGCAAGCATTCATGATGTAGACACATTATTGAACCCTTTCTTGGAGGCTGTACTGTCAGTGGAGGCAGTAACCTTTACAAAGCAGTCACAATCAAACCCAAGGTTTTAATTACCATCTACTGAAGACATGAAGATATCCCTTTGAAGGATAATAATTCCTGTTGTACTGGGCTAAAGTCAGGTCACATCCACTTTTCTGATTCCTTGGTCAATAAAGTTACAGCTTTAATCATGTTTCTTTCTAGCTTTTGTTAGCTAGTCTGATGTGGAAATGGTTTGAAATATTCTTTGTTTCCAATTGTTCTTTGATTTAACTGAATTTCAAAGATAAATAGGAACCACGTTTGTTTTTCCTTACTATTGGGACCACATTCAAGATCAGAAAGAAATATTTTGTGAATCCTGAACAAGTCTCATTAAAATCTGTTTGATTGTTAGTCTTGGAATAACCTGGCTTGTCCAGATCAAGGCCCAAAAGCATTTCCAGAGAACCTGTTTAACAGCTGCACTGTTGGTCTTTGACACTGAATGAGAACACAGCAGCTAAATGCATTATTGATAAACAAGTTAAGTAGGTGTGAGGCCGAGTTCTCCTGCTTCTCTGGGCTTCATGTTCAGGTAAGTATATCAGTTAGAACTCAATATTTTGCTGGCCACTCTAATGGTCCTTAAGAAAAGGATTAAGGTTATCAGGAAGCAGAGAATGGTTACCTGCTGAAACAATAGTTATATGAAACACAGGCAGCGACAGACAAGGTCACCGTGGGCCAGGGTTTTTAGGGTGGCAGGGTTTCATGGCCTGCCCCCCAAACAGCAGGTGGAGGACAACTCAGGAGCATTAATTGGCTGGAAGCGGGACTTCCACCGCTTGCTTAATTGAGAGTAAGTCCCGCCTCAGTGAGCTGCCAGCCTATTGGATTCACTGGTAGCTCCCCAGAAGCACCAGAAGTTTCAATGGACAGGGGTGGGGCTGCAAGCTGTGCCCAGAACCTAAGTCTGGCGAGTCGAAGACCAGGTAAGTGTGGAGATCTCAGGGTGGGGTGGGGAGGTGAGGCAGAGGAGGGGGGTTGGGGTGGGGGTGGGGTTGTTAGTGGACAGACGGAGCGAAGAAGCATCCACAGGGGACAGACCTTGTGGGTGTGGGTGTCCAATGTTGAACAGAGGCTATTGGAGGAAGCATCGCTCCCTCCGGTCCAATGCCTGTGCAGGGATATTCTCCAGGCCTCCCTCCCTCCCCTGAACTCCTCCTACAAGCCTGAAAATTGAGGCTGGGTGAGAAATAGTCTTTAAGTGGGTGTTAATTGGCCACTTGAGGGCCTCAACTGGGGCCAGAGCAGCTGGGCCCTATGGGCCTCGTCCATCTCACCGTTAAATTAGGGAGAGGTCGGAACATGTGGGAGCGATGGTGGGAAGGCCGTCTGCTGAATTTTTCACCACCCCTCACCCACAAACTCGCCAACAGGGAAACATCAAATGTAGAAACTTAGACAAATAGAAGCAGGAGTCGGTCGTTCAGCTCTTCGAGCCTGCTCCGCCATTCAATATGATCATGGCTGATCCTCGATCTCAGCACCATACTCCCACTCTCTTGATACCTTTAGAGTCTAGAAATCTATCTATTTCCTTCTTAAATATATTCAGTGACTTGGCCTTCACAGCCTCTGTGGCAGAGAATTCCACAGGTTCACCATCCTCGGAGTGAAGAGGTTTCTCCTCATCTCAGTCCTAAATGGTCTACCCCGTATCCTGCAGCTGTGGCTTCTTGTTCTAGACCCCCCCAGCCAGAGGAAACATCATCCCTCCATCCAGCCTGTCCATCCCTGTCAGAATTTTATACATTTCAATGAGATCCCCTCTCATTCTTCTAAACTCCAGTGACTACAGGACTAGGCCCCCAATCTCTCCTCATACAACAATCCTGCCATCCCAGGAATCAGTCTGGTGAACCTACGTTGCATCCCCCTGATGGCAAGTATATTCTTTCTTAGGCCCTGTACAGCTGCAGTAAGACATCCTTGCTCTTGTACTCAAGTCCTCTCACAATTAAGGCCAACATACCATTTGCCTTCTTAACTGCTTGCTACACCTGCATGCTTGCTTTCAGTGACTGGTGTACAAGGACACCCTGGTCCCTTTATACATCAACATTTCCCAATCTATCACCATTTAAATAATACTCTGCCATTCTGTTTTTCCAAACAAAGTAGATAACTTCACACTTATCCGCTTTATACAGTATCTGCCATGTATTTGCCCACTCACTCAACTTGTCTAAATCACATTGAAGCCTCTTAACTTCCTTCTAACCACTCACATTCCCATCTAGTTTTGTATCATCAGCAAACTTGGAATGTTACATTTGGTTCCCTCATCCAAATCATTCCGATGTATTGTGAATTGGGTTAGCCAGAATATTTATTTTTATTCGTTCATGGGATGTGGGCATTGCTGGCTGGGCCGGCGTTGATTGCCCATCCCTTGTTACCCTTGAGAAGATGGTGGTGAACTGCCTTCTTGAACCGCTGCAGTCCATGTGATGTGGGTGGATCCACTGTGCTGTTAGGAAGGGAGTTACAGGATTTTGACCCAACGACAGTGAAGGAACGGTGATATATTTCCAAGTCAGGATGGTGAGTGACTTGGAGGGGAACCTCCAGGTGGTGGTGTTCCCATCTATCTGCTGCCCTTGTCCTTCTAGATGGTAGTGGTCGTGGTTTGGAAGGTGCTGTCTAAGGAGCCTTGGTGAATTCCTGCAGTGCATCTTGTAGATGGTACACACTGCTGCTATTGTGCGTCAGTGATGGAGGGAGTGAATGTTTGTGGATGTGGTGCCAATCAAGCGGGGCTGCTTTGTCGTGGACAGTGTCAAATGCCTTGAGTGTTGTGGAAGCTGCACTCATCCAGGCAAGTGGGGAGTATTCCATCACACTCCTGACTTGAGCCTTGTCGATGGTGGACAGGCTTTAGGGAGTCAGGAGGTGAGTTACTTGCCCCAGAATTCCTAGCCTCTGACCTGCTCTTCTGGACACAGTATTTATGTGGCTAGTCCAGTTCAGTTTCTGGTCAATGGTAACCCCCAGGATGTTGATAGTGGGGGATTCAGTGATGGTAATGCCATTCAACTTCAAGGGGCAATGGTTGGATTTTCTCTTATTGGAGATGGTCATTCCTGGCACTTGTGTGGCGCGAATGTTACTTGCCACTTGGCATCCCAAGTCTAGATATTGTCCAGGTCTTGCTGCATTTGGACGTGGACTGCTTTAGAATAAGAGGAGTCATGAATGGTGCTGAACATTGTGCAACCATCAGCGAACATCCCCACTTCTGACCATGTGATGGAAGGAAGGTCATTGATGAAGCAGCTGAAGATGGTTGGGGCGAGGGCACTACCCTGAGGAACTCCTGCAGTGAAGTCCTGGAGCTGAGGTGCATGAATCCAACATCCACAACCATCTTCCTTGTGCTGGGTATGATTCCAACTATCAGAGTGTTTTCCCCCTGATTCCCATTGACTCCAGTTTTGTTAGGGCTCCTTGATGCCACACATGGTCAAATGCAGCCTTGATGTAAAGGGCAGTCACTCTCACCTCACCTCGGGAGTTCAGCTCTTTTGTCCATGTTTGAGCCAAGGCTGTAATGAGGTCAGGAGCTGAGTGGCCCTGGCGGAACACAAACTGGGCAACACTGAGCAGGTTATTACTAAGCAAGTGCCGCTTGATAGCACTGTTGATGACCCCTTCCAGAGTAGGCTGATGGGGTGGTAATTGGCCAGGTTGGATTTGTCCTGCTTTTTGTGTACAGGTCATAATTGGGCAATTTTCCACATAGCCAGGTAGGTGCCATTGCTGTCGCTGTACCGGAACAGCTTGGCTAAGGGCACGGCAGGCTCTGGAACACAGATGCTCAGTACTATTGCCGGAATATTGTCAGGGCCCATAGCCTTTGCAGTATCCAGTGCCTTCAGTCATCTATTGATATCATGTTGAGTCAATCGAATTGACTGAAGGCTGGCATCTGTGATGCTGGGGCACTCAGGAGGAGGCCGACATGAATCATCCACTTGACACTTCTGGCTGAAGGTTGTCGCAAATGCTTGATTCTTACCTTTTGCACTGATGTGTAGGAGACAGTTGTAGGAGACAGAGGGTAATGACAGAAGGATGCTTTAGTGACTGGAAGCCCGTGTCCAGTCGCATACCACAGGGATCTGTGCTGGGTCCCCTATTATTCATCATTTTTATAAACGACACAGTTGACTATGTTGGGGGTAGGATTAGTAAGTTTGCGGATGACACAAAGATTGGCCGGGTGGTTAACAGTGAGGGTGAGTATCTTGGGCTACAGGAAGATATGGACGGGATGGTCAAATGGGCAGAAAAGTGGCAGGTGGAATTTAACCCTGAAAAGTGTGAGGTGATACATTTTGGAAGGAGTAATTTGACAAGGAAGTATTGAATGAACGGCATGACACTAGGAAGTTCTGAGGAACAAAGGGACATTGGGTGTCTATAGATCTCTGAAGGCGGAGGGGCATGTTAGTGGGGTGGTTAAAAAGGCATATGGGACACTTGCCTTTATCAATCAAGGCATAGATTACAAAAGTAGGGAGGTCATGTTGGAGTTGTATAGAACCTTGGTGAGGCCACAGCTGGAGTACTGTGTGCAGTTCTGGTTGCCACATTATAGGAAGGGTCCGATTGCACTGGAGGGGGTGCAGAGGAGATTCACCAGGATGTTGTCTGGGATGAAACATTTAAGTTATGAAGAGAGGTTGGATAGAATTGGGTTGTTTTCATTGGAGCAGAGAAGACTGGGGGATGACTTGATCGAGGTGTACAAGATCATGATGGGCATGGACAGGGTGGATAGGGAACAGCTGTTCCCCTTAGTTGAAGGGTCAGTCACGAGGGGACACAAGTTCAAGGTGAGGGGCAGGAGGTTTAGAGGGGGTGTAAGGAAAAACTTTTTTACCCAGAGGGTGGTGACGGTCTGGAATGTACTGCCTGGGAGGGTGGTGGAGGCGGGTTGCCTCACATCCAGGCCATGAAGTTATGGATTGCATTTGAGTACAATTCTGCTGCTGCTCATGGCCGACAGTGCCTCATGGTTGCCCAGTCTTGAGCTGTTAGATCTGTTTGAAATCTATTCCATTTAGCACCGTGGTAGTGCCACACAACACGATGGAGGGTACCCTCAATGTGAAGGTGGGACTTCATGGGATATGAGTTTTCCTACCAAGATCAGCATTTAATACCCATCCCTAATTGCCCTCGAGAAGGTAGTTGTGAGTTGCCTTTTCTAACCTGTGATGAAAGTATAATAATTTTCATAATGCTTTGCTGGTTTATTGTGAAGTAGCTTTATGGGGGTGAGCATAGTTGGGTCTGTGCATGATTTAATTACACCTGGAGCCAAGTAAACTGCAAGCTTGAAATTATCAGAAGAAGCTAAGTGCTTGTCATACTAATGAATAAACATGGATGTTCGCTTAGCATATATGATGTGAAGAGAATTTGCACTTTTTTAGATAAATGAAGAGATTTGGACTTCAAAGGGATCTTATTCTGTTTACAACTCATCACATAAGCAAGGCTAAGAGGTTTGTTTATTTTTCCCAAAGGTTATTGACAATATATTGGCAACATGAAAGTATTTATATTATGAGGAAAATACAGTTTCAAAGACATATGGAACAAGGAATTTGAATATTAAAAATAGAGCAATATATATCAAGGAGAATGAAAGGTTATGTGTTAGAAGGCCATGTAAGATCTAACAAGAGTATGTGAAATAGCCCTAATGAAGCCTCTAGCATTTGTACATTAGTCTGCTATATAGCAAAAGTGAAGTTGGGAAAAAGCTATTTGGAATTCCACTGTCAAGTGGGTGCTGTGTTAACTTGCTGTGTCTGTTTTAAATCTAAAATCCAGTTTGGACTGTTGCCTTAAAGGGAGTGTAACTGGGGTTAGCTTAATTAGGAATTTTAGGATTTGTTATAGTAGTAAGTAATTGTAGTATTAAGTATGTGCTTGAAATCTTTTATATTTTGTTAACAAATGTTGTAATTTAATTTTTTAGATCTCGAAAGGTCTTGGTGGACTTATTACTTCTGAATTCAGTGCACACATCTCATAATAAATACAAATTGCAAAACTATTGTGATAGCACGACCAAGTTTCCCTGTGAATTTGGTCCACTTGACACACGTCATCTGCCACATCATAACAAACCGCTGCAGTCCATGTAGTGTAGGTACACCCACAGTGCTGTTAGGGAGGGAGTTCCAGGATTTTGATTCAGTGACAGTAAAGGAACGGTGATATATTTCAAAGTCAGGATGGTGAGTGACTTGGAGGGGAACTTTTAGGTGGCGGTGCTCCCATGTGTCTGCTGCCCTTGTCCTTCTAGATGGTTGCAGGTTTAGAAGGTGCTGTCAAAGGAGGCTTGGAAAGATGCTGAAGAGCATCTTGTAAATGGTACACACTGCCTTGTGCCTTGTAGACGTGGACAGACACTGCAGAGGCAGGAGGTGGAGCATTTGGTGCTACTGCATTTCCATCAGTTTTATGAACTGGAAAGGGCTGCAATCTATAAATGTCCATGTCACACAGGATACCAAGTCCCATCCTGCATGTTAATACTTGCAACTCAATGCTACTCAATCATGACACTTTTATTATGTAAATTATTCTTCATGCAAGTGCTGGTAACTTAAAGCCATGTCTTAGGATAAAAATAGAAAATGCTAGAAAAACTCAGCAGGACTGGCAGCATCTGTGGGGAGAGAAACAGATTTATTGGACAGGATTTTCGGGTTGCTGGGCGAGTGGGCCCAGGACCGGCCAGGAGATGGTCCACCACTGGTGATCGGCCCCCCTGACCGTGATTTCACACTGGCTGGACAATTCACGGCCAGCCAGCATGAAAGATGCACTGATAAGCTCAGCGATGCCGGGGTGGGAGGAGTGTGAGTGCTAAAGCCTGCGCATGCGCTGGGAAGCGTGCTCAGAAATCTCCCTGAAGGCAGGGAGCTGAATGATATTAAAATAAAAAATAAAGATTTTGAAAGTGTGAAAAACATGTCCCCACATATGAATCACTGACATGAACCTGCACGTTATAAAAATTAGGTCCGTTTTTAAAAAATTAATGTTGGAAACCTCATCCTGCCCGTGGATGAGGCTTCTTAAAAAATCCAAAGGGCCCTACCAACTGTAAGGTTGGACAGGCAGCGAAACATAGCTTTATGTTAATTGATTAATGGCCTTAATAGACCTCTTAATTGTCAGCGGGCGTGCTGCTGACTCTTGCGCATGCCCGCCAACCGAAATATCACGTGAGTGCAATAACATTGGGACGCTCACCCAACATCATCACACTTTATTTTATGTCTGATCCAGCCGGGCACGCCCTCCCATGAGCATACAATTCTGCCCAATGTTCCGAGTCCGTCTGACTCTTCTTCAGAGCTGATGGTCGATATCAAAGTCTGATCTCCAGGATATCCTTGGAAAGTGGGTTATGCCTTTCAACAACAATTATAAATTGTATAGGGCATTTTTAACATTGTAATACATCCAAAGCAGTTCAGGAGAGCATAATCAAGATTTGACACCAGGCCATGTAAGGAGATATTCGGTCAAGTGGCCAAAACTTCATTAGCGATATGGGTTTTAAAGTGTGTCTTAAAGGAGGAGAGAGCAGTAGAGGGGCAAAGAGGTTTTTGGATTGAATTTCAGAGCTTGGAGTCCACATAGCTGAAGGTTGCCAATGGTGGAGAAATTAAAACCGGGTATTTAAAGAGGAATAATAGAGTAAACTCGGAGGATTGTGGGGACTGGAGGATGTTACAGAAATAGGGAAGATTGTAGGGCCTGGTGAGGTTACAGATATAGGGAGGGTTGTAGGGCCTTGGGAATTTACAGAGATAGAAGCTGCTGAAGGGAGCAGACAGGGAATGTTGTAAGAGCTGGAGGATGTTATAGAGATAGGAAGGGTTGGAGGGATTGGAGGCGGTTACAGAGATAGTCAGGATTGTAGAGGCTGGAGGAGTTTACAAAGATAGGGAGGGTTGTAAGGGATAGAGGAGGTTCCAGAGAAAGGGAGGGCTATAGTGGGTGGAGGAGGTTACAGAGATAGGGAGGGTTGTAGGGGCTGGAGGGGGTTATAGAGATAGGGAGGGTTGTAGGGGATGGAGGAGGTTACAGTGATAGGGAGGGTTGTAGGGGATGGAGGAGGTTACAGAGATAGACCATTTACAAGGTTAACTAACATCACAGTGGCTAAAAAACTACTGAAGGCAGACATAGAACAGAAATGGTAATGTAATAATCCAGCAATAGTTTATTTGAAAGTTTATTAAGAAAAATGTATTTGTAGAAGTTTTGCAGGTAAAACAAAAGCAGCAACCCAAATAACACAATCAATGGAAAATTGAACATTCAATTATATAACCAAAATGTTGAGGTAAATATTTAATTCTAAATTATTTTGGCATGTTGGAGACACATTGTTAATTTGATTTGAAGTCGCCCTGCCTTTCTGGGAGACTGTGCATTGGGCGTCACTCTTCTTGCATTTCCAGGAGCAAATGTTTTAAGTGCTTGTCTGCTTTATCTCTGCTCTTCCAACATCCTGAACGAATAAGTGGAGGGGTTGAGCAGAAATCAATTGCCTTGTCAGCTCTCCCATTATGCAAATTATACTGCACTTTGACCCCTGGTGAGCAGAGCTCCCAGTACAAGTCAGGTTCATTGATTCTACATTGATACAATCATAAACTATTTCATGGCAATACTTGCATCCCTAGACATTGCTGCAGGAGTTTCTCAGGGTTGTCTTCCAAAACCAACCATCTTCAATTTCATTAATGATCTTCCCTCCTTCAGAATGTCAGACATGGGGATATTCACTGACGATTGCCAATGGTTCAATACCATTCACAAATCCTCAGATACTGAAGCAGCCTGTGTGCGTATGCAACAAGACTTGGACAATATTCAGGATTTGGCTTATACGTGGCAAGTAACATTTATGTCACACAAGTGCCAGGAAATGACCATCTATAACAAGAGAGTGTCTAACCGTCTCCCCTTAATAAATAACTTACTTCCTGAATTTCCAAATCCTGTCCACAAGGCACAAGTCAGGAGTGTGATGGAATACTTTCCACTTGCCTGGATGAGTGCAGCTGGAACAACACTCAAGAAGTTCGACACCATCCAGGACAAAGCAGCCCGCTTGATAGGCACACCATCCACCACCTTCAACATTCATTCGTTCTACCATCGATGCACAATGGCAGCAGTGCACACCACTTATAAGGTGCACTGCAGCAGTTTGTCAAGGCTGCTTCAACAGCACCTGCTAAATTTGGGACCTCTACCAACTAGGAGGACAAGGGCATCAGGTGCATTGGGAACACCACCAGCTGCAAGTTCCCCTCCAAGTCACTCACCATCCTGACTTGGAAACATATTGCCGTTCCTTCATTGCCGCTGGGTCAAAATCCTGGAGCTGCCTCCCTAACAGCACTGTGGGTGTACCTACACCACATGGACTGGAGTGCTTCAAGAAGGTGACTCACTACCACCTTCGCAAGGGCAACTAGGGATAGGCAATAAGTGCTGCTCTAACCAGTGATGCCCACATCCCAAGAATGAATTTTTAAAAAGGTATAGGCACCAATTAGACCTATTTTTCTCACTTTTTTTTATCCATAAGGATTTGGGCTTAATAACAGGATACAATTTTTTGGCACAAAACTGATTTTAAAGATGCAGAAGGAAAAAGGCAGAAAAATCCAAATGGAATCAGAGGTCAAGAATAACTTAGCAGTGGAAAATACTTATTGTAAGAGATTTAAGGACTCAAAAAGTAATGAGGACTGGGAATCATAGACAACTCTGTTGAGAATAACTAAATCAATACAAAGGTGAAATGCGTGAAAAAGGTAGATTGCAGAGAGCATCAGGGAGCAGAGACAAATGCTATGACTGTGGGTGAATTGGGACGCTTTATTAAGGAATAATTTGGGTAGAAATATCACAGGAGATCAGTGCACACAACTGATAGATTAATCTTTCACATTCAGATTCATCCCATACAAATTCCAAAATCGACTCAGAAATTTTAATGAATGTGAGTTCACTTTACTTGAGCCAAATAATGTCCTGTAAGGAAGGAAATCTGCCATCCTTACCCAGTCTGGCTTACATGTGACTGCAGACCCATTGCAATGTAGTTGACCCTTAACTGAAATGGCTGAGCAAGCTAATCAGTTGTATTCAGGGTGACAGTTCACCTCCAAGTTCTTAAGGGCAATTTGGGATGGGCAATAAGCGCCAGGCTTGCCAGCAGCACCCACATCTTGTGATTGAATTAATAAAAATAATAATGCAAGGCTCTTCCATCACCTTCTCTGGGAATGTCCTGTCCCACTGACAGGAGAGACACACCCAAGGTGGTATATAATTGAGAGGGTGTGGCCCTGGGAGTCTTAACATGAAGAGTTTGTCGTAGATCCTGCTGATTCATCATGACAAAATGATGAAGAAGGTGTCAACCTTCTCACTACCAAAAGTAAGCTCACCTGGACCTTATACAGTTGTGGGATTCCAGGGAATCCACTCATCAAAAACAGAAATGTTGATATCTGAGCCACAAATTCTGTGTTAAAATCTGACCTGATTGCAGCGGTGATGTATCCATCACCATTTCTGATGGGCCAAATGGCCTCCTTCTGTGCTGTAAATTACTCTATGGGAGAATTGTCCGTGCCTGCTGGTTTTGGGCCTGCTTGGTGGTGTGAGTGGACAATAGGGCGAGAAGGACAAAAATCAGTTTCACAACGTCGTGAAACCAATTTTTTAAAACTTGTTCATGAGATGTGTGCTTCGCTGGCTATGCCAGCATGTATTGCCCATCCTGCCAGCATGAATTGCCCATCCCTAGTTACCCTTGAGAAGGTGGTTGTGAGCTGCCTTCTTGAACCGCTGCAGTCCATGTGGTGTAGGTACACCCACAGTGCTGTTAGGAAGGGAGTTTCAGGATTTGGACCCAGCGACAGTGAAGGAACGGCGATATATTTCCAAGTCAGGATGGTGAGTGACTTGGAGGAGAACTCCCAGGTGGTGCTGTTCCCATCTATCTGCTGCCCTTGTCCTTCTAGATGGTAGTAGTTGTGGGTTTGGAAAGAGCCTTGGTGAATTCCTGCAGTGCATCTTGTAGATGGTACACACTGCTGCTACTGTGAGTCGGTGTTGGAGGGAGTGAATGTATATGGATGGGGTGCCAATCAAGTGGACTGCTTTGTCCTGGATGGTGTCGAGCTTCTTGAGTGTTGTTGGAGCCGCACTCATCCAGGCAAGCGAGGAATATTCCATCGCACTCCTGACTTGTGGCATGTAGATGGTGGACAGGCTTTGGGGAGTCAGGAGGTCAGCCACTTGTCACCTGATTCCTAGCCTCTGACCTGCTCTTGTATCCAGAGTATTCATTTGACTCATCCAGTTCAGTTTCTAATCAATGGTAGGCCCAGGATGTTGATAGTGGGGGATTCAGTGATGGTAATGCCATTGAACATCAAGGGGCGATGGTTAGATTCTCTCTTGTTGGAGATGGCCAGTGCCTGGCACTTGTGTGGCACGAATGTTACTTGCCACTTGTCAGCCCCAAGCCTGAATATTGTCCAGGTCTTGCTGCATTTGGACACGGGCTGCTTCAGCACCTGAGGAGTCGTGAATGGTGCTGAACATTGTGTAATCATCAGTGAACATCCCCGCTTCTGAAACAAAAACAGAATTACCTGGAAAAACTCAGCAGGTCTGGCAGCATCGGCGGAGAAGAAATCAGTTAACGTTTCTTCTCCGCCGATGCTGCCAGACCTGCTGAGTTTTTCCAGGTAATTCTGTTTTTGTTTTGGATTTCCAGCATCCGCAGTAGCTTTTAGCTTTTTGTTTTTATCCCCGCTTCTGACCTTATTATGGAAGGAAGGTCATTGATGAAGCAGCTGAAGATGGTTGGGCCAAGGACACTACCCTGATGCCCTGGAGCTGAGATGACTGACCTCCAACAACCACAACCATCTTCCTGTGTGCTCGGTATCACTCTAACCAGTGGAGAGTTTTCCTCCTGATTCCCAAAGACTCCAGTTTTGCTAGGGCTCCTTGATGCCACACTCGGTTGAATGCAGCCTTGATGTCAAGGGCAGTCACTCTCACCTCACCCTGGGAATTCAGCTCATTTGTCCATGTTTGAACCAAGGCTGTAATGAGGTCAGGAGCTGAGTGGCCCCGGCAGAACCGAAACTGGGCATTTTTGAGTAGGTTATTGCTAAGCAAGTGCTGCTTGATAGCACTGTTGATGACCCCTTCCATTACTTCACTGATAATGGAGAGTAGACTGATGGGGCAGTAATTGGCTGGGTTGGATTTGTCCTGCTTTTTGTGTACAGGACATACTTGGGCAATTTTCCACATAGCCGGGTAGATGCCAGTGTTGTAGCTGTACTGGAACAGCTTGGCAAAGGGCGCAGAAGGTTCTGGAGCATAAGTCTTCAGCACTGCTGCCGGAATATTGTCAGGGCCCATAGTCTTTGCGTATCCAGTGCCTTCAGCTATTTTTTGATATCACGTGGAGGGAATTGAATTGGCTGAAGAGTGGTGATCGTCCACTCAGCCTGTCAATAGCACGTCCTGTTTCCCGCCAGCAAATGTCGGGAACCACATTGTAACACATCTATTTATCATTATAAGGCCAGCCTGCCGGAATCATCCCCCCTCGCCCCGCTGGATCGCTTGCACCCATCGGCATGACTGCATACCCACATCCTTCACAACAGTATATACATCGGCATGACTGCATACCCACATCCTTCACAACAGTATATACATCGGCATGACTGCATACCCACATCCTTCACAACAGTATATACATCGGCATGACTGCATACCCACATCCTTCACAACAGTATATACATCGGCATGACTGCATACCCACATCCTTCACAACAGTATGTACAAATCTCCTTGCGAAAACTGGCCATGGAGCAGTCACTGGTGGAGATGCTCACAGCCTCTTGCAATGTCATCATCCAGGTTTGGACCAGTCTCCCCCATGGTTCAAGCTAACAGTGCAGCCTTGCAGTGCGGGTTAGGAGAATGCCTGTGCCTGAGCTGAGAGCACAGCATGCAGTCCAATGGGCAAAGCTGCTGTCAATCGGTCAGGTGGAGTGGGGTAGAGGAAGATGGGGTTTCGGGGAGCCGTGCAGCGCACTAGACTCTGGCCATCTGTGATGTCACAGATGCCATCTTCGCTAAGGCTCACAAATTTGAACATTTTACCCGGGACCAGGACAGCCACGATTCAAGAGCGATTGGATTTGCCCAGATCTCAGGTCTTCCACAGGTGAAGGGTGCCATCGACTGCACACGTGTGACGCTCAAATCTCCATCACAACAAGGGGTCAACTACATCAACCACAAGGGTTTCCATTCGCTGAATGCGCAGCTGGTGTGCAACCACCAGAAACGCACCCTGCAGGTCTGCGCACGGTTTCTAGGGAGCATCCACAACTCCTACATCCTCAGTCAGTCACAGATCTGTGACATGTTCCAGGGTCCACAGAAGCTGCAAGGTTGGCCTCTAGGGGACAAGGGCTACCCACAGAGGCTGTGGCTGATGACACCCGTGCGGCGGCCTCAGACTGCAGCAGAGCAACGCTATAATGAGGCTCATGCTGCAACTCGCACCATAGTGGAGGTGACCATCGGGATGCTGAAGATAAGGTTCAGGTGCCTAGGTTGGTCTGGTGGAGCCCTGCAATACAGTCCATAGAGGGTGTCACACATCGTCGTTGTCTGCTGCACCCTTTACAACCTGGCGCTGCAACGGGGAGAAGAGCTGGCTGAGGAGGAGATGGAGGAGTTGCCTATCTCCTCCGATTAGGAGGACATTGATGGGGATGAGGATGTGGAGGTCCTCAAAGGTGACAATGGTGGGGATGAGGCCCTCGCACTGACCGGATGAGGCAGGCGAGCTTGGGAGGCCCTCATAGCTGCCAGGTTTGTGGAGGATGATTATAAAATGCAGTGAGGACACTCCATAAATCTTCACACAGCCTCTGTGAATGTCTGACTCCTGTCTGGCCGAGGGCAGCTCACTTGTGCTCTGTGATCAGGGTTATATCATAGAGACGCAGCCGTGAAACTTTAGAAGCATCTGATCTTTTGTTCACCTTCAGCACCTCAGCCCTTCAGGAGCTGGTGCACAGCATCACTGGTCACAGATGCTGGTGTGATGGGGGCCAGCCCCACATTAAAGGTGCTGAGAGCGCACAGAGAGAATGAGGGAACTCTGTGGTGCCTGCCCACTACATTCTGGCAGCAATGACCAGCACTGCCGAGGTGCAGACATCAGTAATGTGTCCAGGGAGTGAGAGGCTGGACCATCACTGTGGTCTGAAGGCTGCACAGACACAGGGAAGAGGCCCTGGACTGAGACACCTGCCTTTATCTTGTGCAGAAAGGTTTCACATCTGAGTGACAAGAACACTGCTCATCAGGACAGGGAGTCACAGGCAGGGAGACATTCTTGGGAGTTTATTGACAATAGTGAACATTATGTACAAGTGATTAATACCGGTGGCCAGGCTGTGCAACTAATTCTCCTTAACTGTCCTAACTTTGCCGCTATATCTTGGTGCTCCCCGGACATCCACAGCAGAGGTGGAGGCAGCCTGCTGACTGTGACACCCTGTCTATGGTGACTTTGGCAGGTGTCCTCTGGAGGGCCAAGACATGGAGCACCTCGGCCTGTTTTCAGGGTCCTGCTGTGTGGCAGTGGCCCCCTCCTCGGCCTGTGGAGCTGGAGCTGTGGAGGTCACTGGAAGAGGGGATTCGGATGGGCCGGACACTCCCAGAGTCACCTGGGTGGATGGGCCTGGCGTGTGCACCTGCTGATCCTCCTCCCTATGGGTGCTCAAGGGCCGCAGGTTGATCCATTGAGAAGAAGGGGTAACTGGAGTGAGATCGAGCTGCCCAGCACCCCTCTCAATTACACACTGTACAACGCCAACTACGGCACCAGCGATGGAGTTCAGCCCGTGCAGCAGTGCAGGAGCGACGTCCTGGACCAAGGTCTCCATGGCGGCCGCCATCCTGCCAGTGTTGACCTCGGTGCGTTGCAATGTCGGCGCTATCACCTCAGACTGAAGGTGGACGGACTCCTCCATCATGCCTTGCAATCTGAGGAGTGCAGCGGACATCCCTTCCTGATGTTCCCGAGCTTGTCTTTGCAGCTCCAGCAACTGTGACATGACCGAGTCCAGAGGCTCCTCATCTGACTCAGACTCAGCAAAGTTCTGGTCTCCAGCAGCTCCCCCGAGTGTCGGGAACCTGGGAAGTCCCTGCCTCCACCTGCTGTGGATCAGACAGTGCGATGTGCTCACCAGATTGTGATCCCGAGGCTACTGGGTCCCACCGAGGTGTGTGTCTCTGCGCTGGTGGAGGGTGTGGGTGAGGCTGTGACGGGACTTCAGGGAGGGTGTCTTCAGATTCCTCTTCAGAGGTTTCTTCGGAGCTTGATCAGAGACCCTGGGTCACGGACTCTGTCGGCTGTTTCCCAGATGTACCTGCGGAAGCAAGGGGAGATAATTAGTACATGGCAGTGGCCTGTGAAACAGGACACATCACTCACAGCCTGGTTGTCTGATGGATGTTGCACTGCTGGATCCTCACTTGGTAGAGCAGCACCGACCTCACCGTCAGCACAGGACCGGTCCCGGTCATCGCCGGCCAGCTGGATGGCTCTGTTTTCAAAGCCTGTGAGGACCTTGATTTCAGGCATTCCTCCACTGGTCAGTGACCTCTCTCCCTTGTTGTGTGCCAGCTTGTCCTGCATGGATAGAGGTGGAGAGAGTGTGAGCAAGATGCCTGCCAGGCCAGGTGATAAGTATACCTGGCCTGTGTGGGTGGTGAGTGGTCCCGTGGACGGGATGAGGATAATGACGGTGTGTGTGAGAGAGTGAATGGTGATGCCCCTTGAACTGGCCGTGAGTGAGGGCCCTGTGGATGTGCGATGGGTTTGTGAGTGTGTGAGCTGGGAGTGATGTGAAGAGTGAGTTACCCTGATGGAATGGAGGAGATCATTCATCCTCTTGTGGCACTGGGTGGCTGTCCCCTTTTGCAGGGGTTGGCACTGACCACCGCTGCCACCACCTCCCAGGCTGGATTAGTGAAGTTGCTGCCCATCCTGCAGCCAGAGTGGAGGTAGAGGACATCACATTGGGCCTCCACGGCATTCAAAAAGCACTCGAGGGATGTGTCTTTGAACCTGGGGGTTGCAACCTCCTTGCCTTGTGGGGCCATGTCTTCCATGGGGCAGTCCCGGGCTGGAAGCGCTGAGAGGTCTGCGCGCGGCTACACTTTAAATATGGTGTCCGGTGTGATGAAGCAGCGAGGTGATGGCGTGGCGAGTGAATGAGAGCCCTCCGGCCATGGAAAGGGTGTGTTCTGGGGAGAAATAATTAATGTGGCAGACCTGGGACTGTTCGGCGTGAGGAGCTGCCATTGCGGCCGATGGGTAAAACGTTGCTTTACCCGCCCACTACCGCACTTAGTGCAAATCTGGGACCTTTCCACCCTAAGATCTTCTATGACTTTTCCAAATTCAGGTTTCTCGTAGATGGGAAATTGCTCCTGCAGGTGACAGGTACAAACCTTAGAAATAGGAACAGGAGTAGACCATTCGGCCCCTCGAACCTGCTCCGCCATTCAGTAAGATCATGGCTGATCTTCTTGTGTTTCGATTTCCACATTCCCATCTAACCCCGATAACCTTTGATTCCCTTGCCTAACAAGAATCTATCTCCCTCTGCCTTAAAAATATTCAATGACCCCGCCTCCACCACCTTCTGAGGCAGAGTTCCAAAGTCGCACAACCCTCTGAGAGAAAAAAATTCTCCTCATCTCTGTCTTAAAAGGGTGACCCCTAATTTTAAAACACTGCCCCCTAGTTCTGGACTCACCCACAAGAGGAAACATCCTTTCCATGACCATCTTGTCAATACCAATCATGATCTTACATATTTCAGTCAAATTACCCCTCACTTTTCCAAGTTCCAGTGGAATTAAGGCAATCCGACTAACAGGACGATGAAAGCAAAATACTGCGGATGCTGGAAATCTGAAATAAAAACAGAAAATGCTGGAAAAGCTCAGCTGGTCTGGCGGCATCTGTGGAGAGAGAAACAGAGTTAATGTTACAAATCTGTAAGACTCTTCTTCAGGACTCGAAACGTTAACTCTGTTTCTCTCTCCACAGATGCTGCTAGACCTGCTGAGCTTTTCCAGCATTTTCTGTTTTTATTGCAGTCTGTCTAACCTTTCCTCAAAAGACAACCCGCTCATTCCAGGCTTCAATCTAGTAAACCTCCTCTGAACCGTCTCCAACGCAATTATATCCTTCCTTAAATAAGGAGACCAAAACTGTACACAATATTTGAGATGTGGTCTCACCAATGCCCTGTATAACTGAAGGATAACATCCTCATTTTTATGTTCAATTACTCTTACAATAAAGGATAGCTTTTGATTAGCCTTCTTAATTGCTTGTTGTACCTACATATTACATTTTTATGACTCATGCACTAGAACACCAGAATCCCCAGCCGCTCTCTGTTTAAGTAGTACTCTACTTTTTATTCTTCCTGTCAAAGTGAACAACTTCACGTTTACCTACATTATACTCCATCTGTCAGAAGTTTTCTCACTCACTCAACCTCTCTACATCCGTCTACAACCTCCTTATGCCCTCTTCACAACATACTTTATCTTTGTGTCATCTGAAAATTTAGCTACCGTGCCCTCACTCCCCACATTTATGTCATTGATATAAATTTCAAAAAATTAGGCTCAAGCACAGACCCCTGTGGGACCTCAACTTGTCACCTCCTGCCATCCAGAAAAAAGGCCCATTTAAGCTCTGTTTTCTGCCAGCCAGCCAATTTTCTGTCTCAGCTAATGTTACCCCCTACACCATGAGCTTTTATTTTCCACAATAACCTTTAATGTGGCACTTTATCAAATGCCTTCTGGAAATCCAAGAACAGCACATCTACAGGCTCCCCTTTACCCACAGTGCATCTTACTCCCTCGAAGAACTCCAATAAGTTGGTTAAGCATGATTTCATTTTACAAAACCATGCTGATTCTTCTCGATTGCCTGGAGCTCTTAGTGCCCAGCTATAACCTCCTTAATAATCAGCTCTAATATTTTCCCCATGACAGACATCAGGCTAACTGGTCTATAGTTTCCTGTTTTCTGCCTCCCTCCCTTCTTGAATAGAAAGGGTATATTTGCTACTTTCCAGTCTGATGGAACCTTTCCAGAATCTAGCACATTTTGAAAAATTAACACCAGCACATCGACTACCTCATTAACCACCTCTTTGAAGACTCTAGGATGAAGTCCACTGGGGCCTGGAGACTTGTCAGCCCACAGCTCCGACAGTTTGCTCAGTACCATTTCCCTAGTGATTGTAATTTCACCAAGTTCTCCTCTCCCCTCCATCCCCTGATTTACAGCTATTACTGGAATGTTTTTTGTATCCTCTATAGTGAACACAGAAGCAAAATATTTATTAATTTCTTCCACCATTTCCTTGTTATCTACTATTAATTCTCCACTGTCATTCTCTAGAGCACCAACACTCACTTTACTTACTCTTTTCCTTTTTAAATGCCGGTACCAACTCTTGCTATCGATTTTTACATTTCTTGCTTGATTCCTCTCATACTCTAATTTCTGTCTCCCGATTCACCTTTTAGTTATCCTCTGCCGTTCTTTATATTCTGACCAATCATCTGACCTGTCACTCACCTTTGTGCAGTTATATGCTTTTTCCTGAAGTTTGATGCTTCCCTTAACTTCTTTAGTTAACCGTAAATGGCGGGTCCTCCCTTAGAGTTTTTCTTTAAAGTAGGAATATACTTATTCTGAGTATTCTGAAATATCTCCTCAAATGTCTGCCACTGCTTCTTTATTGATCTATCCCCTAGCCTTGTATCCAGTTCACTTCAGCTGGCTCAGTTTTCATGCCCACCTAGTTGCCCTTATTTAAGTTTAAAATACTATTCTTAGACCCACTCTTCTCCCTTTCAAATTGGATGCAAAATCCATTCATATTGTGGTGGAAATAAGGAGACAAAAGAGGAAAGACAAGTTGAACAATGATTAGAAATGAAGGATAAGTGTAATGACTTGACAGCATGGGCAGGTTTCAATAAGAAACAGGTAACTTTATTACAGAGAGCTTTTCAGGTTCTATATGCTCGGTCAGGAATCTCATCAGGAAGCTCCACACCTCGGATTGCCTGCAATTAGGGCTAATTGGTAGGAGCCCCCCCGAACATCATGTGACCCATGATAGACAGTGGGAGAGGCTATAACCACAGTTACTACATTTCCTCCCCCTTTAGTTTTTTTTTTAACAATTTCTATTTGCAGGGAAATATTGAATGTCCAACAACATATACATATACATAACTTGAGGTGACTAAAAATCAAGTCTCTGAGGTGCTCTCCTTGTACAGCTAGAGCAGTGTAACTCTACCACTTCAGGTTCCTCAACAGGATTGACAGGATCTGGAACTGCAGCATGAGACACATCATTAGAAAGTGGCAGTTCAGGGTTTGACAACTCTATAGAGATATCGGGCATGTCTATTCTAGGTCGATCTGTCACCTCAGGAATTGACGTTTTGATATTAATGACAGGCAGAATAGTTGGTTGTTGGAATGTCTCTCTAACACGAATATGATCTATGTGCTTATGAACGATTCTATCTTCCGCTTGTACTTGGAAAGATAATGGGCCAGTCTCTGAGACAGTGGTTCCAGGAACCCGACAAGGTCCCTTTCCGAAATTCCGCATGAATATGTGTCACCTACACTGAATGTACGAGCTTTGCTGTGTTTATGTGATTTGATTTTTGATTACTCTGATTCCGCTCTACCTTCCCCTCTAAATTTGGAAACACCAGACTTAACCGTGTATGTAGACAGCGTTTCATCAATAATTCAGACGGTGTTGAACCCGTAGTCGAATGAAGTGTTTTACAATAACTGAGAATAAAGTGGGAAAGTTGAGTTTCTAGATCATCTTCTGAAAACCTTTTCATACCAGACTTGAAAGTTTGTACAACTCTCTCAGCTAAACCATTCGATGAGGGATGGTAAGGGGCTGTTTTAATATGTCTGATTCCATTCAGATTCATAAATTTCTGAAACTCTGCACTGGTAAAGGCTCTACTGTTATCATAAACAACAATTTCAAGTAGGCTGTGTGTGCTAAAACGTCTCGATAGTTGCCCTTGATGTTGGTGATTTGACTTGTATACACCCATCCATTTAGAATGTGCATCTACGAGCAACAAAATAATGGTACCTAAGAATGGCCCTACATAATTGATGTGTAGTCTAGCCCAGGGTCGACCAGGCCACTCCCACAGATGTAGTGGAGCTGAAAGAGGCAACTTCTGATGTTGCTGACAGTGGTGACAGTGCTTGACCATGCTTTCAATGTCACTGTCAATGCCTGGCCACCATGCGAGCTTTGTGTAACCATTTTCATCTTCGATACGCCTGGGTGGACACTGTGAAGCTCTGTTGAGAGCGGTTCTCAACCTGGTGTTGGGATGACATCTCTTGATTCCCACACGTATTTTCTCAATGCGCTATCCTTAAAGAAACGACGTGTCACCTGAGGATCCACATATAGCTTGGCCTGCACACCTTTTAACTTCCCTAATTCATCCCGAAAATCCCTGTCGTATTTCCTTAGCAGTTCAGGAACTCCTCCTGTTTTCAGGTGAAATATCTCAGACCAGCCAAGCAAGACCTAGACAATATCCAGGTTTAGGCCGACAATTGGCAAGTAACATTCGCACCACACAGGTATAAATCGATGCCCGGGAACCCCGGTAAATGCATCTGGGTCGGCAGGCTCCAGGGAGAGGATGGTGGGGCATGTTGGACAGGTGCAGGAAAGATGGAGGTGAGGAGGCAAAACTGGGAGAGTCTCCAATTGGCACAGCGGGCCCAGTAAAGAGGCAACCCTCACCCTTTTCATTGGCTACCAGACTGCAGGGTTAAATCTGCCAAGCTGGGCACAGGCATCACCCCCACCCCCTATCCCCCCACTGCCCCTGCTGGTTAAATCTGAGCAGGGGCTGGGAACCGGGCATTTATTTCCCATTTAACAGCTTCACAAGCAGGTGACCCACAAGACGCCTATCCCGCTGCTCAGGCAATCGTGGCGGGATGTGGGCCAGCAGCTGGAACAGCGCCATCGCTATGGGTCCACCTGCCTGTTTCCCACCCGAGGGTGTCCATTAAAACTCATCCTGAGGTTTTTAGGCACATGTTGCTGCTGTAATTTTGTTGTCAGTTATATCCATTTATAAACATTGTACACTGGAACCTGATGGGACCTGTTGTCCTGCACATTGGCTGAAAGTGATGTAACTCGTAAACCACATGAAGGTGAAGGTAGGTACTTCACTGAAATGTAGTCCTCCAATGGGAGCCATTGGCCAGCAGCTCTCAGTCCCAACAGCAACAGTTCTCCAGGGGACACAAGAGGAAGTTCATGAAGCCCACGGAGCCTAAGTCCTGGGACTGGATGGAAAGGTGAGTTTTCAGGGTCTCAGGGTTTGTGGGGGGGGAGGGTGGTGGTGTAGGGAAATGGGGGCACTGGATAGTTGGGGATTGGGGTGTTGGCGGAGAGGCCGGGTGAGGGGAGGGATGTCCGGTGCCCACTGGACTTTAATGGGGGAGCGCCCAAAGTTAGAAGTCGGCTTCTGATGGAGGCGACCCCCCCACCAAACCCACCCACCAAACCCCCCGCCAAACCCCCTGCCAAACCCCTCTCACCAGCCCCCTCGCCAACCACCCCACCAAACCCCCCCGTCAAATCCCCCTCACCAACCCCCTCACCAACCCCCCCACCAAACCCCCCGCCAAACCCCCCTCACCAACCCCCTCGTCAATCCACCCCGCCAAACCCCCCCCCGCTAAACCCCCCTCACCAACCCCCTCACCAACCCCCTCGACAAACCACCCCGCCAAACCCCCCCGCCAAACCCCCCTCACCAACCCCCTCACCAACCCCCTCGCCAACTCCCCCACCAAACCCCCCCGCCAAACCCCCCTCACCAACCCCCTCACCAACCCCCTCGCCAACCCCCCCGCCAAAGCCCCCGCCAAGCCCCTCTCACCAACCCCCTCACCAACCCCCTCGCCAACCCCCCACCAAACCCCCCCACCAAACCCCCCGCCAAACCCCCCTCACCAACCCCCTCACCAACCCCCCTCACCAACCCCCCCACCAAACCCCCCCCACCAAACCCCCCGCCAAACCCCCCTCACCAACCCCCTCACCAGCCCTCTCACCAACCCCCCCACCAAACCCCCCCACCAAACCCCTCGCCAAACCACCCCGCCAAACCCCCCCGCCAAACCCCCCTCACCAACCCCCCCACCAAACCCCCCCGCCAAGCCCCACTCATCAACCCCCTCACCAACCCCCTCACCAACCCCCTCGCCAACCCCCCCACCAAAGCTCCCCGCCAAACCCCCCTCACCAACCCCCTCACCAACCCCCCCGCCAAACCCCCCTCACCAACCCCCTCACCAACCTCCTCACCAAACCTCCCTCACCAATCTCCTCACCAACTCCGCCCGCCAAACCCCCCTCACCAACCCCCTCACCAACCCCCCCGCCAAACCCGCCCTCACCAACCCCCTCACCTACCCGCTCGCCAAACCCTCTCCCCAAACCCCCCTCACCAACCCCCTCACCTACCCCCTCGCCAAACCCTCCCAACAAACCCCCCTCACCAATCCCCCCCACCAAACTCCCCCGCCAAACCCCCCTCACCAACCCCCTCACCTACCTCCTCGCCAAACCCCCCCAGCAAACCCCCCTCACCAACGCCCCCACCAAACCCCCTCGCCAAACCCCCCACCAAACCCCCCTCACCAACCCCCCTCACCAACCCCCTCACCTACCTCCTCGCCAAACCCCCCCAGCAAACCCCCCTCGCCAAACCCCCCACCAACCCCCCTCACCAACCCCCTCGCCAACTCCCCCCACCAACCCCCCTCACCAACCCCCCTCGCCAACCCCCCCCACCAAACCCCCCTCGCCAACCCCCTCGCCAAACTCCCCGCCAAACCCCCCACCACCCCCCACCCCCCCACACCGTTTTTGTTGCTGAAAATGTCTGTTCAGAAACGTGATATGATAATTATGTCGGGGTGACAACAAACTATTCAGGCAAAACGATCCTTCTGCTCCCCACCACCAGCTGTGTTCAAGTGTAGATTAAAATTTCCTTCTTAAAAAAGGGTCTGAGACACAGCCGCACATGATCTGCAAAACTGTTCGACAGTTAGGTGGACGGAGAAGGCTCTGGATGCTCAGCGTCGAATATGTTGACGGCTGGAATAGACATTGGCCTCTCAGGGATTCAGGGAATATTGGGAGCCAGTGGGATAGCGGAGTTGAAGAAGCAGAAGATCGGCCATGATCCTATTAAACAGCAGAGCAGGTCTGACCAGCCACACGGTCTCATCTTCTTGTGGCCGATGAATGTGATGTTGTTCCATTTGTTGACACCAAGTGGCAGTGTTGCATTTTGTAAACCAGTTTTTCAATGGTTCAATAGAAAGACATTTAGCAAAACATTGTGCTCCATTTCTAATTAAAGTACAAATTCTGATTTTGCTTTGACACTACACTTATAAGGTAAATTTTACTACCATTAACTATTTGGCACTATTTTAAAGTTGGATAGAACTTATAAAACAAATGGCTGCCAGTCGAAAAAGCAAAGAGGGATTTGGACCCATATTCTGGGTGCTTTGTACCAGGAGACAGTCACACCACTTAGGATAGGGAGTTCTTTTTTTATTATTCATTCACGGGATGTGAGCTTCACTGGCTGGGCCAGCATTTATTGCCCATCCCTAATTGCCCCTTGAGAAGGTGGTGGTGAGCTGCCCCCTTGAACCGCTGCAGTCCCTGTGGTGTAGGTACACCCACAGTTGTCAGTGGCCAGAGGCAGGAGGGTGTGACTGCGAGTGAGGCAGGCAAGGGGACCCAGGGGGCAGGAGGGCAGGAGTGTGAGCCTCTGCAATTGGCCAATAGGTTTGAGGTTCTCTCAGCCTGTCCGGATGAGGGCAGTGGCTGCAGGGTAAATGAGCAAACTGACCGTGGCACTGTGGTACAGGAAGCCATCCAAGTTTGGCGGGGGTGGGGTGGGAAGAAAAAGGAATGTAGTGGTCGTAGGGGACAGTACAGTGAGGGGGATTGACACTGTTCACGGTAACAAAGAGCGAGAGTCCAGGCGGCTGTGTTGCCTCCAGGTGTCAGGGTTTGGGACATCTGCTCAGGGCTGGAGAGGAACTTGCAGTGGGAGGGGGAGGATCCAGTGGTCCTGGGCCATGTAGGTACCAATGACATAGGCAGGATCAATGGGAAGGTTCTGCATTGTCAGTATGAGGCGCTAGGCACCAAATTAAGAAGCAGAACCTCAAAGGTAATAATTTCTGGATTATTACCTGAGCCATGTGCAAAGGGCATAGGGCAAATAAGATTAGGGAAATGAACATATGACTCAAAGACTAGTGTGGGAGAAGTGGGTTCGAGTTCATGGGGCATTGGCACCAGTATTGGGGAAAGTGGGGTCTGTACCATTGGGACGGTCTACATCTGAACTGTGCTGGGGCTGCTGTCCTCACCAGCCAACTAACTGGGTAAGTATAGAAGGGTTTAAACTGAATAGTGGGAGCAAGGGATCAAATTTGGGAAGATGTGGTAAAGCAGAGAGTAGAGACAAGGCAAGAGAGACAGGTATTAATATGAGAAATGATAAACAGACTGTGACAGGGAGGGACAGAGAGTACAAAGCAAAGAGTACATCCACAGATAAGGCTAGATGCTACAAAAATAATAAAAGGACAAATCTAACGACTTTGTATCTAAACGCACATAGCATTCAAAACAAAACTGATGAACTGATAGCACACATAAAAATAAATTAATATTACCTGATAGCCATTACAGAGACATGGCTACAGGTTGTCATAGATTGGGACCTGAAGATTGAAGGGTACGTGACATTTAGAAAGGACAGGAAGTTAGGAAAAGGGGGAGGGTGGCTCTGTTAATTAATGATGGTATTAGCACAATAGAGAGGATGACCTAAATCCAGGAAACCAGGATGTAAGTTGGGGTTGAGATGAGGAATGATAATGGTGAGAAGTCACTTGTGGGAGTGGTGTACAGGCCGCCTAATTGTAATTACACAGTAGGACAGAGTATAAAAGGAGAGATAATGGGAGTTTGCCAGAAAGGTACAGCAATAATCATGGGGGACTTTAATCTACAGATTGACAGGAAAAATCAGATGGGCAAAGGTAGCGTAGGTGAAGAGTTCAAAGAATGTTTTCGGGATAGTTTCTTAGAACAGCACGTCCTGGAGCCAAACAGAGAGCAGGTTATACTAGACCTGGGATTGAGCAACACAATAGGATTAATTGATGACCTCATAGTGAAGGTGCCCCTAGGTAACAGCGATCATAATATGATTGAATTTTACATTCATTTTGAGGGAGAAACAAGTGCGTCCAAGACGAGTGTTTTAAACTTAAATAAGAGCAATTATGAGGGCATGAAAACAGAACTAGCCTAAATGAACTGGCAAATGAGATTAAGGGATATGTCAATATACAGTGGCAGACATTTAAAGGGACATTTCAGAATACACAGGATACATTCCAATGAGAAAGAAAAATTCCAGGGGGAGGGCCCACCATCCGTGATTAACTAAAGAAGTTAAAGCCAGTGTCAAACTTAACGAAAAAGCACAGACAGGCGGCAGGTCAGAAGATTGGACAGAATATAAAGAACAGCAAAGCATGACAAAAAAGATTAATAAGGAGGGAAAAATCAGAGTACTAGAGAAAGCTGGATAGTAATATAAAGATGGATGATATGAGTTTGTATAGATATTTTCTTAAGATAAGAGTTAACAAAGTGAGCATTGGTCCAATAGAAAGGGCGTCTGGGGAAATAATAATGGAAAGTATTGAGATGGCGGATGAATTAAACAGGTATTTTGCTTTGGTCTTCATTATAGAGAATACAAGTAACATCCCAGAAATAGCTGTAAATCAGGAAATGGAAAGGACAGAGGAACTCGGGAAAACTACACTCACCAGGGAAGTGGTACTGAGCAAATTGTTGGGGTTGTGGGGCTGACAAATCCCCAGGTCCAAATGGACTTCACCCTAAGGTCTTGAAGGAAGTGACTAGTGAGATAGTTGGTGTACTGGTTTTAATTTTCCAAAATTCCCTAGATTCGGGGAGGTTCCATTAGATTGGAAAATAGTAAATGTAACTCCCTTATTCAAAAAAAGAGGGAAAAATAAAGCAGGAAACTATAAGCCAGTCAGCCTAACATCTGTCATAGGGAAAATGTTAGAAGTTATTATCAATGATATTATAGCAGAGAACTTAGAAAAATTCAAGGCAATCAGGCAGAGTCAACATGGTTTTATAAAAGGGAAATCATGTTTAACCAATTTATTAGAGTTCTTTGAAGGAGTTACATGTGCTGTGGATAAAGGGGAACTGGTGGATGTACTGTACTCCAGAAGGCATTTGATAAGGTGCCACATCAAAGGTTATTGCGTAAAATAAAAACTCATGGTGTAGGGGGTAATATATTAGCTTGGATAGAAGATTGGGTAGCTAACAGGAAGCAGCGTTGGTATTAATTGGTCTTTTTCCTGGTTGGCAGGATGTGACGAGTGGAGTGCCACAGGGATCAGTGCTGGGGCCTCAACTTTTTACAATTTATATAAATGACCTGGATGAAGGGAGCGAAGGAATGGTGGCTAAATTTGCTGAAGACACAAAGATAGGAAGGAAAGTAAATTGTGAAGAGGATGTAAGGAGGCTACTAAGCGACATAGATGGGTTAAGTGAATGGGCAAAAATCTGACAAATGGAGTATAATGTGGGCAAATGTGAAATCGTTCCTTTTGGCAGGAAGAATAAAAAAGAAGCTTATTATCTAAATGGTGAGAGATTGCAGAGCTCTGAGATTCAGAGGGATCTGGGTGTCCTAGTGCATGAATCACAAAAGGTTAGTATGCAGGTACAGCAGGTAATTAGGAAAGCTAATAGAATGTTATTTATTGTGAGGGAATCGATAACAAAAGTAGGGAGGTTATGCTTCAGTTATACAGGGCATTAGTGAGACCACATCTAGAGTATTGTGTACAGTACTGGTCTCCTTATTTAAAGAAAGATGTAAATGAGGAGTTGCTCATTTAAGACAGATGAGGAGAATTTTTTTCTCTCAGAGGGTTGTGAGTCTTTGGAATTCTCTTCCTCAAAAGGCAGTGGAAGCAGAGTCTTTGAATATTTTTAAGGCAGAGGTGGATGGACTCTTGATTAATAAGGGAGTGAAAGGTTATCGGGGGTAGGCAGCAATGTGGGGTTGAGGTTACATTCAGATCGCCCATGATCTTATTGAATGGCAGGGCAGGTTAGAGGGGCTGAGTGGCCTACTCCTGCTCCTAATTTGTGTGTTTGTATGATCAGAATAACAGAATGCTGCTCTTAGTGAGGAATGAAAGAGTACAATGAACGAGAGTGAAACTATTATTCATAATTAATGCCTTCACACTTAAAAAGAAAGCATTGTTTGCATAG
This sequence comes from Cetorhinus maximus, assembly GCF_964194155.1. Classification (NCBI taxonomy): domain Eukaryota; kingdom Metazoa; phylum Chordata; class Chondrichthyes; order Lamniformes; family Cetorhinidae; genus Cetorhinus; species Cetorhinus maximus. The sequence goes on along the minus strand of NC_135888.1, from coordinate 143,450,954 downwards.
CGCAAATTGTTGAAATTTAACATTGCTGAATACCTATCAATCAACTGTATCAACATCTTCCACTGTTTGATAATGAGAAAGGAGAATTCGATGGAAGGCAGACATTTTCAATCTTTGTTCAATTACATTTTTTCCATAGTTTTCCCTTGTCAAATGTGTATAAGCTTTTTAAAAAATATTTCTGATGAAATGCTACATCATCAGTAACTAGAAATATAGCAAAGTATTTTCTTAAAAAGAAAGCTACAAGACAGACTAGCTACAATGCAGTCAAATAGAAACAAAGGAACTTGCGAGCAACATTGTGATAGCATTTTAAAATCATTTAAACTAAACAGCAGGCAGGGAAAAGCGTGGAAGTAATGGGCAGGATTTTTCAGTTGGCGTGTGGAGGTGGGCCTGACACGCCGATGGATAAAGTGACGGCGATGAGGTCGGGAGTGCGTCCCGACATCATCGTACTGTCCCAGTGACCCGCGATGACATCGGGAGTGCGTCCCGACATCATCGCACTGTCCCAGTGACCCGCGATGACATCGGGAGTGCGTCCCGACATCATCGCACTGTCCCAGTGACCCGCGATGACATCGGGAGTGCGTCCCGACATCATCGCACTGTCCCAGTGACCCGCGATGACATTGGGAGTGCGTCCCGACATCATCGCACTGTCCCGCAATACCTCGTTTGGCCGATATGTAAACGGCTTGTTAGGGCCATTAAGAAAGTAATTCATGTTATTGTTAACGCTGTCCGTCCAACCTTACAGTTGGCAGCAGGCGAAAAGGCCAAGTGGCCTTCGTGTTTTTTAGGAAACCTCATCCACGGGCGGGATGAGGTTTCCTAAAGCTTTAATTAAATAAATTTTAAAAATTACCAAAATAAAAAAACATGTCTGATCTCATGTGAAAAGTCACATGAGGGGACATGTTTAAATAAATTTTTAAACCATTTATTTAATTTTTTCAACATTAATTCAATGGCAGCTTCATGCCTAGGGAGATTGAAATGCCGACTCTCCCTCCTAATATAGCTTGCGTATTATGCTGGATGGGCCTTAATTAGCCCACCCACGTAAAATGGTGGCGGGGAGCCGATCGTGGGTGGCGATCAGCTCCATGACCACCCCTGCCCAGTCCCGCAGAGCCTGCCCGCCGCCTGAAAATTTCAGGCCAATCGGATCCTAGATGGAACAGTTTATAGGATAGAAGATTACACAATCTTCAAGTGCTGGGCCATGACTATCTCCAACACAAGAGAATCTAATCATCACCCCTTGACATTTAATGACATTACCATCGCTAAATCCCAGACTATCACCTTCCTGCAGGTCACCACTGACCAGAAACTGAACCGCACCTGCCATTTTTCTCTCTCATTCATGGGATGTGGGCTTCGCTGGCTGCGCCAGCATTTATTGCCCATCCCTAGTTGCCCTTGAGAAGGTGGTGGTGAGCTGCCTTCTTGAACCGTTGCAGTCCATGTGGTGTAGGTACACCCACAGTGCTGTTAGGAAGGGAGTTCCAGGATTTTGACCCAGTGACAGTGAAAGAGGTATATAAATACTGTGGTTAGGAGAATGGGTCGGAAGCTGAGAATATTGCAGAGAGTAATTCACTTCTTAACTCCCCAAGGCACAAGTCAGGAGTGTGATGGAATATTCCCCACTTGCCAGGATGGGTGCAGCTCCAATAACACTCAAGAAGCTGACACAATCCAGGACAAAGCAGCCCGCTTGATTGGTACCACATCGACCACTATAAACATTCACTCCCTCCATCACCGACGCACAGTAGCAGCAGTGTGTACCATCTACAAGATGCACTGCAGGAATTCACCAAGGCTCCTTAGAAACACCTTCCAAACCTGCAATCTCTACCACTTCAAAGGACAAGGGCAGCAGTTAGATGGAAACATCTCTACCTGCAAGTTCCTCTCCAAGCCACTCACCATCCTAACTTGGAAATATATCACCGTTCCTTCTCGTGAAAGAATAATAATAAGATACTCAGGAGGTAAAGATACAGGAACCCTGATAGGTAGATTTGAACAGGAGCCAAGGACAAAAGTTTTCTTTTACGTATTTATGGGGTGTGGGCATCACTGGCTAGTCCAGCATTTATTGCCCATCGCTAATTGCCCTTGAGAAAATGACATTATAAGTCAAAATGGAAGGCAATTGTACATTAAGATGCTTCTATGCGAATGCTAGAAGCACTAGGAATAAGATAGACAGGAAGTAGCAGAGAGTTATGATAATATCCGAGGCATGATTATACCCGGTGGTTGGGAATAAATGTAATAATCAGGGGAATGGAATACAAGGTGGTGTAGCCATAGAGGTAAAGGACTATTGAAGGTAAATGAAGTTGAGCCTGAGAGAGAGAAAAGCTATAGGAGAACTATTTCAGAAAGAGATCTTGCATGTAAGAGGTGGTGAACTCACCTCTAAGATCACCCCACATGTCTCAGCACTCTGCAGTGTTGTGACATCCCTGGAACAGTCATCATCAAAGATACTGGTTAAGAATGTTGTGCTCAGTGGGAAACCTTAAAGCATTGTTAGTTCAGCATCCTGATGGTTTATTGTAAACGCACCAGCTGATATTAAGCTGATTGGAGCTGCAGCAATGATTGGTTGACTACATTTGGGATGTGAGGATTAGAAAAGAGAGACGCACCCTGCAGTCTCACTGTAAAACTTGCATTTGACAATAAGTGATCAGGATGAGCTGTAATGCCCTCCATAGCCAATAGCTAAATCACATTTCTCATGAAGTGTGGCTGTTTGGGTTAGGACAAAAGGTGGATAGCTTCTGAATGTACAATGTAAATTCTCTTTGAATATCTATCTGCAGAAAAGCATCTCCAGCTCTGAGACAACACATGGCAAGGATGAAATCAGTGCAGGGAATTGTCTTCTTTTTGGAATTAATCTCCTGACTCTAACTTGTTTCATGTAGAAATCACTAGTCAAATTGAGCTGAGAACCAACAGCATTTGATATATTCACTTCACATCAAGCTTTTCAGTCCAAATTATACTGCAACAGTTTAATACCACTGGGAAGTGGAAAGAGAAAGTTCTCTGCTATAAAATGAAGATTGATGCACAGTACCAGGGATTCAGAGCTTTGCCATGCATTCATGAATAGTTAAGTGTATTTACTAAGCAAAAGTAGAATGATTTTGTTTATACTTCGATTTATTGTCATTGGAATGCACATAACTCATGATGTCCCAAAATGTAGGCTTTCAGATTTTTTTTGGATTATCTGTAAAATGTTTTTCTCATGCTTTTGTTAATGTCCAACTTCAGAGCAGGACTGAGCCCGCCAGTCCTGCTAGCTCCTAGATTTGATCCTCAACATGAACTGTGTGTGCATATCTCAGCTTGGATGGCAGCGAGGGTCAGCAATTCACATCAACACTTCGCAGTGAGGGAGATAAATCTACAGGAGTTCTGACTCCATTCACTCATCAATAGCTCCTGCTGGAAGATAGGCTTGAGTGGACAAAGAATGAGGGCAAGAGTGAACCTGGCTGTCAATCCCTCAGACACCCAAATTAACACTCAGATCACAAATGAAGAACGCTGTGATGAAAGTATCATCATTTTCACAACATTTTTCTGATTTATTGTGAAGTAGGTTTATGGGGGTAAGTATATGTGTCTCTGTCTGTGTGATTTAATTACATTTGGAGCCAAGCAGACTGCAAGCTTGAAATCATCAAAAAAAGCTGTGTGTAGAAATATGCTTGTCGTGCTAATGAGTAAACATGGATGCTGGTTTAGCATGTAAGATGTGAAGGGAATGTTCATGTTTAGATAAATGATGAGACTGTTGGATTTCAAAGGGATGTTAATCTGTTTACAGCTATCCAGATAAGCAAGGCTAAGGAGTGTGTTTATTTTTCCCAATGGTTACTAACAATATTAGCAACATTGAAGTTTTTATATTATGAGAAAGATACAGTTTCAAAGACATATGGAACAATAGAATTTGCATATTAACGAGAGAGAAACATATATAAAGGAGAATGAAAGGCTCTGCGAGAGAAGGCCATGTAAGATCTAACAGGAGTGTGTGAAACAGCATTCAAGAAGCCCCCGGCCATTTGTGGATAAGTCTGTTACATAAAGTAACTGAAGTTGGGGAAAAACCATTTGGAATTTCACTTTCAAGTGGGTTCCGTGTTACCTTGCTGGATTTGTTTTAAATCTAAAATCAATTTTGGACTGTTGCCTTAAGGGTGGGTGTATAACTGGGAATCAGGTTAATTAGGAATTTTAGGGTTTGTTATAGTAGTAATTTTAATCTTTGCTACGTGCTTGAAATTTTTTATTTTGTTAATAAATATTTTAATTTAGTTTTTTAAATCTCTAAACGTCTTGGTGGACTCATTATTTCTGAATTCAGTGCACACTACTCCTCATAACAAATACAAATTGCAAAACTGTTGCGATAGCAGGGCCTTGTGGATTTGGTCTGCCTGGCATACATCATTTACCACGTCATAACAATGGCTATTGGATGAGTTGCTGCTGCTTGTGGAATAATTCCTTGGTTAGGGTTAACATCTTCGGAAGAGAAAGGAAAGAATGAGCATTGGAAGAATGTGACCATTGTGACTTCCCTTAGCTCAGTTCCTACTAAGTATGAACATAGAGAACAAAATTGTTTAGAATTGTGAAATTGTTTGTCCTTAAATAATTTGCTTTATTCAAGGACTAAGGATACCAATTAAAACTGAAGATGCAATTCTGCGATTAGAATGCAAACTCTCTCACATTACAATTCAACAGGGAGCAGAGCATCAATTGCAGCTGCTAGATAATCCACAGAGTATTGCAATTTTAAATTATTCTTCTCTATAAAGCCTCCATCTGTCCAGGACTTCAATCCTGTTACAACATCTAGAGAGATCTGTCTTCTAGGATTGCTCTCAAATTGCTGGGCTTGACTTGAGAAAAAGCCTGTAATCTGATGTGACTTTCCTGTCTCTCATGCTCTGATGGATCTTTCTCTCTCTCTCTCCTAACAGCCCAACCAGCTGATGTGAACTTCCAGGTTTGGGCAACAAGCGTGCAGGCAACACATTTGTTCTTCACTCAAGGCAAACATGAGCCTGTAAGATGTGCCAAGCACTAGTATTATTTAAAGGGCCAGGTGCACTAACTCCAGGTAACTATTGCAAAGTCTCTGCGAGTACTCTGGAGAGTTTCTGCAGGTGTTGTGCCAAGTTCCTGTTCTAATTCCTCTGCCTTTTCCTTAAAGACCTACAATTATTATGTTTTTTCTTTCAGATCCAATTATCCAATTCCCTTTTGAAAGCCACAATTGAACCTGCCGCAATCTCAAGCAGTACATTCCACATCCTAACCACTCACTCTGTCAAAAAGGTTTTATTTCTGTTGCCATTTCTTCTTTTGCCACTTACCTTATTTCACTCGGCCACTTTCATATCCATGTTGTTCATGTCCCTTTTAATCCCTGAACGACAACTTTGCTCAGAAATGTGTTAATCAACAAACCTCATCTGTGCCCAAACCATCTCTTCCCTGAAGGCAGCCCATTGTTCAGTTACAGTTTTCTTGCCAGCCTTTGATTCCAGTCTATTCAACCCAGGTCCATTCTTACCCCGTTGAAGTGGGGAGGTGATGGTGATGGTATTACTGATGGACCAGAGACCCAGGGTGATCCTCTGGGGACCTGGGTTCAAATCCCACCACGGCAGATAGTGGAATTTGAATTCAATAAAAATCTGGAATTAAAAGCCTGATGATGACTGTGGAATGATTGTTGTAAAAACTCATCTGATTCACTAATTTCCCCTTTAGGAAAGGAATTATGTTGTACATGTGACTCCAGACCCACAGCAATGTGGTTGCCTCTGAAATGGCTGAGTCAGACACTCAGTTGTAACAAACTGCGACAAAGTCACAAAAAAGGAATGAAACCAGATGGACCACCCGGCATCGATCGAGACACTGGAAATGACAACAGCAATCACAGCCCTGTCAACCCTGCAAAGTCCTCCCAATCTGGGGGCTAGTGCCAAAATTGGGAGAGCTGTCTCACAGACTAGTCAAGCAACAGCCTGACATAGTCACACTCAGAATCGTATCTTATAGATAATGTCCCAGACACCACCATCACCATCCCAGGCACAGCAGAGGGTGGTGGCACAGTGGTATACCGTTAGGAGGGACTTGCCCTGGGAGTCCTCAACATTGACTCTGGATCTCATGGAATCATCTTATGGAATCAGATCAAACATGGGCAAGGAAACCTACTAATTACCAAGTACTACCATCCCTCAGCTGATGAATCAGTCCTCCTCTGTGTTGAACTTGGAGGAAGCACTGAGGGTGACAAGGGTGCCAACAAGAGGGAGAAACATACTTGACCTCATCCTCACCACCTGCCTGCCGCAGATGCATCTGTCCATGACAGTATCGGTAGGAGATGAAGTCTTGCCTTTGTCTGAGGGATACCCGCCATCGTGTTGTGTGGCACTACTACCATGTTAAGTGGGATAGATTTCAAATAGATCTAGCAACTCAAGACTGGGCATCCATGAGGTGCTGTGGGGCAACAGCAAGATTGTACTCGAACACAATGTGTACCCTCATGGCCTGGCATATTCCCACACTACCATTAGCACCAAGCCAGGGGATCAACCCTGGTTCAATGAAGAGTGCAGGAGGGCATGCCAGGAGCAGGCATACCTGAAAATGAGTTGTGAAGCTATGGCACAGAACTTCTTACGTGCGAAGCAGCAAGTGATAGACTATATTATGCTATACGATCCCACAACCAACGGATCAGATCTAAGCTCTGCAGTGCTGCCACATCTAGCAGCAGTATGTACCATCTACAAGATACACTGCAGGAATTCACCAAGGCTTCTTCGGCAGCACCTTCCAAACGCACGGCCGCTGCCACCTAGAAGGACAAGGGCAGCAGATAGATGGGAACACCACCACCTGGAAGTTCCCCTCCAAGTCACTCACAATCTTGACTTGGAAATATATCGCTGTTCCTTCACTGTCGCTGGGTCAAAATCCTAAAACTCCCTCCTAACAGCACCGTGGGTGTACCTACACCACATGGACTGCAGCGGTTCAAGAAGGCAGCTCACCACCAGCTTCTCAAGGGAAACTAGAGATGGGCAATAAATGCTGGCCCAGCCAGCGATGCCCACATCCCGTGAATGAATTTTAAAAAAAATCAACAGGCATGCACAAGTCATGAATTGTGACACCGAATGCCCAAAAGCCAACACAGACCAAATTCTGTCTTGTTAAATTCTAACCTGCACTCACAGAATAATAAAGTCACATTCTGTTGTACTATTCAAACTCATTTTCTGCCTCTATCTCATTCTTTCAAAGGACGACTGGAAGGTAAAAGCTGTTGAACTCTGCTTCCCTTCACCTTACCTTCCCTCCGTGGATTTTTAAAACCTGAGGAACATTGGGACATGAGAAATAGGAACAGGAATCAGCCATTTGACCCTTGAACCTTGTGTGCCATTCAGTAAGTTTATGGTTGTTCTCCTACCTTAACTCCACCTTCCAGCACTATTCCCAGCTGCTTTTACCCCCTCAAAAACCTATCAATCTCTGTCTTGAAAAGACTCAATGAACTCAGATCTCTGGGTTGAGAATTCTATTCTAAAGATTCACAATGTTTTGGAGAAGAAATGTCTCCTTATCTCAGCCCTGAATGGTCGAGTGCCTAATCACTGCAAAATCTGTTTTCTTCATTCATGGGATGTGGGCGCCACTGGCTAAGCCAATGTTTATTGCCACATTGCTACATCTTCTCTTCTACTCTGTTCAGCCTTGATGGAGCCATAGCCATCCAGTCTTTGGCTTTTATAATGCTTTACCAATAGAAATCAAAATCAAACTTCCCAAGCCAGGGGTCACAGACCCAAGTTCCACAATTTGTCACCTTGGCCATGTTGCTGACTCGAACTCCAATTGAGGAGAACATCATACCTGCTATCCAGAACTGCTGGAAACAATTAACTGTGAGATCAGGATTACTTTTAAACTGAATTTCTCACTCCAAGGGTAAAATATACACACACAGATATATAAATACAATGTTCACGGGCAGCTTTGGGGAAACACCTTTAAAAGCGTCTGTGACACTCCTGTGAAGTTCGTGGGATACTTTACCGTTTTAAAGAAGCTATATCACAGCAAAATAATTCACACATTCCTTAGATAATATCATCACCTTCAACACCTCTTTGTTCTTTTGTCTATGACATCTTTTGGTTATCTCCACCTATCACTGGCCCTCTATCCAGCTCCACCTGTCCCACCCACCTTAAACCAGCTTATATTTCACCTCTTTTCTATTTTTACTTAGTTCTGTTGAAGAGTCATACGGACTCGAAACGTTAACTGTGTTCCTCTCCGCAGATGCTACCAGACCTGCTGAGTTTTTCCAGGTATTTTTATTTTTGTTTTGGATTTCCAACATCCGCAATTTTTTGCTTTTATATCACAGCAAGTTGCTTTTATTATCTGCCTGGTTTCAGTTTGACGAATAGGGTTAAAATCCTCCCCCATACCCCTGAAGTCTTCACTATAAAACTTTTCATGTCATTCTTGACATCTGACCTGCTGCAATAGCCGATCTATATTTCCCCAATTCTCATACATTGTGATAAAATTGTTAGATGTGAAAATTCAAGCTTTACATAACAGCCTCCGAACAAGAGGTTAAGGGTCAGAATATTACATCTGTGCTAATTCACTGTGACTATTAGGTAAGTAAAGATGAAAGTGTCGATAGCTACTCATCCCAACACTCATTTATTTTCCAAGTGTTTAGACGCAGTAGTATATACAGCCCAATGCAGGAAATAGGTTGAATTCAAAACTGCTACATACTTCAGAGAAAATGAGATGGAAAGAGTTGAACAGTACATCAGATCTATGTGCTTAGAGTGGACACTTGCTTGTTTAAGGAGTAACTACAGCACAAGCCTTGAGGTCAAGTGCATAATGGGCCATTACTGAATTCTGATTCAAAAACCGAATTGTCATTTTTTCTTGCCTAGTCCATTTTACCTACTTCCCATCCAAAGTTATTTATTCACTGTACAATTGTCTTGCATGATCTAAATGCAGTGTGACATTGCACTCATGTATAAGAGTAGGCTCTTGTCCCTGGGCTTCTGTGAAATCTTAATGGTTTTGCTTTATTAAATTGCTTGTAATTTTCACCGTGACTTTCTCAGACAAACGCACCTCAAACTAGAGAGGCCGCAGGTGCAATCCCTGAGCTGGGCTGAATTAGCTCCTCTCCAGTGAGGTAGCAGCTGGGATGTGCAACTGATGTCAGTATCTCTGGGGCAGAGAGGAAAAATCAGCCAAGGTTTGAGCTCCCTATCACTGGAAAATGTGCATCTGTGGACAAAGGGCACGGACAAGATCCAGCCTGATGATGGGGCTCAGCCAGACGAAAAGCCACTTTGGTGAATTATTAGAACATCGCTGGCTTCCGCTTGGGCAGCATCTTTATGAGGGGAGGTGAAAAACCCACAGGAAAGGAGGTCAGAAGCAAAGCTTTCAGCCATTTTAAAGTTCTTACAGATTTGACATGGCATGTGTAAGTTGCCCAGGGAACATTGCACAAAGCAGCATCAAATACAATAGTGTTCCTAAATTCTGTGACATGCAGTGCAGTTAGAGACCGAAAGATTCATCCTGTAAAATTTATCCATTCTGGGAATGGAATGTTGGTGAATTCAGACCTAATTCTTGAAGTTCAGTGTAACCTTGGTGTACGTTATTGAGATATTCTGCTTCTTTCTCAATAGGAGGTGCTGCAGTATTAGATGTTGAGCAGGAGAAAACTACGGTGAGTGTTCTGGGTTAAAAAAATATCCACAAATGTGACCAAATTGTGCTGTTTATTTAAGTGGAGCACCCCAGCTATAAAAACAGTTACAGTGCAATGAACTGGAAAATAACATTTTACCCTGGGCTGCTCTCTGCAGATGTCACATGAAATCATTTTCACATTTGCAGTCCATTGCTCAGCCTATGCGGAGTTTGAATGCGCTGTTCCTTCCGACTTCGTTACATTCAGCATTTTTACTGATACCTTACATTGCCATGCCAACTCTCCCAGTTGGATTAACACCTTGTCCACACGTGTAAGTTCCATAAGCTTCTTGAGAGGCTGTTATATAACTCTAAGTTGTTGTCCCTTTCCATTTATTCTCTTCAATAGCCTCCAAAAGCCACTGGCAGTAATTTTGACATGGGTGACACAGTAAAGCAAGGGATGTTAATTCAATTGCCCATTATCTCCCCATTTTCTATATTTGAGCCAACATTGATAATTTCACATAACTGTCCAAAGACAAAATTGCTCCAAGTGCCATCCCACCACCACAACCCGTCCGATGCCTGCGGGTGTACATTGTGCCCAAGTGGGCATGCTTCATTGACAATGAGTGCTGGTGACTCCAGGTAGCATCGAACCCAAACTTGATGTTGTTCCCCGCTGACATCCACACTCAGGGGGGTTGATCTGGGCTTCCTACAACAGGCACGTGGGCAATAGTGAATCAGCAACTCGTTTCACATGCTCCTCATTTCAAAAACCCTCAATTGAAATCAAGTTCAGGAGCAGTATAACGCAGGTTGCTGCCTCACTATTGCACACTTTGGCCTAACGCACATTGTCAAAACCTATTCCAAGTCATTTCTAGCAGGGTTTACCAGTTAGGGAGCATGTGCAGGTACAGTGGCTGACAGTTTCCCCAGTTCATAACCAAAGCCACGTCAAATGCTCCAACATACTTTCCTCTCTGTCATTAGAAATATAGAACACAGAAACTAGGAGCAGGAGTCGATCATTCAGCCCTTTGAACCTGCTCTGCCATTCAATACGATCATGGCTGATTCTCTATCTCAATGCCTAACTCCTGCACTCTCCCCATACCCCTTGACACCTTTGGAGTCCAGAAATCTATTTTCTTCTTAAATATATTCAGTGACTTGGCCTCCACAGCCTCTGTGATAGAGAATTCCACAGGTTCACCACCTATGAAGAGGTTTCTTCTCATCACAGCCCTAAATGGCCTACCCAGTATCCTGAGACTGTGACCCCTTGATCTAGACCCACAGCCAGAGGAAATATCCCTGCATCCAGCCTGTCCAGCCCTTTCAGAATTTTATATGTTTCAATGAGATCTCCTCTCATTCTTCTAAACTCCAGTGAACACAGGGCCTAGACCCCCAATTTCTCCTCATACGACAATCCTGCCATCCCAGGAATCAGTCTGGTGAACCTTTGCTACACTCCCTCTATGGCAAGTGTATCCTTTCTTAGGTAAGGAGACCAAAACTGCACACAATACTCCAGGTGTGGCCTCACCAAGACCCTGTACAGCTGCAGTAAGACATCCTTGCTCCGGTACTCAAGCCCTCTCACAATGAAGGCCAACATACCATTTGCCTTCTTAACTGCTGGCTGCACCTGCATGCTTGCTTTCAGTGATTTGTGTACAAGGACACCCAGATCCCTTTATACACCAACATTTCCCAATCTATCACCATTTAAATAATTCTCTGCCATTCTGTTTTTCCTACCAAAGTGGATAACTCCACACTTACCCATGTTATACTGCATCTGCCATGTATTTGCCCACTCACTCAACCTGTCTAAATCACTTTAAAGCCTCTTAACACCCTCTTCATCACTCACATTCCCACCAATTTTCATGTCATCGGCAAACTTGGAAATATTACTTTTGGTTCCCTCATCCAAATCATTGATATATATTGTGAATAGCTGGGGCCCAAGCACTGATCCCTGCGGTACCCCACTAGTCAATGCCTGCCATTCCAAAAAAGACCCATTTATTCCTGTTTCCTATCTGCTAACCAATTCTCAATCCATGTCAATATATTACCCCCAATCACATGTGTTTTAATTTTACTCACTAACCTCTTATGTGGGACTTTATCAAAAGCTTTCTGAAGATCCAAATACACCACATCCACTGGTTCTCTTTTATCTATTCTGCTAGTTACATCCTCAAAGAACTCCAGTAGGTTTGTCAAACATGATTTTCCTTTCATAAATCCATGCTGACTTTGTCTAATACCATTGATATTTTCTAAGTGTCCTGTTATCACATCCTTTATAATAGACTCTAGCATTTTCCCTACTACTGAGGTTAGGCCCCCCGGTCTGTAATTGCCTGTTTTCTCCCTCCTTTTTTTAACAAGTGGGGTTACATTTTCCGCCCTCCAATCTGCCGGGACTGTTCCAGAATCTTCAGAATTTAGGAAGGTGACAACCAACACACCCACTATTTCCGTGGCCACCTCCTTTAGTACCCTGGGATGTAGATTATTGGGCCCCGGGGATTTATTGGTTTCAGCCCCATTAATTTCTCCAGCACTATTGTTTTAATAATACTAATTTCCTTCAATTCCTCCTTCTCATTAGACCCTTGGTTTCCTAGTATTTCTGGGAAGTTATTTGTATCTTCCTCCAACTATTTTATTCTTTCAGACCAGCCACACATTTTTTTGCCTATCATGAATGGTATGAAATGTCAAAAAAATTAATTGTACAACAAATATAGATGACAGAAGTGATTGTCTCTAAGATTGCGGCTGTAGCTCTATTTGATGTCTTTAGCACCATTCATAAAACATCTGAGCTTCGTATCTGCAGTTTACAATGTCCTCCAAACGACATAATTGATTTAAGCTCATAACTCGACACCAGCCATGTCTTACCCATGTTGACATATACAACCTGCATGATTATTTTATGAACTGCCATCTTCTTAAAAACGTGTAACAACTTTTATCTCTGAGAGTCAATCATATAAGTTGACTCCAGAAATACTAAACATTTAATGACTTAAAGCATTTATGTCGAGTATTGATGGCGCCTAGTGAAGAACAACAAGACTCTTGCTGTTTACCAAAAATTGACACTCAGCCAGAGAGGGAAATTTTAAGACAGCTAGCTAAAGGTTTGTTCAAAGAGGCAGGTTTTAATGGGCATCTTACAGTAAGGAAGGATGTGGGGGCCCTGAGAGGGTGTAGGGAAGATTTACCAGAATGTTTCCAGGATTGAGGGATTTTAGTTATCAGATTGGATTGGAAAAGCTGCGATTGTTCTTGTTGAAGGAGGAGGAGATCAAGGAGGGATTACAAGTTTAAATTTGGTGGACAAGGAAAAACTGTTCCCATTAGTGAATGGTACAAGGACCTGGCGAACACAAGATATTGGGCAAGTGATGCAGGAGGAACGTGACAAAGGATTTTTTTACACAGTGAATTGTAATGACCTGGACAATCCATTAGGGTGGTGGAAATGAAAACAATAATTGATTTCAAAAGGAAATTGGATGGGCACTTGAGGGACTTGCAAGGCTACAGGAATCAAGCAGGGGAGTGGGACTGACTGGATTGCTGCACAGAGAGCCGGCATAGACTCAGTGGGCCAAGAGGCCGCCCTCCATGCTATAAATGACTCTGTGACTTTAGGTAGGAAGGCAGAACTATTTCAGGCCAGAATTGTCTAAGTCGCTGAAAGCAGAGCAGGCAATGCTAAACTGATTAAAATTGGGGATTCACAAGAGGCCAGAATTGGAGGCATGTGGAGCATATGTACAGATCTCTCAATGGTTTAACATGTCACTGAATGTGTACACATTCCTCGATGGTTTAACATGATGAGTAAAATAGGAATGCATAGGACCAATAAAAGGAATATTGGTTTATATTATTGAGCTCAAAGTTCAAAAATGTTTTGTTGCATACATTTGAACATATTAATTAGGAGCAGGAGTTGGCCATTTGGCCCCTCGAGCCTGCTCTGCCATTCATGGTTGGCCTGACTGCAGCCACAAATCCACATTCCTGCCGACTCCAATAACCTTTGACTCCTTTGTTAGTCTCACTTGAAGCTTGTTAGTTTCAAATCTGGGCACTGTTGTTGTCTACTGGCTGCTTGTAAGTTTTAGACCCTTCCACATTATTAAATTTGGAAAGGCTGCGGAGCAAATAGATGGAGACAGTCTATTGAGCTAACTGAAAAATGTTTGATTAATGCGGAGAGGCTGTTCATATATTCATAATTTAGGCATCTATCTGGCTCTTTCATAGCACTGAATTAAAACTAGACTGATCTTACAGTCCACACTCACAACCTATTATATAAGTGAAGACATTGTGCATTGTTGCAGGTTCTTCCTCCAGCCCCACAACCTTCCGAGATCTCTGCATTCCTCCAATTCTGGCCTCTTGTGCATCCCCGATTTTCCTCACTCAATCATTGGCAGCTGTACCTTCAGCTGTTAGGGTCCTAGGCTCTAGAATTCCCTCCATAAACCTCTCTACTCCTTTAAGATGCTCCTTAAAAACTATCTCTTTTGACCAAGCTTTCAACCAACTGCCTGAATATGTCCTTATGTGACGCAGTGTCAAATTCTTTTTGATCATGTTCCTGTGAAGTGCATTGGAATGAAAGCAACATTAGACACTGTATTAATTCTGACCTGGTGTTTCAGGTGAATGTTAAAGGCTCTGTGGCTATACAAAGACCTGAAATCCTTCAACATACTAATTAGTCATTTATTCCACAGTCCTTTGAGGATGTTGCCAGCACAACTATCTGACACTAATTTTCAAATCCTCTCTGGCCACAGGAGAGGTGCCAGAGGACTGAGGACAGCGAATGTGGTATCATTATTCAAGAAGGGTCGTAGGGATAAACCAGGTAATTACAGGCCCGTGAGTCTAATATCAGTGGTAGGGAAACTATTGGAAAAAATTCTGAGGGACAGGATTAATCTCCACTTGGGGAGGCAGGGGTTAATCAGGTATAGTCAGCCTGGCTTTGTCAGGGGAGATCATGTCTAACAAATTTGATTGAATTTTTTGAGGAGGTGACTAGTTGTGTAGATGAGGGTAGTGCAGTTTATGTAGTCTACAAGGAATTCAGTAAGGCTTTTGACAAGGTCCGCATGGGATCCAGGGCAATTTGGCAAATTGGCTTAGGGGCAGGAGGCAGAGAGTGAAGGCCGAAGGTTGTTTTTGCGATTGGAAGCCTGTGACGAGTGGTGCGCCACAGAGATCAGTGCTGGAACCCTTGCTGTTTGTAGTGTACATTAATGATTTAGATATGAGTATAAGAGGTATGATCAGTAAGTTCGCAGATGACATGAAAATTGGTGGTGTTGTAAATAGTGAGGAGGAAAGCCTTAGATTACAGGACGATATAGATGGGCTGGTAAGATGGGCTGAGCAGTGGCAAATGGAATTTAATTGTGAGAAGTGTGAGGTGATGCATTTTGGGAGGACGAACACGGCAAGAGAATACACAATGAATGGTGGGACCCTAGGAAGTACAGAGGATCAAAGGGACCTTGGTGTACATGTCCATAGATCCCTGAAGGCAGCAGCACAGGTAGATAAGATGATTAAGAAGGCATATGGGATACTTGCCTTCATTAGCTGAGCCGTGTTCAGTTCTGGTCACATTATAGGAAGGATGTGATTGCACTGGAGAGTGTGCAGAGGAGATTCACCAGGATGTTGCCTGGGCTGGAGTGTTTCAGCTATGAAGAGAGACTGGATAGGCTGGGGTTGTTTTCCTTAGAGCAGAGAAGGTTTAGGGCGGACCTGATAGAGATATACAAAATTATGAGAGGCATAGACATGGTACATAGAAATAAACTTTCCCCCTTAGCGGAGGTGTCAATAACCAGGGGGCTTAGATTTAAGGTAAGGGGCAAGAGGTTTAGAGGGGATTACAACACCGGATGGTGATGTTAGTTTATCTTAACACAACTGAAAACCAGCCAGTGCTTTAAGACCCTGGCATGCTGTAGAAATCTCAGCTCATGGTCCAGAAAAACATCTTGAAAGGGTGGTAATTATTGAAGTAATATTTATATTAAAACAAATCTCAGGAGGAGGAACAGAGATGACTAAGTGTTGAATTGCACAAATCTTTAAGAATGGAAGGACAAATTGATAAAGATATACAAAACCTAAGTTTTGTAAACAGAGCCACAGACACGATGGGCCGAAGGGCCTGTTTCTGTGCTGTGAGGCTCGATGACTCTATCTGACATATTTTCCCAAACTCTCATTCTTTTGTTAGTGACACACCGAGCAGTCAAAAAAGTTTTGCCTATTGACCTTATGAAAGCCCTTTAACACTGGCCAGCTCCATCAAGGCACGATTTGCCTTCCCTGCTTTAACCAGCAGAGTTTCTGTTTCTCTAATCACTTTCTGTTGTTAATGCCTTTCATTCATAGATTTTGTGAACCTTCCATCATTTTCACAATCTTCCAAATTCAGGGCATTCAAAATTGAACACACTCTTCTAACTGCAGCCGAACCAATGAGTTGACCAGACTGGATGCAACTCCCTTGTTTTGGTATTTGATGGCTCTGGGAATGCAGTGTAGAACTCGTGAAGCCTGTAAATGAAGCTGAAGGACACCATTATACATTGCTCAGTGAAAAAAAAATATATTTTCAGGTTCTAAAGTGACAAAATGGGTTCACCTGTACAAACACTTGTGATCAGAATTTTTAAACCTTTCTAGGCTTACCACTTCTCCTAGGTGCTGCCCTGACATCCGCAGCAGTGGTGGAGACAGCCTGTGCAATGGTTGGTCCTGTTGCCTCTGATGACTTCAATGTGGGCCCTCTGGAGAGCCAAAGCCTTGAGGGCCCTGGCTTGCTTTGCCTGTCCTCCTGTGGGCCAGCTGCTCTCTCTGCAGTGACAGAGGACAAGACTGAGGGGCTCACAGGCAAAGGGGACTCGGAGGGAGAGGACAGCCTCTGGGATTCCTGAGCGGATGACCCAGAGGTGTCTAGCTGCTGCTCCTCCTCCCTTCGGGTGCCCCAGGGCCCCGGCTAAACTCCTTGAGGGGAAGGAGCATCTGGAGGGATGGTGAGGTGCCCTGTTTCCCTCTCGCGTTGCCACTGCAGGAACTCACCCATGGCTTCCGCGAAGGAGAGCAGGTCTGCGCACATCTCCACATTCTGCTGGACCAGGGTCTCCATGATATTCACCATCCTCCCCATGGAGATCTCCATATGTGCACATGTGGGCACCACTTCATCAGAGAGCAGGCAGACTCACTCCTCTGACTCACGTGTCACCCTGTTGAGGGCTTCCAACAGCTCTGAGTGATGTTCCCTCATCTTCTGCTGACTCTCCAGGATGAGTTGGAAGGCTGAATCCAGAGGCTCATCATCTGACTCGGACCTCACAGATCCCTCTTCCCCAGCAGCCCTCTGAGTGCTGGGCCACTCGGCTGAACCTGCCTCCTCCTGCTGTGGACACGTGTCCATGCGGTGACCATCAAATTGTGAACCCGAGCCTGCTCTAGATCTAGGTCCCACTGAGGTGTGTGTCTCTGCGCTGGTGCAGGGTGTGGGTAAGCGCTGTGACAGGTCTTCCAGGCTGCTTATTTCCAGCTCTTCAATGGAGAAGGTGTCCCCTTGGCTGGAGGTGAGGACCTGGATGGAGCTGAGGGACTGACTGGCTGAGGGTATCGGTCACTTGGCAGAGCTCCCTGTGAACCAAAGTAGAGATAATTAGTGCATGGCAGCAGAGACAAAAGAGGGAGAGAGAGCACTCACAGTTGCATTGACAGAGGGATGATGTGGTGCAGGATCCTCACAAGGGTGTTTGTCACCGACCTCACCGTCACCGTAGGCACGGTCCACATCCTCACCAGTCAGTGCGATTACACACTCCTCAAAGTGAGTGAGGGGCCTAATGTGGGCCACTCCACCCCCGGTCTGGGACCTCTCCCTGCTGTTGTGAGCCAGCTTCTCCTGCATGAAAACAGATGGAGGGAGTGTGAGCAGGACACATGGCACTGAGTGGAATGTTTGTGTGGTGAGCGGAGCCATGGACAGGATGAGGATGTGAGCTCCAGAGGGTATGAGCCTGATGGGGATGTGAGGGTGTGTGTGAGAGTTAGTGGTGTTGTCCCTTGAGGTTTGAGATCCCTGCTGATGTGTTGGGATTTGGGAGTGTGCGATAATGTGGTTGACTTACCCTGGTGGAACAGATGAGAGCATTCATCCCCTTCCTGCACTGGATGGCTGACATCCTCTGTGCTCCAGTGGTGCTGACTGCCACGGCCACCACCTCCCAGGCTGGATTGATGACTCTGGTGGACCTCCTACAGCCAGAGCGGGGATAGAGTATATCGCAGGGAGAGGCAGATCTCCCACTGCCTCCAGCAGGCTTCCATCGTCTTTGCTTTTGGGGCCATTTTCTGCCTGGAACAGTCCTGGTCTGGAGACACGAAGTCGGCAGCGCTCTGATGTGCTTTAACTGTGGTGTCCGGAGTGAGGAAGCACTGGGGTCCAGGCATGGTGGGCAAATCCCAGTCCACCCACCACAAATCCGGCATTTTTCCTGTGAATGCATTATTAATGAGGTGGCACAAGCCAGGAATGGGATGAAATGGCGCAAAAAACCATCATTGTGGCCAGTGGGTAAAATATCCTTTTTCCTGTCCGCTCCCACAGTTGGTGTAAATCTGGGACAAGCCGCAGGCCCTGCTCACTTGATGCCGACTCCATCGCTCTCCCTGCTACCCTCGGCCCCCAGAGACCGAACCAGAACATTTGCAATCTTGGTGCCATATTCGACACTGAGATGAGTTTTCAAACACTTGTTGCTGCCATCACTAAGGCTGTCTTATTCCCCCTCCATAACAGCACCCGGCTTTGCTCCTGCCTCAACTCTTGTGCAGCTTAGAGCCCTTATCCAGGCCTTTAACACCTTTAGACTTGACTACTCCCACGCACTCTGATTTGGTCTTCCACATTCCACCCTTTGTGATTGGTCATCCAAAACTTCCGCCCATATCCTAACTCACAACAAGTCCCATTCACCTATCACCCTTGTGCTTGATGTCCTACATTGGCTCCTGGTCAAGCAGCTTCTTGACTTTAAAATTATTGTTTTCAAGTATCACATAGCCGCACCCCTCCCTATCTGTGTAATCCTCCAGCCCCACAGCCCTCCGAGTAACTGCCCTCCTGGATTTTAATTGCTCCTTCTGGCTATGCCTTCCACTGCCAAGTCCCTAAGCTCTGGAATTCCCTCCCTAAACCTTTCTGCCTCTCTAATTTCATTTCCTCCTTTAAGACGCTCCTTAAAACCAAACTCTTTGACCAAGTTTTTAGACAGCTGACCTGATATCTCTTTATTAGCACAGTAGGTGTATCTACACCACATGGGCTGCAGAGGTTCAAGAAGGCAGCTCACCACCACCTTCTCAAGGGCAACTAGAGATGGGCAATAAATGCTGGGCCAGCCAGCGAAGCCCACATCCCATGAATTAATATTTTTTAAAAGGTAGCTTTTATTTGATAACGCTCTTGTGATGTGCCCCAGGTATTTTACAAACTTAAAGATCCTGTGTAAGTAAAAGTTTTTATTGATGTCATTGTTCATTGAATGTGACAAGAGAATCTTTTTTTTTGTAGGGGTAAACGCTTTAATGCACAACATTTCTGAGGAGACATTCAGCTTCCATTGGGATATTTTCTCATTTCATTAGTAATGAATCTCAGTATCTTTCTCTTGCTGTGATAGAATAGGACATTTAATCTGGAAAGGTCTGTTGAGCAGTCCTAGAGCTGGTGGAGTTGCTTGGTCATTTAGGAGAGACATTCACAATTCATGGCTTCAAGCTTTTCTTCCATTACAGGTAACTAAATGTATCATTCAGTGTTTTTGTGAACCACTTGATGTTGTCATTGGTTTAAGATTAATGAGTTACCTTCTCTGAGGGGAAAGAGCAAAAGGGTTGATGGTGCAAGGCAAAAGGAGATGGTAATGAAGGAGATGGATGACAACAGCGGCGTCATATAAATTACCACCATAGGCCTGGATTTCCACTGAGTCAGGATGACTCGGGAGCCCTTTAAAAATGGTGGGCAGGTCCTGATTCCAGAATCCCTGACCACATTCCTGGGCTGTTTGATTTTCAGGAGTGTCTTTAAAGGTTGCAGGATGGATCCTGTCAATAGCCCACTCCTGGCACTTCTGACCTGGCCAGCTTCATTGCGGAGATAGCCATGTCCCACTCCTCCACAAGGAGTGGCTGAGACCCGAGACATCCATTAAATTTGTCGAGACAGTTGCTCTCCAGAGAAAACATTGCTTGATTGACAGCTCAGGCTCTCTGATCTCTGCTGTCAATTTCACAATGTTTGCTTACACAAGGTTAAGTGGTTTCAAGAGTCTATTTTTGTTGTTATTGATATTTTAAAGGCTCTGAATGATTAACACTTGTATTAGCTCACAGGAAATTATTTTTTTTCAACATAGGTGAGAATCATGAATGAATTACTTCTTTTCAAAGCTTTAAAAAAAAACTCAATATACTGTCACTATGACCAGGGTTTTAGGGTCCTGCCATGGTGTGTCTCCACCCAGTGGTTGCAGTAAGCCATTTAAATGTCCACTCAGTTCAGCAGGAACATCATATCTGCTGGGCAGGAGGGGCTGTAAAACCCTGGCCTATAGGTTTCATTGGTTCTAGACAGTGTCAATGAGCATGGAAGTGACATAGATTGGCTTTGGGTAGGGGGCATGAGGGCCATAGGGTATGGGTGGAAGGAGAAAGCTTGGCATAGGGGACATTATGTTTTATGGAGATGGATGGAAGGGCAGAGCTTAGCACTGGGGGGCATGATGGCCTATGGGTGTTGGTAGGGGGCATGACATGGCCTGGATGGGGTATAGAGAGTTTTTGGAGGGTGAGGGAGTGTGAGGGGTGAAGGCTGGAGGGTCTTTGTGTTTTGTTCACTGGCACAAAGCCCCACAGCACCGAGACGGACATTTTAAACAGCCCCCCTCCTCAGCTAGCTGCCCCTGTGGCTGCCTCCAAACCTCTTCCCGGGTCGGCTGGTCTGACTCCAGCCTACAACCACCCCCCGGCAATGAGGATGCTGCCTTTGTGGGCATTTTCTCCTGAGGTGGGCAGGGGAGCCAGGAATATTTTCGAATCCCACCACCCCCCCACCTCTAGGATGAAAATCCAGGCCATAGTCTCTACCCGCATTGTTTTTGGGATGTCAACTGTTGATGATAATTCTTTTGTTGCCATTTAAATGTCCTCTAGACCTAACTTTTTGTCCTTTACTTGTCTCATTACCATCTCCTTTTGCTTTGCACCTCCATCCCTTTATCATTTATTCATTCCTGCCTTCGACCTTATCACATGTCTTTCCTTTTATTCTTTCCTGCATTCACCCCTTTCCTAGATCTATCTAGCTTTAAGTTCCATTACATCCCTAACAATTTTCAGTTCTGATGAAGGGTCACTGACCTGAAGCATTAGCTCAATTTCCCTCTGCACTGATGATGAATATTCCAGAATTTTCTGTTTTTATTTCAGATTTCCAGCATCTGCAGTATTTGTGCACATGTGCATAGATCCAGGCAGGGCAGGTGGGGAGATAAAGGATACAGTATCCTGGGCTTTATTAATAGTGTCATCACTAACTAGGGATAGTGCAATGTAACATCAAGTCCCACTGCACCCCGAGCGATGCAAATGTGAAAAGTTTGACCAAACCACCAGATTGTCCCAATTATAACTGTTTAATTTAGGTTAACAAAATATGAGCACATTTGTAATCTTAATAAGCAAATAACTGTTTATTTAACAAATTATCTTTAACCAGTGGCAAAGGAAAGAAATATGAGCTGTTAATTGCTAACACTATAGCTTAAACTCTACCCCTTCTTTGTTAATGACACAAGATGATCTTCCAGCACTTTCAGTCTTTGGTTCATTGGTTGAGAATTTGCTTTTCAATGTCTCTAGTGGTGATTTTCCCCTTTTCCTTTTTACAGGGCTTTCCTCATAGAGAGTGAGCAGGTTATAGAGACATGAGGAAAATAGATTTTTAGGTGTTTTCTCTTCGCAGGCCTGGAGCTATTCTGCTGCACCTGCTGCCACACAAACCTTGGTCACCTGGTCAGAAGCCAATTAAAACATTGTTGCCAGGCAGCTCCCTTGGCCCAGGACTCCTTTCCGGCACCAAACTGTCTTTCATGGCACACTCTGTTCCAGGGCTGCAACATTGTATATATCTCTCATCCTGTTCCAATCAACATGTCAAACTGCAGCCATTGTAGTTTTAAATCCACAGTACAACAGAAATAGAGAAAAATTAAAAGGGTATGTTCTTTCCAATAGAGGAATAGTGTACAAGAGCAGGGAGGTTATGCTGAGCTTATATAAGACACTGGTTAGACCTCAGCTGGAGTATTGTGTACAGTTCTGGGTGCCACACTATATGAAGGATGTGAACACATTGGAGAGAGTGCAGAAGAGGTTTACCAGAATGGTTCCAGGGATGAGAAACTTCGGCTATGAGGATAGATTGGAGAGGCTGGGACTGTTCTCCTTGGAGAGGAGAAGGCTAAGAGGAGGTTTGATGGAGATGTTCAAAATCATGAGGAGGCTGGACAGAGTAGATTAGGAGAAACTATTCCTGATTATAAAGGGATCAAGAACAAGAGGGCACAGATTTAACATGATTTGCAAAAGAAGCAAGTGACGTGAGAAAAAACTTTTTCACACAACGAGTGGTTCAGGTTTGGAATGCACTGCCTGGAAGTGTGGTGGAGGCAGGTTCAATTGAGGCATTCAAGAGGGCAGTGGGTGATTATTTAAATAGAATCAATGTGCAAGGGTATAGGGAAAAGGCAGGGCAATGGTGCTAGCTCATAATGCTCATTTGGAGAGCTGGTGCAGACATGATGGGCTGAATGGCCTCCTTCTGTGCCATAACATTCCTGTGGTTCTGTGATTGTTTTTGTGATAGTGAGCAGGCATTTAGTTATAGGTCCGATACTGACAGTGCCTGTTCATCGAGAAACTTCATAATGTTTGATTGCGCTTTAAGCAGAGGTAGTTTCATCTGACCCGGCAGTGGTCCTATTTTTTATTTGCTGTGCTTGTAACTTCAATGCCTCATTTCCTCAATAGGTTGATGAAGTCAATTAGTATCCCATAAAACTTTGCAAATTTAAAATGCTTGTAGAATCTGTATCCTAATTGCTTCATTCACATTTATGAATTTCACATGACAGCCAATTTGCAGAGCTTTGTGTGGAACATGTTCGTTAGTTTGTGACCACACCTGCCTGAAGTTAATGGGCCAAAGTTTGGTCTCAAATTAACAGTGAGGTTAATGGTGCTTGTCATTATTTATGCATAATTGGTACAGCAACTTCAGGTGAAGGGCAAATGCATGGTATAAATGCAAATGTATAAAGGTTGCTGACTGGCTCATCATTGATCTGTATTGAATGATGTAAAATTGCCATATTTGAGCTTTAGATATGGACTAACTTGCTTCAGCAAGGCAGGTCTTATCATTTTAAGTTGAAATATCCTTTTAACAATATAAAAGCATTTATTGCCTATTTTTCTTTCCCTATTTCCCTTTCTGTACCTGATTTGACATTGAATTCACCCCCTTTAATTCATCCTTGTAAGATACCCATTCCCTGGTCTAAAGGTTTGTGGAAAATATCACTCACAAAGACACTGCATCAAATTTCCCTCTTTCCAAAAACCTCCTATCCCATGCATATTTCCGATTCATCGATAATGTGTTCGTCATCTTTGAATTGGCAGGAACATGTAAACATTTCCTTACACACATTAATGCAATCCATCCTACACTCAGAGTCACCTTTGAAATAGAGCAGCCTAATGAGCTCCCTTAACTTGATGAGCTAGTTGAGAAATCGGTTAATGGATTCTCCACTGACGTCTACCGCAAACTTCACCCCACCTCAACAATACCTTGGTGCGGGGCCAGGTTGAAAAAGTCATCCAACAGCTGAGAAACAACAAAGCCTCTGAATCAGATGGAATCTCCGCTTAAATTCAGAAACATGGTGTGGGTAATCTCCTCACAGCGCGGTTTACCCCAATCAAGAGGCACCTCAGACATGATCTTCAAAGTGCGGCAAATTCAAAATAAATGCAAGGCACAGAACCAACTGTTGTACTTAGACTTTTTTGACCTCACTAAAGCCTTTGACCCTGTCAACTGTCAAGGCTTATGGAGCTTCCTGCCCTAATTTGGCTGTCTTCAGTAATTTACCACCATCCCCCACCTAGTCCATGAGGACATGCAAGTTATGATCCTCACCAATGGGACCAGCACAGACTCTATCTCAGTCAAAACTGTTGTCAAAAAAGGCTGTGCCATCACACCAGCTCTCTTCTCCATTTTCCCCACTGCAATTCTGCAACTCACCTCAGCAAATTGCCCACAGACGTGGAGATAACCTACAATACAGATGAGACATTGTTCAACCTAGAGCTCCTTTAATCCAAAACCAGCATTTCTCTATCCTCCGTCAATGAGTTTCAGGGTGTAGATGACGCTTGTGTGTGCGCCCAATCAGAAACTGAGCTCCATGTCATTGTGGACCGGTTCTCCAAAGTGCACACGAAATAGGGCCTTTCACTAAACACCCAGAAAGCCGGGGTCCTAACAATGACCCCTAGAAAACTCCACTATAAACCTTCTCCCAGTCCACAAAAAAACACAATCACCACTACTCTCTGTTTCCTGTCATTTAACCAATGTTATATCCAGGCTACTGTTCCTTTTATTCCATAGGCAGCTCATTGTTCAGTTAACGTTTTGTCTGCCTGTCTTTGACTCCAATTTATTTGGACCAGATCCATTCTCACTCTCACTGAAGTTGACCCTCCCAAAGCCTCAGGTAATCCCAAAGTGCTTTACAGCCGGCTAAATGTTTTTGAAGTTTAATTGAGTGTAGTGAAGTGTGTGCGCAGCAAGAGATAAATATTGGCCAGAACATCAGGCAGAGGTTCCTGATTTTTTAAAATAGTGCCATGGAATCTTTTATGTCCAACTGACACTGCAGACAGGGAATCAGTTTAACCTCTCATCGGAAATACAAAACCTTAGATACTGAAGCACTTGCTGCACTATGGCGAATTTGGTGAGTGAGGGAATTTTAAGTGTTTTAAGGGTTGATCTCTTTATAAAATGTAAATAAGTTTAGCATTTAGTATTTAATGTACCTTCATCGTAACTTGCAGTTTTTCACAGTGTTAGACGTATCCAAACTGTCTGCTATTGACAGTTATGCAATTAGTTCATTAGGTCGCTAGTTAGAGCTGGTAATTACTGTCAGCAGGCGCAGACTCAAGAGGCAGAATTAGTTCATTAGGTCGCTAGTTAGAGCTGGTAATTACTGTCAGCAGGCGCAGACTCAAGGGGCAGAATTTTCCCAGAATTGCGCTAAGTGCAGTAACAGGCAGATAAAATGGAGTCCAACCTGCAGATGAAAATGGTGGGTTTTCCCGTCGTATTGTCCCGAATCTGCCTCATTATTTATTCACTCCCGCAAAACACGCTGTTTCCATGGCGAGCTGGCTCTCAATCTCCGCCTGCCATCACCCCGCTGTTGCATCACGTCGGTCGCCATCTTTAAAAGACGGCTGCCAGCAAAGCGCTCATCACCACCAGCTCACCACCGCTGCCCGGGAGACATGGCCAGCAAAGCGCTCATCGCCACCAGCTCACCACCGCTGCCCGGGAGACATGGCCAACAAAGCGCTCATCGCCACCAGCTCACCACCGCTGCCTGGGAGACATGGTCAGCAAAGGCAAAAAGACTGCAGCCCCCCCCACTTCAACGACGGGTCCCTTGAGCAGCTGCTGGATGCCGCGGAGGCCCCCGGGAAGTGTTATACCCCTGCTCTGACTGCAGGACGGGCACCAAAGTCACCAACCTGGCTTGGGAGGTGGTGACAGCGGTGATCGGTGCAAACACTGACCACTGCTGGTGGTCACTCCCAACTCACACACTCACAAACCCACCACACATCCACAGGGCCCTCACTCTGCCAGTGTGAGGGACATCACCATTCATTCTCTCACAGACACCATCATTGTCCTCATCCTGTCCATGGGACCACTCACCACCCACACAGGCCAGGCACACTTATCATCTGGCCCAGCAGGAGTCCTGATTCACTCTCCCCATCTCTGTCCATGCAGGACAAACCGGCTCACAACAGGAGGGAAAGGTCACAGACAGCTGGAGGGATGCCAGAGATCAAAGTTCTGAAAAAATTCGAAAACAGAGCCATCCAGCTGGCCGGCGATGACCGGGACCGGTCCTGTGCTGACAGTGAGGTCGGCGCTGCTCTACCAAGTGAGGGTCCAGCAGTGCAACATCCATCAGATAACCACACTGTGAGTGATGTGTCCTGTTTCACAGGTCACTGCCAGGCACTAATTATCTCCCCTTGCTTTCACAGGTACATCTGCCAAACAGCCGACAGAGTCCATGACCCAGGGTCTCCAATCAAGCTCCAAAGAAACCTCTGAAGAGGAATCTGAAGGCACCCTCCCTGAAGTCCAGTCACAGCGTCACCCATACCCTCCACCAGCACAGAGACACACACCTCGGTGGGACCTAGCTTTAGGGTAGCCTCAGGATCACAGTCTGGTGAACACATCGCACTGTCTGATCCACAGCAGGTGGAGGCAGGGACTTCCCAGGTCCCCGGCACTCGGAGGAGCTGCTGGAGGCCAGAACGTTGCTGAGTCTGAGTCAGACGAGGAGCCTCTGGACTCGGTCATGTCACAGTTGCTGAAGCTGCAAAGGCAAACTCGGGAACATCAGGAAGGGATGTCCGCTGCACTCCTCAGATTGTAAGGCACATCTTCAGGCTGAGGTGATAGCGCTGGCATTGCAACTCACCGAAGTCAACACTGGCAGGATGGCGGCCGCCATGGAGACCTTGTTCCAGGACGTCGCTCCTGCCCTGCTGCGCGGGCTTAACTCCATCACTGATGCCATAGTTGGCCTCCAGCAGTGTGTATGCGAGAGGGGTGCTGGGCAGCTTGATCTCACTCCAGTTACCACTTTCACTCACGGTGTCAGCCTGGGGCCCTCGGGCACCCATAGGGAGGAGGATCAGCAGGTGCACACTCCGCGCCCATCTACCCAGGTGACTCTGGGAGTGACTGACCATCCGAATCCCCTCTTCCTGTGACCTCAGCAGCTCCAGCTCCACAGGCCGAGGAGGGTGCCACTACCACACAGCAGGACCCTGAAAGCAGGCCGGGGCCCTCCAAGTCTCGGCCCTCCAGAGGACACCCGCCAAAGGCATCACAGACAGGGCGTCACAGACAGGGTGTCACAGTCA
The DNA here is from genome assembly GCF_964194155.1 of Cetorhinus maximus. Taxonomy (NCBI): domain Eukaryota; kingdom Metazoa; phylum Chordata; class Chondrichthyes; order Lamniformes; family Cetorhinidae; genus Cetorhinus; species Cetorhinus maximus. Next base: position 143,423,672 of record NC_135888.1, on the reverse strand, counting down.
GCAGGCTGCCTCCACCATGTCCGGGGAGCACCAAGACGTAGCGGCAGGGTTAGGAAAGTTAGGTAAAAGTATTTGCACAGCCTGGGCACAGGTGTTGCTCATTGTACACACTGTTCACTATTGTCAATAAACTCCTAAGAACGTCTCCCTGCCTGTGACTCCCTGTCCTGATGAGCAGTGTTCGTGTCACTCAGATGTGAAACCTTTCTGCACAAGATAAAGGCAGGTGTCTCAGTCCAGGGCCTCTTCCCTGTGTCTGTGCAGCCTTCAGACCACAGTGATGGTCCAGCCTCACACTCCCTGGACACATTACTGATGCCTGCACCTCGGCAGTGCTGGTCATTGCTGCCAGAATGTAGTGGGCAGGCGTCACAGAGTTCCCTCATTCTCTCTGTGTGCTCTCAGCACCTTTAAGGTGGGGCTGGCCCCCATCACACCAGCATCTGTGACCAGTGATGCTGTGCACCAGCTCCTGAAGGGCTGAGGTGCTGAAGGCGGACACAGCATCAGATGCGTCTAGAGTTTCATGGCTGTGTCTCTGAGATGGCCCTGATCATGGAGCAGAAGTGAGCTGCCCTCATCCAGACAGGAGTCAGATATTCTCAGAGGCTGTGTGAAGATCTATGGAGTGTCCTCACTGCATGTTGTCATCAGCCTCCTCTGATCAAGTGACTATTAGGGCCTCCACTGCATCTCCATGACAGGAGCATTCTCACAGTGTGTATTGGCGCTGCCATAAGCCAGACTGGAGTCACACGTTCACAACTGCGACGTGAAGATCTACTGGGGACACCTCACTGCATGTCCTCATCATCCTCCACAAACCTGGCTGATATGAGGGCCTCCCGAGTGCACCTGCTTCATCTAGACAGTGTGAGAACCTCATCCCCGTCATCGTCACCACCGAGGACATCCTCATCCTCATCCTCATTGCTGTCTTCCTCATCGGAGGAGATGTGCATCTCCTCCATCTCCTCCTCAGCCAGCTCCTCTCCCCGTTGCAGTGCCAGGTTGTAAAGGGTGCAGCAGACGATGACGATGCGTGACACCCTCTGTGGGCTGTATTGCAGGGCTCCACCAGACCGGTCCAGGCACCGGAACCACATCTTCAGCATCCCGATGGTCACCTCCACCAGGTTGTGAGCTGCTGCGTGAGTCTCATTATAGCGTCGCTCTGCTGCAGTCTGAGGCTGCTGCATGGGTGTCATCAGCCACGGCCTCTGCGTAGCCCCTGTCCCCGAGGAGCCAACCCTGCAGCCTCTGTGGACCCTGGAAGACTGCAGGGATCTGCGAGTGACTCAGGATGTAGGTATCGTGCACACTCCCTGAAAACCATGCACACACCTGCAGGATGTGTTTCTGGTGGCCGCAGACCAGCTGCACATTCAGTGAGTGGAAGTCCTTGTGGTTGGTGAAGTCACTGAGTGTAGCGATGGAGACCTGAGCGCCACATGAGTGCAGACAATCGCACCCTGTACCTGTGGGAATCCCGAGATCCGGGTGAATCCAATGGCCCTTGTATCCTGGCTGTCCCAGTCCCGGGTGAAATGCACAAAGTTGTTGCCAAGGAGAAGATGCATCCGTGACCTCATGGATACATTTGTGGGTGGCGGATTGTGAAATCCCACAGGGGTCACCTGTGGGACCCTGAAAGGAGCCACTGATGTAGAAATTGAGCACCACAGTCACTTTCACAGCCACTGGCAGTGGATGCCCTCCATGTCCCCTTGGCGCCAAGTCCTGCAGTAAGTGACAGATGAGAGCCACCAGGTCCCTGGACATGTGCAGCCGTCGGCGACACTGGTTCTCAGTCACCTGCAGGAATGACAGGCGGAATGACTCTATAGACCCTGGGTGTCACTAGGCGCTGACCAGCCACGGCTCACTGTCACTCCTGGGCAGTGTGTGCAGGATCCCCTGCTGTACCTTCTTCATGAGGTTGCTGCTCCTGCCTTTGCACAGTCAGGAGCCTTAGTCACTCTCTCCTCCATCTTCTACAGTCTCTGTCGGCCATCAGGCACACAGCTCGGTCACCAGGATCCATGATCCTGACGTGGTCCTCCTACAGCATGAAAGAGAGAGAGAGATGTGGCTATCATGGGTGTGCTTAGCACCTTTCCTGGCCCTGTGTGACCACCTCTTAATGCTTCCCGGAGAGCGCTGGTCACCCCTCGGATGGCCAGAGGTGAGTGCGCTGCATGGCTGCTCTGTCAACCTGCGACTTGGGGGAGACTGGTCCAAACTGGGATGGTGAGATTGCAAGAGGCTGTGAGCACCTCCAGCAGTGAGTGTTACATGGCCAGTGTTAGCGAGGAGATTGTACAACGTGTGCTGTCCAACTGCTCCCCGGCCCAGTAAGGTGATAGCGGACTCGAAGCCTGTGCTGTGGGTGGGCTGGCAGGGATTGGGTGGGTATGATATGGAGCGCTTGGTGGCCCTTTGGTGCCACCGCGTTGCTTGCAGGGGTGGGCAGGCTTGGAGCCCGACCCCATAATATCACAGTAGCTGCGTCTGATCTGTCTCAGTTGCGGAGATATGTTCAGTTTATACAGGCGTCCCTAATGCGTGGCCACTTCCCTCGCTTACCCTTCCCCCCACCTCGATTGCCTGAGCGCAAAATTCAGCACCAGGGCAGCACTTGATGCCCCCCACCTCCGAGGCTGGCCAGCACTTGCCCCCAGGCACCCCCCAGCTCTCAGCAGTCACCTCCAGGGCCAGGCATCAGTTGCCCCCACCCCCCGGGTGCCCCTGAAGCCTGTAAACAATGGGCGAGCTGTGGAGAATCTGCTGCTCACTTACCTCAGCCTGTGTGCTGTTGTGAAACATGTCGCCGTGCTTTCCCGCTGACATGGACGCTGGGTTCCCAGAGCCTGGCGGGATGGCCTATTAATTAAATGCTGACGTATTACAATTAGCTCCCACAGACCAATGGCTGGAAACGCAACCCGCCGTTGGCAGGCTGAGCAGACGATCGCGATCTAGCCTTCACACTGTCGTGAAGTGGGTCCCACCATATTTTCCTATCATGCCACCTGTCACACCCACTGCCAGTGGGGCTCAGAAAATTCCACCCAAGGTCCTTGGATTGTTTGTTAGTATTGTATAAATACAGAGGCTTTCGGTAATGCAGAGTAAGCAGCTCGGGAGTTATGCTTTCACCGTGTATTTCTCAACATTCATTCTCCCGAAGTTATGGACTGCAAAAATATCACATTTTGTGAGGAATCATTCTTCACACTCTTGAAATTTTGGTTGAAGGTTTAATTGGAGTTTCTGCCTGTAATCACATTGTCCACATTGCGCTAAGCTCAGGGCAAGCGTTTAAACTGGCCTCACAGATTTGGCGATTGGCGCTAGGCCAGAACCTGCAGCGAATGCAGCAACAGGAGATAAGCCATATCATTTCCATAAATATGCACAGAGTGAGTGAGCAAGTGAATGAGGACAAATTTAATGGAGGATCTATTTTACGCTTTGATAGTTCTACATTTTAAGTGCATTGCTAGCTGGTGAGCAGTCGTGTCAGTTTTGTCAGTCAGGGAGAGTGCTTCTGGCTGATGGCAGCTGAGCAGATGTAATGCTGACTAAACTTCCAGAGTGCAACATTTACACTCAGTGCCAGCTAATAGGACCACATGTCTTTTCCTCTCTCGTTGTGATATTTATAGTACCTGTCACTGGTATTTCGGCTAATGAGTGGTGGTGTGATAATTGCATTGCAGCTTTTCCCACAATGTCTGGATGAAGCAGGCGGACAGTTAGACAAAAACACATTCTTTTTCCTCACAGTGCCAGAACATATGGGAGATTTACAGTAACATGACACTAAAGATGTACTTTATTTGTTGCTGCTACACAGAACTTTTCTATCCCTCATTTGACCTCACAAACTATTAAACTTTACACCTGCCAGAGAAATACAGTTCAGTCTCCATGAGTTCACAATTCATTTTTTTAATATTACAGTACAAAGCTACTCAAACATCAGGAATGGGTTTATTACTGTTTTATTAGCCTTGTTCCCTGAAGCAAATCCCAAACACTTCTCACTATTTTCAGAGCTTTTCTGTCTTTCCAATTCCCTTACCTGGTGAAATCTCGCAAGGATAGTGTCAGTTGTTGCATACCTTTCTCAAGCTTAGCTGCTAACAGAGTATATCTCACCCTTTATTGCTGAAGTACTCATGATCAAGGAGTGATCTGCAGGAAAATGTAGGGAATGGCAGTGGCCTATAAATCCCCAGTGGTAAAACAGGTGACAGTGAGTTGACAGCTCGTGTTACATCTTTCACCATTTTTATTTCTATTGACGTCAATGGCAGAGATATAAAAATTAACTGCACAGCCAAATAAATACTGCGGCTACAAGAACAGGTCAGAGGCTGGGAATTCTGTGTTGAGTAACTTGTCTCTTGCCACTGCCCCCACTCACCACCCCTGACCTCCTGCCCCCTCCATATTTGTTCATCATCTACAAAGGACAAGGTTTGTAGTGGAGTTCTCCAGGGGTCAGTATGGGGACCCTTGTTTCTCCTGATATATAATAATGATTTAGACCTTGGTGTACAGGGCACAATTTCAAAGTTTGCAGGTGATACAAAACTTGGAAGCATGTCAAATATGAGGAGGACAGTGGAGAATTTCCAAAAGTCATCGACAAGTTGATGGAATGGACAGACAGGTGGCAGATGAAGTTCAAGGTAGAGATGTGCGAGCAGATTCATTTTGATACAAAAAACATGGAGAGAAAACATAAAATAAAGGGTAAAACTCTAAAGGGGGTGCAGGAGCAGAGGCTGTATATGTGCATAAATCATTGAAGGTGGCAGGACAGGTGGAGAGAGCAGTTAATAAAGCACATAGTACCCTGGGCTTTATTAATAGGAGCATAGAGTACAAGAGCAAGAAAGTTAAGTTGAATTTGCATCAGTTTAGGGAAGGAGATCGGTCATCCTTACCTGGTCTGGCCTACATGTGACTCCAGACCCACAGCAATGTGGTTGACTCTTAAATGCCCTCTGACATGGTCGAGCAAACCACTACAAAGTCAGAAAAAAGGAATGAAACTGGACGGACCACCCAACATCGACCTAGGCACCGGAAATGACAACAGCAATCACAGCCCTGTCGACACTGCAAACTCCTCCTTACTAACATCTGGGGGCGAGTGCCAAAATTGGGAAAGCTGTCTCACAGACTAGTCAAGCAACAGCCTGACATAGTCATCCTCACGGAATCATACCTTACAGATAATGTCCCAGACACCACCATCACCATCGCTGGGTATGTCCTGTCCCACCGGCAGGACAGACCCAGCAGAGTGTCTGCTGCACAGTGGTATACAGTCGGGAGGGATTTGCCCTGGGAGTCCTCAAGATCGACTCTGGAACCTCATGAAGTCTCATGGCATCAGGTCAAACATGGGCAAGGAAATCTCCTGCTGATTACCACGTACTGCCCTCCCTCAGCTGATAAATCAATGCTCCTCCATGTTGAGCATCACTTGGAGGAAGCACTGAGGGTGGCAAGGGCGCAGACTGTAATCTGGGTGGGGGGCTTCAATAAGACCATAAGACATAGGAGCAGAAATTAGGCCATTCGGCCCATCGAGTCTGCTCCGCCATTCAATCATGGCTGATAAGTTTCTCAATCCCATTCTCCCACCTTCTCCCCGTAACCTTTGATCCCCTTACCAATCAAGAACCTATCTATCTCCATCTTAAATACACTCAATGACCTGGCCTCCACAGCTTTCTGTGGCAATGAATTCCATAGATTCACCACTCTCTGGCTAAAGAAGTTTCTCCTCATCTCTGTTCAAAAAGGTCTTCCCTTTACTCTGAGGCTGTGCCCTCAGGTCCTAGTCTCTCCTACTAATGGAAACATCTTCCCCACATCCACTCTATCCAGGCCTTTCAGTATTCTGTAGGTGTCAATCAGATCCCCCCTCATCCTTCTAAACTCCATCAAGTATAGACCCAGAGTCCTCAAATGTTCCTCATATGTTAAGCCTTTCATTCCTGGGATCATTCTCATGAACCTCCTCTGGACCCTCTCCAGGGCCAGCACATCCTTCCTGAGATACGGGGCCCAAAATTGCTCACAATATTCTAAATGTGGTCTGACCAGAGCCTTATAAAGTCTCAGAAGCACATCCTTGCTTTTATATACTAGTCCTCTCAAAATAAATGCCAACATTACATTTGCCTTCCTAACTACCGACTCAACCTGCAAGTTAACCTTAAGAGAAACCTGGTCTAAGACTCCCAAGTCCCTTTGCACTCTAGATTTCTGAATTCTCTCCCCACTTAGAAAATAGTCTGTGCCTCTATTCTTCCTACCAAAGTGCATGACCTCACACTTCCCCACATTGTATTCCATCTGTCACTTCTTTGCCCATTCTCCTAACCTGTCCATTTCCTTCCGCAGCCTCCCCGCCTCCTCAATACTACCTGTCCCTCCACATATCTTTGTATCATCTGCAAACTTAGCCGGGATGCCCTCAGTTCCTTCATCTAGATCATTAATGTATAAAGTGAAAAGTTGTGGTCCCAACACTGACCCCTGCGGAACTCCACTAGTCACCGGCCGCCATCCTGAGAAGGACTCCCTTATCCCCACTCTCTGCCTCCTGCCAGACAGCCAATCTTCTATCCATGCTAGTGCCTTGCCTCTAACACCATGGGCTCTTATCTTACTGAGCAGCCTCCTGTGCGGCACCTTGTCAAAGGCCTTCTGGAAGTCCAAGTAGATAACATCCATTGGCTCTCCTTTGTCTAACCTACTCGTTACCTCCTCAAAGAATTCTAACAGATTTGTCAGGCATGACCTCCCCTTGATGAAACCATGCTGACTTTGCCCGATTTTACCATGCACTTCCAAGTATTCTGAAATCTCACCCTTAATGTCCATCACCAAGAGTGGCTCGGTAGCGCCACTATTGACTGAGATGGCCGAGTCCAAAAGGACATAGCTGCTTGACTGGGTGTGCGGCAGGTGGTAAGGAAACCAACAAGAGGGAAAAACATACTTGACCTGATCCTCACCAGCTTTCCTGCCACAGATGCATCTGTCCATGACAGTATCGGTAGGAGTGACCACTGCACAGTTGTTGTGGAGACGAAGTCCCACCTTCACATTGAGGATACCCTCCATCGTGTTGTGTGGTACTACCACCGTGCTAAATGGGAAGATTTTGAACAGAGTCTATTGTAAAAGACGTGGTAACAGAACACTTGGAAAGCATTAACGGGATTAGATAAAGTCAGCATGGGTTTATGAAAGGGAAATCATGCTTAACTAATCTACTAGAGTTGTTTGAGGATGTAACATATAGAATAGAGAAGGGAGAATCAGTTGTTGTGGTGTATTTGGATTTCAACAAGGCTTTTGGTAAGGTCCCATATGAGAGGCTCGTGGGCAAAATTAAAGCACATGAGGTCGGGGGTAATATACTGGCCTGGATTGAGAATTGGTTGACAGACCAGAAACAGAGAGTGGGAATAAATGGGTCTTTTTCCGGATGGCAGGTGGTGACTAGTGGGGTACCGCAGGGATCAGTGCTTGGGCCCCAGCTATTCACAATATATATAAATGACCTGGATGAGGAAACCAAATGCAACATTTCCAAGTTTGCTGATGACACAAACTGGGCAGAGTTGTGAGGAGGATGCAAGGAGGCTTCAGGGCGATTTAGACAAGTTGTGTGAGTGGGCAAACACATGGCAGATGCAGTATAACGTGGATAAATGTGAAGTTATACACTTCGGTGTGAAAAACAGAAAGGTAAAGTATTATTTAAATGGTGATATATCGGAAAATGTGGGTGTACAAAGGGATCTGGGTGTCCTTGTACACCAGTCAATGAAAGTAAACAGGCAGGTGCTGCAAGCAATTAGGAAGGCAAATGGTATGTTGGCTTCATTGCAAGAGGGTTTGAGTTCAGAAGTAGGGATGTCTTACTGCAGTTATACAGGGCCTTGGTTAGACCACACCTGGAGTATTACGGGCAGTTTTAGTCTCCCTACCTAAGAAAAGATAAACTTTCCATAGAGGGAGTGCAGAAAAGGTTCACTAGGCTGATAGTGGGGATGGCAGGACTGTAGTATGAGGAGAGATTGGTTCGACTGGACCTGTATTCACTAGGGTTTAGAAGAATAAGAGGGGATCTGATTGAAATGTATAAAATTCTAACAGGGCCAGACAGATGCAGGGAGGATGTTTCCTCTGGTTGGGGAGTCTGGAACCAGGGGCCCCAGTCTCAGGATTCGGGGTAGGCCATTTAGGACTGAGATGAGGAAAGATTTCTTCACTCAGAGGGTGGTCAACTTGTGGAATTCTCTACCACAGAAGCTGTGGAGGCCGGGTCACTGAGTGTATTCAAGAAAGAAATTGATATTTTTTTGATATTAGGGGCATCAATGGGTATGGAGAGAAAGCAGGAAAAAGATGTTGAGAAAGAGGATCAGCCATGATCATAATGAATGGCAGAGCAGGTTCGAAGGGCCAAATGGCCTGCTCCTGCTCCTAGTCTCTATGCTTCTAGATCTAGCAACTCAAGACTAGGCATCCACGAGGCACTGTGGACCATCACCAGCAGCAGAATTGTACTCAAACACAATCTGTAACCTCATGGCCCACCACATCCACCACTCGACCATTACCATCAAGCTAGGGGATCAACCCTGGTTCAATGAAGAGTGCAGGAGGGCATGCCAGGAGCAGCACAGGCATACCTAAAAATAAGGTGTCAACCTGGTGAAGCTTTATCACAGGACTACTTGCGTGCCAAACAGCATAAGCAGCAAATGATAGACAGGGCTAAGTGATCCCACAACCAACGGATCAGATCTAAACTCTGTAGTCCTGCTATATCCAGTCATGAATGGTGGTGGACAATTAAACATCTCACTGGAGGAGGAGGACGCTACACAAATATCCCCATCCTCAATGATGGAGGAGCCCAGCACATCAGTGCAAAAGATAAGGCTAAAGCCATTGCTACAATCTTCAGCCAGAAGTGCCAAGTGGATGACCATCTCGGCCTCCTCCAGAGGTCCCCAGCATCACAGATGCCAGTCCTCAGCCAATTCGATTCACTCCACATGATATCAAGAAACAGCTGAAGGCTCTGGATACTAAGGCTACGGGCTCTGACAGCATTCCTGCAATAGTACTGAAGACTTGCTGTTATGACCGATGCAGTTGGTAAAGTGGAGTTATTTAAAATTCCCAGAGGGAAACTTTAAACAACTGTCATAACCTATAATTTTAAGTGTTATGTTTGAGATGCGATTCTAAATTCAGGAACCAGATTATCAGTTCTCAAGGTTTTGGAAGGTCTAATACAGGCAAGAATTATACAGTAAATGGCAGAACCCTTAAGTGCATTGACGGGCAGAGGGATCTGGGTGTACAGGTCCATAGGTCACTGAAAGTGGCAACACAGGTGGATAAGGTAGTCAGGAAGGCATATGGCATGCTTGCCTTCATTGGCAGGGGTATTGAGTATAAAGGCTGGGAAGTCATGCTGCAGCTGTATAGAACCTTGGTTAGGCCACACTTGGAATATTGCGTGCAATTCTAGTCACCACATTACCAGAAAGATATGGAGGCGTTGGAGAGGGTGCAGAGGAGGTTTACCAGGATGCTGCCTGGTCTGGAGGTTATTAGCTATGAGGAGAGGTTGGAGAAACTCGGATTGTTCTCACTAGAGCGACGGAGATTGAGGGGCGACTTGATAGAAGTTTACAAAATTATGAGTGGCATGGACAGAGTAGATAGTCAGAAGCTTTTTCCCAGGGTGGAAGAGTCAATTACTAGGGGACATAGATTTAAGGTGAGAGGAGAAAACTTTAGAGGAGATGTGCGGGGCAAGTTTTTTACGCAGAGGGTAGTGAGTGTCTGGAATTTGCTGCCAGAGGAGGTGGTGGAAGCAGGTACGATAGTGGTGTTTAAGAGGCAACTTGACAAATACATGAATAGGATGGGAATAGAGGGATACGGACCCCGGAAGTGCAAAATGTTTTAGTTGACGGGCAATATGATCGGTGCAGACTTGGAGGGCCGAAGGGCCTGTTCCTGTGCTGTACTTTTCTTTGTTCTCTGTTCTTTGTTCTTTGTTTTACATTAAACTAAATTAAACATTTTATTAATTTACACAGGTTAAAATATATACACATGCCTACAAATTACTGCTATCATAACTTTTAATAAATTCCCAAACTACTGTCTATTAAGGCAAAAGCAACCCATAGACTTAACCAAACACCAGGCAATTTATTTTCACCTTACAAATTTAAAATGAGGTTCTTTTCACTGTGGAGCCAGTTGGTGGTTTACAGCTGCCTTTTGATCTCACATTGCCTCTGCCTGCACACCCGAAAACTGCTGAAGTTATACCTACCACCACTGATTGAATTCAAATTCTCATTGTCTCACCAGCCTCTTTGAACTTTACCTTTTAACAATGAAACCCCTTTCATAGTACCAATTTTATTAGTAATATAAACGTTTGCTTGGTATCTGCTAGAAAAGCATCAAGTTTTCACCCCACTTCTTAAATACTCTATTCAAAAAATGCAATTGCACACTCTCTATCTCGCATCTCAAAACTATTACATATCAAAGCACCCAGACCGGCTTTGCTGGCTTTAATCCAATTAAGACACACCCGCAGACATAACCTCTATTTTAAAAGAAAAATATTTTCCAAAATATTTTATACACTTGTGCTCCAGAACTTGCCACGTCCCTAGCCAAGCTGATCCAGTACAGCTACAACACTGGCACCTACCCGGCTATGTGTAAAATTGCCCAGGTATGTCCTGTACACAAAAAGCAGGACAAATCCAACCCGGCCAATTACCATCCCATCAGTCTACCCGGGGATCATCAGTTAACTAATGGAAGGGGTCATCAACAGTGCTATCAAATGGCACTTGCTTAGCAATAACCTGCTCACTGATGCCCAGTTTGGGTTCCACCAACGCCACTTAGCTCCTGAGCTCAATGCAGCCTTGGCTCAAACGTGGACAAAAGAGCTGAACTCCAGGGGTGAGGTGAGAGTGACTGCCCTTGACATCAAGACCGCATTTGACCGAGTGTGGCATCAAGGAGCCCTAGCAAAACTGGAGTCAATGGGAATCAGGGGGAAAACGCTTCACAGGTTAGAGTCATACCTAGCACAAAGGAAGATGGTTGTGGTTGTTGGAGCTCAGTCATCTCAGCTCCAGGACATCACAGCAGGAGTTTAAGATGGTAGTGTCCTCGGCCCAATCATCTTCAGCAACTTCATCAATGGCCTTCCCTCCATCATAAGGACAGAAGTGGAGATGTTCACTGATGATTGCACAATGTTCAGTACCATTCGCGACTCCTCAGGTACTGAAGCAGTCCATGTCCAAATGCAGCAAGACCTGGACAATCTCCAGGCTTGGGCTGACAAGTGGCAAGTAACATTCGCACCACACGAGTGTCAGGCAACGACCATCTCCAACAAGAGAGAATCCAACAATCGCGCCTTGATGTTCAATGGCATTATCATCACTGAATCCCCCACTATCAACATCCTCGGGGTTACCATTGACCAGAAACTGAACTGGACTAGCCATATAAATACTGTGGCTACAAGAGCAGATCAGAGGCTAGGAATCCTGCAATGGATAACCCGCATCCTGACTCCCCAAAGCCTGTCCACCATCTACAAGGTGCAAGTCAGGAGTGTGATGGAATACTCTTCAATTGCCTGGATGAGTGCAGATTCCACAACACTTAAAAAGCTTGATACTATCCAGGACAAAGCAACCTGTTTGATTGGCATCACATCTAAAAACATTCTCTCCCTTCATCACCGACGCACAGTAGCAGCAGTGTGTACCATCCACAAGATGCATTGCAGGAACTCACCAAGGCTCCTTAGACAGCACCTTCCAAACCCATGACCACTACCATCTAGAATGACAAGGGCAGCAGATAGATGGGAACACCACCACCTGGAAGTTCCCCTCCAAGCCACTCACCAATGACTTGGATATATATCGCTGTTCCTTCACTGTCGCTGGGTCAAAATCCTGGAACTCCCTCCCTAACAACATTGTGGGTGTCCCCACACCACATGGACTGCAGCGGTTCAAGAAGGCAGCTCACCACCACCTTCTCAAGGGCAACTAGGGATGGGCAATAAATGCTGGCCCAGCCAGCGAAGTCCACACCCCATGAATGAATAAAAAAAAAGTCACTAGTTTGGTTTCAGCTGGAGTATTGCATCCAGTTCTGGGCGCTGCACTTTCAGAATGATGAGACGGCATTAGAAAGGATGCAGAAAAAAACCATGAGAATGGTTCCAGGGATGAGGAACCTCAGCGATGAAAATAGATTAGAGAAGTTAGGACTGTTTTCCTTCGAGAAAAGAATGCTGAGAGGAAATTTGATAGAGGTATTCAAAACCATGAAGAGTCTGGACAGTGTACATAGAGAGAAACCTTTCCCACTCCTGAAACAACCGAGAATGAGAGGGCACAGTTTTGAAGTTATTGGTACTTACGAACATATGGATTAGGAGCTGGAGTAGCCCACTAGGCCCCTTGAAGCTTCTCCGCCATTCAATAAGATCATGGCTAACCTAATTTTAACCTCACATTCATGCCTACCCCTGATAACCTTTCACCACCTTGCTTATCAAGGATCTATCTACCTCTGCCTTAAAGATATTTACCTCAATCACCTTTTGAGGAAGAGAATTGCAATGTCTCACCACGCTCTGAGAGAAAAAGATTTTCCTCCTCTCTGTCTTAAATGGGTGACCCCTTACTTTGAAACAGTGACCCAGATTCTAGATTCTCCCACAAGAGGAAACATTCTTTCCACATTCTGAAGAAGCATCAGAAGAAACATCCACATTCACATCGACATTAAGAAGGAACATCCTTTCCATATTCAAAAGAAGCAAAAGGGATATCAGTTTTACACAGTGAGTGTCTAGGGTCTGGGGTGCACTGCCTGAGAGTGTGGAGAAGGCAGGTTCGATTGAAGCATTCAAATGGGAATTGGACTGTTACCTGAAAAGGAAGAATGTGTAGTCGGGTAGTCCTTTTGTTACCCTTTCCACCTCCTGGAAATTGGTCCAGGGCAAAATGCTGCTCACAAATAGGCATGCTAACCAGCATGTCCTACTGCCCACCCACCTCGATTCTCACCCCCATACGGGTGTGAGTCCTGCCCATTATCTGCCGTATGTTCTTAATGCTGATTTAGGAAGGTACAGGTTAATTCTGTGGACTTCATATAATCCCAATGTGGATATTTTTCACACAGTAATGAGCAATCTGAGTGAATTGGTTGCAAACTTTTCCATAAGAACCGGTGTGATTCCTTTATCTATATCAAACACACACAACGTGCCAAGCTGCTAAACAAGGTGGACAAAATCAAATCAGTTTCTGTAAACTGAGCACTTTTTGGAGATAAATATTTTATTTTATTTTTTGTGTGTGTTTGCTTTTGGCAAAATGAAGAATGATCATTTCAGAAAATCAAATGTTTTCTAGAGAGGAGTTTTGCAATGTAGCTGTCCCATCCTGTCAACTAACCTAGAACTTTATTGTTATTGGACATAAAGTGGGAAAACATTCTGTTCCTAGCATCGTCATTCTTCACCAGTGACACTTATCACCCCATCCCATTCTGTAATCCACTTAACATTTAGCTGCAATCGCCCAATTTTCTGTTTCTAACCAGAAGTTATTAGGTTTGTATATCAATATGGAGCATATTCAATGTTTCTAACTTCCAGACCATTACTAAACTGGGTACAATATTCAAACTATAGCTCAGTGCTTATATCATTTCACACCGCGTAAGTGTTGCTGAATTCATGATCAGATAATGATGGACATGAATCACCTTGAACTTTCTGTCCTTCACAGAAACCAGTAACTGTTCAATGATGCACCTTTCCTTAGTCTGCTATGTATTTTAGTAATTGTTTTTTCGTTTAACTTTTAATGAGTTTTGAGTTTTTTTCCATTTATTCTCCTAGCTTCCTTTCCTTCCGAAGTTGTTTGCAGTGATACAATTATATCATTCACAGTGGTTTTCTCAATTGGGTTAAGTTCATATACTCCAGATCAGCATTGCTGTCTATTGCCCATTGCCATGACAGCTTCTGTCACTGTTCCATCAGAGGACTCCCACCTTCAGTTTTCTTACATTGCAATTTGCTTATTCAGCTTATATTTATTCAGTATGGCAAGAGGAGGGTTTTAATATCCAGCACACTGATGGTGATAGACAACTGCTACATTTCACTATTACAGAAAGATTTTAAGAGCAAGAGAAGTGCATTAAATTGAATAGCTTCCAAATACAGGCTCATGGGTCCCATTAAGCAATTAACTCACACACATTGATCGAAAGTTGACTACACAATTTTTGTGCTCTTGCTGATTAGCATAATTCCTCTGTGCAGTCAGCACTAATTGCACCGTTCATTGGCTGGACATGACAGCAAAGGACCCAAATCAGGAAATTGTAGCTAGCTTGCCCTGGTTATAGGGGAACGTCATTGTGGCTGGAGCAGCAGCTGGGTGCCATGCCAGAAGTGAATCTATCCTGGAAAAAGTGAAGAATGGTCCAACGTGGGAGACTTCAAGTGTCTCCAACACTGCACTGGAGGTGTTGGTGGAGGGGATGCAAAAGAGGAGAGATGTCCTATTTCCACAGGGGACCAGGCACACAAGCTCCTGGCACACAGACAAAAGACATGGGCACAGACAGACGTTGAGGTCAATGGCAGGATGCAAGACCCAAGAGCTGGTATGTCAGCTGCGAGAAACGCAATGAACTCACATGGCTGGTCAAGGTCAGGGAATGCACTGCAAATGCCTTATCCCATCAACTGAATCATTAGCCTCACACAGCTCAACTCATTACACCCGCACACTCAGCCACCAACTATCTCTATTTATCAAACATCATGGAACACTTGGGTAGCAGTGATTATCATAGCATAAGCTAGAGGTTAACAATGGAGAAGAACAAGGAACAATCAAAAGTAAAATTGGAAGAGGACCAACAATGCAATGAGGAGAGATCTAGCCAGGGTAAAATGGAACCAAAGTTTAACTGGAAAATGGTGATCTGGTGTACCTACACCACATGGACTGCAGTGGTTCAAGAAGGCAGCTCACCACCACCTTCTCAAGGGCAACTAGGGATGGGCAATAAATGCTGGCCCAGCCAGCGATGCCCACATCCGTTGAATGAATTAAAAATAAACTTTCAGGAGGAGATATTTCAGGGACTGGCCAGGTACATTCCAACAACAGGGAAAAAGGAGGACGTGTCAATGTCAATGCTCCTTGATGACAGGGTAGATGGAGAATATTATGAAACCAACAAAGAGAACATGTGATGTTTGGCAGGTGGATTTTTCATGTGAACACTAGGCCAAATGCAATTGGTTGAGAGGAGAAGTGAAGAGGAAAATAGGACTGGCAAAGGGAGAATATGAGAATAGGATGGCAGTCAACATAAACGATAACCCAAAAACTTCTAGTGGTGTGTAAATAGGGTCCTATTAGTGACAAAGAGGGTGATATATGCTCAGAGGCACAGGGCAAGGCTAGAATGCCTAATAAGTACTTTGTATAGGTGTTTATTAAGGAAGAGGATGCTGACAAAATATTGGTACAGGTGGAGATAGTGGAGGTGTTGGTTGGTGTGAAAATTGAGTGACAGGGTGCATTGGAAAGGCTGGTTATGCTTTTTGTGGGTAGGTCATCTGGTCTGGATGGCTCACTTCCCAGGTTGCTAAGGGGAGAGGGTATGGAGATTTCCATAATCTTCCAATCTTCCCCAGATCCAGAGGAGGTGCCAGGAAATTGAAGAGTGACAAAGTCACATCCTTATTCAAGAAATTCCGAGGGCTGAACTTTACAATTGGAAGGATTCCCCTCACAACCTCAACTGGCTTAAAAGTTGGGGAAGAGCCTGTCTGCTTCCAGCCAACTCAACACGCAACGAGTTTTAAAAATTCATTCATGGGATGGGGGCTTCACAGGCTGGGCCAGCATTTATTGCCCAACCCTAGCTGCCCTTGAGAAGGTGGTGGTGAGCTGCCTTCTTGAACCGCTGCAGTCCATGTGGTGTAGGTACACCCACAGTGCTGTTAGAGAGGGAGTTCCAGGATTTTAACCCAGTGACAATGAAGGAACGGTGATATATTTCCAAGTCAGGATGGTGAGTGACTTGGAGGGGAACTTCCGGGTGGTGGTGTTCCCATCTATCTGCTGCCCTTGTCCTAGATAGTAGTGGTCATGGGTTTGGAAGGTGCTGTCGAAGGAAACTTGGTTTAACAGCCATTGGGCAATTAATTGGCTTGAGGCAGAACTTCTTCCCCCATTGGAGAGCCAGAAGAGCAGACCTTGTGCCTTGGAAACAAAGCTGAGGAAGTTTTTAGAGATTGGGCAGAGTGAGACCTTGGAAGTAATTAAAGATGAGAACGCAGAGTTTGAAATCAATGCATCGAGGGACAAGCAAACAGTAAATGCTGGCAAGAACGTTGATCTTAAATAATATTCACATTGCCACGAATAATGTCAATAGAATGTTCACTGATAAAACTATACCACATCGGCTGTGCAATTAGGAAATAGTGCAACTGAGGCAATATATCCTGTCTAGTGACACGAGGAGCTTATTGAGCTGAATTAGTTCATTGAGGTTTGTGTATATCATTAGAGAGCCCCCATTAGTCTGATTATTGGTAAATCTGACAGCATTCTGTGCTGCTGTTTGATCCCTTATTGTGATTGGTTTGCAAACTGCTGACAGATTTGCATCATTATTGCCTGAGCCTAATATCAGGTTCGGCTTTTTCAGTAATAATATTTATAAACTAGTATAATGTGACAGAAAATGCAGTAATTTTGTCCACAATGGATTAGTAATTAGATTGTTTCTTGCTTGCTAACCACCGGGTTAGATATGGTTATTGCAAGCTATTATAACAAGGTAAAGAGTATAAATAATTAATCTCATAGACTACTGACCATTCATAGATGTTTCTTTGCTTCTATTTAACTCAATGATTTGGATGAAGGGATGGATGGGATGGTTGTCAAATTTTCTGATGACACAACGTTAGGTAGGAAAATAAGTTTTGAAGAGGACATAAGGAGGCTATGAAGGGACAGAGATAGGTTAAGTGAATGGACAAAGACCTGGTATAATGTGGAAATTGTGAAATTGTCCATTTTGGCAGGAAGAATAAAAAATAAGCACATTATCTAAATGGTGAGAGATTGCAGAGCTCTGAGATGCAGAGGGATCTGGGTGTCCTAGTGTATGAATCACAAAAGGTTAGTATGTAGGTACAGCAGGTAATTAGGAAAACTAATAGAATGTTATCATTTATTGTGAGGGGGATTGAATACAAAAGTAGGGAGGTTATGCTTCAGTTGTACAGGGCATTGGTGAGGCCACATCTGGAGTATTGTGTACAGCATTGGCCTCCTTATTTAAGGAAAGATGTAAATGCATTAGAAGCAGTTCAGAGAAGGTTTACTAGACTCATATCTGGAATGGGCGGGTTGTCTTATGAGGAAAGGTTGGACAGGCTTGGCTTGTACCTGTTGGAGTTTAGAAGAGGTAGAGGCAACTTGCTTGACTGAAATCTTTAAGATCCTGAGGGATAATGACAGGGTGGATGTGGAGAGGCTGTCTCCTCTTGAGGGAGGATCTAGAACTAGGGGTCAATGTTCAAAAATAAGGGATCGCTCATTTAAGACAGATGAGGAGAATTTTTTTCTCTCAGAGGGTTGTGAGTCTTTGGAACTCTCTTCCTCAAAAGGCAGTGGGAGCAGAGTTTCTGAATATTTTTAAGGCAGATCTAGATAGATTCTTGATAAGCAAGGGGGGTGAACGGTTATCAGGGGCAGGGAGATATGTGGAGTTGAGGCGATTATCAGATCAGCCATGATCTTATTGAATGGTGGAGCAGGCTCGAGGGGCTGAGTGGCCTACTCCTGCTCCTAATTCATATGTTTGTATGTGTACATGAAAGAGAAAAGTTTTCAAGGATCTGAGGAAGGATCAGAGTAGTGAGACTAATTCAATAACTCTTTCAAAGAGCAGGCACAGGCAGAGTGGGCATAAAATTCTATAATTCCATGAATAAATTTGCAACAATTTTAAAAATCATTATTCAATTGAATCCGCTTTCTATTTCCCTACTTTTAGTGATAACATAAAGATTACATATGGAGATGTTGTCTGCTGGTAAATAGAAATCATCTTTGATGTTAATTGCCTGTTAATCCTCAGCTTCAGGTTGAAAAGAGAGGCAGGAGCACCCTGTACACAACTTCAGCCCAATAAGATATTGATTTCCTGTCTCAGAACAACACATGAACTTCTCTGATAAACATGCGCACACTTAATAGACATTTCACAATGTCCCGATCAATCCCCTGAAAGTGGCTAGCTCAGAAACTCACATTAACAGACAAGAGATTGCACCTATGGGATATTAGGTGTCATATGCAACTGTTTTCACTTGATCTCAGATACGAAAAGTAACTTTGAAACTGGAGCCTTAATGTTGATTCAAGCTCCCTTGCAGATAATAAGATGTCTATCAAATAAGCCATTATTAATGTATTAATATATTAATACTTTATATAGAATATTTCTCAATAGTTACTTTCAATGGATGTGAGACTGGACTCGGTAGTGACTGTTGCTTGGAGGTGCCATGCAGGGATTAAAATGGCATTCACTGTGCACATGTATTGTTCCATTGTGAATCATACAGGAGACCATTTCTGTGAAGGCATTAGCACAGCACTTAGTCACGTAGCCAATACCTCCCGGGAGTATGCAGAGCAGGCAGATCATGAGGTCACTGATTTGATGCCAAAACTGCCAGATTGGGCTCCACACTCCAGCCAACAACATCTCTTAAGCTCCAACAGCTAAACACATGCTCAGCAGCTTGAAGGACCCCATCCCTCACCAGCACCATTTAGAGGAATCATCAACTATGTAAAGATTAATTCCAAGTTGATTTCTTCTGGCTATTGCTTCAGTAAGGGGCACGCGAGGAGGCAAGCTGTTCGGCCAGAATGAGACGGAGATTGAGTGAGTAGCGAATTAGGTTCAAGTGGTAAGTTCTGGTGAGTCCTTTTCAGATTTAACTATAGATTAAGAATCAAGACTTGACACAGTGCTAACCTTCAAGTTAGTTAGGTTAGCTTGTTAAGTACAGAGCTGACTGGTGTGGCAGTTATCTGTCAATCACCTGAAGGCAGTTGGTTCAAGTGGTGTTAATTTCTGTAGCAGGAATCTAAGCTAGTTAGTGACTCATCAGAGGGTCTAGAAAAAAGACAGGCTTTTCAAACCATATGATCAGTAAGGGGTGGGTGAGGAGACAGGCAATATCATTGGAGGTAGTTGGATACTAAGTGAGTAGCAAATTAGGTTCATGTGGCAATTTGTTGCATGGGGGAAAGAGGTGTGGTATACATAGGAATTATTCAAATTAAATAACATAAATAACAATGGTGGGACAGGTGTATTGTTGCAGCTGTGCATGTAAGCATTCATAACAAACTAAATTAACTGATAGCGCACATTGAAGTAAATGAATATGACCTGATAGCAATTATGGAGACATGGCTGCAGGGTGATAAGGATTGGGTCCTGAATATTGAAGGGTATATGACATTCAAGAAGAATAGGGAGATAGGTAAAGGTGGAGGGGTAAAACTGTTAATCAAGGATGGCTTTGGTGCAACAGTTGGAGATGCCCTTGGTTCAGGACATCAGGATGTAGAATTGGTTTGGGTAGAGATGAGGAATAGTAGTGGAAAGACTCACTAGTGGGACCGGTCTACAGGCCCCCTAACATTAACCATAATGTAGAAGAAAGTATTCAAGAGAAAATATAGTGGGCTTGTGATAAAAGATTGGCAATAATCCTGTGTGATTTTAATCTACACATAAACTGGAAAAATAAATTGGCAGTTGCAGCCTGGAGGAGGAATTCATAGAACACTTTGAATAGATAGTTTCTTAGGGCAGCATGTTCTGGAACCAACCAGAAAGCAGGATATATTAGACTTGGTATTATGTAATGTGACAGGATTAATTAAAAACCTCAGAGTAAAGGCACCCCTAGTTACAGTGGCTACAATATGATTGAATTTTGCATCCAGTTTGAAAAGGAGAAGAATGGATCTGAGACTAGCATTTTAAACTTAAATAAGGGCAACTATGTGGGTGTGAAAGCTGAGCTAGCTGAAGTGAACTGGGATACTAGGCTAGAGGATAGATCAATAGAGAAGCCAGACAGACATTAAAGGGGATATTTCAGAATACTCAAAATAAGTATATTCCTATTATAAAGAAAAATCCTAAAAGGAGGGCTTACCATTGTGGTTAACTAAAGAAGGTAGGGAAAGCATCAAACTTAAGGAAAAAGCATACAACTCCGCAAAGATGTGTGGCAGGACAGATGATTGGTTAGAATATAAAGAATGGCAGAGAATGACTAAAAGGTTAATCAGGAGAAAGAAATTAAAGCATGAGAGGAAGTTAGCTAGAAATGTAAAAACAGATAGCAAGAGTTTCTACAGGCATTTAAAAAGGAAAAGATTACATAAAGTGAGCTTGGTCCTCTAGAGGGTGACAGTGAGGAGTTAATAGTAGATAATAAGGAAATGGCAGATGAAATGAACAAATATTTTGCTTCTGTGTTCACTATAGAGAATACAAAACACATTCCAGTAATAGCTGTAAATCAGGAGCTGAACGGGAGAGAGGAACTTGGTGAAATTAAAATCACTAGGGAAACGGTACTGAGCAAATTGATGGAGCTGTGGGCCGGCAAGTCTCCGGGTCTCAATGGACTACATCCTAGGGTCTTACAAGAGGGGCTAATGAGGTAGTTAATGCTGGTGTTAATTTCCCAAAATTCATTAGATTCTGGAAAGGTTCCATCAGACTGGAAAGTAGCAAATATAACCCCTCTGTTCAAGAAGGGAGGGAGGCAGGAAACAGGAAACTGTAGGCCAGTTAGCTTGACGTCTGTCGTGGGGAACGTGTTGGAATCAATCATTAAGGTTATCGGTGGGCACTTAAATAAACTCAAGGTAATCAGGAAGGTTTTGTGAAAGGGAAGTTGTGTTTAACCAATTTATTGGGGTTCTTTGAAGGAGTAAGATGCACTGTGGATAAAGGGGAGCCTGTAGACGTGCTGTACTTGGATTTCCAAAAGGCCTTTGATAAGATGCCACAGAAAAGGTTATTGCAGAAAATAAAAGCTCATGGTGTATGAGGTAACATAACGACCTGGATAAAAGATTGGCTGGCTGGCAGAAAACAGAGTATGCCAAAATGGGTCTTTTACTGATTGGCAGGATGTGACAAGTGGAGTCCTGCAGAGGTCTGTGCTGGGCCTCAACATTTTTACAATTTATTTCAATGACTTAGATGAGGAGAGTGAAGGCATGGTAGCTAAATTTGCAGATGACACAAAGAGAGGTAGGAAGGTATTTTGTGAAGAGGATATAAGGAGGTGGCAGACAATATAGATAGATTGAGTGAGTGGGCAAAAAAATGGCAGATGAAGTGTAATGTGTGAAAATGTGAAGTTGTTCAGTTTGGCAGGATGAATAAAAAATCAGATTATTTCTTAAATGGAGAACGGCTGCAAAATTCCAAGGTGCAAAGGGATCTAGGTGCTCGAGTGCATGAGTCACAAAAAGTTAGCATGCAGGACATCAGTGCAGGAGTTCCTCAGGGCAGTGTCCTAGGTTAAACCTAGCTGTTTCATCAATGACCTTCCTTCTATGATAAGGTCAAAAGTGGGGATGTTCGCTGATGATTGCACAATGTTCAGCACCATTTGCGACTCCTCAGATACTGAAGCAGCTCATGTCCAAATTTAGCAAGACCTGGACAAGTGGTTGATAAGTGGCAAGTTTGTGCCACACAAGTGCCAGGCAATGACAATCTCCAACAAGAGACAATCTAATCATCACCCCTTACATTCAATGGTATTACCATTGCTGAATCCCTCACTATCAACATCCTGGGTGTTACCATTGACCAGAAACGGAACTGGATCAACCATATGAATACTCTGGCTACAAGAACAGGTCAGAGGCCAGGAATCCTATGATGAATAACTCACCTCCTGACTCCTCAGAGCTTGTCCACCATCTACAAGGCACAAGTCAGGAGTGTGATTGAATTCTCTCCACTTGCCTGGATGAGTGCAGTTCCCACAATACTCAAGATGCTTAACATCATCCAGGACAAAGGAGCCCACTTAATTGGCACCCTATCCACCACCTTAAACATTCACTCCCTCCACCACCGACGCACAGTAGCAGCAGTGTGTGTACTATCTACAAGATGCACTGCAGGATTTCACCAAGGCTCCTTAGACAGCACCTTCCATACCCACGACCACGACCACTGTCCCCTCCCCCCATCCACCAGTCACTTGTTTCCATGTTGTTCTTTCACAGAGTGTTGACCTTTGTTCTGCAATTCACAAATTCTGCTTTCTTACCTTTATGCCACTATCAGCATCTTTTTTAGTCTTCACCACTACCATTAATATTCCCATTGTCTTGTGTCCATGACATCTTTGTCAATCCCTTCTTGGCTCCCACCTTTCACTGATTTTCTATCTTGCTTTACCTGCTCCGCCCCCTTAAACAGTATCAAATCCATCACATTTCCACTTCTCTTTAGCTCTGAAGAAAAGTTGTGCCAACTCGAAACATTAACCCTGTTTCTCTCCCCACAGAGGCTGCCAAACCGGCTGAGTTTTTCCAGCATTTTCTGTTTCTTATTCCATGACCACTACCATCTAGAAGGACAAGGGCAGCAGATAGATGGGAACACCACCACCTGGAAGTTCCCCTCCAAGGCACTCACCATCCTGACTTGGAAATATATCACCGTTCCTTCACTGTCGCTGGGTCAAACTCCTGGAACTCCCTTCCTAACAGCACTGTGGATCCACCCACACCACATGGACTGCAGTGGTTCAAGACGGCAGTTCACCACCACCTTCTCAAGGGTAACAAGGGATGGGCAATCAATGCCGGCCCAGCCAGCAATGCCCACATCCCATGAATGAATATTTTTTTTTAAAAAAAGGTACAGCAATAATTAAGAAGGCTAATGGAATTCTGTCCTTTATTACGAAAGGAATTGAACATAAAAGTAAGAATGTTATGCTTCAGTTATACAGGGCATTGGTGAGACCACATCTCGAATACTGTGTGCAGTTTTGGTCTCCTTATTTAAGGAAGGAGGTTAATGCTTTGGAGTTTGAGGACTCTGGTTCTATACTCGATGGAGTTTAGAAGGATGAGGGGGGATCTGATTGAAACTTACAGAATACTGAAAGGCCTGGATAGAGTGGATGTGTGGAAGATGTTTCCATTAGTAGGAGAGACTAGGACCTGAGGGCACAGCCTCAGAGTAAAGGGAAGACCTTTTATAACAGAGATGAGGAGAAACTTCCTTAGCCAGAGAGTGGTGAATCTATGGAATTCATTGCCACAGAAGGCTGTAGAGGCCAGGTCATTGAGTGTTTTTAAGACCGAGATAGATAGGTTCTTGATTGGTAAGGGGATCAAAGGTTACGGGGAGAAGGCGGGAGAATGGGGTTGAGAAACTTATCAGCCATGATTGAATGGCGGAGCAGACTCGATGGGCCGAATGGCCTAATTTCTGCTCCTATGTCTTATGGTCTTATGGAGGCAGTTCAGAGGAGGTTTACTAGATTGATACCTAGAATGAACGGGTTGTCTTATGAGGAAAGGTTGGACAGACTGGGCTTGTTTCCACTGGAGTTTAGAAGAGTGAGGGGTGATTTGATTGAAGTTTACAAGATCCTGAGCGGCCTTGACAAGGTGGATGTGGAAAGGATGTTTCCTCTTGTGGGTAAGTCCAGAACTAGGGGGAACTGTTTTAAAATTAGGGGTCGCCCTTTTAGGACAGAGATGAGGAGAATTTTTTTCTCTCAGAGGGTTGTGTGACTTTGGAACTCTCTGCCTCAGAAGGTGCTGGGGGCGGCGTTATTGAATATATTTAGGGAGGTTGTGGGTAGATTCTTGTTAGGCATGGGAATCAAAGATTGTTGGGGTTAGATGGGAATGTGGAATTCAAACACAAACAGATCAGCCACAACCTTAATGAATGGCGAAGCAGTCTCGAGGGGCAGAATGGCCTGCTTCTGCTCCTGTTTTGTATATTCCTCATTCTCCAAATTTTTGGAGTTTTCCAAAAACTTGGAGATTTCCATAGTTTGTCTCAACTTGAAAAAATCTGCAGCGAATGGTGTTGCAGATGCTGAAGGAGATATTGCTGAATTCAAGACTCTGCACGAAATGCTCTCACACACGGGTGCAGCAGTAACTATTCCCCTTTCAATACATCATGACTGAGAGAATGAACAAAGGACTCACAGGAGAAGCTGTTGGACGATGGAGGGGGAGGCAGACGGGAGGATCATCAGCAAAATGCCACATCCGCCTTGGGGTATATTGAGAATATATTTCCTATCTGAACCCCTGTGGGGAAGAGTGGGCAGAGTTTTATGTTCTGCGTGTGGGTGCGCACCCAACATGCCCAAGCATAAAATGACTCGCGATGACGTGGACTGTGCATCCCGATGTCATCGTGCGCTCGCGTGATATTTTGTTCAGCGGGCGCATGCCAGGGTCAGCTGCGCGCCTGCCGATAACTGAAAGGCCTATTAGGGCCATTAACAAGCTCATTAAAATCAAATTCATGCTGCCCGTCTCAACCTTACGGGCAGGCGAAAAGGCCGAGCGGCCTTTACATTTTTTTAGGAAACCTCATCCATGAGCGGGGTGAGGTTTCCTAAAGCAAATTAACATTAACTGAAAACTTTATTTTTGAATTAAAACTATGTCCCAGCTCACGTGACAGAGTCACACGAGGGGACGTGTTTTTTAAAAAATTTTTACTGTCTTCATTAATTTAACTAAGAAGTGCTTCAGTTTCTCTGAGGCAGCTCCGTGTCCTCAGGGAGATTGAAACGCTCTTTGGTGCGCATGCATGAACTGCGCACCAGGCCTGCTCTCCCTCCTCCCCCTGGCCCGCACAGGTAGCGCTACCGCTCGCTCTCCATGCAGGGCAGGCCTTAATTAACCCACTCGCGTGAAATTGTGGAGCAGAGCCGATCGCGGCCAGCGGGCGGTTTCCTGACTGACCGCCTCTGCCCGCTCCTGCTGAGCCCGCCCGCCAAGGGGAACCTCTGGCCAGCGTGTCTAACATCTCAACAAGGAGGACCTCACTGAAACCTGGAATCGGCCACCTGCTGCAGACACAACAGCAGCTTCGGAGCAGGGAAAGGACAGCATTCCCAAAGACTGGGAAGGTGACCCTTACACATCAGATTAGTGGCAGCCCAGAGATAGGAAAACTTTAGAAACCAGGAAAA
Source organism: Cetorhinus maximus (assembly GCF_964194155.1). Lineage (NCBI taxonomy): Eukaryota > Metazoa > Chordata > Chondrichthyes > Lamniformes > Cetorhinidae > Cetorhinus > Cetorhinus maximus. The sequence goes on along the minus strand of NC_135888.1, from coordinate 143,398,180 downwards.
GACGACTGAAAAAATAAAGAGGGAGAAATGGGATGAAGAAAGAAAACTCACATGAAATATAAAAACAGTCAGTAAAAACTTGTATAAGTACAGAAAATGTAAATTAGTAGCTGAAATGAACATTGGTCCCTTAGGGTTTGAGACTGGGAAATTAGTGATGGAAAACAGAGAAACAACAGAGTCTTTGAATCCATATTTTGTATCTGTTTTCTCTGTAGATGAAACAAAACACATCCCAAGAATAGGAGAAAAGCCGGGGGTGAAAGTGAGGGAGAAAATTTAAACAATCACTATCACGAGAAAAAGTACCGGGAAAACTAATGGGCCGAAAAGCAGAGAGCCCCCTCCACTGGACCTGAAGGCCAGCACCCTGGGGTCTTAAATGGGTGAATGTAGAGTTTGTGGATGCATTGGAATATTTCAGAACTCCCTGGATTATTGAAAGACCCTGGCAGATTGGAAAACCACAATGTAACTCCACTGTTCAAGAAAGGAAGGAGACAGAAAGCAGGAAACTAAAGGGTCAGTTAGTCTAACATCTGTCATTGGGAAAATGCTCAAATCCATTATTAAGGAGATAGTAGCAGGACATTTAGAAAATGGTAATACAATCAGACAGAGTCAACATGGTTTTATGAAAGGGAAATCGTGTTTGACAAATTTATTCGAGTTATTTGAGGATGTAACAGGCACAGGTGAACCAGTGTGTATTTAGATTTCTAAAAGGCATCTGATAAGGTGACAAATAAAAGTTTACCACACCTGATAAGAGCTCATGGTGCTGGTGCTGATATATTAGCACGGATAGAGAATTGCTTATCTAATGGGAATCAGGGAGTTGGGATAAACGGGTTATTTTCAGGTTGCCAAACTGTAACTAATGAAATGCTGATCAGCGCTGAGGCCTTAACTATCTCCAATCAACATTAATGACTTGGATGAAGGTACCGACTGTTTTGTAGCCAAACTTGCTGATGATATAAGTTGTGAGGAGGATATAAGGGATGGAATTTCCCATGCCTGCTGGCATCAGACCTGACTGGTGGCGTGGGCGGACGGGATGCTGCGATTGGTTTTACCACAGCGTGAAACCAGTTTCCGATTGTGCGCTCAGTCCACTGATGCCGGACCGCGTTTCCCACCACCGGACATCGGGAACTTCACTGTAATACATCAGCATATAAATATTAGGCCTGTCCACCGAAATCGTCCCCCGCCCCCTTGCCAGATCATCTGTCCACGTTGGCTGAAAGCACACTAACGTGTTTCACAACAGTACATAAGCGACATGCACCTGGTGGGCTGCACTTTGAGGGAGACCTGGAGGTGGGCACACAGTAACATTGTGCAACGCTTGCCAGGGCCGCCTGTTGGATTTCAAGCTTGAGGGAGCTGGGGGGGGTTCAGGATTAAGGGCAGCTCTGTCGCTGAGGTGACTTATGAGGGGGTGGGGGGCAAGGGCCTGCCATTGAATATAGCGCACAAGCATTTGGGGTGGGGATGAATGGTGGGCAAGGGACCTGGCCACGCAGTCGGGAAACCTGTATAAAGTGACCATCCCTCTGCAACTCAGGCAGTTCAGGCTATGATATGATTGATATGATTGGGGCCAGGCTTCTAGCTTCTCTGTCCACTCAAGCAACACAAGGGCATCAAAGTGCCATAAAGTGCTCCAGCCCCACAACACCCAGCACAGGCTGCAAACTAATGAGTGTTTTAATGGACTGCAGAACAGTTGGACGACTGCACACGTTGTACAACCTCCTCGCTAAAGCTGGGCCATGGAGCAGTCACTGCTGGAGATGCTCACAGCCTCTTGCAATGTCATCATCCCGGTTTGGACCAGTCTCCCCCATGGTTCAAGCTAACAGGGCAGCCTTGCAGTGCGGGTTAGGAGAATGTCTGTGCCTGAGCTGAGAGCACAGCCTGCAGTCCAGTGGGCAAAGCTGCTGCCAATCGGTCAGGTGGAGTGGGGCAGAGGTGGGTGGGGTGTTGGGCAGCCATGCAGCGCACTAAACTCTGGCTATCCAAGTGGCGACCAGCACTCTCCAGGATGCACTAAGGGGCTTTCACACTTAACTAGGACAGGTTCTTAGTACATCCATGCTCAGCACGTGTCTCTCTCTCTCTTTCATCCTGCAGAAGGAGTACATCAGGATCATGGAGCCTGGTGAACTCGCTGTGTGCCTGATGGCCTAGAGAGCATGAAGACGATGGAGGAGAGAGTGACTGAGGCTCCTGGCTGTGCAGAGCCAGGAGCAGCAACCTCAGGAAGAAGGGGAAGCTGGGACTCCCACACACGCTGCCCAAGAGCCACAGTGAACCATCGCAGGCCGGTGCCTGGCAACACCCAGGGTCTATAGACACCGCCTCTCATTCCTGCAGATGACCGAGAACCAGTGTCACTGAAGACTGCGAATGTTTAGGGAACTGGTCACTCACATCTGCCAGCTGCTGCAGGATTAGGCACCACGGGGACATGGAGGGCATCCACTGCCAGTGGCTGTGAAAGTGACTGCGGTGCTCAATTTCTATGCCAGTGGCTCCTTTCAGGGCTCCACAGGCGACCCCTGTGGGATTCCACAATCCTCCACCCACAAATACATCCATGAGGTCACGGATGCATCTTCTCCTTGGCAACAACTTTGTGCATTTTGCCCGGGACCGGGACAGCCAGGATGCCAGGGCCATCGGATTCTCCCGGACCTCGGGATTCCCACAGGTACAGGGTGTGATTGACTGCACTCATGTGGCGCTCAGGTCTCCATCGCTACACTCAGTGACTTCATCAACCACAAGGGCTTCCACTCCCTGAATGTGCAGCTGGTCTGCGACCATCAGTGACACATCCTGCAGGTGTGTGCACGGTTTCCAGGGAGTGTGCACAATGTCTACATCCTCAGTCGGTCACAGAATCCTGGAGTCTTCCAGGGTCCACAGAGGCTGCAGGGTTGGCTCCTCAGGGACAGGGGCTACCCACAGAGGCCATGGCTGATGACACCCGTGGGGTGGCCTCAGACTGCAGCAGAGCGACGCTATAAAGAGGCTCATGTTGCAGCTCTTAACTTGGTGGAGCAGACCATTGGGATGCTGAGGATGAGGTTCCGGTGCCTGGATCGGTCTGGTGGAGCCCTGCAATACAGTCCACAGATGATTTCACGCATTGTTGTTGTCTGCTGCACCCTTTACAACCTGGCGCTGCAACAGGGAGAGGAGCTGGCTGAGGAGGAGATGGAGGAGATGCACATCTCCTTTGATGAGGAGGACGCCAGCGTGGGTGAGGAGGCCCTTGGAGACGACGATGACGGGGATGAGGCCCTCGCCCTGGCCAGGTGAGGCAGGTGCGCTCGGGAGGCCCTCATATCTGCTAGATTTGTGGAGGATGATGACGACATGCAGTGAGGTGTGCCCATAGATCCTTATATTGTATCTGTGAATGTTTGACTCTAGTCTGGCTAATAGCAGTGTGAATATCCTCTGTAAGAATGCTCCTGTCATGGAGATGTGAAGTGGAGACCCCATTAGTCGCTCAGTTGTAGGAGGGTGATGATGACATACATTGAGGACACTCCATAGACCTTCACACAGCCTCTGAGGATGTCTGACTCCCGCCTGGCCAAGGGCAGCTCACCTGCACTCTGTGATCAGGGTCATATCATAGAAACACAGCCATGAAACTTTAGAAGCATTTGATCCTTTGTTTGCCTTTAGAACCTGAGCCCTTCAGGAGCACAGCATCAGTAGTCACAGTGGCCAACCCCTCCTTAAAGGTGCTGAGAGCACACAGAGAGAACGAGAGAACTCTGTGGTGCCTGCCCACTACATTCTGGCAGCAATGACCAGCACTTGCCAAGGTGCAGGCATCAGTAATGTCTCCAGGGAGTGTGAGGCTGGACCATCACTGTGGTCTGAAGGCTGCACAGAGCACAGGGAACAGGCCCTGGACTGAGGCACCCGCCTTTATCTTGTGCAGAAAGGTTTCACATCTGAGAAGGTATGAATGTGGAGTTGAAGCCCAAGATCAGCCATGGTCATACTGAATGGTGGGACAGGCTCAATGGGTCATGTGGTCTATTCCTGCTCATATCTCTTGTGTTCTTGACTACACTTTAAAACATTGGCTGCAAATTATTTTGGTGTGTCTTAAGGCTCTGAAAGGAGGCATATAAATGCAAGTCTTTCTTGTTTAAAGCTACTTTCATACCATCAGTTTGGAATTCTTCCCATCTGGAGCCACGTCTCCAGATAAGCCATCAATTCCTCTAATCCTGTCGCCTAAATCATCCACCTCCACTCAATGAATCTTAAAATATCACAGAGGCGTAAATGAGGGGTTAATATTCTGTAATATTTTGAAAGGAGTCACTCAATTGTTTGAAGAGGCTAGAGTTATGTATTAAATATCCATGAGACTGAAGTTCATTTCTCTCACTCCCCTTTTTATAGTCAGCTCTGTGTCTTAAGAGCAGAAAGTGTCAGCCAGTTTGGTTCAGCACGATCATTGCAATCAAAGACATTCCAACAGGAGAGAGAAAGTCAAACTGCACCATCATAAATATTATAAATGATTTTCAATTTGAAAAAAGTATGAAATTAAATGAAGATTTTAGAAAAACTTCATCGTATTTTCAAGCTAAATTATTAGTAACTGTAAACTTGTTTCAGTTTGATTCCACTATTGAAAAATAACATTCTGAAGTATTAATTTTCAGTTGTCTCTTGCAAATGTCTTTAAATGTGAGCCTATGTTGGCCCTGTTAATGATCTGTTAATTATATTATTAAGATATGCAGGTGAAGGGCATTGTTAAATTAATAGTTTGAGCACATATAAACAGGTAACAGTTGGGACAGCGGGAGTAAGGGAGAAAGCCATGAGACTGAACAAATTTAATAAACTCTCTCAGTAAAGAATAGCTCTGTGTATTGCTTTTGACGTCACCAACTGGTTAGGATTCTATTAACAGGCCCAGCAGATTTAAAATATCTGTGAGTTTTCCATACAAAAGATCATTGGGAGCGTGTCCATCCTCCATTTGATATCGGGGACCAGGAATCTGAACTAAGCTAACATTTCTCAGAGCAATTATTAAACTTGGCAACTAACCTTCCTCCAGCAATTTAGTTTCAGAAACTTTCCAACTTGATATCAAGAGTAATAATGGAGACTTCAGCATTTGGGAAATTAGTTAATTCTTCTCCCACGTCCATCTCAAGATGGTTCAAATTTTGTAACCAAACTTTTGGCCAAATGGGCTGCTGCTTTTCCAAAGTGAGGCTTTAGCTTAGATAAAAGCAGAAAATGCTGGTATTACTCAGCAGCCCAGGCAGCATCTGGGTATTTCCAACAAGTTCTGTTTTGATTTTAGATTTCTGGCATCTACAGTATTTTGCTTTTGAATTGGAGGCTTTGGGTTGCCATCTACAGATGAAGTAACCTCTCGAGTTGACCCGAGGTAGTACAACTTGTGCACAATCTCCAGTTTGCTCAAGATTTCAAAATTTGGGAAAAAGTGTGACCAACAGCAATAGAAATGCAATGCTCAAATTGCTGCAGATAATGACTCAGTTTCTATTGTGCTATGTCATTTTAGTTTATAATTCCTTTATCCCTTTTCTCTCCTTTAAGGACTTGCTGATCAGGCTGCAGTACACCAACCCAGTTTATTCCAAATTTGGCAAGGGAGTCCTAAAACAGGTGGAAGGTCCCCAATTAGTATTTCTACATCTGTTTCTGGCAGAAGCCCTGCAAGATGTTGGCTGAAAATTTGATGGGGGGGGTTGCATATATAATTCCATTGCCTGAGATTTATTTTTCCACTGTTTGTTTCTCCAAAAGTGGCCCAATTTCTCTCCTGAAGAGCATCAGTAGGTTATTTGGCCATTGGTGCATGTAATGTATTGAAAATTGCATTGTGCATTTTGTCTAATTAATACTCCATATACATATACCAGCAGAGGGAATCCAGAAAGAGAATAAAGCAATTCATGCTTTAACAGCACGCACAGTTCTGATTTTGAGTGCTTCTTATTAAATCTTATTGCTTCTTCCCAAAAATTCACAAACATGACATGGATGGTGAGAAATAGGAAACATTACTTTCAGGTGTGAAACTTTTGGAAGGTCTTTGTCTCTGTTCTGCAGGCAGGGGACACATTGTAGCTGTAGCCTGTTGTTAGAAATAGGATGGGACACTCCAGCTCGGGATTAGCAAGAGTAAGGCCTGCAAAATGTACACACATACATACTGACCTCACAAAAATAACCATCAAATCAAAAACAAAAGCAAGTTGGACCATTACAGGGAAGATATTCTTTGGAAAAAGAGCATAATCCCAGATTTTTGATCATGCGGTATCACTGCATTGCTGATAAAAATGGCATTGTACATGCCCAATCTACCACCTTTTGATGTGCAATCAGAGCCATCGTCTGTATTCCCACATTGGCAAAAGTGGTTGCACCATTTCGAAGGTATAAGGGCAGATTTTGCAATCACATGACAAACAGAAGGGCCTTCTCCACGTTGAAGGTGAAGAAGTAGAACCTATTTTTAAGCAAAGCATCTACAACTCTGCAAAAAATGTACTAATAACCTATTTCAGGATTATCTTTCAGGATAATGCCTACCCTGATCACACTATTGCTCACTTCACATCGTGCAAACTCATGCATGGGTCTAAGGCTGCCACTTTCAGTCCTGAAAAGTGCCCAGTCCGCCTAAGATTATCTTGGAAGGGTAAGGTGTCTCAGAGATATGAGCAACAGGTGAAGCTAGCTGTTTCACACTGCTACTATGCTGTAGCAACACGAGTGGTATTCACCACTAACAGGATGCTGCTGTCAAGCCAAAAAGATGTTCTGCCCACCACACAAATGATTAATGTAGTATATGTATTTCAGTGCCAGTGTGATGCCAGGTACATAGGCCGTATGCCCCAAAGACTGGCGAATTGTATCAAACAGCATGTCCCTTTGGCTGTTTGCAACAGGCAAAGTATGACCATACCCAACCAGCCCGTACTTGCAAAGCTCAAAACACAGTGTCCAACATTAGATGTGATTCTGTGATTGGACAGCATTTGCTAAACAATCCTGATGGTGCTGATTACACTGACAACCATTTTAAGATGATCAGCCGGACTCGCAATGTGGTTCACTTACGCAGGCTGGAAGTTACATATACTCAGACACAGGGCCCTGTCCTTTGCAGACAGAAGGAGCATGTCCATACATTGCACCTTTTTTTCCTAAACAAAAGCTTGGGGAACAGCCATTCCCTGGTTCATTCCCCAGGGCGGTGCCTTGACCAATCTGAATCGACCTGCCTGGTTTGAATTGAAACAAAAGCTGGCAGTTAACTGTTCGTGGGTCCATTCTCCATGGCGATACCTCTACCAATCAGAGTCCACTTGCCAACCAATCATCACTCTCTTCTCATGCAGTATGAATTGTTGTTGCCTTTACTGTTGGCATTCTTGTGAATCTGTCCTGATAGCTGTGAGGCAAAAAGCCTCAACAGCATGTCTCTGTTCTTCAGCAATACTCAAGCTCTGCACTGCCAAACAACCAAATGCTGTAATCTATGTCAAATCTGGAGAGTGTAATACACTTAGCAGTTTCCACATTGTGATGATATGTGTACGTTTTTATGCTTTGTGTTTATGTCTATATTCTGTGTAGGTAAGGGTAAGCTGTGTCTGTGTGTGTGTCCAGGGTTAATCAAAGGCGAGGTTGTTGGAGTCAGATTGTCTGCAGAGTCTAAGGGATGAAAGACAAAATGTGTTAATCTTCTTGCATTTTGTAACAAAGCCTCATGGTGGGTCTTAACTTATAAGGTCTGAAATTTGCATTTGAGGATGAGTTTTGAAATTGATTTGTAACTGTTGAATTTTAAAGGGGTCTCAAAGTTTCAAAAGAACATTTTTATTTCATGGAACATTTGCGAGTAAACATGAGGCAGGCATTTTAAATGTTATTGGCCTGAAATGAATTAAAATAGGAAATGAAAGGTTTCGATATTTGGGAACCTGACTTTTCAAAGAGACATTTAAAGACAATGGAGAACTAAGATGAAAGGGGTGAAAAGGTATTTATGAAAACAGAGTTTCAGCTACAGTAGTTGCTGTGGTGGGGAATCTCACTTAAGCCAACTGCTGTGTTTTGGAATGTGCTGAAAAGCTGTGAAAATCTTTTAATTGAAGAAAGCAACTCAGTTTTGGGCCAGAAGAACATTTGACCTGAGAAACAGTTTGTTTCAAGTCTCCCTTTGGAAAACCCACATCATTGTGCATTTGTTCTGGGGATTGTGCTTCTATTTAAAGTGAAGCAATTTCTTGGCTTTGGTGATATTTCCTGGATTTTATGGTTAAGAATCTGTAAGGGCTGTTGCTAAAAATATAGTTTTATTATGTACCTTTGATAAAGCACTTTGGGGGTAATTTTGTAAGATTTTTTCCTAACTGTGTATCTTTTATCTTGTGTGTTTATGTTTTTTTCTTTTCATGAACATTTTCATTCTCCAAATTTTTAACAGTTATCCCTTTTGCGTTCAGTAACTTTCCCTCCTCATTTCTACAATACAGAAAGAAAATTATGATCAGCAGAGATGGTTTCAATCTGAGATCTGGCTTGCTCAGCATTAACATCAGCTGTGGTCATAACACACACAGCAACAGATCTGCACATAATTGTCGTCACATATGCAATTCCTACACGTACCAACACAATTCTTGAATTGTGCTCTGACCAATTTATTGGTATCGGCAAACTAATAGATATTACATGCAAGCTACATATACACCCTAATGTGCCTTCAGTCATGCACCAACTGTAATGAATGCAGCACGAGAAGGAACTTCAGGCCTACTTGACCTTGACACCATTGAACACGTTGGGGTTGTGACTACCCCACACCCCACCCCCCAAACCAACCCCCTCCTTAGGCCTCACCCGTACAAGCCGTCAATAAATCCAAAAGTGCAAACCAGATTGGAATCTATGTTGATATGTAATCACCAAACCAAGTAATTCAACGGGAAAGACACTTGACCTGGCATTTGGTTACATCATAGAGAAAGTGAATGGTGCTGAACACTTCACTAAACCTGATCTCAATGCAGGCTGCCATCAAATCGAGTTTGTAGGAAAGTCAAGGTATCTCACAGAGTTCTCCACTCACATCAGATTGTCTTGGTACAAGAGACTCAACTTTGGAGTCAACTCAGCAGCTGAGGTATTTCAGCACATGGTTCAATCTGCACTTCAAGGACTTGCTTCTTACTATTTACTGTCTTATCATTTATTCCCAAGAACTTCACAATGTTTCTAACTGTTAAGAAACCTATACTTTAATTTTTTTTTTAGTCCGGAGGTCGGGATCACTGGTTCCCAATGAACCTCAAACCTCTTGCACATGCACTGGCTGGGAAACTGCACATACACAGGCTCTGTGCTGTGGGCTGTTGGGGCAAAGGTACCTCTTTGGAGCAGTGTTATTCTGCTTGGCACGGCTGAAAATCTGAAATTGTGCTTGGAAGGTGAAGCTTGAGTGCACTCAGAATTGTTGAATATGTCCGAGTGGGAGTGACTATTGAAGAGGCAAGATCTTCAAATATGGAGATTGGAAACCCTTGTGATAAAGAAAAGTTTCAGTGAGATTAGTTGGCTCACAATGTGACAAACATCTGTGCGGGTTGTTGAGAAATCCATGGAATCTGTTTTGGTCACATCTGTCATCTGTTGTGTAGTGTGGTTTGTCTGACCACAGTTTGTCTGTTAATTCAAATATACCTCATACTTACCCTGAATGTTAAAGTATTAGACAGATATTGTAAATTGTTTTATCTTTCTGAACCAGTATTGTAAAGCTTATTTTTTATTTGTTCCAAACCCATAGAATCTTGTGGCTTTATTCCCTTAGTAAACATTTTGACTCAAGCTTCATCTACTTTAAATAAAATGTTATTGGTCCCTAACCAGACACTAAGCAACAAGGGATGGGGGAGGAATTTTGAAAATAATGCTTTAAAATAAAGAAAGAAGCATCTTTGAAATGTTGGAAACAGGGGCTGAATTTTGCTCTCTTCAGGCAGGTGTGGTGGGCGGGTCCGGCAGCTTCTGCAAAACCAACTGTCACCTCGATGGGGACGCGACTGCGATTTCCCGCTGGCAGGCCAATTAAAGCCCACCCAGCATGAAACACGGCTCATCACTGGCCGTTAAGTGCCGAGCCGGGGAGGGGGCCTGTTAGCCACTGGGTCCGGTGACGGAGGGTATAAAGAAGGCCCAGCCAGGCCCAGAAAAACTGCCAGGGAAGGACGTCTGGTTGCCATTTGGATGATGCACACGAGTGTGGCAGCAAACACCAGGCGGGAGGGCAGGTCGGCTGGGCACTCTACCCCCCTCTTTTCCGATGAGTGCCTCACCGTCCTGCTGGAGGAGGTGGCTGCCAGGAGGGACACCCTTGTCTCCAGAGATGGGGGGAGGAGGCCACCACACCTCACCAAGAGGGCACGGGAGGAGGTGGCAGTCTGGGTGAGCAGCCATGGGTGCAGTGCTGGAAGAGCTTCAATGAACTGCTGCGCTCAGGAAGGGTGAATACCGTGTTGGCATGGGCCAGTGTGCAGAAGTGTTAAGGTGTGACCATCCCCATGGAGCTCAGGGGTGCCAGAGTCTGAGTGCCAACTGTCAATGACGCAGGAGCTGACCAAGGGGGTGAGACCTGGCTGCTTGGACTGAGTGCCTTGCGGCTTGAGGGCCACGACTCAGACGTGCCCTCAGGTGGGGTAGGCCAGGCTGCAATGGCGCTGCAGGTAGGGAGTGGACTAATCCATGCTCCCCTGTTCTTTCAGGAGAAGACAAGCCATAGCCAGGCCGAGAGGTCATGTTCAGGCGGAGGCCCCGCCTAACCTGCTGCTGCTGCCTTGGATCGAGCAGGATGCACTTGAGCTGGAGAGTCAGTACATTCCTCATGCGATCTGGTGTGGAGAGGCGGGGAGTGCCAGACGAAGTTAAGAGTGCAGTGCACAGAGGTGAGACTCTCGGATTGTGCAACCATTCTAGTGTAGTCTCCTCACTGATGTGAGCCTCTAACCTGGCATCCCCATTGATGGTTGGAAGATGATGGCACCATGATGCAGATCAACAGTGGGATGACTTTAACTAATGACATGTCCTTGTTCTTCCTTTTAGGTTCTCCAGCCTGGGCGTCCCATCCGCAGACCCTGAATGGCCACCCCTGACCCCAGAGGACTACCAGGCATCACTGTCACCTCCATCACACTAACTCTCTGAAGCAGACGCTAGCACAGATATCAACACCTTGCTGGGCATTAGTTCTAACTGTTAAGAAACCTATACTTTAATTTTTTTTTTTAGTCCGGAGGTCGGGATCACTGGTTCCCAATGAACCTCAAACCTCTTGCACATGCACTGGCTGGGAAACTGCACATACACAGGCTCTGTGCTGTGGGCTGTTGGGGCAAAGGTACCTCTTTGGTTCAGTATTATTCTGCTTGGCACGGCTAGTATCTCGGTACACATTGGTGAGGGCACTTCACACTCACTTGAGGTGCAGGCGCCCAGGGTGTCGGCAGTTGGAGGGCTGCTGGAGACCAGGATGATGCTCAACCGAAGGCTGATGATGAGCCTCTGGAGTTGTTCATTCAGCAGCAGGTGCTGGATGTCCAGTGGGATGTGTGGGAGGACCTGGTGGAGATCCATGAGGGTCTGCGTGCCATGTTTCCATGATGGAGGAGTCCATGCGGAGCATTAACACTGCGCTGACCCTCATGCCCGGGCGCGCTGCCTCCTCCATTGAGAAAGTGGCGACTCTCATGGAGAGGCAGCTCCAGGGACAGAATCAGGGCTTCCTGGGGATGCGCTCGGACCTGCAGCCCTCACAGCGGCAATAACCTCAGGTGGTCACTGTCAGTGTGGGAGATGGATTGGGCACCCAGTATCCCAGCTCGGTGCCCGTCCATCAATGGTGAGCAGGGAGGTCCACAGTGACATTACGTTGGCGCACGAGCTGTTTGTCGTATCTGCGGGCTCCTCTCAGGGCGCTCTGGATGATGGCAGCAGCTCCTCCGCCCCTCTGCCAGTGACTGTGGCATCTGATGAGGCTGTGGTGACTGGGGAGATGCCAGTCATAGCACTGGCAGCTCCCTCCCAGGTGGGGTCAGCACTGGCTCCACTGGCCAGAGGACAACTGCCAAGGTCATCGAGGCCAACAGGACAGCAGAGTCAGCAGCTGTTTCCAATGTCGGTGCCAGTGAGCGGGGGGCACCAAGACAGAGCCCCCAGAAGCATAAGTTAAAGGCATCATGAGAACAAGAGGGACAGGTCACAGGTGAGTTTATGTTCATTTCGTTAATGTATACTGGTCTGGGACTTAAGACCAGAGAGGTTGATGTAAATAGTCTGAACTTGTCAAAATGATATAAATCTGGTTTTTTCATCTTGGCCTGAGGATGCTTCACCTTTTTATTTTATTGGTGCAGGGGATGCCGGTATGGATGTACATGGCTCTGAACTTTATTGCACAGGCACTGAGTGGACTTTGGGTGTAAATGAAAGGGTCATTTCAGAAGCCTGGGATGGAGGAGGCAGCCCTGGCTTGCGTTTGAAGCTGATCTTTGGCAGCCTAGCTGAAGGACCATTGGATCAAGGTGTCCCTGGTGTCCCTGCCTCCCTGGGGGTTACCGAGGTCTGCCTCCGCGCCCTCAGCATTCTCCTCACTGTGCTCCTCCTCTGACTCACCACTGGGCTCATCCTCTGTGTCCTGTGGAGCTGCATCAAGATCCTCTTCCTCCAGTGGGACCCCCCCCTTGCCAGTGCCAGATTGTGGAGAGCACAGCATGAAACCACTGTCAGTGACACCCACTCTGGGGGGTATTGTAGTGCCCCCCTGAATGGTCCAGGCATCAGAAACACATCTTCAGAAGACCTATGGTCCTCCCTATCACAGCCCTTGTGGAGCCGTGGCTCCTATTGTACCGCTGCTCAGCTTCTGTTCTTGGATGGTGGAGAGGCGTCATGAGCCACCTTCTGAGGGGACAGCCCTTGTCACCCAGCAGCCATCCATCCAGCCGGGCTGGAGCACTGAAGAGCCCCGGCACCCGGGAGTGTCTGAGGATGTAGGCGTTGTGGGAGCTGCCTGGGTACCTTGCACAGACTTGTAGAATCAGCATCCTGTGATCACACACTATCTGCACGTTCATGGAGTGGAAGCCCTTCCTGTTGGCGAAGGCACCGGGATCACCCGCTGGTGCCTTGATGGCCACATGTGTACAGTCTATAGCACCCTGGACACGGGGGAAGCCAGCAATGGCCGCGAAGCCTCTGTCTCACTCTGCCTGGCTGGCCTCGTCCTTACGATAAAGAATAAAGGTCAGTACCCGCCTGAACAGAATGTCTGTCACCAGCTTGACACAACTGTGAACAGCTGATTGCGAGACTCCACACAGATTTCCCACTGAGCCCTGGAAAGAGCTGGAGGCATAGAAGTTGAGGGCCACTGTGACCTTCAGCGCCACTGGTATGGGGTGTCCACCCACACAGTTGGAGCTGATCTCAGGACCAATCATCTGTCAGATGGAGGTCACTGTCTCCCCGGAGAGACGGAGCCTCCTTCGGCACTGCATCTCAGACATATTGAGGTAGCTGCATCGCCTCCTGTAAACCCTGGCAGCAGGATAGTGGCATTTTCTGCAGAACCCTTCCGCCTTGGACTTCCTGTTGCCGCTGCGCCCTTGTGCCTCCCACAGGTCCCTCCCCTGGAAGCTGCATTGGGACACCTGGCCTCCTCTCCCTTCTGCCCCTCTCTTCCTCCTCAGAGGAGCTGCCTCCAGCAGAGACCACAATCCCCATTCCCAGGGTAAGGGAAGGCTGTTTGATACCTACAAGGGTTCACATGGCCCGAATCCTCAGCAGGCCTTACAGACAGCAAAGAGTCTTGAAATGAAGCCTAGAAATGCTAACAATGAAGCTCAGAACAGAGGAGAAGCTGCCAAGTACCAATAAGCAACCAGCTGCAAACTATCTCCTGAACTCCTCACTACCCACGCTGGCAATGCTGCTGACCCTCTTTATCCCGCCCTTGGATGAGGTTTGAGGAAATGTCAGCTGCCCACCTGCCCGTTTTGCCTGTGCGACAAGCAGAAAATTGCACGGGCAATGAAAAATCTCAGACAATTGCATTGTTAAGGGCCTTAAGTGGCCTGTTAATGAACGGCGGGCGCTGCTCCGACACCAGCGTGTGCCCGCCGAGCGAAAGATCGCGAGAGTGCCCAATGACGTTGGACTACCCACATGACTATTTTACTCCCATTCGAGTCAGGCGTGTGCCTGCCCAACGAGGGACAATCTCTGCCCAGGAAGTCAAAAACCACATTGAAATGCCTGTGTTGGGAAAGTTTAACACATTGAATCTATTTAGAATGGCAGAATGAATATTACAGTGAAAAGCAGAATGTTGTCCTTAATGCTTCGTTACCTAAATGCCAAAGCTTTACATTAGTCCCTTCTCAAGGCTAATAGGCTCTTCGTTCTGCCTTAGAAAATTGCAATTAATTAGAGTAGCTTCCATTGGAAGAACTTGTCAAAACGAGTTGCCTCTTTGTAATCAGAAGAGGCTTTGGAATTTAGCACCTGAGTAAAACGTGTGAACAGATGTTTCCATGGGTTACTAACTTAAAAGGTCAACTTAAAATGTCGGGATCCTGAGAATTAATGATGCAATTAGACTTTTTACTCATGCCGTTAAATAATGGTTCTTTCACGATCAGTTTAGCCAATAGTTTCAGCTTCTCTACATCTTCACCAGGCTTGATCAGGGATGTGCAGCGACATCGACATCTCATATTTCATTGCCTCTGGCTGTGAGAGCAAGAGTGTGAAAGGGTCAAGGTCCTGCTCCCAAACAACACCTGAAAGAAAACAAGGGAAACATAGAGGAAATGTGAGCTCCCATTCTGCCCCTAAACAAAAAGAGAGACTGCATTTCCAAAGAGTCTTTCACAGCTCCAGGGTGCCCAAGGAGCTTAACAACCAATGTTACACTTTTAAATTGTAGTGACTTTGTAATTTTAATCCAATCAACTTAATTCCAGATAAACAATGAAGATTCACCTTTTTGTATGGAAGAAGGGGAAGTTTGCAGTGCCATTCATGACCTCAGGGTTTTACTATGTGCTTTGCAACTAAAGTGGTTCTATGTAACCACTGTTGTTTTTGCAGAACACAGTGGCCTATTACATCCATCAGCTCTCACAAACAGCAAAGCAATAATGATTATTGGCAAACATGCCAAGGGGTAGTCTGCATTTTACTCTTGCAATGTAGGAAATGCAGTTATCAATTTACACACAGCAAGCTGATAAGAGAGTGCAGCAAGAGAGGCAAGGATCAATTAGAGAGCGTGGAGAGAGAGAGGTGAGAGTCCATTAAAGAGTGGAAGGAGAGGTGAGAGCCCATGGACTCCCGAGAGCCTGTCCATCATCTACAAGGCACAAGTCAGGAATGTGATGGAATACTCCCCACTTGCCTAAATGAGTGCAACTCCCACAACACTCAAGAAGTTTGATTCACACCACATCCATAAACATTCACTCCCTCCTCCACCGATGCACAGTAGCAGCAGTGTGTACCATCTACAAGATGCACTGCAGGAATTCACTAAGGCTCCTTCGACAGCACCTTCCAAGCCCACGACCACTGCCAATTAGAACGACAAGGGCAGCAGATAGATGGGAACACCACTACCTGCAAGTTCCCCTCCAAGTCACTCACCATCCTGACTTGGAAATATATCACCGTTCCTTCACTGTCGCTTGGTCAAAATCCTGGAACTCCCTTCCTAACAGCACTGTGGGTGTACCTACACCACATGGGCTGCAGCGGTTCAAGAAGGCAGCTCACCCCCACCTTCTCAAGGGCAATTAGAGATGGGCAATAAATGCCGGCCCAGCCAGCGACACCCACATCCTGTGAATGAATTTTTAAAAAAAATAGAGAATGGAAAGAGGGAAAGACCATTAAAAAGCATGGAGAGAGAGAGAGGGGAAAGAGTCCATTAAAGAGCAGAGAGAGAGAGGCGAGAGTGCATTAAAGAGGCCATCTAGCCTCCTCAGCATCTTGAGGCCACTTGCACATATCAACATGGGCCCCCCCACACACCCTGGGTTACCCCACTTTCCCCAGTACAGCTCTCGCCCTGCAACCTCTTCCCTTGCCTGAGGCCACTTCCTCCCTTCCCTAGGCAAGCTCTAGCCCTGCAGCCGTTGAAAAGCCACCCCCGTCCTATAGCTGGTCTGCTGGGTAGAGACCTGACCAAGACCACCCCCTAAATATAACATGTGCTGCCTGTGAAGCCTGTGGCCGATGACTGTGAGCGCTGCCCGAAACATGGTAGGCAACAAACCTCAAAGTCCGGAGTGAAGTGCACCCTGCCTGGTGCACGTCGCTTATGTACAGTTGTGAAGCACGCTCCGATGATTCACGTGGGAGGATGAGTCCGGCAAGTTAGGCATAGAATGATATGCAGATATATTACAATGAGGTTCCTGATGTTCGATGGTAGGAAACACAGCCGGTCATTGACGGGTAGAGCGGGCGATTGCAAATTTGGTTTCACAAACTGATTTTTGGCCTTCTCGCCATGTTATTCATTCATGCCACTGAACACACCCGACGCCAGCGGGCACGGAAAAGTCTGCCCGTGGTTACAAGGTAATCAAGGTTGGGAAATAGATATTCCAGGTTGCAGGGTTTTCCAGCCCCGTGATGGCAGGATCCGCTGGGGGAGATTCGGCAACCCAGCCAAAAATCGATTGGCTCCCAGCAGGAGCGGACAATCCTGGCAGTGGGCGGGGCCAGACAATCCTGCCCAAAATTTTGTAAATACAGACAAAATGGCAAAGGAGGCGGGGTAGTCCTTATAGCAAAGGATGACATAAAGAAATTGGTGAGGAAGTACCTGGCGGCTGAAGGTCATGAAGGACGATCAGTGTGGGTGGAAATGAAGAATAACAAGAGTCAGGAAACACTATTGGCGGTAGTTCGTAAATCCCCTAACAGTAGCTATACCTTTGAACAGAGCATTAAACAAGAAAATATTGGAGCCTGTACCAAAGGAAATGCGATAATTGTGGGAATCTTTAAGCTTCCCATAGGCTGGGACAATCAAATTGGCAAGAGTGGTCTAAAAGATGAGTTTGTTAAAAGTTTTCTTGATAGTTTCTTGGAGTAATACATTGTGGAACCAACCAGGGATAAAGCTATCTTAGATCTAGTAAAGGAAAGATGTGATTGCGCTGGAGGGGGTGCAGAGGAGATTCACCAGGATGTTGTCTGGGATGAAACATTTAAGTTATGAAGAGAGGTTGGATAGACTTGGGTTGTTTTCATTGGAGCAGAGAAGACTGAGGGGTGACCTGATCGAGGTGTACAAGATTATGAGGGGCATGGACAGGGTGGATAGGGAGCAGCTGTTCCCCTTAGTTGAAGGGTCAGTCATAAGGGGACACAAGTTCAAGGTGAGGGGCAGGAGGTTTAGGGGGATGTGAGGAAAAACTTTTTTACCCAGAGGGTGGTGACGGTCTGGAATGCGCTGCCTGGGAGGATGGTGGAGGTGGGTTCCCTCACATCCTTTAAAAATTACCTGGATGAGCACTTGGCACGTCATAACATTCAAGGCTATGGGCCAAGTGCTGGTAAATGGGATTAGGTGGGTAGGTCAGGTGTTTTTCACGTGTCGGTGCAGACTCAATGGGCTGAAGGGCCTCTTCTGCACTATGATTCTGTGATTATGTGATTGTGAAATGAAGCAGGGCTAATTCGCAATGTCATAGTAAAAGATCCAATGGGAAATAGTGATCATAATACCATTAAATTCCAAGTTAAGTTTAAAAGTGACAAACTTCAATCACAAATAAGAATCTTAAACTTAAACAAATCCGATTACATAGGTCTGAGAGGAGAACTGGCTAAGGTTAATTGGGTAAATAAATTAAAAGGTATGGAGGTAAATGAACAGTGGGAAACATTTAAAGAAACAATTCAAAATCTTCAGCAAAAATACATTCCATTGAAAAACAAAAACTCAGTGAGAAAGACCCATCCGTGGTTCATTCAGGAAGTTAAGGATTGTAGTAGATTAAAAGAAGAATCTTACAATGTTGCAAAAAACATTAACAAGTCCCAAGGATTGGGAGTGTTTTAGAAACCAGCAGAGGGCCACCAAAAAACTGATAAGCAAGGGAAAAATAGAATATGAGAGTAAACTAGCCAGAAATATAAAATAGATTGTAAAGCTTTTGTAAGTATATAAAAAGGAAGAGAGTAGCTGAAGTAAACATTGGTCCCTTAGAAGCAGAGATAGGAGAAATTATCATGGGGAATGAGGAAATGGCAGAGGCATTGAACACAAATTTTGTTGCTGTCTTCACAGTAGAAGACACAAGTTTCACACCAGAAATAGATGATACCCTCGGGGCTAAAAAGAGAGGAAATTAGGGAAATTAAAGTAGCAGAGATAAAGTACTGGAGAAATTTAAGGGATTTAAATCTGATAAATCCTTGGGACCTTTTGGCCTACACCCTAGGTTTCTAAAAGAGATAGTAGATGTGCTGGCTATGATTTTCCAAAATTCTCTAGATTCAGGAATGGTCCCACTAGATTGAAAGTTGGCAAATGTTGCTTTGCTTTTCAAGAAAGGAGGGAGAGAGAAAAAAGGGAACTACAGGCCAGTTAGCCTAACATCAGTTGTTAGGGAAATGATGGAATCTATTATTAAGGAAGTCTTAATAATGCACTTAGAAAAACATAGTATGATTAGAACAAGTCAATATGGGTTTACTAAAGGGAAATGATCAGCAAATTTATTAGGGCAGGATTTTACATGTCGGCAAGCGGGAGCGGGGCCTGCGTAGTGATGTCGCGGAGAACACCTGATGTCACCGCACCCCATTTGAATTGTCAGGAATGCGGGAGCACAGCGAAATCAGCTGTGCGTCCGCCGACCTGTCAATGGCCAATTGAGGACATTGACAGAGGCTATTAAGTAATTAAAGGACCTGCCCGTCCAACCTTAAGGTTGGTGGGCAGGCCAGGAGCCCCGCCACAAATTAGAAAAAACATGAAACCTCATCCAGCGGCGGGATGAGGGTTCATGTAGCTTTTAAAAAATTTTAATAAAGTTTTTGTGAAAATTATGGATATGTCCCAACTCATATGACAATGTCACATGAGAGGACATGTTAGGGAATTTTTTTTTTCTATTTTTATCTTTTTGACATTTCGAGCCGATCCCCCTGAGGCAGCACTTAGCCTCAGGGAGATGAGTGCGCTCCTCCATGTGCACGCGCGAAAGTGCACACTCTTGATTTTGGGATTCCCCCCCTCGCTCGCGCAGGGAGTGCATAGCGCTTCTGTGCGGACGTCACACTGGGCTGGCCTTAATTGTCCCGCCCATGTAAAACAGCGCTGCGCCCCCGATTGGGGGTGCCAATCGGAAGCATGCCTGTGAGCACCCGCCATTCAACTTCCCCCCTAACGGGGGGAAAATTCAGCCCTTAGAGTTTTTTTAGGATGTAACTAGTAGGGTAGATAAAGGGGAACCAGTAGATGTAGTATACCTGGATTTCCAAAAGGCATAAGGTGCCAAACAAAAGGTGAATAGATAAGATAAGTGCTCATGATTTTGGGGGTAACATATCAGCATAGATAGAGGATTGGTTAACAGATAGAAAGCAGAGAATGGGCATAAACAAGGCTTTTTCAAGTTGGCAGGCAGTGAATAGTGGAGTGTCACAAGGATCAGTGCTGGGGCCAAAGCTATTTACAATCTATATTAATGACTTAGATGAAGAGACAGCAAGTAATATATCTAAGTTTGCTGATAATACCAAACTAGGTGGAAAAGTAAGCTGTGGGGAGGACACAGAGAGGCTGCAAAAATATATAGATAGGTTAGGTGAGTGGGCAGCAAGAAGGCAGATGGAGTATAATACAGGGAAGTGCGAAGTTATCCACTCTGGTTGTAAGAATAGAAAAGCAGAATACTTTTTGAAAGGTGAGAAACTTATAAGTTTTGGTGCTCAAAGCATCTTGGGTGTGCTTGTTCAAGATGTAGAAAATTAACTTGTAGGTGCAGCAAACAATTAGGAAGGAAAATGGCATGTGACCCTTATTGCGAGGGGATTGGAGTACAAGAATAAAAAAGTATTGCTACATTTGTACAGGGTTTTTGTGAGACCACATCTGGAGTATTGTGTGCAGTTTTGGTCTCCATATTTAGGAAAGGATATACTTGCATTGGAAGCGATACAGTGAAGGTTCACTGGATTGGTCCCTGGGGTTAAGGGGTTGCCCTATGATGAGAGGCTGAGTAAACTGGGTTTATATTCTCTGAAGTTTAGAAGAATGAGAGGTGATCTCATTGAAACTGACAAGACAATGAAGGAGCTTGATAAGGCGGGTGCTGAGAGATTGTTTCCACAGGCTGGGGAATCGACACAGAGTCAGAGTCTCAGGATAAGGGACTAATCATTTAAGACTGAGAATTGAAGAAATTTCTTCACTCAAAGGATTGTGCAAAGACAGGTGGCAGGTCAGGAATATAAAGAACAGCAAAGAATGACAAAAAGATTGATAAGGAAGGAAAATTAGAGTATGGGGGAAAGCCAGCTGGAAATATAAAGACGGATGGTAAGAGTCTCTATAGATATTTAAATAAGAAATGAGTTAACAAAGTGAGCATTGGTCCTATAGAAGGTGAGTCGGGGGAATTCTTAATGGGAAGTAAGGAGAAGGCAGATAAATTGAACAGGTATTTTGCATCAGTTTTAATTATAGAGAATACAGGTAACATCCCAGAAATAGCTGTCGATCAGGAATTGGAAGGGAGGGAGGAACTCGGGAAAATTACAATCACCAGAGGAGTAGTATTGAGTAAATTGTTGGAGCTGTGGGCTGACAAATCTTTGGGTTCTGATGGATTTTAAAGAAGTGGCTAGTGAAATAGTTGATGTCTTGGTTTTAATTTTCCATAATTTTCTAGATTTGGGGAAGGCTCCATTAGATTGGAAGAGACCAAATGTAACTCCTTTATTCAAAAAGGTTGGGAGACAATGTCATGAAGCTATTCATGTATATAATGTTATTGGAATTTTTTTAAAATAGAGGTTTAGTCTGTGTGTGTGTGTTAATTGGATTAAAGCCAGCTAGTCTGGGTGCTTTGTCGTATAGTAGTTTTGAGATGTAAACAGAGAGGTAAAGAGTACATTTGCATTTTGTTGAATAGAGCATTCAAGAAGGGGAGTGAAACCTTGCACTTAGCCAACAGAGACCAAGCAATGTTTATATTATGAATAAAATTGGTACTATTAGAAGAGGTGGGTTAAAAGGGCTTGGTGATACAATGAGAATTTACATTCAAAGAGAAGTGCTGGGTATAATCTGAGGGGAGTTTTGTGTGCAAAGCAGAGGCATGTAACATCAAAGCAGCTGTAAGCCTACAACTGTCTGCAAAGAAACCAAGTTGAAAGGAAACTCATTTTTAATTCATAAGGTGAAAATGCTTTGCCTGGTGTCTGGTTAAGTCTATTGGTTATTGTTGCCTTAGTGGAGATTAATTTGGGAATCTGTTAAAAGTTATGATAGTAATAATTTGTAGCCATGTGTATTTGTTTAAATTGTTGTAAATTAATAAATGTCTCATTTAGTTTGTTATAAAAACCTCTCAAGAACCAGTGATCTTATTCCTGAATTTAGAGCTGCATCTCAAACATACCAATTGAAAATATAGGCTATGACAGTTGTTTAAAGTTTCCCTCTGGAATTTTAAATAACTCAGTCTTTACCAATTGCTGTGTCATTACAGACAGAAAGCAAGAAACTATAGGTCAGTTAGCCTAACATCTGTCATAGGGAAAAGGTTAGAAGCTATTATTAAAGATGTTATAGCAGGGCACTTAGAAAAATTCAAGGCAATCAGGCAGAGTCAACATGATTTTGTGAAAGGGAAATCGTGTTTAACCAATTTATTGGAGTTCTTTGAAGGAGTCACATGTGCTGTGGCAGTGGCTGTACTGTACTTAGATTTCCAGAAGGAATTTGATAAGGTGCCACACCAAAGGTTATTGTGGAAAATTCAAGCTCATGGTGTCGGGGTAACATATTGGCAAGGATAAAGTATTGGCTAGCTAACAGGAAACAGAGTGTAGGCATAAACGGGTCTTTTTCAGGTTGGCAGGATGTTATGAGTGATGTGTCACAGGGATCAGTGCTGGGGCCTCAAGTTTTTACAATTTATATTAGTGACTTGGATGAAGGGACAGATGGTATGGTTGCTAAATTTGCTGACAATGCAAAGATAGGTAGGTAAGTAAGTTGTGAAGAGGACATAAGTGATGTAGAAAGGTTAAGTGAGTGGGCAAAGACCTGACAAATAGAGCATAATGTGGGCAAATGTGAAATTGTTCATTTTGCCAGAAGGATAAAAAAAACTTATTATCTAAATGCTGAGCGATTGCAAAGCTCAGAGATTCAGAAGGATCTGGGTGTCCTAGTGCATGAATCACAAAAGGCTGGTATGCAGGTGCAACAAATAATCAGCCATGACCTTATTGAATGGCAGAGCAGGCTTGAAGGGCCAAGTGGCCCACTCTTGCTCCTACTTCAAAAGCTCCTTTATTTGTATGGAAATCTTTGGAATCCTCTACCCCAAGTTGTTGTGGATGCTCTATCATTGTATATTTTTAAGGCTGGAATAGACATATTTTTGGTCTTTCAGGGATTCAGAAATATGGGCAGCAGTGGTAAAATGAAGCTTAAGCCCAAGATCAGCCCTGATTGTATTGAATGGCAGACGAAGTTTGGTTGTATGTGTAGTCTACGCCAGCTCTTATTTCTTATGTTCTTGTGTTTCATGTGCGCCTTACAACCAAAATATTGTGCAAGTGCGCAATGACTTCAGGGTGCTTGCCCGACGTCATCGCGCATTATTTTACGCCCGTTCAGGTTGGGCGTGCACCTGCCTGACGAGCAAAAAGTTCTGGTCTAGATGTAGAATCAGTCTGGTTGGAGCTAAGAAGCAACAAAGGGTGTAAAACATTAGTGGGAGTTGTCTATAGGCCTTCAAACAGTGGGGGTAAGGTAGGGCACGGTATTAAACAGGAAATTAGAGATCCATGTAACAAGAGTGCTACAGTAATCATGGGTGACTTTAATCTATATACAGACTGGGCAAACCAAATTAGCAATAATACTGTGGCGGATGAATGCCTGAAGTGACTACGAGATGGTTTTTTAGATCAATATGTCGAGGAATCAACTAGGGAACAGGCTATCATAGATTTGGTTTTGTGCAATGAGAAGGGGTTAATTAATAATCTCAAAGTCCGGGGTCCTTTAGGGAACAATAACTATAGCTTGATAGAATTATTCCTTAGGTTGGAAAGTGAAGTAGTCCAATCTGAAACTAGGGTCCTAAATCTAAACAAAGGAAATTACAAAGGTATGAGGCGTGAGTTGGATAAGATAGATTTGGGAACTTCATAAAAAGGCATGACGATGGATAGACAATGGCTAATACTGAAGGAACAAATGTATACATTGCAAATTTATACAGTCCTTTCTGCCACAGCAACACTGCAGGAAAAGTGGCCCAACCATGGCTAAGAAAAGACATTAAGGGTAGCATTAGATCCAAAGAGGGGTCCATATAAAGTTGCTAGGAAAAGTAGCAAGCCTGAGGATTGGGAGCAGTTTAGAATTCAGCAAAGGAGGACCAAGAGATTGACCAAGAGAGGAAAAAATAGAGTATGAGAGTGAATTTACAAGGAACATAAAAGCAGATGATAAAAGATTCTATAAGTGTGTACAAAGAAAAAGATTGGTGAAGGGAAATGTAGGTCCCTTACAGTCTGAAACAGGAGAATTTATAATAGAGAACAAGGAAATAGCAGAGCAATTAAACAACTAGTTTGGTTCTGTCTTCACAGAGGAAGACACAAATAACTTCCCAGAAATACTAGGGAACCAAGGGTCTAGTGAGAAGGGGAAATTGAAGGAAATTAGTATTATTAAAACAATAGTGCTGGGGAAATTAATGGGACTGAAAGCCGATAAATTCCCAGGGCCAGATAATCTACACCCCAGTGTACAAAAGGGTGTGGCTTTGGAAATAGTGGATGCTTTGGTTGTCATCTTCTAAAATTCGGAAAATTCTGGAACAGTCCTGGCAGATTGGAGGGTTGCAAATGTAACCCACTGTTTAAAAAATGAGGGAGGGAGAAAACAGTGAATTACAGACTGGTTAGCTTAAACTCAGTAGTAGGGAAAATGCTAGAGTCTATTATAAAGGATGTGATAACAGGACACTTAGAAAATATCGACAGGATTAGACAAAGTCAGCATGGATTTATGAAAGGGAAATCATGTTTGACAAACCTACTGGAGTTCTTTGAGGATGTAACTAGCAAAATAGATAAGGGAGAACCAGTGGATGTGGTGTATTTGGATCTTCAGAAAGCTTTTGATAAAGTCCCACATAAGAGGTTCATGTGTAAAATTAAAGCACATGGGATTAGGTGTAATATATTGGTATGGATTGAGAATTGGTTAGCAGATAGGAAACAGAGAGTCAGAACAAATGGGTCTTTTTTGGAGTGGCAGGCAGTGACTAATGGGGTACTGCAAGGGTCAGTTCTTGGGCCCCAGCTATTCACAATATATATCAATGATTTGGATGAGGGAACCAAATGTAATATTTCCAAGTTTGCTGACAACACAAAACTAGGTGGGAATGTGAGTGATGGAGAGGGTGTTAAGAGGCTTCAAGATGATTTATACAAGTTGAGTGAGTAGGCAAATACATGGCAGATGCAGTATAACATGGATAAGTATGAAATTATCCACTTTGGTAGGAAAAACAGAATGTCAGAGTATTATTTAAATGGTGATAGATTGGGAAATGTTGATGTACAGAGAGATCTTGGTGTTCTTGTACACCAATCACTGAAAGCAAACATGCAGGTGCAGCCAGCAGTTAAGAAGGCAAATGGTATGTTGGCCTTAATTGTGAGACGACTTGAGTACAAGAGCGAGGATGTCTTATTGCAGCTGTGCAGTGCCTTGGTGAGACCCCACACCTGGAGTATTGTGTGCAGTTTTGGTCTCCTTATCTACGAAAGGAGATACTTGCTGTAGAGGGAGTGCAGCGAAGGTTCACCAGTCTGATTCCTGGGATGGCAGGATTGTCGAATAAGAAAAGATTGGGTTGACTAGGCCTGTACTCACTGGTGTAGGCACTGGCAATAATCTTTCAATGTTCCCTGGATTCGGCAGAGCTGCTGGAGGACTGGAGAATTGCAAACATTACACCCTTGTTCAAAAAAGGTTGTAAAAATTACAGACCAGTCAGTTTAACTTCAGTGGTGGGGAAACTGCTCATAACAATTATTCGGTATAGAATTAATAGTCACATGGAAAAATGTGGATTGATTCGGAAGAGTCAGCATGGTTTTTTTTAAAGGAAAATCACATCTAACTAACTTGCTGGAGTTTTTTGAAGAGGTAACAGAGATGATTGATGAGGGCAAGGCCATTGATGTGTATATGGACTTCCAAAAGGCGTTCGATCCAGTGCCACACAACAGACTTGTGATGAAAGTTATAAAGTCATAAAATAAAAGGGACAGCAGCAACATGGATACAAAATTGGCTGAGGGATCGGAAACAGAAAGTAATGGTTAATGGGTATTTTTCGGGCTGGAGGAAGGTTTGTAGTGGAGTTCCCCAGTGGTCGGTATTGGGACCCTTGCTTTTCCTGATATATATAAATGATCTAGATCTTAGTGTGCAGGAGACAATTTCAAAGTTAGCGGATGACACAAAACTTGGGAGAATTGTAAACTGTGAGGAAGACAGCGTAGAACTTCAAAAGGACATTGACACATTGGTGGAGCCGGCAGATAAGTGGCAGATGAAATTCAATGCATAGAAGTGTGAGGTGATACACTTTGGTATAAAGAGCATGGAGAGACAGTATAAAATAAAGGATACTATTCTAAAGGTTGTGTAGGAGCAGAGAGACCTGGGTGTAGTTGTAAATAAGTCATTTATGGTGGCAGGACAGCTGGAGAGAGCTGTTTCTAAAGCACACAGTATTCTAGTCTTCACTGATAGGGGCATAGAGTACAAGAGCAAGGAGGTTATGCTGAATTTATATAAGACACTGGTTAGACCTCAGCTGGAATATTGTGCACAGTTCTCAGTGCCACACTATAGGAAGGATGTGAACACATTGGAGAGAGTGCAGAAGAAGTTTACGAGAATGGTTCCAGGGATGAGACACTTCAGTTATGAGGAAAGATTGGAGAAGTTGGGACTGTTTTCCTTGGAGAGGAGAAGGCTAAGAGGAGACTTGATAGAAGTTTTCAAAATAACAAGGGGTCTGGACAGAGTAAATAGGGAGAAACTGTTCCTGCTCGTAAACAGATTAAGAACTAGTGGGCAGAGTTTTGAAGTGTTTTGCAAAAGAAGCATATGTGAGCTAAGAATAAACTTTTTCACACAGCGAGTAGTTAGGGTTTGGAATGCACTGCCTGGAAGTGTGGTGGAGGCAGGTTCAATCGAGGCATTCAAGAGGAGATTAGATAATTATTTAAATGGAAACAATGTGTAGGGGCTCTGGGAAAAGGCAGGAGATTGGCACTAAATTAAAATGCTCAGAGAGCCCGGGCAGACACAATGGGCCGAATGGCCTCCCTCTACACCGTAACAATTCTGTGATTGTGTGAAGGATACGATTGGTGGGTGGCCCTGGGAATCGAGAGCCCACCCACCACATTCAAATTGTTAATGACTAGATACTTGAGCTCATTAGCAGTCCAACTGAAAGCAATAATACAGTCAGAGTGTGGGCAAAACGCCACGCGGGGAGCTGGGATTTTTCATTGTGACATATCACGGAGCGTTTACAAGCTGCAACTGGGTTCAGTGTTTGGCTTCAGCAATCCAGCCTGCTCTGAGTGCTGCACAGTTACTTCTGGAAGGTGTGTATTCAGAGTCATCTATAGGTGTTTCAACCCTGAAAGTTGCTCTTAGTGCCTCATCTGCACTGCAGCCTGTGTGCTGGGATCAACATGGGGATAGTGGTTTCTGAGGGAAATGCACCCTCAAGTGATGTGGAGAGGAGGAAGAGATTGAGAAGGAGAGGAGGAAGGTCAGATAGTCAGGAGCAGGAGGCACTGGAGGTATATGAGGTTGCCTGATTTGTCCAGGAGGCAAGGGGCTGCCGAGGGCAGGAGGCTGAAACCACAGAGGCGTGGAAAGAGGACTAACCCTCCCAGTCGAGTATACAGTGTGAGGATGAATTACCTTCACATGTCTGAGACACAGTGTCCCAGGTGACTCAAGATGTAAAGAGTCACAGTGACCTCTCTATGTGAGATGTTGGCTGGGGACCTCGCTTCCAGCCTCTTGGGTGGTCATCCAATTCCAGTTGCCCTGAAAGTCGCTGTAACATTGAATCTTTTGTAACTGGATCCTTCCAGACTGCGTGTGGAGGCCTCAGTGAAATAAAGTAGCCCGATGCCCACTACTTCTTAAAGGCTTTCACCTAATGCAATGTTCCAAAGGGCAGGTCAGTATATAGCATTTTCCTTGGGCCGCCACAGTCAGTTTGAACGAGCCAGAGGCTTTGCGGCAATGGCAGGTTTCCCCAGGGTTCAGGGAGTGATTGTCGACATAGAGGCTCCAGGAGGCCAGCCCTGTACATTTATAAACAGGAAGGGCTATCACTCTTTAAATGTGCAGTTAGTATGTGACCACCATTGCAGAAATATGCAGGTCTGCACTGGGTACCTGAACAGCAGCCCACATTCTCAGGAATTCTCAGGTGCCAGACATGTTCATGGACCTTATTCCCTGGATGGTTGGTGACTGAGTGACATGGGCTACACTTTGAAGAAGTGGCTCAAGATGCCAGTGAGGGCTCTGAGGGCAGAGGCAGAGAGGAAGTACAAAGACAGCCACAGCACAACCAGGGGTCATTGTAGAGCAGGCAGTTGGGCTGCTAAAGATGAGGTTCCAATGCCTGGATAGATCAGGAGGAGCTCTGCAGTATGCACAATCCAGAGTGTTGCTGATGGTCATTGTGTGATGTGCTCTTCACACCCTAGTGCTTCAGAGAGGGGATGTCCTGGAGGAAGAGGAGCCCCAAGAGACCAGTCACTTGTCTGATGATGACATCAATCAGGACCTGGGGGAATCACCAGATGGAGGAGTACAAGGGCCTGCATGGGAGCACATGGTTAGCTGTGACCCACGTGAGGCCTTGATACTGCAGGTAGGTTCCGGAAGGCCATGCTGTCGAGGCCTCTGAGCTGCCGATATTCCGGGGGCATTTCTTTCATCCCACCTCCACAGAAAACTCCTTCCAAAAGTTATTTCAGCAGAATCACATAGCCATCCATTAACCATTGTTGCAACTTGACACACTTTCACAAAATATTGTGGAAAATAAAAGTGCATGGTGTAGTGGGTAACATATTAGCATGGATAGAGGATTGGCTGGCTGGCAGAAAGCAGAGAGTATGTATAAATGGGTCTTTTTCTGATTGGCAGGATGTGACAAGTGGAGTCCCACAGGGGTCTGTGGTGGTGCCTCAACTTTTTGCAATTTACATCAATGACTTAGATGAGGGGAGTGAAGACATGGGAGCTAAATTTGCAGATGACACAAAGATAGGTAGGAAAGTATGTTGTGAAGAGGACATGAGGAGGTTGCAGATGGATATAGATAGGTTGAGTGAGTGGGCAAAAATCTGGCAAATGGAGTTTAATGTGGGAAAATGTGGAGTTGTTCACTTTGGCAGGAATAATAAAAAATCAGAGTATTACTTAAATAGAGAATGGCTGCATAATTCTGAAGTGCAGAGGGATGTAGGTGTTCTAGTACATGAGTCACAAAAAGTCAGCTTGAGGTACAGCAAGTAATTAAGAAAGCTAATGGAATGCTATCCTTTATTACGAGAGGAATTGAACATAAAAGTAATGATGATATGCTTCAGTTGTACAGGGCATTGGTGAGACTGCACCTCGAATACTGTGAGCAGTTTTGGTCTCCTGATTTAAGGAAGGATGTAAATGCACTGGAGGTGGTTCAGAGGAGGTTTACTAGATTGATACCTGGAATGAGTGGGTTGTCTTACGAGGAAAGGTTGGACAGACTGGGCTTGTTTCCACTGGCGTTTAGAAGAGTGAGGGGTGATTTGATTGAAGTTTACAAGATCCTGAACGGCCTTGACAAGGTGGACGTGGAAAGGATGTTTCCTCTTGTGGGTGAGTCCAGAACTAGGGGGCAGTGTTTTAAAATTAGGGGTCGCCCTTTTAGGACAGAGATGAGGAGAATATTTTTCTCTCAGAGGGTTGTGTGACTTTGGAACTCTCTGCCTCAGAAGGTGGTGGAGGTGGGGTCATTGAATATTTTTAAGGCAGAGGTAGATAGATTCTTGTTAGGCAAGGGAATCAAAGGTTACTGAATGACGGAGCACGCTCAAAGGGCTGAAATGTCCACTTCTACTCCTATTTTGTATGTTTGTATGTTTGTAATATTCTGCAGGAACCACATTTGCTGTTATTTTCTTAAATCAGAAATAATTACTGTCCCTCTACATGATGGCAATATGGCCACTGTACCCTTTTCAAAAATATAATCTAAACACACCCATGTGAATTGATATATGACTCCTGTGGAGTCTTTCTCAATCTCTTCCATTCACTGTGGCATGGAAACCCCCTCCTCACATTCAGCTGCATTGGAGAGAGGCTGTCGACCTGGTTGTCCCCTTGCCCTGGATTGGCAGATGCCCTCAGTGTGGGTGAGGCCTTGAGGGCTGCGCGATGTTAAAAGTCTCACTCAGAGTGGCAGGATGCCCTCTGTTGCCGTGACACTCAAGGATGACTGTGCCAATGGCGGAAGGGTGGAGGAGAGTCTGTCCCCATCAGAAGTGCCCTGAGAGGTGGCAGCTGCTGCTCACCCTCTGCCTTGGGTGCTGGTTGGGTGTCTCTGCCTCCCTGAGAGTGACCAGGAGCTGGCTGAGTGTCCAGGCTCCCAGAGCCCCTGCTGCTCTGGCTTTGGGCCCCTGAGCACAGAACCAGGGTGATGGAATGAAGGTCGGAGTTCATACACACGATTTGTTTCTGCAACCTGCTGGCCCTGTACTTCCAAGGCAGGCGTCAGTCTGTCCATGGAGGAAGCTTGGCACTGGAAAGAACAGGGTACCATAGTGCACATGGCCTGGATGGACACCACCACAGTCCATGCCTGAACACGCAACCCCTCTGCTGTCTCTGCCAAATCTCCATGTGCTTTGCACTGGGTGCCCAGCAGAAGCCACCTTATGGGAAAATCCAGAGGGTCATCACCCGGTTGACGCTCAGTATCCGGATCACTCCAGCACTCCTCCAACTGCCAGGGTCCTGTTCCACCACACTCTGCGGGAGCTACATGTGATGGTAACCACCAGACTGCGCTTCCCCTTGATCCAAGGTGAGAAAGCTGCCGATTGAGGTGCCAGTATCTGTGTTGGTGCTTGGTGCACGGAGACGATGTGATGCTACTCCCTCTGACACTTCCCCTTATTCCTCAGGGAGGGGTGTGGTTGGGGGGAGGGTTGGTGGGGGTGTGGTGGTGGGGGTTATGGGTAGTGTGTGTCCCTCGGGCTGCCAGTCACAGTGGGCAATGGTTCACCTATCAGGAGAAAACAATGAAGTGCGGGTTACGGCCATCCTGTAACCTAATGGTGCATTACACACACAGTGAGATTACACTACACACACAGTGAGATTACACTACACACACAGTGAGATATTACACTACACGCACAGTGAGATATTACGCTACACGCACAGTGAGATATTACGCTACACGCACAGTGAGATATTACACTACATGCACAGTGAGATATTACACTACATGCACAGTGAGATATTACACTACACGCACAGTGAGATTACGCTACACGCACAGTGAGATATTACGCTACACGCACAGTGAGATATTACACTACATGCACAGTGAGATATTACGCTACACGCACAGTGAGATATTACACTACACGCACAGGGAGATATTACACTACACGCACAGGGAGATATTACACTATACGCACAGTGAGATTACACTACACACACAGTGAGATATTACACTACACACACAGTGAGATATTACACTACACACACAGTGAGATTGTACACTACACACACAGTGAGATTACACTACACACACAGTGAGATATTACACTACACGCACAGTGAGATATGACACTACATGCAGAGTGAGATATTACACTACACGCACAGTGAGATTCTACACTACACGCACAGTGAGATTACACTACACACACACTGAGATATTACACTACACGCATGGTGAGATTACGCTACATGCACAGTGAGATTACACTACACGCACAGTGAGATTGTACACTACGCGCACAGTGAGATTATACTACACACACACTGAGATATTACACTATACGCATGGTGAGATTACACTACACGCACAGTGAGATTACACTACACACACAGTGAGATTGTACACTACACGCACAGTGAGATTACACTACACACACAGTGAGATATTACACTACACGCACAGTGAGATATGACACTACATGCAGAGTGAGATATTACACTACACGCACAGTGAGATTCTACACTACACGCACAGTGAGATTACACTACACACACACTGAGATATTACACTACACGCATGGTGAGATTACGCTACACGCACAGTGAGATTACACTACACGCACAGTGAGATTGTACACTACGCGCACAGTGAGATTATACTACACACACACTGAGATATTACACTACACGCATGGTGAGATTACACTACACGCACAGTGAGATTACACTACACACACAGTGAGATTGTACACTACACGCACAGTGAGATATTACAATACACGCACAGTGAGATTGTACACTACACACACAGTGAGATATTACACTACACGCACAGTGAGATATTACACTACACACACAATGAGATATTACACTACGCGCACAGTGAGATTGTACACCACATGCACAGTGAGATTACACTACACGCACAGTGAGATATTACACTACACGCACAGTGAGATTGTACACTACACACACAGTGAGATTATACTACACGCAGAGTGAGATATTACACTACATGGACAGTGAGATATTACACTACACGCACAGTGAGATATTACACTACATGCACAGTGAGATTGTACACTACACGCACAGTGAGATTGTACACTACACGTAGAGTGAGATATTATACTGTGCACACAGGGTGAGATATTACACTGCATGCACAGGGAGATATTACGCTACAAGCACAGTGAGATATTACACTACACGCACAGTGAGATATTACACTACACGCACAGTGAGATTGTACAATACACGCACAGTGAGATATTACACTGCATGCACAGGGAGATATTACGCTACAAGCACAGTGAGATATTACACTACACGCACAGTGAGATATTACACTACACGCACAGTGAGATATTACACTACACGCACAGTGAGATTGTACAATACACGCAAAGTGAGATATTACACTACACGCGCAGTGAGATATTACACTACATGCAGAGAGAGATATTACACTACACACACAGTGAGATATTACACTACACGCAAAGTGAGATATTACACTACACGCACAGTGAGATATTACACTACACGCACAGTGAGATAGTACACTACATGCACAGTGAGATTGTACACTACACGCACAGTGAGATATTACACTACACGCACAGTGAGATATTACACTACACGAACAGTGAGATATTGCACTACACGAACAGTGAGATATTACACTACACGCACAGTGAGATTGTACAATACACGCACAGTGAGATATTACACTACACGCAGAGTGAGATATTACACTACACGCAGAGTGAAATATTACACTACACGCACAGTGAGATATTACACTACACGAACAGTGAGATAGTACACTACATGCACAGTGAGATTGTATACTACACGCACAGTGAGATATTACACTACACGCACAGTGAGATATTACACTACACGCACAGTGAGATATTACACTACACGCACAGTGAGATATTACACTACATGCACAGTGAGATATTACAATACACGCACAGTGAGATATTACACTACACGCACAGTGAGATATTACACTACATGCACAGTGAGATATTACACTACACGCGCAGTGAGATATTACACTACACGCACAGTGAGATATTACACTACACACACAGTGAGATATTACACTACACGCACAGGGAGATATTACACTATACGCACAGTGAGATTACACTACACACACAGTGAGATATTACACTACACACACAGTGAGATATTACACTACACGCACAGTGAGATTGTACATGACACGCACAGTGAGATTACACTACATACACAGTGAGATATTACACTACACGCACAGTGAGATATGACACTACATGCAGAGTGAGATATTACACTACAGGCACAGTGAGATTCTACATGACACGCACAGTGAGATTACACTACACACACACTGAGATATTACACTACACGCATGGTGAGATTACGCTACACGCACAGTGAGATTACACTACACGCACAGTGAGATTGTACACTACGCGCACAGTGAGATTATACTACACACACACTGAGATATTACACTACACGCATGGTGAGATTACACTACACGCACAGTGAGATTACACTACACACACAGTGAGATTGTACACTACACGCACAGTGAGATATTACAATACACGCACAGTGAGATTGTACACTACACACACAGTGAGATATTACACTACACGCACAGTGAGATTGTACAATACACGCACAGTGAGATATTACACTACACGCAGAGTGAGATATTACACTACACGCACGGTGAGATATTACACTACACGCACAGTGAGATTGTACAATACACGCACAGTGAGATATTACACTACACGCGCAGTGAGATATTACACTACATGCAGAGTGAGATATTACACTACACGCACAGTGAGATATTACACTACACGCACAGTGAGATAGTACATTACATGCACAGTGAGATTGTACACTACACGCACAGTGAGATATTACACTACACGCACAGTGAGATATTACACTACATGCACAGTGAGATTGTACACTACACGCACAGTGAGATTGTACACTACACGTAGAGTGAGATATTATACTGTGCACACAGGGTGAGATATTACACTACACGCACAGTGAGATATTACACTACACGCACAGTGAGATTGTACAATACACGCACAGTGAGATATTACACTGCATGCACAGGGAGATATTACGCTACAAGCACAGTGAGATATTACACTACACGCACAGTGAGATATTACACTACACGCACAGTGAGATATTACACTACACGCACAGTGAGATATTACACTACACGCACAGTGAGATTGTACAATACACGCAAAGTGAGATATTACACTACACGCGCAGTGAGATATTACACTACATGCAGAGAGAGATATTACACTACACACACAGTGAGATATTACACTACACGCAAAGTGAGATATTACACTACACGCACAGTGAGATATTACACTACACGCACAGTGAGATAGTACACTACATGCACAGTGAGATTGTACACTACACGCACAGTGAGATATTACACTACACGCACAGTGAGATATTACACTACACGAACAGTGAGATATTGCACTACACGAACAGTGAGATATTACACTACACGCGCAGTGAGATTGTACAATACACGCACAGTGAGATATTACACTACACGCAGAGTGAGATATTACACTACACGCAGAGTGAAATATTACACTACACGCACAGTGAGATATTACACTACACGAACAGTGAGATAGTACACTACATGCACAGTGAGATTGTATACTACACGCACAGTGAGATATTACACTACACGCACAGTGAGATATTACACTACACGCACAGTGAGATATTACACTACATGCACAGTGAGATATTACACTACACGCACAGTGAGATATTACAATACACGCACAGTGAGATATTACACTACATGCACAGTGAGATATTACACTACACGCGCAGTGAGATATTACACTACACGCACAGTGAGATATTACACTACGCACAGTGAGATATTACACTACACGCACAGTGAGATATTACACTACACACACAGTGAGATATTACACTACACGCACAGTGAGATATTACATTACACGCACAGTGAGATATTACGCTACACGCACAGCGAGATATTACACTACACGCACAGGGAGATATTACACTACACGCATGGTGAGATTACGCTACACGCACAGTGAGATTACACTACACGCACAGTGAGATTGTACATTACGCGCACAGTGAGATTATACTACACACACACTGAGATATTACACTACACGCATGGTGAGATTACACTACACGCACAGTGAGATTACACTACACACACAGTGAGATATTACACTACACGCACAGTGAGATATTACATTACACGCACAGTGAGATATTACGCTACACGCACAGCGAGATATTACACTACACGCACAGGGAGATATTACACTACACGCACAGGGAGATATTACACTACACGCACAGTGAGATATTACACTACACGCACAGTGAGATATTACACTACACACACAGTGAGATATTACACTACACGCACAGGGAGATATTACACTATACGCACAGTGAGATTACACTACACACACAGTGAGATATTACACTACACACACAGTGAGATATTACACTACACGCACAGTGAGATTGTACATGACACGCACAGTGAGATTACACTACACACACAGTGAGATATTACACTACACGCACAGTGAGATATGACACTACATGCAGAGTGAGATATTACACTACAGGCACAGTGAGATTCTACATGACACGCACAGTGAGATTACACTACACACACACTGAGATATTACACTACACGCATGGTGAGATTACGCTACACGCACAGTGAGATTACACTACACGCACAGTGAGATTGTACACTACGCGCACAGTGAGATTATACTACACACACACTGAGATATTACACTACACGCATGGTGAGATTACACTACACGCACAGTGAGATTACACTACACACACAGTGAGATTGTACACTACACGCACAGTGAGATATTACAATACACGCACAGTGAGATTGTACACTACACACACAGTGAGATATTACACTACACGCACAGTGAGATTGTACAATACACGCACAGTGAGATATTACACTACACGCAGAGTGAGATATTACACTACACGCACGGTGAGATATTACACTACACACACAGTGAGATTGTACAATACACGCACAGTGAGATATTACACTACACGCGCAGTGAGATATTACACTACATGCAGAGTGAGATATTACACTACACACACAGTGAGATATTACACTACACGCAAAGTGAGATATTACACTACACGCACAGTGAGATATTACACTACACGCACAGTGAGATAGTACATTACATGCACAGTGAGATTGTACACTACATGCACAGTGAGATATTACACTACACGCACAGTGAGATATTACACTACACGAACAGTGAGATATTGCACTGCACGAACAGTGAGATATTACACTACACGCACAGTGAGATTGTACAATACACGCACAGTGAGATATTACACTACACGCAGAGTGAGATATTACACTACACGCAGAGTGAAATATTACACTACACGCACAGTGAGATATTACACTACACGAACAGTGAGATAGTACACTACATGCACAGTGAGATTGTATACTACACGCACAGTGAGATATAACACTACACGCACAGTGAGATATTACACTACACGCACAGTGAGATATTACAATACACGCACAGTGAGATATTACACTACATGCACAGTGAGATATTACACTACACGCGCAGTGAGATATTACACTACACGCACAGTGAGATATTACACTACATGCACAGTGAGATATTACACTACACACACAGGGAGATATTACACTACACGCACAGTGAGATATTACACTACACGCACAGTGAGATATTACACTACACACACAGTGAGATATTACACTACACGCACAGTGAGATATTACATTACACGCACAGTGAGATATTACGCTACACGCATAGCGAGATATTACACTACACGCACAGGGAGATATTACACTACACGCATGGTGAGATTACGCTACACGCACAGTGAGATTACACTACACGCACAGTGAGATTGTACACTACGCGCACAGTGAGATTATACTACACACACACTGAGATATTACACTACACGCTTGGTGAGATTAAACTACACGCACAGTGAGATTACACTACACACACAGTGAGATATTACACTACACGCACAGTGAGATATTACATTACACGCACAGTGAGATATTGCGCTACACGCACAGCGAGATATTGCACTACACGCACAGGGAGATATTACACTACACGCACAGTGAGATATTACACTACACACACACTGAGATAGTACATTACATGCACAGTGAGATTGTACACTACACGCACAGTGAGATATTACACTACACGCACAGTGAGATATTACACTACATGCACAGTGAGATTGTACACTACACGCACAGTGAGATTGTACACTACACGTAGAGTGAGATATTATACTGTGCACACAGGGTGAGATATTACACTGCATGCACAGGGAGATATTACGCTACAAGCACAGTGAGATATTACACTACACGCACAGTGAGATATTACACTACACGCACAGTGAGATTGTACAATACACGCACAGTGAGATATTACACTGCATGCACAGGGAGATATTACGCTACAAGCACAGTGAGATATTACACTACACGCACAGTGAGATATTACACTACACGCACAGTGAGATATTACACTACACGCACAGTGAGATATTACACTACACGCACAGTGAGATTGTACAATACACGCAAAGTGAGATATTACACTACACGCGCAGTGAGATATTACACTACATGCAGAGAGAGATATTACACTACACACACAGTGAGATATTACACTACACGCAAAGTGAGATATTACACTACATGCACAGTGAGATATTACACTACACGCACAGTGAGATAGTACACTACATGCACAGTGAGATTGTACACTACACGCACAGTGAGATATTACACTACACGCACAGTGAGATTGTACATTACGCGCACAGTGAGATTATACTACACACACACTGAGATATTACACTACACGCATGGTGAGATTACACTACACGCACAGTGAGATTACACTACACACACAGTGAGATATTACACTACACGCACAGTGAGATATTACATTACACGCACAGTGAGATATTACGCTACACGCACAGCGAGATATTACACTACACGCACAGGGAGATATTACACTACACGCACAGGGAGATATTACACTACACGCACAGTGAGATATTACACTACACGCACAGTGAGATATTACACTACACACACAGTGAGATATTACACTACACGCACAGGGAGATATTACACTATACGCACAGTGAGATTACACTACACACACAGTGAGATATTACACTACACACACAGTGAGATATTACACTACACGCACAGTGAGATTGTACATGACACGCACAGTGAGATTACACTACACACACAGTGAGATATTACACTACACGCACAGTGAGATATGACACTACATGCAGAGTGAGATATTACACTACAGGCACAGTGAGATTCTACATGACACGCACAGTGAGATTACACTACACACACACTGAGATATTACACTACACGCATGGTGAGATTACGCTACACGCACAGTGAGTTTACACTACACGCACAGTGAGATTGTACACTACGCGCACAGTGAGATTATACTACACACACACTGAGATATTACACTACACGCATGGTGAGATTACACTACACGCACAGTGAGATTACACTACACACACAGTGAGATTGTACACTACACGCACAGTGAGATATTACAATACACGCACAGTGAGATTGTACACTACACACACAGTGAGATATTACACTACACGCACAGTGAGATTGTACAATACACGCACAGTGAGATATTACACTACACGCAGAGTGAGATATTACACTACACGCACGGTGAGATATTACACTACACGCACAGTGAGATTGTACAATACACGCACAGTGAGATATTACACTACACGCGCAGTGAGATATTACACTACATGCAGAGTGAGATATTACACTACACACACAGTGAGATATTACACTACACGCAAAGTGAGATATTACACTACACGCACAGTGAGATATTACACTACACGCACAGTGAGATAGTACATTACATGCACAGTGAGATTGTACACTACATGCACAGTGAGATATTACACTACACGCACAGTGAGATATTACACTACACGAAAAGTGAGATATTGCACTGCACGGACAGTGAGATATTACACTACACGCACAGTGAGATTGTACAATACACGCACAGTGAGATATTACACTACACGCAGAGTGAGATATTACACTACACGCAGAGTGAAATATTACACTACACGCACAGTGAGATATTACACTACACGAACAGTGAGATAGTACACTACATGCACAGTGAGATTGTATACTACACGCACAGTGAGATATTACACTACACGCACAGTGAGATATTACACTACACGCACAGTGAGATATTACAATACACGCACAGTGAGATATTACACTACATGCACAGTGAGATATTACACTACACGCGCAGTGAGATATTACACTACACGCACAGTGAGATATTACACTACATGCACAGTGAGATATTACACTACACACACAGGGAGATATTACACTACACGCACAGTGAGATATTACACTACACGCACAGTGAGATATTACACTACACACACAGTGAGATATTACACTACACGCACAGTGAGATATTACATTACACGCACAGTGAGATATTACGCTACACGCATAGCGAGATATTACACTACACGCACAGGGAGATATTACACTACACGCATGGTGAGATTACGCTACACGCACAGTGAGATTACACTACACGCACAGTGAGATTGTACACTACGCGCACAGTGAGATTATACTACACACACACTGAGATATTACACTACACGCTTGGTGAGATTAAACTACACGCACAGTGAGATTACACTACACACACAGTGAGATATTACACTACACGCACAGTGAGATATTACATTACACGCACAGTGAGATATTGCGCTACACGCACAGCGAGATATTGCACTACACGCACAGGGAGATATTACACTACACGCACAGTGAGATATTACACTACACACACACTGAGATAGTACATTACATGCACAGTGAGATTGTACACTACACGCACAGTGAGATATTACACTACACGCACAGTGAGATATTACACTACATGCACAGTGAGATTGTACACTACACGCACAGTGAGATTGTACACTACACGTAGAGTGAGATATTATACTGTGCACACAGGGTGAGATATTACACTGCATGCACAGGGAGATATTACGCTACAAGCACAGTGAGATATTACACTACACGCACAGTGAGATATTACACTACACGCACAGTGAGATTGTACAATACACGCACAGTGAGATATTACACTGCATGCACAGGGAGATATTACGCTACAAGCACAGTGAGATATTACACTACACGCACAGTGAGATATTACACTACACGCACAGTGAGATATTACACTACACGCACAGTGAGATATTACACTACACGCACAGTGAGATTGTACAATACACGCAAAGTGAGATATTACACTACACGCGCAGTGAGATATTACACTACATGCAGAGAGAGATATTACACTACACACAGAGTGAGATATTACACTACACGCAAAGTGAGATATTACACTACACGCACAGTGAGATATTACACTACACGCACAGTGAGATAGTACACTACATGCACAGTGAGATTGTACACTACACGCACAGTGAGATATTACACTACACGCACAGTGAGATATTACACTACACGAACAGTGAGATATTGCACTACACGAACAGTGAGATATTACACTACACGCGCAGTGAGATTGTACAATACACGCACAGTGAGATATTACACTACACGCAGAGTGAGATATTACACTACACGCAGAGTGAAATATTACACTACACGCACAGTGAGATATTACACTACACGAACAGTGAGATATTACACTACACGCACAGTGAGATAGTACACTACATGCACAGTGAGATTGTACACTACACGCACAGTGAGATTGTACACTACACGCACAGTGAGATATTACACTACACGCACAGTGAGATATTACACTACACGAACAGTGAGATAGTACACTACATGCACAGTGAGATAGTACACTACATGCACAGTGAGATTGTACACTACACGCACAGTGAGATATTACACTACACGCACAGTGAGATATTACACTACACGAACAGTGAGATATTGCACTACACGAACAGTGAGATATTACACTACACGCGCAGTGAGATTGTACAATACACGCACAGTGAGATATTACACTACACGCAGAGTGAGATATTACACTACACGCAGAGTGAAATATTACACTACACGCACAGTGAGATATTACACTACACGAACAGTGAGATAGTACACTGCATGGACAGTGAGATTGTATACTACACGCACAGTGAGATATTACACTACACGCACAGTGAGATATTACACTACACGCACAGTGAGATATTACACTACACGCACAGTGAGATATTACAATACACGCACAGTGAGATATTACACTACACGCACAGTGAGATATTACACTACACACGCAGTGACATATTACACTACACGCACAGGGAGATTGTACACTACACGCACAGTGAGATATTACACTACACGCACAGTGAGATATTACACTACACACACAGGGAGATATTACACTACACGCACAGTGAGATATTACACTACACGCACAGTGAGATATTACACTACACACACAGTGAGATATTACACTACACGCACAGTGAGATATTACATTACACGCACAGTGAGATATTACGCTACACGCACAGCGAGATATTACACTACACGCACAGGGAGATATTACACTACACGCATGGTGAGATTACGCTAAACGCACAGTGAGATTACACTACACGCACAGTGAGATTGTACATTACGCGCACAGTGAGATTATACTACACACACACTGAGATATTACA
Source organism: Cetorhinus maximus (assembly GCF_964194155.1). Taxonomy (NCBI): domain Eukaryota; kingdom Metazoa; phylum Chordata; class Chondrichthyes; order Lamniformes; family Cetorhinidae; genus Cetorhinus; species Cetorhinus maximus. The sequence continues at coordinate 143,355,990 of NC_135888.1, read as the reverse complement.
CTACACGCATGGTGAGATTACACTACACGCACAGTGAGATTACACTACACACACAGTGAGATATTACACTACACGCACAGTGAGATATTACATTACACGCACAGTGAGATATTACGCTACACGCACAGCGAGATATTACACTACAAGCACAGGGAGATATTACACTACACGCACAGGGAGATATTACACTACACGCACAGTGAGATATTACACTACACGCACAGTGAGATATTACACTACACACACAGTGAGATATTACACTACACGCACAGGGAGATATTACACTATACGCACAGTGAGATTACACTACACACACAGTGAGATATTACACTACACACACAGTGAGATATTACACTACACGCACAGTGAGATTGTACATGACACGCACAGTGAGATTACACTACACACACAGTGAGATATTACACTACACGCACAGTGAGATATGACACTACATGCAGAGTGAGATATTACACTACAGGCACAGTGAGATTCTACATGACACGCACAGTGAGATTACACTACACACACACTGAGATATTACACTACACGCATGGTGAGATTACGCTACACGCACAGTGAGATTACACTACACGCACAGTGAGATTGTACACTACGCGCACAGTGAGATTATACTACACACACACTGAGATATTACACTACACGCATGGTGAGATTACACTACACGCACAGTGAGATTACACTACACACACAGTGAGATTGTACACTACACGCACAGTGAGATATTACAATACACGCACAGTGAGATTGTACACTACACACACAGTGAGATATTACACTACACGCACAGTGAGATTGTACAATACACGCACAGTGAGATATTACACTACACGCAGAGTGAGATATTACACTACACGCACGGTGAGATATTACACTACACGCACAGTGAGATTGTACAATACACGCACAGTGAGATATTACACTACACGCGCAGTGAGATATTACACTACATGCAGAGTGAGATATTACACTACACACACAGTGAGATATTACACTACACGCAAAGTGAGATATTACACTACACGCACAGTGAGATATTACACTACACGCACAGTGAGATAGTACATTACATGCACAGTGAGATTGTACACTACATGCACAGTGAGATATTACACTACACGCACAGTGAGATATTACACTACACGAACAGTGAGATATTGCACTGCACGAACAGTGAGATATTACACTACACGCACAGTGAGATTGTACAATACACGCACAGTGAGATATTACACTACACGCAGAGTGAGATATTACACTACACGCAGAGTGAAATATTACACTACACGCACAGTGAGATATTACACTACACGAACAGTGAGATAGTACACTACATGCACAGTGAGATTGTATACTACACGCACAGTGAGATATTACACTACACGCACAGTGAGATATTACACTACACGCACAGTGAGATATTACACTACATGCACAGTGAGATATTACACTACACGCACAGTGAGATATTACAATACACGCACAGTGAGATATTACACTACATGCACAGTGAGATATTACACTACACGCGCAGTGAGATATTACACTACACGCACAGTGAGATATTACACTACATGCACAGTGAGATATTACACTACACACACAGGGAGATATTACACTACACGCACAGTGAGATATTACACTACACGCACAGTGAGATATTACACTACACACACAGTGAGATATTACACTACACGCACAGTGAGATATTACATTACACGCACAGTGAGATATTACGCTACACGCATAGCGAGATATTACACTACTCGCACAGGGAGATATTACACTACACGCATGGTGAGATTACGCTACACGCACAGTGAGATTACACTACACGCACAGTGAGATTGTACACTACGCGCACAGTGAGATTATACTACACACACACTGAGATATTACACTACACGCTTGGTGAGATTAAACTACACGCACAGTGAGATTACACTACACACACAGTGAGATATTACACTACACGCACAGTGAGATATTACATTACACGCACAGTGAGATATTGCGCTACACGCACAGCGAGATATTGCACTACACGCACAGGGAGATATTACACTACACGCACAGTGAGATATTACACTACACGCACAGTGAGATATTACACTACACGCACAGTGAGATATTACACTACACGCACAGGGAGATATTACACTATACGCACAGTGAGATTACACTACACAAACAGTGAGATATTACACTACACACACAGTGAGATTGTACACTACACGCACAGTGAGATTGTACACGACACGCACAGTGAGATTACACTACACACACAGTGAGATATTACACTACACGCACAGTGAGATATGACACTACATGCAGAGTGAGATATTACACTACACGCACAGTGAGATTCTACACGACACGCAGAGTGAGATTACACTACACACACACTGAGATATTACACTACACGCATGGTGAGATTACGCTACACGCACAGTGAGATTACACTACACGCACAGTGAGATTGTACACTACGCGCACAGTGAGATTATACTACACACACACTGAGATATTACACTACACGCATGGTGAGATTACACTACACGCACAGTGAGATTACACTACACACACAGTGAGATTGTACACTACACGCACAGTGAGATATTACAATACACGCACAGTGAAATTGTACACTACACACACAGTGAGATATTACACTACACGCACAGTGAGATATTACACTACACACACAGTGAGATATTACACTACGCGCACAGTGAGATTGTACACTACATGCACAGTGAGATTACACTACACGCACAGTGAGAAATTACACTACATGCACAGTGAGATTGTACACTACACACACAGTGAGATTATACTACACGCAGAGTGAGATATTATACTGTGCACACAGGGTGAGATATTACACTGCATGCACAGGGAGATATTACGCTACAAGCACAGGGAGATATTACACTACACGCACAGTGAGATATTACACTACACGCACAGTGAGATTGTACAATACACGCACAGTGAGATATTACACTACACGCAGAGTGAGATATTACACTACACGCACGGTGAGATATTACACTACACGCACAGTGAGATTGTACAATACACGCACAGTGAGATATTACACTACACGCGCAGTGAGATATTACACTACATGCAGAGTGAGATATTACAATACACACACAGTGAGATATTACACTATACGCACAGTGAGATATTACACTACTCGCACAGTGAGATATTACACTAAACGCACAGTGAGATAGTACACTACATGCACAGTGAGATTGTACACTACACGAACAGTGAGATATTACACTACACGCACAGTGAGATTGTACAATACACGCACAGTGAGATATTACACTACACGCACAGTGAGATATTACACTACACGCACAGTGAGATATTACACTACACGCACAGTAAGATATTACACTACACGAACAGTGAGATATTACACTACACGAACAGTGAGATATTACACTACACGCACAGTGAGATTGTACAATACACGCACAGTGAGATATTACACTACACGCAGAGTGAGATATTACACTACATGCAGAGTGAGATATTACACTACACGCACAGTGAGATATTACACTACACGAACAGTGAGATAGTACACTACATGCCCAGTGAGATTGTACACTACACGCACAGTGAGATATTACACAACACGCACAGTGAGATATTACACTACACGCACAGTGAGATATTATACTACACGCACAGTGAGATATTACACTACATGCACAGTGAGATATTACACTACATGCACAGTGAGATATTACACTACACGCACAGTGAGATATTACACTACATGCACAGTGAGATATTACACTACATGCACAGTGAGATATTACACTACACGCACAGTGAGATATTACACTACATGCACAGTGAGATATTACACTACACACACAGGGAGATATTACACTACACGCACAGTGAGGTTGTACACTACACGCACAGTGAGATATTACACTACACGCACAGTGAGGTATTACACTACACGCACAGTGAGATATTACACTACACACACAGTGAGATTACACTACACGAACAGGGAGATATTACACGACACGCACAGTGAGATTGTACACTACACACACAGTGAGATTGTACACTACACGCACAGTGAGATATTACACTACACGCACAGTGAGATTACACTACACACACAGTGAGATTACACTACACACACAGTGAGATTGTACACTACACACACAGTGAGATATTACACTACACGCACAGTGAGATATTACACTACACGCACAGGGAGATATTACACTACACGCAGAGTGAGATTGTACACTACACACACAGTGAGATTGTACACTACACACACAGTGAGACTACACTACATGCACAATGAGATTGTACACTACATGCACAATGAGATTGTACACTACACGCACAGTGAGATACTACACTACACGCACAGTGAGATATTACACTACACGCACAGGGAGATATAACACTACACGCACAGTGAGATTGTACACTACACACACAGTGAGATTGTACACTACACGCACAGTGAGATATTACACTACATGCACAGTGAGATATTACACTACACGCACAGTGAGATATTACACTACACGCACAGTGAGATTACACTACACACAGTGAGATATTACACTACACACAGTGAGATATTACACTACACGCACAGGGAGATATCACACTACACGCACAGTGAGATTGTACACTACACGCACAGTGAGATATTACACTACACGCACAGTGAGATATTACACTACACGCACAGTGAGATATTACAATACACGCACAGTGAGATTACACTACACACAGAGTGAGATATTACACTACACGCACAGTGAGATTGTACACTACACGCACAGTGAGATATTGCACTACACGCACAGGGAGATATCACACTACACGCACAGTGAGATAGTACACTACACGCACAGTGAGAAATTACACTACACGCACAGTGAGATATTACAGTACACACACAGTGAGATTGTACACTACACGCACAGTGAGATATTACACTACACGCACAGTGAGATTACACTACATGCACAGGGAGATATTACACTACGCGCACAGTGAGATTGTACACTACACACACAGTGAGATTGTACACTACAAGCACAGTGAGATATTACACTACACGCACAGTGAGATATTACACTACACGCACAGTGAGATATTACACTACACGCACAGTGAGATATTACACTACACACAGTGAGATATTACACTACACGCACAGGGAGATATCACACTACACGCACAGTGAGATTGTACACTACATGCACAGTGAGATATTACACTACACGCACAGTGAGATATTACACTACACGCACAGTGAGATATTACACTACACGCACAGTGAGATTACACTACACACACAGTGAGATATTACACTACACGCACAGTGAGATTGTACACTACACGCACAATGAGATATTACACTACACGCACAGGGAGATATCACACTACACGCACAGTGAGATTTTACACTACACACACAGTGAGATATTACACTACACGCACAGTGAGATATTACAGTACACACACAGTGAGATTGTACACTACACGCACAGTGAGATATTACACTACACGCACAGTGAGATATTACACTACACGCACAGGGAGATATCACACTACACGCACAGTGAGATTGTACACTACATGCACAGTGAGATATTACACTACACGCACAGTGAGATTGTACACTACACGCACAGTGAGATATTACACTACACGCAGAGTGAGATATTACACTACACGCACAGTGAGATATTACACTACACACAGTGAGATATTACACGACACGCACAGTGAGATATTACACTGCATGCACAGGGAGATATTACACTACACGCACAGTGAGATATTACACTACACGCACAGGGAGATATCACACTACATGCACAGTGAGATTGTACACTACACGCACAGTGAGATATTACACTACACGCACAGTGAGATATTACACTACACGCACAGTGAGATATCACACTACACGCACAGTGAGATTGTACTCTACACGCACAGTGAGATATTACACTACGCGCACAGTGAGATATTACACTACACGCACAGTGAGATATTACACTACACGCACAGTGAGATTACACTACACACACAGTGAGATATTACACTACACGCACAGTGAGATTGTACACTACACGCTCAGTGAGATATTACACTTCACGCACAGGGAGATATCACACTACACGCACAGTGAGATTGTACACTACACGCACAATGAGATATTACACTACACGCACAGTGATATTGTACACTACACACACAGTGAGATTGTACACTACATGCACAGTGAGATTGTATACTACACGCACAGTGAGATATTACACTACACGCACAGTGAGATATTACACTACACGCACAGTGAGATATTACACTACATGCACAGTGAGATATTACACTACATGCACAGTGAGATATTACAATACACGCACAGTGAGATATTACACTACATGCACAGTGAGATATTACACTACACGCGCAGTGAGATATTACACTACACGCACAGTGAGATATTACACTACACGCACAGTGAGATATTACACTACACACACAGGGAGATATTACACTACACGCACAGTGAGATATTACACTACACGCACAGTGAGATATTACACTACACACACAGTGAGATATTACACTACACGCACAGTGAGATATTACATTACACGCACAGTGAGATATTACGCTACACGCACAGCGAGATATTACACTACACGCACAGGGAGATATTACACTACATGCATGGTGAGATTACGCTACACGCACAGTGAGATTACACTACATGCACAGTGAGATTGTACACTACGCGCACAGTGAGATTATACTACACACACACTGAGATATTACACTACACGCTTGGTGAGATTACACTACACGCTTGGTGAGATTACACTACACACACAGTGAGATATTACACTACACGCACAGTGAGATATTACATTACACGCAGAGTGAGATATTACGCTACATGCACAGCGAGATATTACACTACACGCACAGGGAGATATTACACTACACGCACAGTGAGATATTACACTACACGCACAGTGAGATATTACACTACACGCACAGGGAGATATTACACTATACGCACAGTGAGATTACACTACACACACAGTGAGATATTACACTACACACACAGTGAGATATTACACTACACGCACAGTGAGATTGTACACGACACGCACAGTGAGATTACACTACACACACAGTGAGATATTACACTACACGCACAGTGAGATATGACACTACATGCAGAGTGAGATGTTACACTACACGCACAGTGAGATTCTACACGACACGCACAGTGAGATTACACTACACACACACTGAGATATTACACTACACGCATGGTGACATCACGCTACACGCACAGTGAGTTTACACTACACGCACAGTGAGATTGTACACTACGCGCACAGTGAGATTATACTACACACACACTGAGATATTACACTACTCGCATGGTGAGTTTACACTACACGCACAGTGAGATTACACTACACACACAGTGAGATTGTACACTACATGCACAGTGAGATATTACAATACACGCACAGTGAAATTGTACACTACACACACAGTGAGATATTACACTACACGCACAGTGAGATATTACACTACACACACACTGAGATATTACACTACGCGCACAGTGAGATTGTACACTACATGCACAGTGAGATTACACTACACGCACAGTGAGATATTACACTACACGCACAGTGAGATTGTACACTACACACACAGTGAGATTATACTACACGCAGAGTGAGATATTACACTACATGCACAGTGAGATTGGAAACTGCACGCAGAGTGAGATTGTACACTACACGTAGAGTGAGATATTATATTGTGCACACAGGGTGAGATATTACACTGCATGCACAGAGAGATATTACGCTACAAGCACAGTGAGATATTACACTACACGCACAGTGAGATATTACACTACACGCACAGTGAGATTGTACAATACACGCACAGTGAGATATTACACTACACGCAGAGTGAAATATTACACTACACGCACAGTGAGATTGTACACTACGCGCACAGTGAGATTATACTACACACACACTGAGATATTACACTACACGCATGGTGAGATTACACTACACGCACAGTGAGATTACACTACACACACAGTGAGATTGTACACTACACGCACAGTGAGATATTACAATACACGCACAGTGAAATTGTACACTACACACACAGTGAGATATTACACTACACGCACAGTGAGATATTACACTACACACACACTGAGATATTACACTACGCGCACAGTGAGATTGTACACTACATGCACAGTGAGATTACACTACACGCACAGTGAGATATTACACTACACGCACAGTGAGATTGTACACTACACACACAGTGAGATTATACTACACGCAGAGTGAGATATTACACTACATGCACAGTGAGATTGGAAACTACACGCACAGTGAGATTGTACACTACACGTAGAGTGAGATATTATGCTGTGCACACAGGGTGAGATATTGCACTGCATGCACAGGGAGATATTACGCTACAAGCACAGTGAGATATTACACTACACGCACAGTGAGATATTACACTACGCGCACAGTGAGATTGTACAATACACGCACAGTGAGATATTACACTACACGCAGAGTGAGATATTACACTACACGCACGGTGAGATATTACACTACACGCACAGTGAGATTGTACAATACACGCACAGTGAGATATTACACTACACGCGCAGTGAGATATTACACTACATGCAGAGTGAGATATTACACTACACACACAGTGAGATATTACACTACACGCAAAGTGAGATATTACACTACACGCACAGTGAGATATTACACTACACGCACAGTGAGATATTACACTACACGCACAGTGAGATTGTACACTACACGCACAATGAGATATTACACTACACGCACAGGGAGATATCACACTACACGCACAGTGAGATTTTACACTACACACACAGTGAGATGTTACACTACACGCACAGTGAGATATTACAGTACACACACAGTGAGATTGTACACTACACGCACAGTGAGATATTACACTACACGCACAGTGAGATATTACACTACACGCACAGGGAGATATCACGCTACACGCACAGTGAGATTGTACACTACACGCACAGTGAGATATTACACTACACGCACAGTGAGATTGTACACTACACGCACAGTGAGATATTACACTACACGCAGAGTGAGATATTACACTACACGCACAGTGAGATATTACACTACACACAGTGAGATATTACACGACACGCACAGTGAGATATTACACTGCATGCACAGGGAGATATTACACTACACGCACAGTGAGATATTACACTACACGCACAGGGAGATATCACACTACATGCACAGTGAGATTGTACACTACACGCACAGTGAGATATTACACTACACGCACAGTGAGATATTACACTACACGCACAGTGAGATATCACACTACACGCACAGTGAGATTGTACTCTACACGCACAGTGAGATATTACACTACGCGCACAGTGAGATATTACACTACACGCACAATGAGATATTACACTACACGCACAGTGAGATTACACCACACACACAGTGAGATATTACACTACACGCACAGTGAGATTGTACACTACACGCTCAGTGAGATATTACACTTCACGCACAGGGAGATATCACACTACACGCACAGTGAGATTGTACACTACACGCTCAATGAGATATTACACTACACGCACAGTGATATTGTACACTACACACACAGTGAGATTGTACACTACATGCACAGTGAGATTGTATACTACACGCACAGTGAGATATTACACTACACGCACAGTGAGATATTACACTACACGCACAGTGAGATATTACACTACATGCACAGTGAGATATTACACTACACGCACAGTGAGATATTACAATACACGCACAGTGAGATATTACACTACATGCACAGTGAGATATTACACTACACGCGCAGTGAGATATTACACTACACGCACAGTGAGATATTACACTACACGCACAGTGAGATATTACACTACACACACAGGGAGATATTACACTACACGCACAGTGAGATATTACACTACACGCACAGTGAGATATTACACTACACACACAGTGAGATATTACACTACACGCACAGTGAGATATTACATTACACGCACAGTGAGATATTACGCTACACGCACAGCGAGATATTACACTACACGCACAGGGAGATATTACACTACACGCATGGTGAGATTACGCTACACGCACAGTGAGATTACACTACATGCACAGTGAGATTGTACACTACGCGCACAGTGAGATTATACTACACACACACTGAGATATTACACTACACGCTTGGTGAGATTACACTACACGCTTGGTGACATTACACTACACACACAGTGAGATATTACACTACACGCACAGTGAGATATTACATTACATGCAGAGTGAGATATTACGCTACATGCACAGCGAGATATTACACTACACGCACAGGGAGATATTACACTACACGCACAGTGAGATATTACACTACACGCACAGTGAGATATTACACTACACGCACAGGGAGATATTACACTATACGCACAGTGAGATTACACTACACACACAGTGAGATATTACACTACACACACAGTGAGATATTACACTACACGCACAGTGAGATTGTACACGACACGCACAGTGAGATTACACTACACACACAGTGAGATATTACACTACACGCACAGTGAGATATGACACTACATGCAGAGTGAGATGTTACACTACACGCACAGTGAGATTCTACACGACACGCACAGTGAGATTACACTACACACACACTGAGATATTACACTACACGCATGGTGACATCACGCTACACGCACAGTGAGATTACACTACACGCACAGTGAGATTGTACACTACGCGCACAGTGAGATTATACTACACACACACTGAGATATTACACTACTCGCATGGTGAGTTTACACTACACGCACAGTGAGATTACACTACACACACAGTGAGATTGTACACTACACGCACAGTGAGATATTACAATACACGCACAGTGAAATTGTACACTACACACACAGTGAGATATTACACTACACGCACAGTGAGATATTACACTACACACACACTGAGATATTACACTACGCGCACAGTGAGATTGTACACTACATGCACAGTGAGATTACACTACACGCACAGTGAGATATTACACTACACGCACAGTGAGATTGTACACTACACACACAGTGAGATTATACTACACGCAGAGTGAGATATTACACTACATGCACAGTGAGATTGGAAACTGCACGCAGAGTGAGATTGTACACTACACGTAGAGTGAGATATTATATTGTGCACACAGGGTGAGATATTACACTGCATGCACAGAGAGATATTACGCTACAAGCACAGTGAGATATTACACTACGCGCACAGTGAGATTGTACACTACGCGCACAGTGAGATTATACTACACACACTGAGATATTACACTACACGCATGGTGAGATTACACTACACGCACAGTGAGATTGTACACTACGCGCACAGTGAGATTATACTACACACACACTGAGATATTACACTACACGCATGGTGAGATTACACTACACGCACAGTGAGATTACACTACACACACAGTGAGATTGTACACTACACGCACAGTGAGATATTACAATACACGCACAGTGAAATTGTACACTACACACACAGTGAGATATTACACTACACGCACAGTGAGATATTACACTACACACACACTGAGATATTACACTACGCGCACAGTGAGATTGTACACTACATGCACAGTGAGATTACACTACACGCACAGTGAGATATTACACTACACGCACAGTGAGATTGTACACTACACACACAGTGAGATTATACTACACGCAGAGTGAGATATTACACTACATGCACAGTGAGATTGGAAACTACACGCACAGTGAGATTGTACACTACACGTAGAGTGAGATATTATGCTGTGCACACAGGGTGAGATATTGCACTGCATGCACAGGGAGATATTACGCTACAAGCACAGTGAGATATTACACTACACGCACAGTGAGATATTACACTACACGCACAGTGAGATTGTACAATACACGCACAGTGAGATATTACACTACACGCAGAGTGAGATATTACACTACACGCACGGTGAGATATTACACTACACGCACAGTGAGATTGTACAATACACGCACAGTGAGATATTACACTACACGCGCAGTGAGATATTACACTACATGCAGAGTGAGATATTACACTACACACACAGTGAGATATTACACTACACGCACAGTGAGATATTACACTACACACAGTGAGATATTACACTACACGCAAAGGGAGATATCACACTACACGCACAGTGAGATTGTACACTACACGCACAGTGAGATATTACACTACACGCACAGTGAGATATTACACTACACGCACAGTGAGATTACACTACACACACAGTGAGATATCACACTACACGCACAGTGAGATTGTACACTACACGCATAGTGAGATATTACACTACACGCACAGTGAGATATTACAGTACACACACAGTGAGATTGTACACTACACGCACAGTGAGATATTACGCTACACGCACAGTGAGATATTACACTACACGCACAGTGAGATATTACACTACACACAGTGAGATATTACACGACACGCACAGTGAGATATTACACTGCATGCTCAGGGAGATATTACACTACACGCACAGTGAGATATTACACTACACGCACAGGGAGATATCACACTACACGCACAGTGAGATTGTACACTACACGCACAGTGAGATATTACACTACACGCACAGTGAGATATTACACTACACGCACAGTGAGATATCACACTACACGCACAGTGAGATTGTACACTACACGCACAGTGAGATATTAGACTACGCGCACAGTGAGATTGTACACTACATGCACAGTGAGATATTACACTACTCGCACAGTGAGATATTACACTACACGCACAGTGAGATATTACACTACACGCAGAGTGAGATATTACACTACACGCACAGTGAGATATTACACTACACACACAGTGAGATATTACACTACACACAGTGAGATATTACACGACACGCACAGTGAGATATTACACTGCATGCTCAGGGAGATATTACACTACACGCACAGTGAGATATTACACTACACGCACAGGGAGATATCACACTACACGCACAGTGAGATTGTACACTACACGCACAGTGAGATATTACACTACACGCACAGTGAGATATTACACTACACGCACAGTGAGATTGTACAATACACGCACAGTGAGATATTACACTACACGCAGAGTGAGATATTACACTACACGCACGGTGAGATATTACACTACACGCACAGTGAGATTGTACAATACACGCACAGTGAGATATTACACTACACGCGCAGTGAGATATTACACTACATGCAGAGTGAGATATTACACTACACACACAGTGAGATATTACACTACACGCACAGTGAGATATTACACTACACACAGTGAGATATTACACTACACGCAAAGGGAGATATCACACTACACGCACAGTGAGATTGTACACTACACGCACAGTGAGATATTACACTACACGCACAGTGAGATATTACACTACACGCACAGTGAGATTACACTACACACACAGTGAGATATCACACTACACGCACAGTGAGATTGTACACTACACGCACAGTGAGATATTACACTACACGCACAGTGAGATATTACAGTACACACACAGTGAGATTGTACACTACACGCACAGTGAGATATTACGCTACACGCACAGTGAGATATTACACTACACGCACAGTGAGATATTACACTACACACAGTGAGATATTACACGACACGCACAGTGAGATATTACACTGCATGCTCAGGGAGATATTACACTACACGCACAGTGAGATATTACACTACACGCACAGGGAGATATCACACTACACGCACAGTGAGATTGTACACTACACGCACAGTGAGATATTACACTACACGCACAGTGAGATATTACACTACACGCACAGTGAGATATCACACTACACGCACAGTGAGATTGTACACTACACGCACAGTGAGATATTACACTACGCGCACAGTGAGATATTACACTACACGCACAGTGAGATATTACACTACACGCACAGTGAGATTACACTACACTCACAGTGAGATATTACACTACACGCACAGTGAGATTGTACACTACACGCTCAGTGAGATATTACACTACACGCACAGGGAGATATCACACTACACGCACATTGAGATTGTACACTACACGCACAGTGAGATATTACACTACACACACAGTGAGATTGTACACTACACACACAGTGAGATTGTACACTAAATGCACAGTGAGATATTACACTACACGCACAGTGAGATATTACACTACACGCACAGTGAGATATTACACTACACGCACAGTGAGATTGTACACTACACGCACAGTGAGATATTACACTACACACACAGTGAGATTGTACACTACATGCACAGTGAGATGTTACACTACACGCACACTGAGAAATTACACTACACGCACAGGGAGATATCACACTACACGCACAGTGAGATTGTACACTACACGCACAGTGAGATATTACACTACACACACAGTGAGATTACACTACACGCACAGTGAGATATTACAATACACGCAGAGTGAGATATTACATTACATGCACAGTGAGATTGTACACTACACGCACAGTGAGATATTACACTACACGCACAGTGAGATTACACTACATGCACAATGAGATTGTACACTACACGCACAGTGAGATATTACACTGCTCGCACAGTGAGATATTACACTACACGCACAGTGAGATATTACACTACACGCACAGTGAAATATTACACTACACACACAGTGAGATTACACTACATGCACAGGGAGATATTACACTACACGCACAGTGAGATTGTACACTACACACACAGTGAGATTGTACACTACACACACAGTGAGATATTACACTACACGCACAGTGAGATATTACACTACACACACAATGAGATATTACACTACACGCACAGGGAGATATTACGCTACACGCACAGTGAGATATTGCACTACACACACAGTGAGATATTACACAACACGCACAGTGAGATATTACACTACACGCACAGGGAGATATTACACTACACGCACAGTGAGATATTACACTACACGCACAGGGAGATATCACACTACACGCACAGTGAGATTGTACACTACACGAACAGTGAGATATTACACTACACGCACAGTGAGATATTACACTACATGCACAGTGAGATATTACACTACACGCACAGGGAGATATCACACTACAAGCACAGTGAGATTGTACACTACACGCACAGTGAGATATTACACTACACTCACAGTGAGATATTACACTACATGCACAGGGAGATATCACACTACACGCACAGTGAGATTGTACACTACATGCACAGTGAGATATTACACTACACGCACAGTGAGATATTACACTGCACGCACAGTGAGATATTACACTACACGCACAGTGAGATATTACACTGCACGCACAGTGAGATATTACACTACACGCACAGTGAGATTACACTGCACACACAGTGAGATATTACACTACACACACAGTGAGATTGTACACTACCCGCACAGTTAGATATTATACTACACGCACAGGGAGATATCACACTACACGCACAGTGAGATTGTACACTACACGCACAGTGAGATATTACACTACACGCACAGTGAGATATTACAGTACACACACAGTGAGATTGTACACTACACGCACAGTGAGATATTACACTACACGCACAGTGAGATATTACACTACACGCACAGGGAGATATCACACTACACGCACTGTAAAATTGTACACTACACGCACAGTGAGATATTACACTACACGCACAGTGAGATATTACACTTCACGCACAATGAGATATTACACTACACGCACAGTGAGATATTACACTACACGCACAGTGAGATATTACACTACACGCACAGTGAGATATTACACGACACGCACAGTGAGATATTACACTGCATGCACAGGGAGATATTACACTACACGCACAGTGAGATATTACACTACACGCACAGGGAGATATCACACTAAACGCACAGTGAGATTGTACACTACACGCACAGTGAGATATTACACTACACGCACAGTGAGATATTACACTACACGCACAGGGAGATATCACACTACATGCACAGTGAGATTGTACACTACACGCACAGTGAGATATTACACTACACGCACAGTGAGATATTACACTACACGCACAGTGAGATTACACTACACACACAGTGAGATATTACACTACACGCACAGTGAGATTGTACACTACACGCACAGTGAGATATTACACTACACGCACAGGGAGATATCACACTACACGCACAGTGAGATTGTACACTACACGCACAGTGAGATATTACACTACACGCACAGTGAGATATTACACTACACACACTGTGAGATTGTACACTACTTGCACAGTGAGATATTACACTACACGCACAGTGAGATATTACACTACTTGCACAGGGAGATATCACACTACATGCACAGTGAGAATGTACACTGCACGCACAGTGAGGTTGTACACTACACGCACAGTGAGATATTACACTACACGCACAGTGAGATATTACACTACACGCACAGTGAGATTGTACACTACACGCACAGTGAGATTGTACACTACACGCACAGTGAGATATTACACTACACGCACAGTGAGATATTACACTACACGCACAGTGAGATTGTACACTACACGCACAGTGAGATATTACACTACACGCACAGGGAGATATTACACTATACGCACAGTGAGATATTACACTACACGCACAGTGAGATATTACACTACACGCACAGTGAGATATTACACTACACGCACAGGGAGATATTACACTACATGCACAGTGAGATATTGCACTACATGCACAGTGGGATATTACACTACATGCACAGTGAGATATTACACTATACGCACAGTGAGATTACACTACACGCACAGTGAGATATTACACTACATGCACAGTGAGATATTACACTACATGCACAGTGAGATATTACACTACACGCACAGGGAGATATTACACTACATGCACAGTGAGATATTACACTACATGCACAGTGGGATATTACACTACATGCACAGTGAGATATTACACTATACGCACAGTGAGATTACACTACACGCACAGTGAGATATTACACTACATGCACAGTGAGATATTACACTACATGCACAGTGGGATATTACACTACATGCACAGTGAGATATTACACTATACGCACAGTGAGATTACACTACACGCACAGGGAGATATTACACTACATGCACAGTGAGATATTACACTACATGCACAGTGGGATATTACACTACATGCACAGTGAGATATTACACTATACGCACAGTGAGATTACACTACATGCACAGTGAGATATTACATACACGCACAGGGAGATATTACACTACATGCACAGTGAGATATTACACTACATGCACAGTGGGATATTACACTACATGCACAGTGAGATATTACACTATACGCACAGTGAGATTACACTACATGCATAGTGAGATATTACACTACATGCACAGTGGGATATTACACTACATGCACAGTGAGATATTACACTATACGCACAGTGAGATTACACTACATGCACAGTGAGATATTACACTATACGCACAGTGAGATTACACTACATGCACAGTGAGATATTACACTATACGCACAGTGAGATTACACTACACGCACAGTGAGATATTACACTACATGCACAGTGAGATATTACACTACACGCACAGGGAGATATTACACTACACGCACAGTGAGATTACACTACACGCACAGTGAGATATTACACTACATGCACAGTGAGACATTACACTACATGCACAGTGAGATATTACACTACATGCACAGTGAGATATTACACTACACGCACAGGGAGATATCACACTTTGTTTGCATTTAACAACTTCTAGAATGCTGAGACTGTTTCCTCTCTGACCCTTGAGAGACTTTGAATGCATAAACCATCAATGGGTCATTCATAAAAGCATACCAGGTGTCATTCAACCTTCCATTAGCTCTCCTAACACCTCTCGTTCAACTGGAGATAATGTCGTTTGCACTCTCACCACTCCAAGGCCTTCCGCCGATCTCACCCCTGCCAATGAAATGGCTCCAGTCACTCACTGCGAGCTCTAGAACCGCCTCTTTCAGTGGGGTCAGGGTCACCAGGTTAGCAATATGGCCCCCTGCCCTGCTTCTCTCCCTGGAATTGTGAGCCCTCTTCCTGCAGTGAAGTGACAATGTGATGATTTACATTTTTGGGTACACTCATCCCTTCACACTTATGGACTGATTAGGAGCCAATAGCCTGTGTGCCTTCCGCACCTCACACCCACATCCCCTTTGCCTCAACACCACCCCTGCTGAGGCCTCAGGGCCATGTTCAGTACCATTTGTGTCTCAAGTTGCCTCACGGTTCTGAGCAGGTACACAAGGCATTACCCAGACGGAGCCTTCCTATGACCCGTGTACCCTCATGTACACAGTGCAGACTTAACCATTCAGACATTGAAAGCTAACATGCAGGTACAGCAAGCAATTTAGAAGGCAAATGGTATGTTGGACTTTATCACAAGGAGATTTGAGTTTAGGAGTATGATATCTTACTGCAGCTGTACAGAGCCTTGGTGAGACCACATTTGGAGTATTGTGTGCAGTGCTGGTCTCCTTACCTTAGGGAAAATATACTTTCCATCAAGAGAGTGCAGCGAAGGTTCACCAGACAGATCCCTGGGATGGAGGGATTGTCCTATGGGAAATGATTAAATCGTCTGGGCCTTTACTCTCTGGAGTTTGGAAGAATGAGAGCTGATCTCATTCAAACATACAACATTCTTACAGGGCTCAACAGGGTGGATGCAGGAAGGACGTTTCCCCTGGCTTTGGGTGGTGGTGGGGGCGCGGGGTGCAGGGTGGGTAGGGGGGGGCAGGGGATCTAGAACCTGGAGACACAGTCTCAGAATAAGGGGCAGGTCATTGAGGACTGAGATGAGGAGGAATTTCTTCACTCAGAGGATGGTGAATCTTTGGAATTCTCTACCCCAGAGGACAGTGTAGGCTCAGTTGTTGAGTATGTTCAAGACTGAGATCGATAGGTTTCTACATATTAAAAACATCAAGGCATACAGGGAAAGTGCAGGAAAATGGTGTTGAAGTAAAAGATCAGTCGTGATCTCATTGAATGGTGGAGCGGACTCAAAGGGCTGAATGGCCTCCTCCTGCTCTTAGTTCTTATGGTCTTACCCTTGCAGATCTTAAGAGATTATTGAGTCTCTTCCAACATTGAGTCCAGGTTCTCCGGATAACCCCAACATTACTGGCCTCTGTCCAGGCTGCTCTGGTCGTGCTGGGAGACCGTCCTCCCCATTGACAGGCTTGGTTACCTCCCACCTGTTACTGACCGCCTGGAGGAGTGCTCGCAGGGTGTCATCTCTGAACCTCGGGGCCCTCTTAGTCCTTCTTCCCTCACCATCACCTGGCTATCTTCACTTGGTCATCAATGGAGAGTAAGATCAGTCGGCTGCTCCTTATTTTCATCATGGCTATGTGTAGAATGCACTCCATGGCTATGTCGTCCCTCAATCCTGCCCCTTTGTAGAAATAGTCAAAATGAATTAAAAGCTCAAACGCTCCTCTATCAATGCTTGCCAATATTTACACACTGCATCCAAATCATTCAGGAAAACCCCCACCCCTGGTGCACCCGTGCCAGGTGTCCCTTTAAATGAGTGGCCCTCACCTCCTCCCAGGTCACGACCTGTCTGATCAGTGCCCGGATGTCCTGCCCTCGGAGCCCCATTGGGCAGACAGGCCACCATCTGGAAACATTGTGGCTGGAAACCCAGCCGGTGGCTGTGAATTGGAGGATTGCCACATTGTCCAGCGAGGGTGAGGGTTGGCAAGTCATTCGCTTCCAGCTCGGACTCCTGCCCAAAGCCACACAGCATAATATTCAGCCTGGAAAGTATTCAAAATTACACGTTTAAATATAAGAATGATTTTTTTTCGTTTCAACATATATAAAAAAATGATTGGAATAGTTATGTTTACATAAGGAAACTTACATTTCTTTTGAAAGAAATAGGGATATATGATTAAAAGATTACAAAATTATTTGGGAACTATGTTGTTTTGTGCCTGTATATCCCGAGTGGCACATTACTCACTGCTGCACTACAGTGTCCCAAATCAACAATGCCCTACCTCACATGGAGAGATCTGGAAAAATACATTCAGTGTTAGCTAGCGGGGTGGGAGTGGGGAGGTGCGATGGCGAAGTGGTATTGTCGATAGGCTAGTAATCCAGAGACCCCGGCGATTGCTCTGGGAACCTGGGGTGGAAATGGTGACATTTGAATTTAATAAAAATCTGGAATTAAAAGTCTGATCATGGCAATTGTTGAGTGTCATTAAAAAAAAACATCTGGTTCACTAATACCCTTTAGGGAAGGAAATCTGAAATCCTTACCTGGCCTGGCCTACCTGTTACTCCAGGACCAATGTGGTTGACTCTTAACAAGGGCAATTAGGGATGGTAAATGGTGGCCAAGCCATCGATGCCCACATCCCATGATTGAATTTTTTAAAAAGTTCCAATATTTGTCTAACAGCGTGACTATTTCTGGAAACCACAAGACATAACAAACACCATGAGTGAAATTTATTACATGTTCACATTAGAGCAGTAACCATAATGTGAAAAACATTCGCCTCTTTCTATTGGCTGTGAGGATCGAGGCCGAATTCTAAAAGGACATCGCAGCTAGACTGGGTCTGAGGCAGGTGGTGAGGGAACTAACAAGAGGGAACAACATACCTGACCTCATCCTCACCAGCCTGCCTGCCACAGATGCATCTGTCCATGACAGTATTGATAAGAATGGCCACTGCACAGTCGTTGTGGAGACGAAGACCCGCCTTCACATTGAGGATACTCTCCATCGTGTTGTGTGGCACTACCACCGTGCTAAATGGGGTAGATTTCGAACATCTCTCCACCTATCACTGGCCTTCTATCCAGTTTCACCTGTCCCAGCCCCACCGAAACAGTATATATTTCACCACCTTTCTACTGCTCTTTAGTTCTGATGAAGAGTCATACGGACTCGAAACATTAACTCTGTCTTCCTCTCCACAGATGTTGTCAGACCTGCTGAGTTTTTCCAGCAATTTTTGTTTTTGTTTCAGATTTCAAACAGGTCTAGCAACTCAAGACTGTGCACCATGAGGCGCTGTGGGCCATCAGCAGCAGAATTGTACTCGAACACAACCTGTGACCTCATGGCCCGGCATATCCCCCACTCTACCATTACCATCAAGCCAGGGGGTCAACCCTGGTTCAATGAAGAGTGCAGGAGGGCATGCCAGGAGCAGCACCAGGCATACCTAAAAATGAGGTGTCAACCTGGTGAAGCTATAACACAGGACTACTTGCGTGCCAAACAGCAAAAGCAGCAAGTGACAGGCAGGGCTAAGCGATCTCACAACCAACGGATCAGCTCTAAGCCCTACAGTCCTGCCACATCCAGTCATGAATGGTGGTGGAAAATTAAACAACTCACTGGAGGAGGAGGCTCCACAAATATCCCCATCCTCAATGATGGGGGAACCAAGCACATCAGTGCAAAAGATAAGACTGAAGTATTTGCTACTCTTCAGCCAGAACTGCCAAGTGGATGATCCATCTCGGCCTCCTCTGGAGGTCCCCAGCATCACAGATGCCAGTCTTCAGCCAATTCAATTCAATCCATGTGATATCAAGAAACAAAAACAAAAATAGCTGGAAAAACTCAGCAGGTCTGACAGCATCTGTGGAGAGGAACACAGCTAACATTTCGAGTCCGTATGACTCTTCATCAGAACAGTTCTGATGAAGAGCCATATGGACTCTAAACATTAACTCTGTCTTCCTCCCCACAGATGCTGTCAGACCTGCTGACTTTTTCCAGCTATTTTTGTTATTGTTTCAGATTTCCAGCATCCACAGTATTTTGCTGATATCAAGAAACGGTTGAAG
Organism: Cetorhinus maximus; assembly: GCF_964194155.1. NCBI lineage: Eukaryota > Metazoa > Chordata > Chondrichthyes > Lamniformes > Cetorhinidae > Cetorhinus > Cetorhinus maximus. Next base: position 143,333,795 of record NC_135888.1, on the reverse strand, counting down.
GCACTGGATACTGCAAAGGCAATGGGCCCTGACAATATTCCAGCAATAATATTGAAGACTTGTGCTCCAGAAATTGCCGTGCCCCTAACCAAGCTGTTGCAGTACAGCAACATGGGCATCTACCCGACTATATGGAAAATTGCCCAGGTATGTCCTGTACACAAAAAGCAGGACAAATCCAACACGGCCAATTACCGCCCTCATCAGTCTACTCTCCATCATCAGTAAAGTAATGGAAAGGGTCATCAACAGTGCTATCAAGAGGCACTTGCTTAGCAATAACCTGCTCACTGATGCTCAGTTTGGATTCTGCCAAGGCCACTCAGCTCCTGACCTCATTATAGCCTTGGTTCAAACATGGACAAAAGAGCTGAACCCCCGAGGTGAAGTGTTAATGACTGCGCTTGACATCAAGGCCGCATTTGACAGAGTATGGCATCAAGGAGCCCGAGCAAAACTGGAGTCAATGGGAATCAGGAGGAAACTTTCTACTGGTTGGATTCATACCTAGCACAAAGGAAGATGGTGTGGTTGTTGGAGGTCAGTCATCTCAGCTCCAGGACATCACTGCAGGAGTCCCTCAGGATAGTGTCCTAGGCCCAACCATCTTCAGCGGCTTCATCAATGACCTTCCTTCCATCATAAGGTCAGAAGCGGGGATGTTCGCTGATGATTGCACAATGTTCAGCACCATTCGCGACTCCTCAGATACTGAAGCAGTCCATTTCCAAATGCAGCAAGTCCTGGACAATATCCAGGTTTGGGCTGACAAGTGGCAAGTAATATTCGTGCCACACAAGTGTCAGGCAATGACCATCTCCAACAAGAGAGAATCCAACCATTGCCCCTTGATGTTCAATGGCATTACCATCACTGAATCCCCCACTATCAACATCCTGGGGGTTACCATTGACCAGAAACTGAACTGGACTAGCCATATAAATACTGCGGCTACAAGAGCAGGTCAGAGGCTAGGAATCGTGTGACGAGTAACTCAACTCCTGACTCCCCAAAGCCTGTCCACCATCCACAAGGCACAAGTCAGGAGTGATGGAATATTCTCCACTTGCCTGGATGAGTGCAGCTCCCACAACACTCAAGATTCCGCTTGATTGGCACCACATCCATAAACATTCACTCCCTCCACCACTGACACACAGTAGCAGCAGTGTGTACCATCCACAGGATGCACTGCAGGAATTCACCAAGGCCCCTTAGACAGCGCCTTCCAAACCCATGTCCACTACCACCTAGAAGGACAAGGGCAGTAGATACATGGGAACACCATCACCTGGAAGTTCCCCTCCAAGCCACACACCATCCTGACCTTGAAATATATCACCGTTCCTTCACTGTCACAGGGTCAAAATCCTGGAACTCTCTCCCTGCAGCGGTTCAAGAAGGCAGCTCACCGCCACCTTCTCAAGGACAACTAGGGATGGGCAATAAATGCTGGCCCAGCCAGTAACGCCCACATGCTGTGAATGGATAAAAATATAAATAATGGAAATTAATTTCGGAAACCCAAGCTAAATGATGTTATTGGATTAGTGTACACAGAGAGCTTTCTACAATTATTTATAACATATTTCAGTGTGATACTGTGCTGACACTGATATACCTCCAACTGCTCAAAATAGCAAGATTCCAATTTTAGATTCCATATTTTGGTGCTAAGACTAATTTCATTCTCCACATATTGAGAACAATTCAGCAACGGGTCTCATTTGTCTAAAATGTAAATGGAGGTAGGTAATTTTAAAATGTGCAGTGAGAAATTAATAAGATTAGATTGGTCACTCAGTTTACACGCTGACTATTATTTTCTGTTCAAGTCAATCCAGACAGGCAGCTAATTTAATTTCTTGCCAATTTTGTCAGTCTAACATGACCCCAGTGTCCAAAGGTTCCTTTTCACCTGGGATGGGTTGTGAAATAATTCAGAATCATTAAACACAAAGGAGACCAATCGGCCCATTGTGCCTGTGCTGGCTCTTTGAAAGGCTTAGCCAATTAGTCCCATGCCCCACTCCTTTCCCATAACCTGAAGCATTTTACCTCTTCAAGCATTTATTCAATTTCATTTGGAAAGTTACTGTTGAATCTGTTTCCACCGTCCATTCAGGTACTACTCAAGACCGTAAAAACCATGCTGAATAAAAACATTTTTTCTCATCTTCCTTCTGTTTCTTTTTACCAATTGCCTTAACTCTGGTTATCAGCCCTCCTGCCAGTGAAAATAACGTGCTAGAAATTGGCCTTTGCCATTTTTTGGGTTCAGAGGTCTATTGCAACCCTGTTAAGGGCCAGTAACTTCTTATTTAGACAAGTTTAAAACCCCAGGTACTTACTAAGAGAATAAAGTCACAAGATTTGAATGTTTTTAAACAAACAAAATAAGCCTTACTGCACAAAGTCGGAAAAGTAAAACAATTTACAATATCTATCTTATACTCTAACATTCAGAATTAACATGAGGTACATGTAAGTTAACAGGCAAACAATGTTAGAACACCCCACTCTGCACCATAAAAGGTACATGCAACCAAGAGACATCCCACGGATTTCTCAGCAACCCTCCCAGACATCAGTGAGTACTGTGAGTCAACCAATCTCACTGAAACTCTATCTCTCTCACAAGGGATTTTAAGCCTTCACTTTCAGAGATCTAGCCTCTGAATTCCCTCCAAATGTTGCTTTGACTCGGACTGCCTCAATGACTGATCACCTCCTGATAGTTTAATCTCCTCTCCTGAGTCTCCGTTGCCATGGATTTCTGAGTCTGCACTCCAGCACGGACACAAAGGCACAAATCCAGTTCTTCAGGCTCGCCAACCAGAACACGACTGTTCCAAAGGGTTACCTTTGCCCCAATGGCCCGTAGCATTGAGTGACTGACCTTCCACTGTGTTTTCAGCTCTCCAGGTCTTCTCCAAAGCCCTCACTGCTTGGAGCCTGCCAACAGCAGGCTTTTTGATGTTTGGAGCCTTTTCCTTTGTTCCTCTCCCCAGTGGTTTCTCTCACTGCTGCTTCCTACAGGTGGCCTCCTCCCAGTGGATCCTTCCCTGGTGATCTCCCTCAGGGTCCTCTCCTCCTGAGTTCCCTCCCTGGGTTCCCTCTCTTGGACACAGAACTCCCATGACTCTTGTTTTATTGCCATACAGGCAATACTTCCGATGTCCCAAAGGGCTGAGCCCTTTAACCAAACAAGAGTGAAGCATGTACAGCCTGTCACAGAATCACAGAATCTTAACGGCACAGCAGGAGGCCATTCGGCCCATCATGGCTGCACCGGCTCTCCAAATGAGCATTATGGCCTAGTGCCATTGCCCTGCCTTTTCCCTGCAGTCATGGACATTTTTTCTATTCAAATAACCATCTAATGTCCTCCTGAATGCCTCGATTGAACCTGCCTCCACCACACTTCCAGACAGCGTATTCCAGACCTGAACCACTCGTTGAGTGAAAAAGTTTTCTCTCTCGCCACACTTGCTTCTTTTGCAAGTTACTTTAAATCTGTTCTCTCTCGTTCTTGATACTTTTACAAGTGGGAACAGCTTCTCGTATATTCCCTGTCCAGCCCCCTCATGATTTTGAACATGGAACATGAGAACTAGGAGCAGGAGTAGGCAATTCAGCCCCTCGAGCCTGCCCCGCCATTCATTACGATCATAGCTGATCTCATTTCGGCCTCAACTACAATTTCCCGCCCTCTCCCCACCACCTTTCAACCCGTTACTAATTAAAAATCTGTCTATCTCCTCCTTAAGTTTATTCAGTGTCCCGACATCCACTGCGCTCTGAGGGAGTGAATTCCACAGATTCACGACCCTTTGAGAAAAGTAATTCCTCCTCATCTCTGATTTAAATCTACCACCCCTTAGCCTAAAACTATGGCCTCTCATTCTAGAATGCCCCACAAGGGGAAATATCTGCTCCACGTCTACTTTGTCTATCCCCTTTAGCATCTTATATACCTCAATTAGATCTCCTCTCATCCTTCTAAACTCTAGTGAGTAAAGGCCTAAACTGCTCAATCTCTCCTCATTAGACAAGCCCTGCATCTCTGGAATCAATCTAGTGGACCTCCTCTGAACTGCCTCCATTGCAACTACATCCTTCCTCAAGTAAGGGGACCAAAACTGCGCACAGTACTCCAGGTGCGGCCTCACCAATGCCTTGTACAGTTGCAACAACACTTCCCTATTTTTATGCTCTATTCCTTTCGCAATAAATGCCAAAATTCCATTTGCCTTCCTTATTACCTGCTGTACCTGCATACTAGCTTTCAGCGATTCATGCACGAGGACACCCAGATCCCTCTGCACTGAAGCATTCTGGAGTTTCTCTCCATTTAAATAATAAGTCGCCTTTTTATTCTTCCGACCAAAATGGATAACCTCACACTTATCCACGTTAAACTCCATCTGCCAAATTTTGGCCCATTCACTGAACCTGTCCATATCCATTTGTAAATTTCTTATTTCTTCATTGTAACTTACTTTCCCACCTATTTTGGTGTCATCTGCAAATTTAGCTATAGTACCTTCTATCCCTGAATCCAAGTCATTAATATAGATTGTAAATAGTTGGGGCCCAAGGACCGAACCCTGTGGCACCCCACTAGTTACAGCTTGCCATCCAAGAAAAGATCTATTTATCCCAACTCTCTGCTTTCTGTTGGTTAGCCAATCCTCTATCCAAGCTACTACCCCTAACTCAGTGGAATCTTCTCCTGCTCACCTTCTAGCGCTCTGTCCATGCCTGGAACTCTTGGACCTACCGCAAAATGGAGTCTGCCTCCACCCAGAACAAGGTAAGCCCACATTCCTTAACTGGTCTAAATTCATACAACTTTTGTGCAGATTCCTCGGGCAGATTTTTCTGCCTGTCGGGCGGGTGGGCCTGACCCAATCTCCGGTGGGGGGGGGAGCTGATCCCTGCCAGAGAAGCGGGCCCCACCGCCATTTTAAGTGGGCGGATCAATTAAGGCCCACCCAACGTGACGTCCAGCGGGAAGCGCTATGGGGGATTCCCCAAATGCGAGAGTGCATGTGCACGACAGAGCGCACATCTCCCTGAGGCTAAGTGCTGCCTCAGGGAGGTCACTGACACTTTTAAAAAGGTTAAAAACAGAAAGAAAACATTCCCTAACATGTCCCCCTCATGGGACAATGTCATATGAGATGGGACATGTTCATAAATTACAGTAAAACATTATTAAACTTTTTAAATCCCTACATGAATCCTCATCCCGCCGCTGGATGAGGTTTCATGTTTTCTCTATTTGCCGCCGGGGTTCCTGGCCGACCAGCCAACCTTAAGGTTGGACGGGCAGGTCCTTTAATTGTTTAAATGATCCTGTCAATGGCCTCACTTGGCCACTGACAGGTCGGTGGATCCGCAGCTGATTTTGCTGCGCCCCCACCTTCCTGAAAATTTAAATGGGGCGGGGTGATGTCGGGGATTCCGCCCAACATCATCTCGCATCATTTTACGCGTCGGTGAGCGGGCCCCACCCCCTGCTCACCGACGGAAAAATTCTGCCCCTCATTTACCTGATTGTAATGTTGCCCTGAGTGGGTATCATGCTGCTGGCTGCCTGAGTGCTCAGCAGGAGGACCAGCAGTGTTCACTGACAGCTCATGGGGCAGCCAGTCTGCTCCACTTAAAAGGGAAGCTGTACTCAGTGGGAGGGAGTTGCTGCTGACAGTGGACAGTCACTGATTGCATGTAAGATAAATGGAGCACCAAGGAAGAGAGAGACTGCTAGGTTCACAAATGCATTGCTGGAGTCCTTAGTGGTGGAAGTGGGCAAGGGTACAGAAACCATACTTCCTCAGGGAATACGAACAACAGGGAATGACCAACAGATGGCCTGGAGGTCAGTTCCCAGAGTCTATCCTCGAGGGCCCAGCAGAGACACCACAAGAAGTGCAATGACTTCACATGGGTAGTTAAGATCAGTGATTGCGTCTTCACATGACACGTCCTGCTCACCAGACCAGCAACCCGTCATACTGCTCAATGAACCACAACCTTATCACTCACCCAGCATCAGTCCTAAACTCTTTTTGATATTTGTTCATGGGATTTGGGCATCGCTGGCATTGCCCATCCCTAATTGCCCTTGAGAAGGTGGTGGTGAGCTGCCTTCTTGAATCATTGCAGTCCATGTAGTGTAGGTACACCCACAGTGCTGTTAGGGAGGGAGTCCCCAGTGATAGTGAAGGAACAGCGATATATATCCAGGTCGGAATGTGATGTTTCCATGTACCTGCTGCCTTTCTCCTTCTAGATGGTAGTGGTTGTGGGTTTAGGAGGTGCTCAGGTATAACATTCAGACACTCCACACATTTCAATCATATCCAGCTTCACACTCAGTTCCATCTGCTTCCTCTCCAGCTATTCTAATGTGGAAGGTCTATCCCCCAAACACAGTGCAAAACAATCACTGCCATTCTTTTTGGTGAAAAGAAGCTGAGTGTGTGAGGGGGCTCCTGAACAGGTGGCTGGAGACTCTACATCCCCCACTTTCTGGGCCTCCAGATTGCACCCAGTTCTTCCTATTTATTCCATCAAAGCCACTCAAACTTCCGAGCATTAAATCTACTCTTAATCCCCTCTTCTCTACCCAGCTTCCCTGTTCTATCAGTTCACGCTCTGGTAAACCTTCTCTGCCCCAGCTTGACATCCTTCCTAAAGTGTATCTTCCAGGATTAGACACAAAAACTCTAGCTGGGGTCTATCCAGTGATTTCTAAAGGTTTAGCATAACTTGCTGATGTTTGTGTCTCTGGTCAGAAAGCCGAGGGACCCATGTGCATGTTTTTTTTCTAAATGGCCTCTCAACTTGCCCAATAGTGGAAGTAAACACCAAATCTCCCTGTTCTTATCCTCATTAAAATTGTACCATTATCCCTGTGCCATTTATTCAATTATCCCTGACAATAAGATTTAGTGGATTTAATTAGTTGAGAGTTATTTACAAATATTCCATTTTGCTGTTGATTCTGAGGGATGATTTGCAGTAACTGAAGCCCAGCAGCCAATGTTCGTTGGTATTTTGTCTGACCTTTGAATTATCAGCAGTTACCACATAGTAATGAACGATTAAACTTTCCAGTCATATTGTTCCCTGAGGACCAATCACAACCGTGAAAAAAAAGCTAGAACAATTTATGTCACATTAACCTTGCAATGGCCCCCAAACTTACCTCTATATTTAAATATTTATAGCAGCAACACTGATTGAATTGGTCCATGGGGACAATGTGACTGAGTAATCTCATTTGGATTGGTTTGTGGTAACTGCTGTTTATTGATACTGTTTTATTTACAGAACCATTTTGGGAAGCTACGAGGAGAAATTAGCCAGCATGTAAATATTGTATTTATTTTTTCTGCCACATCCCTAGACCATTGCAGTCACTCCACTTCTGCAGGTTTTGCATGCTTCCCTCCCCACTCCACTGTTCCACAGGAGACCCCATTTCCACCTCCTCTGGACCCATTTGTTGTTTCTTTACCATTAACCTTTGGCTTCACACCATCATCCTTCCTGTTATTTACTCACTCCTGCTTTCTACTACACTGCAGGAGTTCACCAAGGCTCCTTAAACAGTACCTTCAAAACCCATGACAACTACTGCCTAGAAGGACAAGGGCAACAGATGGATGTGAACACCACTGCATGTCCTGCTCACCAGACCAGCAACCCGTCACACTGCTCAATGAACCACAACCTTATCACTCACCCAGCATCAGTCCTAAACTCTTTTTTGATATTTGTTCGTGGGATTTGGGCATCACTGGCATTGCCCATCCCTAATTGCCCTTGAGAAGGTGGTGGTGAGCTGCCTTCTTTAATTAATGGAAGTTCCCATCCAAGTCACTCACCATCCTGACTTGGAAATATATCGGCCGCTCCTTCACTGTCACTGGGTCAAAATCCTGGAACTTCCTCCCTAACAGCACTGTGGGTGTACCTACACCACATGGACTGCAGTGGTTCAAGAAGGCAGCTCACCACCACCTTCTCAAGGGCAACTAGGGATGGGCAATAAATGCTGGCCCAGCCAGTGAAGCCCACATCCTGTGAATACATTTTTAAAAACCTTATCACAGACCCCCCCTCCACCCTCTCTCCTTTCACTGTTTCGACTTGCTCAAAATCTGTTACATTCCTTAACTTGTTCCAGTTCTGATGAAAGGTCAGGGACCTGAAACATGAGGCAGGATTTTTAACTCAGTGTGTGGGTGCAATTGGCAGGTATGGGAGCAGCTGGGGAACGGACCACCATCTGCAATCGGCCCCCGACTGACCGCGATATCACACCGGCGGGCCAGTTAACAGCCAGCATGAAGCGTGTGCTGATATGACCAGCGCTGCCTGGGTTGGGGGCGGGAGGAGGGCGAGCGCTGAAGTCAGCGCGGGAGCACAGGAGTGCTCAGAGAAAGCCCCCTGAGGGCAGAGAGCTGCCCCAGGGAGCTGAGGACTCCAAAATTTATCAAATAAAGATTTTTAAATTCAGAAAAAAATGTCCGCACAACACAAGCAGTCACTTGGGCAAAAATGTTATAAAACATTCTGTGCATAGATTCTTATTTTCTTTATTTAATAACGGAAACCTCACCCCACCTTTGGATGAGGCTTCCTGAAAAATGCCAAGGCTGCCTGGCCGATTCACCCACCCACCAACCGTAACATTGGACGGGTGTAAACCCTGGCAGCAGGATAGTGGCGTCTTCTGCGGCCCCTTCCACCTTGGACTACCTGTTGGCCCAGCGCCCCTTGTGCCTGCGCCTGTCCTCCCAAAAGGTGGCTCCCCTGGAGGCTGAATGTTCACTCCTGCCCTCCTCCCCCTTCTTGCCCTCCCTCCCTCCTCAGGGGAGCTGCCTCCAGTGGAGAGTTCAGCTCCCACTCCCAGGCTAAGGGAAGGCTTCCTGAAACCTGCAGGCCCAGAAAGGATTCCTCCCTGCAGAGAGCTGACCTGAAGGTTGTGAGTCCAGACCAAGCAGCTGGGATGTGTTTTGAAGTATTGCAGATCACACAGGCAAGTATCAGTAACTTTGAAACCTCACTATCTGACAGAGCGCACTCGCGACCCCACTGAGCCCTCTTATCCCGCCCATGGATGAGGTTTATACAAATGTCTCCTACCCACCTGCCCGTTGTGCCCATGCGCCAACCCGAAGATTGCACGGGTGCCAAAAAATCACGGTCAATTGGTGAGTCAAGGGCCTTAGGTGGCCCGTTAATTAATGGAGGGCGTGTGTCGGACATCATCGCGCACCCGCCCAGCAAAACATCGCGATGGCGCATGGTGACATCAGGACGCTCGTCCAACATCACCGTGTGTCATTTTACTCGCGGATGTGCAGGACCCACCCCCCGCACACCAACCAGAAAATTCTGCCCCTGGAAACTTCATCCCACCTGTGGATGAGGTTTCATAAAAAATCTAAAGGCCACTTGGCCAGTTCACCGGCCCACCAACCGAGCGGCTAGACAGGCAGCGAAAAATACAAATTAATTAACTGCTAAAGGGCCTTATTAGGTCTCTTAATTGTCAGCGGGCACGCCAAGCGCAAGACGCGGTGGTGCCCGATGCCATCGGGGGTGATTTTACACCCGATCGGGTCGGGTGCGCACCCGTATGCATGACATCATCGCCTGCCCATCATTCATTGGGTGTGGGCTTCACTAACTGGGCCAGCATTTATTGCCCATCCCTAATTGCCCTTGAGAACTGAGTGGTTTGTTAGGCCATTTCAGAGGGCATTTAAGAGTCAACCACATTGCTGTGGGTTTGAAGTCATCTGTAGGCCAGACCGGGTAAGGATGGCAGATTTCCTTCCCGAAGAGACATGAGTGAACCAGATGGATTCAACAATGGATTCATGGTCATCGTTGCTTTTATTGAATTCAATTATTGGATCATTGGATCAATTATTGGATTCGACCCCAGGTCCCCAGAGCATTATCCAGGGTCTCTGGAGTACTGGTCCAGTGACAATACCACTATGCCACTGCCTCCCCATCTGTAGTGCTGTGAGTAAACACATGGGGAATTCGAAAGGTTGACAGTCACCGTATCATGTTATTGAAAGCTCAATGAATTTGAGATACGGTAACTCATAATAATGTTAAGAAGCACAGAAACCATTTTCCATGCAGCAAGATTTCACAGTTATGGCAATGCAGTGCACCCTCCATACTGCAGAGGAGTGTGAGGCTCGAGGATGAATGTTGACAGTGGCACTGAGATTTATAATAACCTAGTCAAACTGGCAACGTCTAATTATATATGTTGTCATGTTTGATTCTGGCATGTTGTATACTGATTAAACTCATTCTCTTTGGCTCAATAAAGCTGTCTCTTTCCATTTAATTATGTCCTGCATTCTCTACAAACTTCACCATGAAAGATGGGCCCAAAGTTTTGAGTCAAGAAGAAAGTGTGAGGTCAACATTAACAAGCCTCAAAAGGCAAGTGTTTAGAATAAATGCTGCTCCCTGAGACAAGGATTGTCAAATAGACATCGAGTTAAACCAAAGCATGAGCTGATTAACTCCTCTACAAAAGGTTTAATTGAGGTAATTAGCTTTGCCCAATAGATCGCTGAGCTTCTTTAATTCTGTCCCTGTCAGGTATTAATCACTTCCATTGCCTGATCATTGGAGGCCATGTCTTCAGTTTTGGGATGTTTTATATGATAAAAGCACTATGTATTGCAAGTTATTGTTGATGTGGTGGTGTAAAATGGACAATAATGTTTTGCATCTTTCCTCATTTTTATTTCCATTGAAGGCAATCTGGGGAGTTGTGTATTGGCTGCTGGTCCCCTATTCCCAATCTTGCACCACCACACAGTCAAAATTGCCCCTTTTGAGCGGAATTTTACAGCCCCTCCTGCCAACAGGATCTTCCAGTCCTGCCAAAGTCAATGGAGTTTTGAACACGTGCCAATGTTATGGCTTCACCCACCCCCCCACCGTGACAGGGCCATAAAATTCCGCCCATTGTCTCAGCCAAAGTACCCCTGATGTTGCAGCACTCCCTCACTGCTACACTGGAATGTCATCTTCCATTGTGTACTCAAATCTTAGAGTGGGACTGAAGCCCTCTCTACCTCTCTCTCTCCTCATGTAAGATGTTTCTTAAAAAACTACCTCCCTGGCCATGAAGCTTTTGACCATCTTTCCTAATAGCTCCTTATGTGGCTCAGTGTCAGTTTTTTTTTCACAACAATCTCGTTATCACTAAATTGAGGGTGTTATATAAATACAAGTTGTTATTGGTATTGTTGACACAAATACAAGAAGGCCATCAACTCAACTAAGCTGTTGTTGTCTCCATTGAAGACACTCTTGCTTACTGGGCACCAGTTCCACAGTATCAATCCTCCAGTCTCCTCCCCAGGGACTATGCTTCATGTGTGAGTTTAACTAATTATTCATGACAGGCGAGATAAACACCACAGACAATGTTTACACACTTTCCAGGAAAGTAGGGATGGGTTGTTGCTGGGCACCAATCAGGAACAAGATTACTGGTTGCTTATGGTTAACTTTTACAAATCGCTGGTTGGAAGTCCGTTAGAGGATTTTTTCCAATTCTGGCCAATCACATTTCAACATTGATATCAAAGCTGTAGAGAGGGTATGGAGGACATTTACCGGAATAGTTCCAGGAATGAGGGGCATGGACAGGGTGGATAGGGAGCAGCTGTTCCCCTTAGTTGAAGGGTCAGTCACAAGGGGGCATAAGTTCAAGGTGAGGGGCAGGAGGTTATGGGGGGATGTGAGGGAAAACTTTTTAACCAGAGGGTGGTGACGGTCTGGAATGCACTGCCTGGGAGGGTGGTGGAGGCGGGTTGCCTCACATCCTTTAAAAAGTACCTGGATGAGCACTTGGCACGTCATAACATTCAAGGCTATGGGCCAAGTGCTGGTAAATGGGATTAGGTGGGTAGGTCAGGTATTTCTCACATGTCGGTGCAGACTCGATGGGCTGAAGGGCCTCTTCCGCACTGTGTGATTCTGTAATTCTGTGATTCTGTGAATGAGGGACTTCAGTTATGTGGAGGAATTGGAGACACTTGAATTTTTTTAAAAATCATTCATGGGATGTGGGCTTTGCTGGATGGGCCAGGATTTATTGTCCATCCCTAATTGCCCCTTGAGAAAGTGGTGGTGAGCTGCCTTCTTGAACCACTGCAGTCCATGTGGTGTAGGTACACCCACAGTGCTGTTAGGAAGGGAGTTCCAGGATTTTGACCCAGTGACAGTGAAGGAACAGCGATATATTTCCAAGTCAGGATGGTGAGTGACTTGGAGGGGAACTTCCGGGTGGTGATGTTCCCATCCATCTGCTGCTCTTGTCCTTCTAGATGTAATGGTTGTGGGTTTGGAATGTGTTGTCTAAGGAGCCATGGTGAATTCCTACGGTTCATCTTGTGGATGGTACACACTGCTGTTATTGTGCATCGGTGGTGAAGGGAGTGAATGTTTGTGGATGTGGTGCCAATCAAGCGGGGCTGCTTTGTCCTGGATGGTGTCAAGCTTCTCGAATATTGTGGGAGCTGCACTCATCCAGGCAAGTGAGGAGTATTCCATCACACTCCTGACTTGTGCCTTGTAGATGGCGGACAGGCTTTGGGGAATCAGGAGGTGAGTTACTCACCACAGGATTCCCAGCCTCTGACTTCAATAGAATGAACATGCGCCAAATGGGGCAGCACTTGAAGAATATATTGTGTTTATTCTTGTTGTGTTAGTTAATGTAGTAATGTTAGTCTTGCTCTACTGCTGCATACACAGTTGCACTGTATTACCTGTTATTTCTTATATTTTTATGTTCTTTACTTAATTTGCCTTGCACTACCATCCTTTTGTCATTTACTCACACCTCCCTCCATCCTGTCACAGACTTTACCCTTATGTTTCTGCCTTTTCTCCTCCCTTTCTCCCTAACTCTGTACTTGCTTACGACCTGGTAAATCTCTCACTTCTTCCACTTTTGACGAAAGGTCTTTGATCTGAAATATTAACTCTGTTCCTCTCTCAATAGGCACTGCCAGACCTGCTGACAATTTCCAGCATTTTCTGGTTTTATTTCCAATTTCAAAGACCGTGAGCCATCGAGCTGGCCGGCGATGACCAGGACCGGTCCTGTGGCTGACGGTGAGGTCGGCGCTGCTTTACGAAGTGAGGATCCAGCAGTGCAACATCCATCAGACAACCAGGCTGTGAGTGATGTGTCCTGTTTCACAGGCCACTGCCAGGCACTAATCATCTCCCCTTGCTTTCACAGGCACATCTGGGAAACAGACGACAGATTCCATAACCCAGGGCCTCCAATCAAGCTCTGAAGAGGAATCTGAAGGCATCCTCCCTGAAGACCCCTCACAGTGCTCACCCACACCCTCAACCAACGCAGAGACATATACATCGGTGGGACTTAGCTCTAGAATAGCCTCAGGGTCACAATCTGATGAGCACATCATATTGTCCGATCAAAAGCAGGTGGAGGCGGAGGCTTCCCAGGTTTCGAAGGACTGCTTGGGGCGATAAACCTGCTGAGTCCAAGTCAGATGAGCAGCTTCTGGATTCAATCATACCTCAGTTGCTGGAGCTGCAAAGGCAAGTTCAAGAACATCAGGAAGAGATGTCCACTGTACTCCTCAGATTGTAAGGCATGATGAAGGAGCCCTTCCACCTTCAGTCTGAGGTGATAGTACCAGCCTGCCATCGCACTGAGGTCAACACTGGCAGGATGGTGGCTGCCATGGAGACCTTGGTCCAGGACATCGAATGATGAATAATAGGGGACCGAGCACAGATCCCTGTGGTACGCCACTGGACACTGGCTTCCAGTCACTAAAGCATCCTTCTGTCATCACCCTCTGTCTCCTACAACTAAGACAATTTTGAATCCACCTTATCAAATTACCCTGTATCCCATGTGCATTTGCCTTCTTTAAAAGTCTCCCATATGGGACTTTGTCAAAGGCTTTGCTGAAATCCATATAAACTACATCAACTGCACTACCCTCATCTACACACCTGGTCACCTCCTCAAAACATTCAATCAAATTTGTTAGGCATGACCTCCCTCTGGCAAAGCCATGCTGACTATCCCTGATCAAGCCTTGCCTCTCCAAGTGGAGATCGATTCTCTCCTTCAGAATTTTCTCCAATAGTTTCCCTACCACTGACGTGAGACCCACTGGTCTGTAGTTCTGCCGAAGGGTCATGAAGACTCGAAACGTTAACTGATTTCTTCGCCACCGATGCTGCCAGACCTGCTGAGTTTTTCCAGGTAATTCTGTTTTTGTTTTGGATTTCCAGCATCCGCAGTAGCTTTTAGCTTTTTGTTTTTATCTCTGTAGTTCCCTGGCTTATCTCTACAACCCTTCTTAAATAGTGGAACCACATTAGCTGTTCTCCAGTCCTCTGGCACCTCCCCTGTGGCCAGAGAGGAATTCAAAACTTGGGTCAGAGCCCCTGCGATCTCTTTCCTTGCCTCCTTCAGCAGTCTGAGACACAAATCATCTGGATCTGGAGATTTGTCCACTTTTAAGCCTGCCAGCACCTCCAATAACTTGTCACTCCCTATACCAATTTGCTCAAGAACCTCACAGTCTCTCTCTCCAAGTTCCATACCTTCATCCTCATTCTCTTGGGTGAAGATGGACGTGAAGTATTCGTTCAACACTCTACCGATGTCCTCTGGCTCCACCCATAGATTGCCCCCTTGGTCCCTAATGGGCCCTAATCTTTCCCAGGTTATCCTCTTCCGATTGATATACTTAAGGAATATCTTGGGGTTTTCCTTACTTTTACCAGCCAGAGCTTTCTCATATCTCTCCTTTGCTCTCCTAATTGCTTTCTTAAGCTCCACCCTGCACTTTCTGTACTCCACTAATGCCTCTGCTGATTTGCTTCCATTGTACCTGCTAAAAGCCTCTCTTTTCCTTCTCATCGTAACCTGAATGTCTCTGTTCATCCATGGTTCTCTGGGCTTGTTACTCCTTCCTATCACCCTAGAGGGAACATGTTGAGCCTGCACCCTCCCCATTTCCTTTTATAACACCCCCCACTGCTGTTTTATAGATTTCCTCACAACTAGCTGTTCCCAGTCTACCTTGGCCAGATCCTGCCTTATTTTACTAAAATCTGCTCTCCCCCAATCCAAAACATTTTTTTGCAACTTGTCTATTTCTTTGTCCATAACAAGCTTAAACTGTACCATGTTGTGGTCACTATCACTAAAATGCTCCACCACCATCACCTCAGCCACCTGTCCGGCTTCATTCCCCAGAATTAGGTCCAGCACTGCGCCGTCCCTTGTTGGACAGCCAAACATATCTGCAGGGGACTAAAACTGTACACAACACTCCAGGTGCGGTCTCACCAAGGCTCTATACAATTGAAGCAAGACATCTTTACTTCTGTACTCAAATCCCCTCACGATGAAGGCCAACATATCATTTGCCTTCCTAATTGCTTGTGAACCTGCCTGTTAGCTTTTAGTGACTCATGAACAAGGACACCCAGGTCATCAACATTTTCTAATTTCTCACCATTTAAGAAATACTCTGCACCTCTGTTCCTCATACCAAAGTGGATAACTTCACACTTATCCACATTATATTTCATCTGCCATGTTCTTGCCCACTCACTGAGTTTGTCCAAATCCCCTTGAAGCCACTTTGCATCCTCCTCAGAACTCACATTCCCGCATAGTTTTGTGTCACCTGCAAACTTAGAAATATTACATTTAATCCCCACATCCAAATAATTGATATGGATTGTGAATAGCTGGAGTCCAAGCACTGACCCTTACGGTTATCCAACAGTCACAGCCTGACAACCCAAGAATGACCTGTTTATTCCTACTCTATTTTCTGTCCATTAACCAATCCTCAATCCATGCTGGAATATTACCTCCTATGCCATGTCTTATAATTCTGTTAATCTCCAGCCCCTTGTGTGGGACCTTACTGAAGCCTTCTGGAAGTTCACATACACCACATCCACTGGTTGCCCTTTATCTATATTGCTGGTTACATCATCAAAAAACTCAATCAGGTTTGTCAAATATGATTACCTTTTCATAAATTCATGTTGACTCTGCTCAATTAGATCATTATTTTCAAAGTCTTTAGTTATCACATCCTTTATGATAGATTCTAGTATTTCCTCTACTATTGGTGTTAGGCTAACAGGTCTGTAGTTCCCCATTTTCTCTCTCCCTCCTTTCTTAAACAGTGGGGTTACATTTGCTACCTGCCAATCTGTGGGATCCTTTCCAGAATCTATCGAATTTTGAAAGATGACCATTAATTCATCTGCTATCTCTATAACTGCCTCCTTCAACACTCTAAGATGTAGATCATCAGGTCTATGGGATTTATTAACTTTCAGTCCCATTCATTTCTCCAGTACTACTTCTTTACTGATGCTAATTTCCTTCAGTTCCATGTTCTCACTCATCCCTTGGTTTGCTATTATTTTTGGAAGAGTTCTTGTATCTCCATCCATGAAGACAGACACAATTAGTTAATTTGTCATTTCCTGTGCTTCATTATAAATTGTCCTGATTCTGCCCGTAATGGACCCACATTATTCCTTGCTGATCTTTTCCTTTTTATATACCAAGAGAAGCTTTTACAATCAATTTTTATGTTTCTCACTGGTTTACATTCATATTCTATTCTCCCTTTCTTTATCAGCTTCTTGGCCCTTCTTGGTCAGCAAGGAGATTTTAAACTCTCAATTTACAGGAATCTAGGCTGTGGTTTCCTTAGAGTGTAGAGCAAAGGGTTAACATCAGGACCACCTGACACCGAAGTAACTGTGATTCAATGTCACATGGGAATTATGGCTGAACGCACAGAAAATCAAGATCATTGGAGAGTTCCCAGAGACTAAAAACATCGAGAATTACAAAGATTCCTTGGGATTGTCGATCAAATATGCAAGTTCCTACCAAACATGGCATAAACCAACAATGGTGCTGAAACAGGGACCAGCAAAATGTTTTTGATAAGATCAAAAATCTCTTAATTTCACCAGACATTCTTGCACACTAACAATCCAGAGTTGCCAACAATTGTAGCAGTGGACACACCATCTACAGGCTTGGGCACAGTGTTGTTTCAAGTTCAAAAAGATGCACAAATAACACCAGTTTATTATGCCTCAAGATCTCTCATGGACACAGAAAAGAGGTGTACAACAATGGGAAAAGAGCATTAGCAGCCAGATGGGCCTGCGAGGAGTTCTCTGATTCTGTCATGGGATTAAGATTTAAAATTGAAACTGACCAGAAACCTTTGGTCACTCTTCCTAACCTAAAGAAAATTGAAAAAATGCTGCCTAGAATTCAACAGTTTAGACTGAGACTCATGAGATATGATTCAGTGACTGATTATGTTCAAAGGAAATACCAAACAACAGATGCATTTTCATGAATGCCAGGGGAAGGAGTCAAATTGGAAGATTTAAATTTAATTGAGGAAGTGGAAGCATATTCTTTGCTCATTACCACACTTATCAGCAACTGAGGAGAGAATACAAGAAATTAAATAAACACAACAGAAGGACAACATGTGTATCAAAATAAAGGAGTACTGCCAGAATAGCTGGCTAAATTATACTCCTAACAACCCAGTACCTCGTCAATACTTCGAACAGAGAAAACATCTCACAATCATCGATGATTCTTAGTTTTTAATGACAGATTAGTCATCCCTAAAACACTTGGACTCGACATTCTCCAGAAAATCCATCAAGGTCACTTGAGAATAGTGAAACGCTGAGAAAAAGCCCTGCAGTCAGGCTGGTGGCCGGGCCTCAGTCACTCCATTGAAGAGTTAATGACGAATTGCCTTACGTGTGCAGTGAATACCCAGCAGCAGAGCAAACCACTGGCACCCTCCACTTTTCCTTCACAGCCCTGGCAGTGCCTGGGAATGGATTGATTTGAGTTCAAAGGGAAAGTTTTCATCATCGCCATTGATCACTACTCCAGATGGTTTGATGTGAGTAAACTGCACATTATCACAGCAGAGGCAGTTGTTACATCACTAAGAAGAATCTCTGCCACATATGGCATCCTGGATATCGTGGTATCAGACACAGGTCCTCAGTTTGTTAACGAGCTGTTTCATAACTTTGCTCAGGAATATGGTTTCCTGTATGTGACTAGTTCACCTCGATATCCTCAATCAAACGGAGAAGCAGAAAGAGGTTCAAACAATCAAGGAATTGATGAAAAAGAACAAAGATATTACTTAGACCTTCTTAACAACAGAACCTCAGGACTAAAAGACAGATTCCCACCATCAAAGCTATCGATGGGAAGATGGCTGTGAACACAACTTCCAGCTCAACAATAAACACTACAACTAACAATACCTCAGATGATCATGAGAAAGTTAGGAAACGTGAGGAGCAAGAAAGAGACGGTGAAGTTCATAATTTCAGCTTCACCCATAGAGCGCGAGACTTGAATGTGCTACAGTCCGGGGAGACAGTGTGGATATGACATCAACAGAAAGAAGGCATTGGAATAGAAAGAGTTCCACAGCCAAGATCTTCTAGAATTGAGATGGAGCAGGGAAAGATCAGAAGGAATTGAAGAGCCTTGATATTATTGGCAAGGAAACCAATGGAACCTTGGACATACTATTTAGATCCAGATAGAGACAAGGAACCAACTAGAGACTCGACAGCCATCCAGTTGGAAGACATTCCTATCAAATGACAAGAGAATGCAGTTCATCCTCAACCTCGAAATGAAATCAGGACCAGAACGGGGAGATTGGTCAAGACACCACAGGGACTAACCCTGTGAACTCTGAAACTTTGAGAGGGAGATGCAGGAAGGTGTATACAGTTGGGATAAAGACTTCGGGGGAGATGTAGAGTAAAGGGTTAACACCATGAGCACCTGACACTGATGTAACTGTGATGCAATGTCACATGACTAACAACCTGAGACCTGGTTGGAAGCAGAAGTACAACCTCGTGTAGAGTTCTGAGATGTATATAGATCTGTTAATAAATAAACAAGAATAGATTTTAAGAATAATGGTTGCATTCTTAGGGTAACAGTCAAACCTTAAAGAAATCTCATTTAGGCCTTGAATTCAAGATGAAACATAGGGCAGGATTTTACATGTCGGCGAGCGGGGGGGGCGGAACTCCCGATGTCATCCCGCCCTGTTTAAATTTTCAGGAAGGTGGGGGCACAGCAAAATCAGCTGTGGGCCCGCCGACCTGTCAATGGCCAATTGACGCCATTGACAGAGTCAATTATGTAATTAAGGGACCTGCCCGTCCAACCTTAAGGTTGGCGGGTCGGCCAGGAGCCCTGGCGCGAATTAGAAAAAGCATGGCATCTCATTCACGAGCGGGAGTTATTTAAAAAATGTAATAAAGTTTTTGTAAAAATTATGGACATGTCACAACTCATGTGACATTATCACATGAGGGGACATGTTAGGGAAATTTTATTTTTCTATTTTTAGGTTTTTAGCATTTAGAGCCGAACTCCCTGAAGCTGCACTTAGCCTCAGGGAGATGAGTGCGCTCTATCGTGCGCATGCGCGAAAGAGCGCACTCTCAATTTTGGAATTCACCCCCTCCGCCCACACAGGGTGTGCATAGTGCTTCCCGCCAGACGTCACACTGGGCGGGCCTTAATTGACCCACCCACGTAAAATAACGCCGCACCCTTCAACTTCGCCCCCGACAGGGGGAAAATTCACCCATAGAGAAGTAAAGCAATGTTTTATCTGCTGCGTTGTCTGTTGCTATTCACACAACCATTAGTCTTGCATTTTGCAGAAAGTGATATCCTCCTGGATTTTTACGCTTTGTTTGTTTTCAAGTGTCAGACGGAGAGAAGGAGGCAAAAATAAAGGGAGGAAGAGAGAGGGAAAGCAAGAAAAAGGAAGGATGCAGAACAGTAGGATACAGTCAGAGGTGAAATTATTTACTGCAGGTATTATTTACTGACACAGTTAATGTCTGCATAGATCTGTCAGCAGCAAGGGTTTGTGAAGACAACTTTCACATTTGATCTATAAAGAGGTCTTTGCAAATTGCATTGTATTCAAATGTTCTAGACAATAGCAATTACAAATAATTTTGAAATAATTAGTGTTACAGATATTTGGTTACCAGCTTTCATCTTTTACAGTCTGTCCATAAACATGCGTGACCCAGGATGTTTTGAGATTGAGATTTAAGGAGCCTTACTGCAAAATCATTCTGTTCAACATTGATTTCCGCAGGGATAATATGCAGAATAATAAATGAACAGGAAAAAGTTACAAAGGCACTAACACAATCATTGGATTCAGCAAACAGCCAGCACAGTATCACTGAACTCAGTCTGAATTCATTGACTGGACTACATCCTTTGTTTTCCTGTCCAGTAAATGGTATTACACACAACTTATCTTTGTGATGTTTTGCAGAAACTAAAGGAAATGTAGTCTCTCCCCTCAGCCTCCTGGTTATGGCTACACCATTTGAGGTGATTCAGTACAGTTGACTCCCTACATTAGGGTTTAGTTATGGTTTCTGCTCATATGCTCAGCAGATGCTCCCATCATTCACCCTTCCCCTTACCAAAAAAAAACCCGACGCTGTAGGTACAAGGGACCTAAAAATATTTCTTAGGTTTTCCGTGTCCTGTACAACTGACACGTATAGGTTGATCACATATAAATCTGTCAAATGCAATTCTATAATATACAAACCCCACCCATTCCTCCATTGAGGCAGGCAGAGTGGAGTGTAAAACCTTGAATTTTATCAAAATCTTGGCCCCAGGACTATTGTGAACATATTGTATGTCTTAAAGAAAAATATGACAAAGCTGCTCTAAGACCGTGAGAGTGACACTGTGCCCTTTAATGGTCAAATTTGCTGCAGGGATCCTGTAGCATTGAAGAAGCAACCATGACAGTTGGTGGTATAGATTTAAGAAATGCCTTTGCTAAGTGTTCTATGAGCCAGAAGTTGTAGCGTTATGCTGGTACCAACTTGTTGGTCAAGTCTAACTTAATTGTTGAATCATGGAAGAACTTCTTAGCAATTGGATTTATGTACTCCAAATTGCAGTTCTCCATTTCCAAAGCCTGACATGAAATTTTTTGGGGGGAAGCCATTTTTCTCAATCACTCCCTGACCAAAATACCTCCTGAGATACATTCCCTCCTCTCTCCCAAAATGCAGGCGACTTGATGAATACTCTCTTGTCTATTTAGATGGCAGGGGTTGTGGGATTGGAAGGTGCGTCTAAAGAGCCCTGTTGATGGTACACACTGCTGCTACTGTGCATCGGTGGTGGAGGGAATGAACGTTTGTAGATGTGGAGCCAATCAAGGGGGCTGCTTTGTCCTGGACGGTGTCAAACTTCTTTTGTGGGAGCTGTACTCATCCAGGCAAGTGGGGAGTATTCCATCACACTCCTGACTTGTGCCTTGTAGATGGTGGACAGACTTCAACAGGGTGGATACCCAGAGGATGTTTCCTCTGGTGGGGGAGAGTAAAACTAAGGGACACAGTTTAACAATAAGAGGTCTCTCTTTTTAAGACAGCAATGAGGATTTTTTTTTCACCCAAAGGGTCACTGGTGTGTGGAATTGTCTCCCCTAGAAAGCAGTGGAGGTTGAGTGTAATGACTTAATGTATCTGACAGGTTTCTACCTGAAACAGGTAACTTTATTACAGAAAGCTTTTCAGAAACTACATACTTGAACCAGGTCTGCAACTAGAAGGCCACACCCCTGGAATTACCCTTGCTTGGGGCTCATTGGTCAGAGTCTCCAAGGATAACCACGTAACCCCTGATAGACAGTAGGAAAGACTATACTTTCAATTGCTACATTTCTTCCCCCTAAAGTTTTTTTTACACTTCCTATTTACAGAGAACATTTGAATAACCCACAACATATGCATGTATACAAGTCCGGTGATTAAAGATGAAGTGTCTGAGGTGGTTTCCTTACTTGGTGGGAGTGGAGCAAGTCTACCTCCACTGGATCGACATGATCAGGAACTGCAGCATCAGGTACAGGATTAGAAATTGGCAGTGCAGGTTTAGGTAACTCTACTGAGACATCAGTTATGTCTATTCTTGGTCGATCTGTCACCTCAGGGATTAATGGCTCGACGTTAATCACAGGCGGAATAGCTGGTTGTTGGAACTTCCCTCTGTTCCAAAGATGATCCATATGTTTTTGAACAATTCGGTCTTCCATTTCTACCTAGAAGGACAAGGAATAATTTTCTGAGACAATTGCACCAGGAACCCAACTAAGTCCATGTCCAATATTCCCCATGAAAACTGTATCTCCTACAGTAAATCTTTGAGCTTTGCTGTGAATATCATGGACTACATCTTCCGATCGGTGAGAGGAGGGTGGGGCCCGCTCACCAATGCGTAATATGACGCGGGCTGATGTCAGGCGGGCGTCCCCACATCATTTACATTCACAGGTCGGCGGCCTATTAAGGCCATTAAAAAAGTAATTGAAATCATTAATGGACTTGCTCGTCCAACCTTAAGGCACGCTTCAGAAAAAACATGAAACCCTATCCACGGGCGGAATGAGATTTCATGAGGGATTTAAAAATTTCAGAATATTTCAATTTGTGACAGTGTCACATGAAGGGACATGGCAGCAAAATGTTTTTCTCGTTTTTATTTAATGTTTCAAACCTGAGCCGACCTCCCTGAGGCAGCACTTAGCCTCAGGGAGATCTGTGCTCTCTTTCGTGTGCATGTGTGAAAGAGCGCACTCCCAGCTCAGTGAATCCCCTCCGCGCCCACATGGGGAGCGCATAGCACTTCCTGGCAGATGTCACACTGGGCGGGCCAATTAATGGTGGTGCGCCCAACTGGGGGCACCGATTGGGAATCCCCCCTGCCCTTGCCCACCCTCGCCCGCTCCCGCACATGGGGAAAATGTTGCCCCATGATTCAATTTTTGACTACTCTAATTCTTCTCTACCTTCCCCTCTTAGTTTGCAAACACCAGGCTTAACCTTGTGTGCAGGCGGAGTTCCATCAGTAATTTAGCCGGTGTTAAACCCGCAGTTGAATGAAGCGTTGTACGATTGAGAAGAAAGCATGAAATTTGAGTTTCTAGAGCACCTTCTGATAACCTCTTCATTCCAGATTTGACAGTTTGCACTGCCCTGTCAGCTAAGCCATTTGATAAGGGGTGATATGGGGCTGTTTTAATATGTCAGATTCCATCTAAACTCATGAATCTCTGAAACTCAGTACTGGTAAAGACTGTACCATTATCTGAAATTATGACTTCCAGAGGCCATTTATACCAAAACAATAACGCAGCTTTTCAATAGTTGGGCAGAGTTTTTATTCCTCCCCTTGCCACAGAGTAAACCGCGGTGCAATGAATTTGGCTGTTGCTGCTTTCCCCTGAGAGGCCATTCCCCTCAGCAGCATCCAAAGTGGTATATCTGTTTTGCAGGGGAATAGCCACAGGAGATTCCTGCACTGCCTGCCTAGCTCTCTTGCTCTGCCTGGTGGTCACCCATTCCCTTCCTGTCTGTGGACCCTTAGCCTGCGGTTTGACCACCCCTGTATACGTGCTACCCATGATGTTCTCTGCCTCGCGGATGCTCCAGAGTGTTCCCAGCCGCTGCTCCAGCTCCAAAACCCAGGCTTCCAGGAGCTGCAGCTGGAGACACTTCCCACACACATGCTGGCCCCGGGCATTGGAAATGTTCCCGGCTTCCCACATACAGCAGGAGGAGCACACCATGGCTTTGAGCTCTCCTGCCATGACTTCCCTCTTTAAATTAAATTAAACCCTTTGGAAGGTACTTAATATTAAATGATATAAATTATTCTAGGGTCCTTTTTCCCTGCTCCTTGTTGTTACAGAATATGGCCCTTACAAATTATGAACCACAAAAATAAGAACTTAAAAAGTATAAGTGATAAAAGTAGTAAATGCTCACCCGATTGTACTCACGGTACTCAAAGGATCACCTCATTCCCTCTTCACCGAACTCCCTCAGTCACCTCTGCTCTCCCAGCTCCTCCCCAACTCCAGACTCCTCTCGCGCTCCTTTCCAACTCCCAGCTCCTCTCACGCTCCTCCCCAACTCTCGGCTCCTCTTGCGCTCCTTTTCCTACAGAAGGCTACGAAGGCTTCTTTAAGACATACCAATTTGTAACTAACACCCCACAACAAGAGTGACTGTCATTGACATCAAAACAGCATTTAACTGAGTGTGGCATCAAGACTGAACTCCAGAGGTGAGGTGAGAGTTGCTGCCTTTGACCGAGTGTGGCATCAAGGAGCCCTAGCAAAACTGGAGTCAATGGGAATCAAGGGGAAAAATCTCCACTGGTTGGAGTCCTACCGAGCACAAAGGAAGATGCCTGTTGTTGTTGGTGATCAATCACCTCAATCCTAAGACATCACTGCAGGAGTTCCTCAGGGTAGTGTCCTCAGCCCAACCATCTTCAGCCGCTCCATCAATGACCTTCCCTCCATCAATTGGCCCTGAGAGAAATGTTGGAGATGCAGAGACAGGCAGGGAAACATCAGGCAGATTTGTCAGAGTCCGTCAGCAGACTAGAATGAAGAATGGCGAGGAGTCCATGCACATTCTGTCTGATGTCAGAATGCAAGCTCATTGAAGTCTCCATGGAAAGAGTGGCAGCCGTCATGGAGATCCAGGTCTGACAGAATTCACAGTTTTTGCCTGATTTGTGCTCGGACCTGAAAACCATCACTCTAGCCACGGATGCATTCCAGCAGTGGCTAGACAAGCGAGGGACGGGACACCTCGACATCCCTCCAGGTGCCCCTTTTCCTCAAGGTGTCAGGGAGGGGCTCTCAGGCACCCTGAGAGAGCAGGTACACCTGTCAAACAGCCCAGGGCCATCCACCCAGGATACTCAAAGGGTGTCCTCCTGCCCCAAACCCCCTCTGTCTGTGACCCCATCAACTCCAGCAGGTCAGGCAGAGGAGGGTGAACCCCAGAAAAGGAGATCCCTAGCAGGCCAGGGGCCTCCATTTTTCAGGTCACCAGAGGATGTCTGCCAAAATCACCTTAGACATCAGTGCACAGTGGTCAGCAGGCTGCCTCCACCTCTGTTGTGGATGTAGGGGGTGGCAGGTGGACATAACAGTTGGGTTAGAAAAATTAAGAAGCTTTGAGTGTACAATGGTGGCACCAATGTTCATTCACTGTATAGAATCTGCACTTTTAAAATTAGAGTTGCCTTGAGTTTTCTAAAGCCCTGCTCTAGTTTCTTTAATAATAGCTTCTAACATTTCCCCTATGGCAGTCATTAAGCTAACCGGCCTGTAGTTTCCTGCTTTCTGTCTCCCTCCCTTTTTGAATAAAGGAGTTATATTCAATATTATCCAATCAAATGGAACCTTCCCCGAATCTAGGGAATTTTGGAAAATTAAACCAATACACCAGCGACCTCACTAGCCACCTCTTTTAAGGTCCTAGGACGAAGTCCATCAGGACCCAAGGATTTGTCAATCCTGCAGCTGCAAGAATTTGCTCAGTTCCACTTCTCTGGCGATTGTAATTTTCTTGAGTTTCTTCCTCCTTTCCTTTTCCTGATTTACAGCTATTTCTGGGATGTTACTTATATCCTCTATAGAGAAGACCAACGTAAAATACCTGTTCAATTCACCTGCCATCTCCTTACTTTCCATTATTAATTCCCAGACTCATTTTCTACAGGACCAATGCCCAGTTTGTTAACTCTTTCCTTATTTAAATATCCACAGAAACTCGTACTATCCGTCTTTATATTACTAGCTAGCTCTTGCTTGTACTCTAATTTTCCCTCCTTATTCATCTCTTTTGTCACTCCTTGCCATTCTCTATATTCTGTCCAATCTTCTGACCTGCAACCCGTCTTTGCACAATGATATGCTTTTCCTTTAAGTTTAATACTGTCTTTAACATTTTAAGTTAAGCGCCGATGGTGGGTTCTCCCTTTGGCAGTTTTCTTTCTCATTGGAATGTTCCTGTTTGTATATTCTGAAATATCCTTTTAAAAGCCTGCCACTGTATCTCTACTGACATATCCCTTAACCTCATTTGCCAGTTCATTTTAGCTAGCTCTGCTTTCAGGCCCTCATAATTGCCCTTATTTAATTTAAGTACTAGTCTTGCACTCGCTCTTCTCTCTGAATGTAAAATTCAACCGTAATATGATCGCTGCTACCTCGGGGAGCCTTCACTACAAGGTCATCAAACAATCCTACCTCACTGCACAATACCAGGTCTAGTATAGTCTGCTCTCTGGTTGGCTCCAGAATGTGCTGTTCTTAGAAACTATCCCAAAAACATTCTATGAACTCTTCACCTACACTACCTTTGTCTATCTGATTTACCATTCTATATGTAGATTAAAATCCCCCATAATTATTGCTGTACCTTTCTGAAAAGCTCCCATTATCGCTTCCTTTATATTCTGTCCCACCATATAGTTACTATTAGGAGGCTTGTCCACCACTTCCACGAGTGACTTCTTGTCTTTTTAACTTCTCATCTCAACCCAAACCGCTTCTACATCCTGGTTTCCTGAACTTTGATCATCCCTCTCTAATGTGCTAATAACATAATTAATTAACAGAGTAATGCCCCCACCTTTTCCTAACTTCCTGTCCTTCCTAAATATCACATAACCTTCAATATTCAGGTCCCAATCCATATCATTCTGTAGCCATGTCGCTGTAATGGTTATCAGATCATATTTATTTATTTCTATTTGCGCTCTCAGTTCACCTGTTGCTGCAAATGCCAAGTGCATTCAGATACAGAGCCTTTAGTTTATCCTTTTATTATTTTTGTAGCATCTGGCTTTATCTGCTGATTTACTCTCAGATTTTCACTCTCTATCCCTTCCTGTCACTGTTGGTTTATCATTTCCATATCATATTAATAGCTTTCACTATTGCATTGCTTCTGCTCTTTGGTTTACCACATCTTCCCAAATTTTATCCCTTATTCCCACTAATCAGTTTAAAGCGCTCTTTACTTCTCTAGTTATGCGGCTCACTAGAAGATTGGTCACAGCACAGTTCAGGTGTAAACTGTCCCAACGGTACAGCCCCTCTTTTCCCAGCACTGGTGCCAATGCCCCACAAACTGGAGACAACTTCTCCCACACCAGTCTTTGAGCCACGCATTCAACTCTCTAGTCTTATTTGCCCTATGGCAATTTGCACGTGGATCAGGTAATAATCCAGAGATTACTGCCTTTGAGGTTCTGCTTCTTAATTTGGTGCCTCATACTGTTCCTCTAGTTCCTCATACTGACTATGTGGGACCTCCTTCCTCATCCTGCCTCCGTCATTGGTACCTGAATGGACCACGACCACTGGATCCACTCCCTCCTGCTGTAAGTTCCTCTCCAGCCCTGAGCAAATTTCCTGAACCCTGGCACTGGGCTCTCGCTCTTTGCTGCAGTGAACAGTGTCAACCCCCCTCACTATACTGTCCCCTATGACCACTACATTCCTTTTTGCTCCCACCCCCCCACCCCGCCTTAATGGTTTCCTATACCACGGTGCCATGGTCAGTTGCTCATTCACCCTGCAGCCCCCACTCACATCTAAACAAACTGAGAGAACCTCAAACCTGTTGGGCAATTGCAGCTGCTCACACTCCTGCCCTCCTGCCCTCTGGATCCCCTTACCTGCCTCAGCTACAGTCACATCCACCTGCCCCTGACCACCTTCCAAATCAGAAGATCCTACCCTGACGGGTATGACTGCTTCCCTGTACAAAGCATCCAGGAAATTTTCCCCCTCCCTGATGTGTTACAGTGTCTGCAGCTCAGCCTCCAGCTCACTGACTCTAAGCCGAAGCTCCTCACCTGATGTGTTTTCCCTGGATTACCCTGGCACCCAGGACCGCCCACATGCTGCAGCCTTGACACATCACCTGTCCTGCCATTTTTATGTGTTTTAATTAATCACTTAATTATTTTATTCATCTTTTAAAAATGTATTTTATTAATCTTACTATTGTAAACCTTAGGAATGGAATAATTACTCACCAGATAGTCACCAAACAATTAGCTTCTTCCCCTGCAGTAAAGTAAGACCGGAATCCCACAGGGGGAAACAGTGAGAAAAATCAAAGGAGAACCTCCCTCCCCTCCTTCCCTAACTCCCTCAGCTCACCAAACTCTCTATTGAGGTCACACATGAGTGCAAGGTCACACTGAAAATGTCAGAACTTAAATGTTTTGAAACAAAGGGACTAACTGAGCCCAGTGACAGAAAAAAAACCAGTTCAAGCTAGTCTCCTTAATTAACTATCTACAGCTGCTGCCAGTGGATAATATCTATCTCCCTGCTTTGGCCCTTGGATTAGACTTAGAATGTAAACAGTACTCACAGTTGAATGTGAAATGCTAAATGCAAGTGGCATTAGATTTTTAGAAAGAGATTTAAGATTCCCTCAATTCACCAAACTCTCATCCCTCCTTTGGGTCGCACTCCAGTGCAATCAATGATAGTTCCCTTGGAATGGTCTCCCTCCATGTACAAGGCTGGAATGCAGTCTCTAGCCCTTGACTTTCCCTCAGTGTGTACATGGCATCCCCAGGCCACCCCTTGCAGGGTGATATCATCCTGGAGGACGCCATCTGGCTGACCTTTCCCCTCAGGTGTGACTGTGCATTCACAATGAGGGTCTTAATTAAGGTCAAAAGACCCAAGTCCTAGGATCCACTCTCAGGTTTCTGGTGGTTGTCCTCCGGTGACCTTAACAATAACTATCGATACCCAATCCTTGCACTTATGTCCTGACTGCAAGCATGTTATCCTAAATGCCATGACAAGTGCACTGGGAACATTGAGGCTTGTAGGGTCAATGCTACCTCTGTGCAGCAGATATAGCCCTTCATTGTTTGACTCTACATCCATTCTCACATGCCTCTGTGTGAGGATAAGATGCCAATTAAGATCATATGCACCTAAACCTAATAGATTCACACCTGAATATGTACCATTAGCAAGGGAGGCAAGCTCATTCAATGTGCATGAGACCCTCGAGCCCAGCACTCAGCTGAGCCGTGTTCTCCGTGGTTTGAGCAGGATAGTTATAGGATTCCCCTTCCAACCATCAAAAATTGCTGTGCTGAACTCCCCCCACACGTCCTGGGGACCCCTCCCCTTCCCCCTCCTTGGTTGATCCTTTTCTAGCTTGATTTTCAAAGCGCGTCATTTTTAAGCACAATCGAAAATGCTGCTGCTGATTTTCATCTGTGAGACCAGCTTCCAAACTCTTCCTATCACCCACCAAGTTCCTCCCATCCTCCTCCACAGTCACCGCCTCCTAATTTCCCCTCCTCCTGTTACGATCCAGCCTCCCCGCCATCTTACCCTCGATCACATCATTATCCATGTGCATATTCCCGTTCTCCCCCCGAACCCTTTAATATTGATGTCCCCAAGCCCTTTGTCGACCTGACCTCTCCCCTTCTCGAGGCCACATTCACCCTCCTTACCCCCCACCCCCCACCCACCCGACCATGAGATTATGCAATACCCCCCCATGACTTTCACTCCTGATTTACAGGATCCAGGTGCCTCTGCTGAATGTGATTCTGGTCTCTGCCTCACAATACCATGACTCGAACCCCCTTAGCTGACTGACCCATGCCCTACACTCCGTACTGTGCTGTCCAGAGAGGCCTTTCTCCAGGACCAGGACATGTGTGCCATGCAGAGCCCTCTAACATGGCCTGTACAGCCCCAGGACAGTCTCATAATTTTGGCCCAGGGCAGTTTTCAATCCAAAATTCCGTTCCTTGACCACCCCCTAGTCCCGCATCTGTCTCACCCCTCCCCACTCATGTTCCACACATCCCTGCCCAGTTCTACCTCTGTCTCACCCTGCCCGCTGGTCCTGCCTTCTGCGCCCAGCCTTGGCGCAGATTGTACTGCAGGCGCCCGATAACTCGCAGCAATGCTCTTAAAGGTAGCTGAAAGCAACATCTACTGACGTGGATGAACTGAAGCTCACCAAGTGCCAGCCACTTATACATGGTCGGGAAACCGACTGCCCTAATTATCCATTGGCGGGCACGTAATTTGGAGGGGGAACGTAATTCTGGCGAGCTGGCCTTTTAATGAGCATTCATGAGATGCAAATGTGATTCCCATAATAGATCAGTGGGAAGCTTGGCCCACCTTTAACCCACCATCAAACACTGGGGAACAACATTCCAAACCAATTTTCTGTCGGTGGGAAACTGACTTATCAATCACGCCATATTTAGTGCCCCCGCCTGCTACGATTGCCACCACTGGTGGGAGCACAAAATTCCACCCAGGATCACAGGAGGCCATTCAGCCCATCATGTCTGCACTGACTCTTCAAATGAGCAGCTCACCTGGTCCCACACCCCCGCCCTCTCCCCGTAACCCTGCACATTCTTCCTTTTCAGATAACAATCTAATTCCTTTTTGAAAGCCTCGATTGGACCTGCCTATGCTACACTCTCAGGCAGTGTATTCCAGACCTCGCTGCGTGAAAAAGTTTATTTTCATATTGTTCTTGCTTCTTTTGCAAATTACTTTAAATCTGTGCCTCTCATTCGCAATCCTTTCATGAGTGGGAACAGTTTCTCCCGATCTACTCTTATGATTTTGAAAACCTCTATCAGATCTCCTCTCAGCCTTCTCTTCTCCAAGGCAAACAATCCTAACTTCTCCAGTCTATCTTCATAACTGAAGTTCCTCATCCCTGGAACCATTCTCGTGATTCCTTTCTGCACCCTCTCTAATGCCTTCACATCCTTCCAAAAATATGGCTCCCGGAACTGGAAGTTGCTGGGCTTATCCTTACCTCTTTTTGAAAAAGGCTTTAACGTTTGCAATTCTTGGGTCCTCTGGGACCACCCCAAATCTAAAGCAGACTGAGAAGTTAGGCTGGAGCCTCCACAATTTCCACTCTCACTTCCCTCAGTATCCTTAAATATATCATCCGGTCCTGGCGCCTTATCAACTTTATGTACAAACAGCCTATCCAATACCTCATCAATCTTAACCCCTTCTAGTGTCTGAATTTCCTCCTCTTTGACCATGGCCTGGGTAGCACCTTCTTCCTTGGTAAAGGCAGATCCAAAATATTCATTTAATACCTCAGCTGTAGGAGCATAAGAAAGAGGAGCAGGAGTAGGCCATTCAGCCCTTCGAGCCTGCTCCATCATTCAATGAGATCACAGCTGATTTTCTAACTCAATACCATTTTCCTGCACTGTCCCTGTATCCCCTGATGTTTTTAATATGTAGAAATCTATTGATCTCAGTTTTGAACATACTCAATGACTGAGCCTCCATAGTCCTCTGGGGTAGAGAATTCCAAAGATTTACCACCCTCTGAGTGAATAAATTCCTCCTCATCTCAGTCCTAAATGGCCTGTCCCTTATCCTGAGACTGTGTCCCCTGGTTCTAGACCCACCCCAGCCAAGGAAAACATCATTTCTGCGCCTATCGTGTCAAGCCCTGTAAGAATTTTGTACGTTGGAATGAAATCACCTCTTGTTCTTCTAAACTTTAGAGAATAATGCCCTCGGGCTCAAGGTATAAATCCCCACTTTGGTCCTGAATGGGCCCTACTGCTTCCTTTACCACCCTTGTACTATTTATATGCCTATAGAAGACTTTAGGATTCCCTTTTATGTTAGCTGCCAGTCTCTATTCATACTCCTTCTTTGCTTCTGTTATTTGCTTTTTCACCTTCTCTCTGAACCTTCTATATTCAGCCTGGCTCTTAATTGTATTTTCTACCTGACATCGGTCATAAGCACACTTGTTCTTCTTTATTTATTTTCAATCTCTTTTGTCATCCAGGGAGCTCTGGATTTGTTTGTCCTACCTTTCCCTTTTGAGGGAACATACCTTGACTGCATCTGAATTATCTGTTCTTTGAAGGTATCCCATTGTTCAGTTACCATTTTTCCTGCCAACCTTTGGCTCCTATTTATTCAGCCCAGATCTGTTCTGACCCCATAGAAATTGGCTTTCTCCCTGCAAGCTATTCTTACTCATTGTCTTTTTCCACAGTCAGCCTAAACCTTATAATCACCATCCCTAAATGTTGTCCCACCGACACTTGATCTACTTGACCCACCTTATTTCCAAGAACCAGGTCTAGCAGGTGCCTCCTTCCTTGTTGGGCTGGAAACAAACTAATGTAGAAAATTTTCCTAAACACATTCTGGCAAGTTTTCCCCCGTGCTGCCCTGTACAGTACTATTGTCCCAGTCCATATTTGGATAATTAAAGTCCCCCATTATATCAACTCTACTATTCCTGCACCTCTCTATAAATCCCTTGCATATTTGTTCCTCTATATCGTTCCCACCAGTTGTGGCCTATAGACTACACTGAGCAATGTAATTGCCCTTTTCATTTCTTAGCTCTAGCTAAATAGATTCCACCCTTGACCCCTCTGGGGCACCCTCTTTCTCCAGCACTGCAATACTCTCCTTAATCAATACTTCCAACCCAACCCTTTTTCTTCCTTTCCTATCTCTCCTGAACACTTTGTATCCAGGAATATTTAACACCCAGCCCTGCTCTTTTGTGAGCCACGTCTCTGTTACAGCCACAACATCGTATTTCCACATGGCAACCTGTGCCTGTAATGCACCAATATTATTTACTAGACACCATGCATTCACATACATGCACAGTGTAATGACTCGACAGAGCGGACAGGTTTCAGCAAGAAACAGATAAGCTTTTCAGGTGTTACATGCTCAATCAGGGCTCTCGTCAGGAAGCAACCCCACACCCCCGCCCCCGGATTGCTCGCACTGAGGGCTCATTGGTCGGAGTCTCCCAGAACATCACGTGACCCCTGACAGACAGCAGGAGAGGCTATACCTTCAGTTACTACACACAGTAACCCTGATTTAGACTCTATTACTTTCTCCCTTACTCTTACTTCCACCTATTAACTTACTATTCCTTATTTTAGTGCTATCAGTCTCTTCCAGTATTCTGTGCACTTTGATATTCCTCTCTGATTTTACCTCCTGGTTTCTGCCTCCCTACCAAGTTAGTTTAAACCTTCAATTGTCTTATTTGTTTCTTGCTTAATATGCAGGAAGATAATTATTTCACATAGCGTATTCTTCTTGGGTGTGAAATAGGTTGTTAGTGCATTCTTTGCTGGGTTGTAGTTGTCTTGCATAGGTGTAAATGTCTCAGAAACATCTTTCAATTCTTCACCTCCATTGTGGAGAAGTAAGGCCTTTAGTCTCTTGTCATCTGTAATTGCGAAGTCTGCCTTTGCACTTTCAAAACATCACAGCCAGGTCTGCCAGTGTGGGAATACAGATGATGGCTCAGAGTGCACATCAAAATGCAATAGGTTGGGCATTGACAAGTCTATCTTGATCATCAGCGCACTGGTAGTGTGTGATCTATGATCCAGATCACGTTCCTATACCATGTACATGTTACAGATTCTATGTTTGCCAGTGTTTTTTTTTTGCAGATTGATTGCTATCAAACTCTCTGTTTAATCAGCACCTCCAGCATTGCAAATTCAAACTGCAGGCAATGAAAACCCTATGCAAAATAACTCTGCAATGTCCCTTTGTGTGTTGGTAAATCCTAACTGCCCTGATCTTTTGTCTCTCTCCTAATAAGCAAGATAAGAAATATGGTCTGTGCTGGCAGGCCAGTTAATTAATATCAATGAGATCTGACCATCAAATAATTCATTCACACTCCAGCTTTACTTGTGGAACTTGTATTCCACATGAAAATTGCCGTAAGAAGTAACAGAGCAGTTGCTGAGAACTGAAGATTTGTGGTGTAACTGTCTGAATATGTCTTAACCACCATAATAATGTTCTCTGGAAGGTACATTCAGAACTCAGGACTCCATGTGCTGCTGGAACCTGCCTGATTTATTTCTTGATTTACTCGACTGGCGCATGCTCCTTTAGATACCAATGGTCGTTTCAAAAGAACAATACACACGATGCAATATGGCGTCTGCTTGTTTCAAGCTTGCAAGTTGCTTTTCCGGTTTTAGTCTACCAGCCGTTCATGTCATCAGTTTCCTGCTCCCATACTCATTGGCCAATGTCAACCAGTGAGAGCTGTCTTTTCAGCTGGTCCTTGAAGTTTTTGTGAGGCGTACCATGGTTTTGCTTACCAGAACCAGAAATCCTCCATGTGTGATCCATGTCATGCCCAGTGCTATTGACATTGAATGCACTCAATGCTAAGCAGATTGGCTCTGCTGATTATTTCATTGTTTGAGATGGGGTCTTTCCATTTGATATTCATGAAAGATTGAACAAAATGTTGAAGAGCGTCCTCCAGCAATCACATTTGTTTTGTGTATGGAGTTCATGATTCTGACCCACACAGGAGAGTGGTGATGACAACAGTTTTGCACACATGTGTTTTGGTAGAGATGAGTAGAATCATTGAATGGTTACAGCACAGAAGGCTGCTCCTGTTCAGAAGCAATGCACCGAGTGCCACTCACTCTGCCATTTCCCCACGACCCTGCGCATTTTTCCTTTTCAGATAATGTTACAGTTCCCTATTGAATCCCTTGGTTCACCCTGCCTCCACCACACTCTCAGGCAGAGCATTCCAGATCCTAAACACTCGCTGTTGTTACAGACAGGAGCGGAGGGGGGGTTTAACTTTAAACATCCCTGATTTCTCATCTCACCACCTGTCCGTAAACAGAATGGTGTTTGGTTTTTGATTTCCTCCTTTATAGGTGGTGGCATATTTTCTCCAACCCCTCAATTTTGAAGTGATCCAATTCTCTCTTAAGGACCCCACAACAAACTTCAGATGGGGTAAAATCAGAGGGTTAGTTTATTTTACACAAACTCAAAACGCAGGGGGAGGGGTGTCACTACATTTATTAAAATTCATTCACAGGATGTGGGCATCACTGGCTGGGCCAGCATTTATTGCCCACC
Organism: Cetorhinus maximus; assembly: GCF_964194155.1. NCBI lineage: Eukaryota > Metazoa > Chordata > Chondrichthyes > Lamniformes > Cetorhinidae > Cetorhinus > Cetorhinus maximus. The sequence continues at coordinate 143,298,768 of NC_135888.1, read as the reverse complement.
CCTAGTTGCCCTTGAGAAGGTGGTGGTGAGCTGCCTTCTTGAACCGCTGCAGTCCATGTGGTGTAGGTACACCCACAGTGCTGTTAGGGAGGGAGTTCCAGGATTTTGACCAAGTGGCAGAGAAGGAACAGCGATATGTTTCCAAGTCATGATGGTGAGTGACTTGGAGGGGAATTTCCAGGTGGTGATGTTCCCATGTGTCTGCTGCCCTTGTCCTTCTAGATGGCAGTGGTCATGGGTTTGGAAGGTGCTGTCTAAGGAGCCTTGGTGAATTCCTACAGTGCATCTTTGTAGATGGTACACACTGCTGCTACTGTGTGTCGGTGATGGGGGGAGTGAATGTTTGTGGATGGGGTGCCCATCAAGCGGGCTGCTTTGTCCTGGTTGGTGTCAAACTTCCTCAGTGTTGTAGGAACTGCACCTATCCAGGCAAGTGGAGAGTATTCCATCATACTCCTGACTTGTGCCTTGTAGATGGTGGGCAGGCTTTGGGGAGTCATAACCCCCATTGCACTCATACAATAAAAGAGGAATAAGTGAAAGAATGAGGTACAGGCAAATGACCACAGGCAAAATAAGAATGATTGTTTCACCTGAGTCCAGAGTCCAGAATCAAAAGTCCATTGGTTTATTTTTTCAGGGTTGACAGGTTGAAGACTGATGCTGGATAATTCACTTTTCAAGTAGTGATGATTTCCACGATGAGATAAATTTGTTTTGTAGTACAGAAGTTCAACAGTTCTCATAGAAACAGTGTAGATGGGGGCCAGGCAATTTAAACCTGGACAGAGCTCTGGTTCTGCTGCTGTCTGGTTGATGGAAGATGACAGACAGCATTTGTTCAGCTCCACAAGGCAATTTTACAGATTCTAGCAGCTTGGGGAAGGGCGGGGGAGCGGTGATGGGATTCATGTGACTTAACTCCCATTTCTCCACCTTAGTTTGGACTATGGATATATATTCCTGGTCTGGATTCTTGAGGTGTTTAATGTTTCATCCATTAATAAGCTTAACACAGGTTTCATGGTCCTATGACCTCACAGATGGGTAATTTCCATTAGCCAGAGCCTGGCATTAGAAACGTAAATGGACTTTGTACAGCTCCATAGGTTTTTATCTCAGTGGTCACAAGGGACCTTAACGCACCTTTAGAGATAACAACATTGCCACTGCTTCTGAGGGTCAGAAATGCCTTTTGTGTGAGTCATGGCCAGTCCTGGTTTCAGTCATTTTAAAGTCTTTGTCCAGTTTTTAAAAAAATATATAATTTGAAAGATTAGCCAGGGTGATATATATATTTTTATAAAAATATAGAATGAGTTCTTAGCCCCTGACACAGCGTACAATATTTTTCCTCATGTCACCATTCCTTCTTTTATCAGTTACCTTTATTCTGTGCCCTCTTGTTCTCGGTCTTTCCACCAATGGGGACAGTTTCCCCCTTTCTACTCTGTCCAGACTCCACATGATTTTGACTACCTCTTTCAAATCTCCTCTCAACCTTCTCTTCTCCAAGGAAAATAGACCCAACTTCTCCAATCTATCCACGTAACTAAAGTTCCTCATCCCTGGCACCATTCTCATGAATCTTCCTGCACTCTCACAGACTCATGGACGTTTACAGCACAGAAGGAGGCCATTCAGCCCATCGTGTCTGCGCTGGTCAACAAAGATCTGACTACACTAATCCCATTTTCCAGCACTTGGCCTATAGTCCTGGAGGCTATGGCAACACAAGTGAATATCTAAATACTTCTTAAATGTCACAAGGGCTTCTGACTCAATCACCCTTTCAGTCAGTGAGCTCCAGACTCCCACCACCCTCTGGGTGAAAAGATTTCTCCTCAAACCCCCTGTTAGCCATCTACCTCTTACCTTAAATCTATGCCCCCTGGTTATTGACCCTTCTATTAATGGAAAAAGTGCCTTCCTACTCACCCTATCTATGCCCCTCATAATCTTATACACCTCCATCAGGTCCCCTCTCAACCTTTGCTGCTCCAAGGAAAACAAACCCAGCCTATCCAATCTTTCCCCATAGCTCAGACACTCCAGCCCAGGCAGCATCCTGGTAAATCTCCTCTGCACCCTCTCCAGTGCAATCACATCCTTCCCATAATGTGGTGACCAGAACTGCACACAGTACTCCAGCTGTGGCCTAACCAGCGTTTTATACAGTTCCAGCATAACCTCCATGTTGTTGTATTCTATGCCTCAGCTAATAAAGGCAAGTGTCCCATATGCCTTCTTAACCACCTTATCTACCTGCCCTGCTACCTTCAGGAATCGTGGATATGCACACCAAGGACCCTCTGATCTTCAGTACTTTCCAGGGTCCTACCATCATAGTGTAATCCCTTGTTAGCCCTCCCCAAGTGCATTACCTCACACTTTTCTGGGTTGAATTCCATTTGCCACTGCTCTGCCTACCTGACCAGCCCATTGATATCCTCCTGCAGTTTACAGCTATCCTCCTCACTATTTACCACTCTACAAATGTTCATCTCATCTGCAAACTTCTTGATCATACCCCCTACATTTAAGTCCAAATTATTTATGTACACCACAAACAGCAAGGGCCCCAGCACCGAGCCCTGTGGAACCCCACTGGAAACAGACTTCCAGTCACAGAAACATCTCTCTACCATCACCCTCTGCTTCCTGCTTCTCAGCCAATTTTGGGTCCAACATGCCTTTGCCTTGGATCCCATGGGCTCTTACTTTCTTGACCAGTCTGCCACAAGGGACCTTATCAAAAGCCTTGCTAAAGTCCATGTAGACCACATCAAATGCATTACCCTCATCAGCACTCCTGGTTTCCTCATCAAAAAATATTATCAAATTTGTCAAACATGGCCTTCCTGTAACAAACCCATGCTGATTATTCCTGATTAACCTGTGTCACTCCAAGTGCAGATATTTTCTGTCCCTCAGAATTCTTTCTCGTAACTTCCCCATTTCCTGGACATGCCCTATCCCCCTTCTTAAATATCCATCTACAAGATGCACTGCAGGAACTCACCAAGACTCCTTAGACAGCACCTTCCAAACCCATGACCACTACCATCTAGAAGGACAAGGGCAGCAGACACATGGGAACACCACCACCTGGAAGTTCCCTTCCAAGCCACTTACCATCCTGTCTTGGAAAGATATCACTGTTCCTTCACTGTCACTGGATCAAAATCCTGGAACACCCTCATTAACAGCACTGTGGGTGTACCTACACCACATGGGCTGCAGCGGTTCAAGAAGGCAGCTCACCACCACCTTCTCAAGGGCAACTAGGATCGGGCAATAAATGCTGGTTCAGCCAGTGATGCCCACATCCCATAAATGAATAATAAAAAAAATAGATTTAATGTTAACTAACCACTAGCCCCTGGCACTAAACCTTTTTTATAACAAATTATTAAATAGTCATTTGGTAGTGCAGAACTTAGGCATTTAATAATTTAACTATTATTTTGAGCGATGTGCAGACATGTTCCTTTTGTCTGCAAGATCCTGTCCTTTGCAGACAGAAGAACATACCCACAAGTTGCGCCTTTTTCAACTAAACAGAAGTGGGAGGAACAGACATCCCTTGATTCCTTCCCCAGGGCAATGCTTTGACCAATCAGAATCAACCTGCCTGGTTGGAATTTGAACAAAGCTGGGCAGTTATGCCGCATTCTCCATGGCAACACCTCCACCAATCAGAGTCCACTTGCCAATCAATCAGCACTCTCTTCTCATGCAGTGTAAATTGTTCTCCTGTTACGGTTGGAAAATTCTTCCAAGATATCCTGATGAGCGCAAGAAGAAAAGCTATGATAGGATGTCTCCTTTTTCAGCAATACTCAAATTATTAAATGTGTGAAATACAAATAATTGCCTTTTTCATTCAAAGCTTGCAGTGGATATGGTCTGCGGTGTCTTGGTAAATGTTCTCACCCAGCAAAATAGGTTTGTAAGCTGCAATATTACCACATTAAGCACTTTGCAACCAATTACAGGATACTTCTCCTCTTTAGTCAGAGTGGAACATTTCAACCTCAATTAAGAAGGTACTTCAAACATTTCACAAACACTTTACCAGCGCAAATGGATGTAGTCCAGTCATCACAAATGTATCTCTGTGGCAACTAATAACTGAGCTCATATTTCTTGTCCATAGTGGTTAACTATTAATAGAGACTATTACCCTTGATTAAGTTACAGTGAGAATACGCAGCAACAGCAATTAGCTGGAATCTAATAATTACAACGTGTAACTTATTTTGATTAGGATGGTGCCCGGCAGAGGGCTTGGAAACAATGTGAATATAGAGGATGTGAGTAAAGTTAACACAGAAATGATTTTGGTAATTAATGTGCCTCCCAGCCCTCTTCAGCTTTCCTTGCTGGGCTCTTATGCCTTTCAAACTGAATTGTTCAATTACAGAAAAAGATTTAAATGCGTAAAGAGAATAACTGTTACTTCACCTATCCACCATGAGCCTTAAAATTCATTGGAAGCTCACTCAGGCTTGGGACTTGAAAATTGGCCATCTCCATTTGCTTTAAGTTCATCATGTGCTTGAAACAAAACTTAGAAAATAGTTCCTGAATCTCATGATAGTTGGAGCTGGAACATAAACCAGAGAAACAATGAAAACTGGCATCAAAATCAGCGGAAGAACTCGGTCTGTTGTTGCTCCTCCATTTTTAAAGTTATGTCCTTCCCTCAGTTCCTACGTATTGTCCATCATTCCGTCCGCTAACAAAGGTTCCAAAATTCTCATCAGTGTCTTCCAACCCATCCTTCTTTCTGTGACCCTCTCCAGCATTAACATCCTCCAAGATCTCTGTTCTCCTCCAGTTCTGGCGTCTTGCTCATCCCCGATTTCCATTGTTTCATCATTGCCTGGGCCTCAGGCTCTGGAGTTCCCTATCTCTGCCCCTCTGCCTCTCTCGGCCCCTCTGCCTCTCTTGGCCGCTCTGCCTCTCTCTGCCCCTCTGCCACTCTCTGCCCCTCTGCCTCTATCTGCCCCTCTGCCTCTCTCGGCCTCTCCACCTCACTTTCTTCCTTAAAAGCGACAGCTGTGACCAAACTTTAGGTCCCCTTTTCTAATAGTTCCCCGTGTAGCTCAGTGTCAAACTTTGTTTGATAATGCTCCTGTGAAGTGTGTTGGAATGTATTACTGTGGTAAAGTGCTGCATAAATACAAAATAAAAACAGACAGTGCCTGAAAAGGAGAGCCCTAATGAAAGATCACAAATCTGAAATGATGGGCGGAAGTTTCCTTGCCCACAGGTGGCAGGCATGATAAGTGGCATGAGCAGACAATATGGCGTGAACGATGGCAGGAAGGCAGGTGGCAATTACCCGCTCAGCCCGCCAATGGCGAGCTGCGTTTCCTGCCATCGGCCATCAGAATCCTCATTGTAATACGTCAGCATATCATTACCAGGCCATCCCGCCAGGCAGGGCTGCACTTGCACCCCCTCTGGATCATCCGTCCACGTCAGCGGGAAAGCACATCTACGTGTTTCACAACAGCGCAGAGGGTGATGTGCACTTTGCGGACATTACATTGAGTGAGCGGGCGGTGAGTGAGTAGCAGAGTTCTGCAGAGCTCGCCCGGGTCGCCTGTAGCTTTGCAGGCTTCAGGGGCACCGGGGGGATCGGGGTTAAGTGCCACCCATACACTAAGGTGACTCGTGAGGGTGAGGGGGAGCAGGGGGCAAGTGGAGCCTTGCCGTTGAGGGCATGGTAGTGGTGGTTAAGGGCAGCCCTGCCCCTGAGGCGATTGGTGGTGGTGGTGGTGGGGTGGTGGTGGTGGTGGTGGTGGGGTAGTGGTGGTGGGGTGGTGGTGGTGGTGGTGGTGGAGTGGTGGTGGTGGGGTGGTGGTGGTGGAGGTGGTGGGGTAGTGGTGGTGGTGGTGGGGTGGTGGTGGTGGTGGTGGTGGGGTGGTGGTAGTGGGGTGATGGTGGTGGTGGTGGTAGTGGGGTGGTGGTGGTGATAGTGTGGTGGTGGTGGCAGTGGTGGTGGTGGAGTGGTGGTGGTGGTGGTGGTGGTGGCGGTGGTGGTGGTGGCAGTGGTGGTGGTGGTGGTGGTGGTGGTGGTGGGGTGGTGGTGGTGGGGTGGTGGTGGTGGTGGTGGTGGTAGTGGGGTGGTGGTGGTGATAGTGTGGTGGTGGTGGTGGTGGCAGTGGTGGTGGTGGGGTGGTGGTGGTGGTGGTGGGGTGGTGGTGGTTGTGGGGTGGTGGTGGTGGTAGTGGCGGTGGTGGTAGTAGGGTGGTGGTGGTGGTGGTGGTGGTGGTGGTGGCGGTGGTGGTAGTGGGGTGGTGGTGGTGGTGGTGGTGGGGTGGTGGTGGTGGTAGTGGCGGTGGTGGTAGTGGGGTGGTGGTGGTGGTGGTGGTGGGGTGGTGGTGGTGGGGTGGTGGTAGTGGTGGTGGGGTGGTGGTGGTGGGGTGGTGGTGGGCTGGTGGTGGTGGTGGTGGTGGGGTGGTGGTGGTGGTGGTGGTGGTGGTGGTAGTGGCGGTGGTGGTAGTGGGGTGGTGGTGGTGGTGGTGGTGGTGGGATGTTGGTGGTGGGGTGGTGGTGGTGGGGTGGTGGTGGCGGTGGTGGTGGTGGTGGTGGTGGGGTGGTGGTGGTGGTGGTGTTGGTGGTGGTGGGAGTGGTGGGGTGGTGGTGGTGGTGGTGTGGTGGTGGTGGGTTGGTGGTGGTGGTGGTGGTGGTGGTGGTGGCGGTGGTGGTAGTGGGGTGGTGGTGGTGGTGGTGGTGGTGGGGTGGTGGTAGTGGTGGTGGGGTGGTGGTGGTGGGGTGGTGGTGGGCTGGTGGTGGTGGTGGTGGTGGGGTGGTGGTGGTGGTGGTGGTGGTGGTAGTGGCGGTGGTGGTAGTGGGGTGGTGGTGGTGGTGGTGGTGGGATGGTGGTGGTGGGGTGGTGGTGGTGGCGGTGGTGGTGGTGGTGGTGGGGTGGTGGTGGTGGTGGTGTTGGTGGTGGTGGGAGTGGTGGGGTGGTGGTGGTGGTGGTGTGGTGGTGGTGGGTTGGTGGTGGTGGTGGTGGTGGTGGTGGTGGCGGTGGTGGTAGTGGGGTGGTGGTGGTGGCGGTGGTGGTAGTGGGGTGGTGGTGGTGGTAGTGGCGGCGGTAGTGGAGTTGGCGGTGGTAGTGGTGGTGGTGGAGGTGGTGGTGGTGGCAGTGGTGGTGGTGATGGTGGTAGTGGTGGTGGTGGTGGTGGTGGCAGTGGTTGTGGTGATGGTGGTAGTGTGGTGGTGGTGGTGGTGGTGGTGGTAGTTGTGGTGGTGGTGGTGGTGGTGGTAGTGGGTGTGGTGGTGGTGGTGGTGGTAGTGGGTGTGGTGGTGGTGGTGGCGGTGGTTTTGATGGTGGTAGTGGGGTGGCGGTGGTGGTGGTGATGGTGGTAGTGGGGTGGTGGTGATGATGGTGGTGGTGTGGTGGTTGGGTGGTGGTGGTGGGGTGGTGGTGGTGGTGGCAGTTGTGGTGGTGGTGGTGGTGGTGGTGGCAGTGGTGGTGTTGGTGGTTGGTGTGGGGGTGTTGGTGGTGGAAGTGGGGGGTGTGGTGGTGGTTGTGGTGATGGTGGTAGTGATGGTGGTGGTGGTGGTGTTGGTGGTATTGGTGGTGGTGGTTGTGGTGGTGGTGGGGTGGTGGTAGTGGTGGTGGTGGTAGTGGGGTGGTGGTGGTGGTAGTGGCGGCGGTAGTGGAGTTGGCGGTGGTAGTGGTGGTGGTGGAGGTGGTGGTGGTGGCAGTGGTTGTGGTGATGGTGGTAGTGTGGTGGTGGTGGTGGTGGTGGTGGTAGTTGTGGTGGTGGTGGTGGTGGTGGTAGTGGGTGTGGTGGTGGTGGTGGTGGTAGTGGGTGTGGTGGTGGTGGTGGCGGTGGTTTTGATGGTGGTAGTGGGGTGGCGGTGGTGGTGGTGATGGTGGTAGTGGGGTGGTGGTGATGATGGTGGTGGTGTGGTGGTTGGGTGGTGGTGGTGGGGTGGTGGTGGTGGTGGCAGTTGTGGTGGTGGTGGTGGTGGTGGTGGCAGTGGTGGTGTTGGTGGTTGGTGTGGGGGTGTTGGTGGTGGAAGTGGGGGGTGTGGTGGTGGTTGTGGTGATGGTGGTAGTGATGGTGGTGGTGGTGGTGTTGGTGGTATTGGTGGTGGTGGTTGTGGTGGTGGTGGGGTGGTGGTAGTGGTGGTGGTGGTGGTGGTGGTACTGGGGTGGTGGTGGTGGCGGTTGTGTTGATGGCGGTGGTGGTGGTGGTGGTGGTGGTGGCGGTGGTGGCGGTGTTGGTGGTGGTGGCGGTGGTGGTTGTGGTGGTGGTGGTGGCGGTGGTGGCGGTGGTGGTGTTGGTGGCGGTGGTGGCGGTGGTGTTGGTGGCGGTGGTGGTGGTGGTGGCGGTGGTGGTTGTGGTGGCGGTGGTGGTATTGGTGGTGGGTGTATGGGGGTTGGTGGTGGGTGTGGGGGGCGTGTTGGTGGTGGTGGTGGTAGTGGTAGTGGGGTGTTGGGTGTTGGGGGGGGTTGTGGTTAAGGGCAGGTCTGCTTCTGGGCAACTGGTGGCAGGAGCAGTGGGCCAGGGCAGCCCTGCCATTGAATATAGTGCATAAGTATTTGGGGTGGGGGGTAGGGTTGGTGAGGGAAGCGTCCACGTGTTGGGGAAACCTGTAGAAAATGACCATCCCTCTGCATCTGAGACAGTTCAGGCACAGCCACATTGATATGACTGGGGACGGGCTCCTAGCTTATCTGCCCACTCAAACAACACAGGCATCAAAATGCCACCAAGTTCTCCAGAGCTCCCTCCCCCACCACCTCCAGCACAGACTCACATTCATGAGCACTTTAGTGCTCTACACAGCAGCTGGGCTGCACACATTGTACAATCTCCTCGCTAACGCTGACCATGGAGCAGTCACTGCTGGAGGGGCTCACAGCCTCTTGCAATGTCACCATCCCGGTTTGGACCAGTCTCCCCCAGGGTTTAAGCTAACAGGGCAGCCATGCAGCGCACTAATCTCTGGCCATCCAAATGGTGGCCAGTTCCCTCCGGGAAGCGTTAAGGAGCCGTCACACTGAACCAGGACTGGCTCTTAGTGCACCCATGCTCAGCATGTGTCTCCGTCTTTCACCCTGCAGGAGGAGTACATGAGGATCATGGAGCCTGGTGAACTCGCTGTGTGCCTGATGGCCTACAGAGAGTGAAGACGATGGAGGAGAGAGTGACTGAGTCTCCTGGCTGTGCAGATGCAGGAACAGAAACCTCAGGAAGAAGGGGCGGCTGGGACTCACACACACGCTGCCCAAGAGCCACAGTGAACCATCGCAGGCCGGTGCCTGGCGACACCCAGGGTCTATAGACACCGCCTCTCATTCCTGCAGATGACCGAGAACCAGTGTCACTGATGACTGCGAATGTTAAGGGAACTGGTCACTCACATCTGCCAGCTGCTGCAGGATTTGGCACCATGGGGACATGGAGGGCATCCAGTGCCAGTGGCTGTGAAAGTGACCATGGCGCTCAATTTCTATGCCAGTGGCTCCTTTCAGGGCTCCACAGGCGACCCCTGTGGGATTTCACAATCTGTCACCCACAAATGCATCCATGAGGTCACGGATACATCTTCTCCTTGGCAACAACTTTGTGCATTTCGCCCGGGACCGGGACAGCCAGGATACCAGGGCCATTGGATTCACCCTGATCTCGGGATTCCCACAGGTGCAGGGTGCAATTGACTGCACTCATGTGATGATCATATCTCCTCCTCAACACACGCTCGATTACATCAACCGCAAGGGCTTCAATTCACTGAATGTGCAGCTGGTCTGCGGCCACCAGAAACACATCCTGCAGGTGTGCGCACAGTTTCCAGGGAGTGTGCACGATACCTACATCCTCAGTCGGTCACAGAATCCTGAAGCCTTCCAGGGTCCACAGAGGCTGCAGGGTTGGCTCCTCGGGGACAGGGGCTACCCACAGAGGCCGTGGCTGATGACACCCATGCAGCAGCCTCAGACTGCAGCAGAGCGACGCTATAATGAGACTCACGCAGCAGCTCACAACCTGGTGGAGGTGACCATCAGGATGCTGAAGATGTGGTTCCGGTGCCTGGACTGGTCTGGTGGGGCCCTGCAATACAGTCCACAGAGGGTGTCACACATCATCATCGTCTGCTGCACCCTTTACAACCTGGCACTGCAACGGGGAGAGGAGCTGGCTGAGGAGGAGCTGGAGGAGTTGGAGGTCTCCTCCAATGAGGAGGATGGTGACGGGGATAAAGGAGGAGGTCATTGGAGGCAACGATGATGGGGATGAGGCCCTCGCACTGGCCAGACGAGGCAGGCACGCTTGGGAGGCCCTCATAGCTGCCAGATTTGTGGAAGATGATGATGATGCACAGTGAGGTGACCCCATAGATCCTCACATCATATTTGTGAACGTTTGACACCAGTCTGGCTTATCTCAGCGCCAATACCCTCTGTGAGAATGCTCCTGTCATGGAGACGCAGTGGAGGCCCTAATAATCGCCTGATTGCAGGAGGATGATGACGACATACAGCGAGAACACTCCATAAATCTTCAGACAGCCTCTGAGAATGTCTGACTCCTGTCTGGCCGAGGGCAGCTCGCTTGTGCTCTGTGATCAGAGTCATATAGAAATGCAGCCATGAATCTTTAGAAGCATCTGATGCTGTGTCCGCTTTCAGCACCTCAGCCCTTCAGGAGCTGGTGCACAGCATCACTGGTCACAGATGCTGGTGTGATGTGGGCCAGCCCCACCTTAAAGGTGCTGAGAGCACACAGAGAGAATGAGGGAACTCTGTGGCACCTGCCCACTACATTCTGGCAGCAATGACCAGCACCGCCGAGGTGCAGGCATCAGTAATGTGTCCAGGGAGTGTGAGGCTGGACCATCACTGTGGTCTGAAGGCTGCACAAAGCACAGGGAAGAGGCCCTGGACTGAGACACCTGCCTTTACCTTGTGCAGAAAAGTTTCACATCTGAGTGACAAGAACACTGCTCATCAGGACAAGGAGTCACAGGCAGGGAGACATTCTTGGGAGTTTATTGACAATAGTGAACATTATGTACAAGTGATTAACACCCGTGGCCAGGCTGTGCAACTAATTCTCCTTAACTGTCCTAACTTTGCCGCTATATCTTGGTGCTCCCTGGACATCCACAGCAGAGGTGGAGGCAGCCTGCTGACTGTGACACCCTGCCTGTGATGACTTTGGCGGGTGTCCTCTGGAGGGCCGAGATCTGGAGGCCCCGGCCTGCTTTTGGGGTCCTGCTGTGTGGTTGTGGCACCCGCCATGGCCTGTGGAGCTGGATGTGCGAAGGTCACAGGAAGAGGGGATTCGGATGGTCAGTCATTCCCAGACTCACCTGGGTGGATGGCCCCGGGGTGAGCACCCACTGATCCTCCTCCCTATGGGTGCCCGAGGGCCCCAGGCTGACTCCGTGAGTGGAAGGGGTAACTGGAGTGAAATTGAGCTGCCCGGCACCCCTCTCGCATACACACAGTTGGAGGCCAACTATGGCATCAGTGATGGAGTTAAGCCCGCGCAGCAGGGCAGGAGTGATGTCCTGGACCAAGGTCTCCATGGTGGCCGCCATCCTGCCAGTGTTGACCTCGGTGTGTTGCAATGCCGGCGCTATCACCCCAGCCTGAAGGTGGGCGGACTCCTCCATCGTGCCTTGCAATCTGAGGAGTGCAGCGGACATCCCTTCCTGATGTTCCTGAGCTTGTCTTTGCAGCTCCAGCAACTGTGACATGACCCAGTCCAGAGGCTCCTCATCTGACTCAGACTCAGCAATGTTCTGGCCTCCAGCAGCTCCTCCGAGTGCCGGGGACCTGGGAAGTCCCTGCCTCCACCTGATGTGGATCGGACAGTGCGATGTGCTCACCAGATTGTGATCCTGGGGCTACCCTAAAGCTAGGTCCCACCGAGGTGTGTGTCTCTGCGCTGGTGGAGGGTGTGGGTGAGGCTGTGATGGGACTTCAGGGAGGGTGTCTTCAGATTCCTCTTCAGAGGTTTCTTTGGAGCTTGATTGGAGACCCTGGGCCATGGACTCTGTCGGCTGTTTCCCAGATGTGCCTGTGAAAGCAAGGGGAGATAATTAGTACATGGCAGTGGCCTGTGAAACAGGACACATCACTCACAGCCTGGTTGTCTGATGGATGTTGCACTGCTGGACCCTCATTGGTAGAGCAGCGCTGACCTCACCATCAATGCAGGACTGGTCCAGATCCTCACTGGCCAGCTCTGTTTTCAAAGCCCATGAGGACCTTGATGTCAGGCAGTCCTCCACCGGTCTGCGACCTCTCTCTGTTGTTAAGTTCCAGCTTGTCCTGCATGGATAGAGGTGGAGAGAGTGTAAGCAGGACGTCTGCCAGGCCAGATGATAAGTATGCCTGGAATGTGTGGGTGGTGAGTGGTCCCATGGACGGGATGAGGACAATGACGGTGAGTGAGAGAGAATGAATGGTGATGTCCCTTGAACTGGCAGTGAGTGAGGGCCCTGTGGATGTGTGATGGGTTTGTGAGTGTGTGAGTTGTGGATGAGAAGAGTGACTTACCCTGGCGGAACAGAGGAGATCATTCATCCTCTTGCGGCACTAGGTAATTGTCCTCTTCTGAAGAGCATTGGCGCTGACCATCGCTGCCACTGCCTCCCAAGCCAGATTGGTCACTTTGCTGCCCATCCTGTGGCCAGAGTAGGGGCACAGGACATCCCGGTGTGCCTCCACAGCATCCAGCAGTTGCTCGCAGGACCCGTCATTAAATTGGGGGGGCTGCAGTCTTCTTGCCTATGAGAGCCATGTCACCCAGGCAGCAGTGGTGAGCTGGAAGCAATAAGCGCTGCACTTCCGGCTGTACTTTTACATGGCGCCCAGGATGATGCAATGGCGGGGTGATGGCGAGCGGGTGAATGAGGAGCCCACCCGCTATGGAAATGCCCTGTTTCCTGGGATTGCATAAATAATGGGGCGGACTCAGGACAATACGGTGTGAAACCCGCCATCACTGTCAGTGGGCAGCACGCCATTTTACCCGCCCGCTACCGCACTTAGTGAACATTTGGGGAAATTCCGCCCTTTAACTCTGTTTCTCACTCCACAGATGCTGCCAAACTTTCTGAATATTTCCAGATTTCCTGTTTTAATTTCAGATTTCCAGCATCTGCAGTATTTTCCTTTTCTTCTAAATACAAGTTGTGGTTATTGTAGATGCTCTGCTTTGATATCACTCCCATTATATTTCTGCAATCTGCAAACATTCACCCCTTCCACCCCCGGCGCATTGCCCTGGGCTCACAGTGTGGCACATTTGTGTGTACTGGAAGCTACATATACTAACATACAGGCCCCTGTTCTTTGCAGACAGAAAGAACATGTACACATATTACGCCTGTAACATAAACAAAACAAAATAGGTGACAGCCATTTGCTGACTCATTCCTCAGGGTAATTCTTTGACCAATAGAGTTAAGCAGCTTGGTTTAAATTTCAAACAATGCTTGGCAGTTAACTGTCAGTCACCATCACTGGTGCATTGTCCATGGCAACACCTCTATCAATGAGAGTCCACTTGCCAACCAATCAGCACTCTCTTCTCATATAGTATAAATTGTTGCTTTCCCCTTATATTGTAATTCCTGATGAGTGTAAGATGAAAAGCCTAGACATGTCTCTTTTTTCAGCCATACTCAAGCCCTGTACCACCCTGTTTTTATAATTCTAGTTAGCTTTCTCTCATTCTCTAATTTCTCCCTCTGTATTACTTTTGTTAGTCATTCTGTGCTGGTTTTTAAATTCTATTGTATCTTCTAACCTACCACTAATCTTCATAGAATTGTATACTCTTTCTTTCAATTTGATACTATTTTTAACTTCCTTGGTTACCCACGCATGGTGCATTTGTCTCCTAGAACCTTTCTTTCTTACTTGAATGTATCTCTGATGAATTTTATGAAATATCCCCTTGAATGTTTGCCATTACATTTCTACTGACCCACTCTTTATCCTAATTTCCCAGTTCACTTCAGCCAGCTCTGTCCTCATACCCTTGTAAATTTTAAAACATTTGTCTTAGACATTTCTATCCCTCAGATTAAACGTGAAATTTAATCATGTTATGATCACTGCTACCTTCTTTTACCATGAGGTCCTTAATGAATCCTGCCTCAATGCACACTACCAGGCCTAGAGTAGTCTGCTCTCTGGTTGGCTCTTGCTGCTCTCAGAAATTGTCCAAAAACACTCTATGAACTCATCTTACAGTCTACATTTGCTGATCTGATTCATCCAATCATTATTAGATTAAAATTACCCATGATTATTGTAGAACCTTTCTTACAAGCACCCATTATTTCTTCCTGTATACTCTGTCCTACAATATAGTTAATGTTAGGATGTCTGTAAACTATTCCCACTTCCTCCCTTAGCTATTTCTAATCTCTAACTAAACCAATTCTACAACTTGATCTTTAGAACTAAGGTCATCTCTCACTATTACACTAATGCCACTCTTAATTAGCAGAGCCACCCCATCAACTTTTCTTAGCTTCTTGTACTTTTGAAATGTAATGCACCCCTGAATATTCAGGTCCCAGAATTGGCCACCTTGCAGCCACATCTCTGTAATGGCTATCGGATCATACATATTTATTTCTATTTGAGCTGATAATTTATTGGTTTTGCTAAGAGTGCCATGGACATTCAGATTGGCAGAGTCTTTAACTCTGCCTTTTTACTATTTGTCTTATCTGCTCTTGTGCCCTTAAGTTTGCACCCTCTGTCCCTTTCTGTCACCCTCTGATTAACCTTATTACTGCCTTGCTCTCTCGCAATGCCCTTCCCCTTTAATCTACCACATCTTCCCCCGCGTAATTCCTCCCCCATTATTTAATTTGAAGCCGTCTCTAGCTTCTCCTTAAAGTCATTCTGCTTCTTTATAACCTGGCTTCAGTTCAAATGTTAAACAATGTGCAGGCATTCAGTTAGGTAGAATGCAATTCATGGACTGCAATAATTTGATGATACCTGATGTGAAATTAAATTTCAGGGCTTGATTTTCTATCAGCTGCTGGAGTAAATTGGAACTTTGCATCACCACAAATGGATTCACAGACAGGTGAGAGGAAGGATAGATTCTGCCTGGTTGTTATGGGTTGGGAAGGCCATAAACCCACTGGGATGGTTTCTTTTGCTTTGTATATCTATGATTTTAAGAAACAAATAATGACGCACACAAATATAACACCTATCATGATCTCAGGATGTCCAAAAGCATTTTCCAGCCAATAGTTTTGAAGTATGATCAATGCTGTAACGTAGGAAATGCAGCAATCATTGCACAGCAAGCTCCCACAAACAAAATTGTGATAATGACCAGACAATCTGTTTTAGTGATGTTTGTTGAGGGATAAGTATTAACCAGGAGTCTGGGGAGAATTCATGAAAATAGCGACCTGAGATCCTCATGTCCACCCAGGAGGACAGGTGTGGCTTCAGCTAATGTCTCATCTGAAAGATGGCACCTTTAACAGTGCAGCATTCTCTCAGTACTCCAGTGAAATGCTAAAGACATCGACCACAGGCAACTTTCCCATAGGGGAGGGTTAGAAACTGTAAGAGATTACCCTGTAGCTGGCCCACTCTCTGAAGCAGCCAAGTCCAACAGGAGAATTCAGGCAGTGTCCCGGTAAGTCAGGATTTTGAATGCCCCACCCATGGATGAGATAACTCACAGGCGATGCAATGATCCAGCATTTATTGGACTTCAAATATTGCGATCACTTCATTTGTTTCTGGTGAGCTTCTCAACACACCCAGTGAAGCAGAGTTCGTGTGCTGTCAGCTCATTCGAAAGGGAGCTGAAATGTTAATTCTATTGAGATTTACACCCTGTAGGAAACACATTTAAGCACAAGTAAACTGGCACTTCAATTCATTCTGTGCCTGGTCACAAAAAGGGAAAATGCAAAGATGAATCCTAATTGATTCTAACTGTCATATATTCCTGCTGAATGAATGAACTAAACTCTAGAAAGCACTGGAAAAAATCCAAATATCGTCAGAATGCTAATTCACTTGGAAATACTGGATGAAACTCTAACGTCACTCATCTGTGATCAGAGTTCAAAGTCCCTGTGGGATTCATCATTCATGAATTTGAAGCACCATTGGTTCTTTATCAGGAGACTGATGGAGCATGACTTCATGGACAAGCGATTGGAACACTTCAATGAAAGGGATTTAAAGTTGTTTTTCTGTTGGATGTTGTAATACTACTGCTTCAGGGACTGGGCTTTGAATCCAGTCCAAATTGGCAAATCCTCCAGCCTTCACTGACTAACTAGAGTTGAGATTTGCTTTGGCTTCTAATTAACAGGTTGGGAAGGTGCTGCTTAAGGAATCTTGGTTAGTTGATGCAGGGCATCTTGTAGATGGTACACACTGCTGCTACTGTGCTTCGGTGGTGGAGGGAGTGAATGTTTCTGAATGGGGTGCCAATCAAGTGGGCTGTTTTGTCCTGGATGGTGTCAAGCTTCTTGAGTGTTGTGGGAGCTGCACTCATTCAGGTAAGCGGAGAGTATTCCATCACACTCCTGACTTGTGCCTTGCAGATGGTGGACAGGTTTTGAGGAGTCAGGAGGTGAGTTACTCATCACTGGATTCCTAGCCTCTGACCTGCTCTTGTAACCACAGTATTTATATGGCTAGTCAAGTTCAGTTTCTGGTCAATGGTAACCCCACAGGATGTTGATAGTGGGGGGTTCAGTGATGGTAATACCATTGAATGTCAAGCGGAAGTGATTCCTCCTGACTCCTCCAAGTTTTCCCATCACCGATAAGATTTAAGTGAGAAATGTGATGGAATCCTACTTGCTTGGATGGGCCGGTTTCCACAACATTCACAAAGCTCAGCCTATCTAGGACAGACCAATTCACTTGATCAACCCCTCTTCCGTGGTTTTGATGTTATATCTCTCCACTTCAAATGCACTGTTACTGCTGTATGTACAGCCTGTAGATCAAAGCTTCTTTGACAGCATCACCCAGCCCCGGCTCCTCTATCACCAAGAGGGACAAGTGCAGCAATACCATGGCATGACCATTGCTTTTGAGTTTTCTTCAAGTCACATACCATGCTGAATTGGATAATTTCATTCTAGTTGGAGCACAATCTGAAGATGCCCAACCTAACATGGTTAGAGAACATGCATTACTACCCATTCAGCAGATCAAGATCAACCACTGCCAACTGACAACAACTTGAGATGGGCTATAAAGGCATCTTTCCCAGCATCACCCACAACTCAGTGCACATGGAATAAACTTCCTGACAAGAAAACACAACTGGGAGGGAGAGAGCTGGGTGCTTTCATTGGGAAAGAACATGCTGTCCAGAAGTGAAGAGGCTGAACATTTGGTGGAAGCTGATCCGATGGACTTATCACAAGCCCAATTAAATGGGGAATGTAATGGTCATCTGATCAATCAGAAATAAAGGATCTCTTTGTTAAGCATATTATATTTTCTCAAGATCTCTTTTCCATTAAGCGCACACACACACAAACATACGAATACACACAAATACATAAACACACACATGCACTCACACCCACAAACACACAAACTCACTCACACACAAAAACACACACTCACACACAAACACATAAACACACACACAAACATACTCACACACACACACACACACATACACATAACACAAACTCACAGACACACAAACTCACACGTACACACACCCAAACACACCCAGACAATCTATTGTGAATTCAGTCCAGGTTTGCATTGAAAGAATATTAAAATTATAGTTGCTCCCTCAAGAATCTTCCAGTGTGTATTTTTCTGTATCTGTTAAATTTTGTTAGAGAACATCTGACAGAAAAGATAAATTGTTTTAATCAGATTGTTTGCCCTGAAACATCTGAATTTCAGTGTAAGTAATGACAGCGAGTGTTTGGTATGAAAATTATATTGCTGAGCTTCATTGATCCATTTAATGAGAATATTTTACTGTCAGATATTGAATTAACACTTTTAAGGGATGTTTCTGTCCTCTTGAAGAAACTGGTATTCAATTATTCATCATCTACACACTCCTTCCTAAAAAATAATCCCTGTAAAAAATACAGGGATTTTGTTTCATTAAATAGCTTGATTTTGACTTGTGATAGAAGGAAGAGAAAAACCCTGAGCCCTGAAATTACAGCCAAGGACACCAGGGCACAAGGACAATATATTCCTCTGAAAATGATCTTCCTGTTAAAAACATAAAGGGACGAATTTTAGACAAATGGGCTAAGCATTTAGTTGTGATCATTGGAAAATGCTTGCCTTTATTTTACAAGTTGTATTAAAATAGCTCTCATTAAGATGGAACCTTGAGAACCAGAGACTGGGGCTAATTTTCACTTTGGGTGGGCTTTGACTGGGCAATGGAAAGGGGGGTGGTGTGGGTGTCAGGAGCTCATGCCAGCTGCCTATAATCCTTACTGAGAAACCTGAGGGCTGGGCCTTATTCCGATATGAATAGTGAGTCCTGAGAGCAGCTAGTGCTCAACGGGCAGCTTGCAGTTTGGGGCCAAGGGTAGGAAGTATACTGGCTATAATGTGGATTACATTAGGACTGGCATGGTGAGAGGAGGCAGTCACAGGGTGATGTGGGGGAAGCTTCTCCTGCCCCCTTGAATGTCCTTGAAAAATTGTTTCCTTGCCTTGTTTTAGCGATCTGCAGCATTTGCAGTAAAGACTGTGTCGTGTTTTTATAATGAAATAAAAGCACCAATCACTCACACAGGATTGGGTAAAAGTGTTATAGGTTCATTTATTAATTCTAGGCACATGTAAACAGACATGGACAAAAAGTAGAGGACATCAGAGTTGCAGAGCTGTGTGTTGTGCTCTGCTGAAAGCAAAAGCAAAACTAAAGTTGGAACGCATGACATACTTCCTTCTAGTGATGTCATGCTGCAATCCTTAAAGGCATATTACAACATCCCCCTTTCTTTCTGAAGATACTTCTCCCTTCTCAAGAAATATAACTATTTACAATACATGGTCATGTTTAG
This sequence comes from Cetorhinus maximus, assembly GCF_964194155.1. Lineage (NCBI taxonomy): Eukaryota > Metazoa > Chordata > Chondrichthyes > Lamniformes > Cetorhinidae > Cetorhinus > Cetorhinus maximus. Next base: position 143,279,700 of record NC_135888.1, on the reverse strand, counting down.
TTACAATTACATATGTGCATGGAACTGAGGAATCTATGAGTCTCTAAAGCATAAAGGTAATCTGCTGGTGTGTCAAGGTCTTGTGATGGTAACCTTTTCTGGAGATTTATTTAAATGCTTACAGTGATCCATGGGATTGTCATTCTTGGATGTCGTTCCTGTTTGCATTTAGGATCTTGTCCCGGATGCAATAGGACTGTATAGTGGTTGAGAAGTTGGAATGGATCTGACTTGTCTTCAGTTACGGCTCATCTTTGAGCCTTTGTGTGTAAAGACTTCATAGGGCCTTGGATCTGAACAAACCCTTGCCACCTCAGCTGGTAGCCACATACCTTCTGTGGGATCTTGGATGTGAATTTGTTGCCCTAACTGTAAACCTGGAAATTCTGTACCTGAATTTGTATCGTGTTTGTTGGTCATCTTCTCCTGCTGTTTTAAAAGTTGATTCCTAGTTCCTGAGAGAGTAGAATGGGTAAGAGTTTTCAAAGTGCTGGAGTTCTGCCTAGGCTGTGAATCATCATTCCACACACTCAGTTACTTCCTAATGTACATGGAGTGAATGAAATTAGTTTTATTCATGGAAGGAACATGAGAATTTCATTTGCGATCAGAAAAGGTCACAAGGTAAACAATGTATTCCTGTGCACTAGCAGCACAGGTAGCTTTACAGGCAGACAGGGGGCAGATATTTGGGTAAAAGCAAAGTACTGTGAATGCTGGAAATCTGAAATAAAATCAGAAAATGCTGGAAAAACTCAGCAGGTCTGGCAGCATCTGTGGAAAGAGAAACAGAGTTAATGTTTCGAGTCCGTATGACTCTTCTTCAGAGCTAAACAGAATTAGAAATGTGATGAAATTTATATTGTTTAAGGGGGGTGGAGCAGGTGGAGCCAGATAGAAGGCCTGCAGGTAGGTGAGGGGTAAGGGGAGATTGACAAAGATGTCATAGGCACAGGAGAAAGGCAGTGTTAATGGTAGTGGTGGTGCTGATAGTGGCAAAAAGACGAGAAAGCAGAATGAGCTAATAGCAGAACAAGGGTCAGCTTTCTGTGAAAAACAACATAGAACAAGTAACAGGTGGCTATTTTGGGGAGGGGCAGTAGTTGGGGAAATAGGATAGAAAAAGGGGGATAAAAACGGGGGGGTATAAAGGGGATAAAACAATTAATAAATGAATACAAATAATAAATAAACATAAAAATAAGCAGATAAAAAATAAAAATAAGTATTAAAAAAGGGATTAACAAAGGGTAGAAAATAGAGGAGAGAGTTCATGGTCTGAAGTTGTTGAACTCAATGTTAAGTCAGGAAGGCCAACATGGGTGGTGCTGTTGTTGTCTGGCGCACTGACCTCTACCTCGCAGAGGCTGAGCGTCAACCCGCAGACACTTCCTCCTACCTTCCCCTGAACCATGACCCCACCACCAAGCATCAAGCCATTGTTTCCAGGACTGTCACTGACCTCACCTCCTCTGGAGATCTTCCCTCCACAGCTTCCAACCTGATAATCTCCCAACCCCAAACAGTCCACTTCTACCTCCTTCCCAGAATCCACAAACAGGACTGACCCAATAGACCCAATGTATAAGTTTGTTCCTTCCCGATAGAACTAATTTCTTCCTATCTTGGCTCCATTTCCTCTCCCCTTGTCCAGTCTCTTCCCACCTGCATCCACGATTCCTCTGACACCCTACATCATATCAACAATTTCCAGTTCCCTGGCCCTGACTGCCTCCTCTTCACCATGGACGTCCAATCCCTCTATACCTCCATCTCCCACCGGGATGGTCTGAGGGCACTCCACTTCTTCCTTGAACAGAGGCCCAAACAATCCCCATCCACCACTACTCTCCTCCGTCTGGCTGAACTTGTTCTCTCACTGAACAATTTCTCTTTAAACTTGTCTCACTTCCTCCAAATAAAAGGTGTGGCTATGGGTACCTGCATGGGCCCCAGCTATGCCTGTCTCTTTATGGGTTATGTGGAACATTCCTTGTTCCAGTCCTACTCAGGCCCCCTACCACAACTCATCTTTCAGCACATCGATGACTGCTTCGGTGCTGCTTCATGTTCTCGTCTGGACCCGGAAAGATTTATCAATTTTGCTTCCAACTTCCGCCCTCCATCATTTTCACATGATCCATCTACGATACTTCCCTTCCCTTCCTTGACCTCTCTGTCTCCATTTCTGGTGATAGACTGTCCACCAATATTCATTACAAGCTCACTGACTCCCACAGCTACCTCGACTACAGCTCCTCACACCCCGCTTCCTGTAAGGAGTCCATCCCATTCTCTCAGTTCCTTCGCCTCCGTCGCATCTGTTCTGATGATGCCACTTTCCAAAATGGCACTCCTGACATGTCTTCCATCTTCCTTAACTGAGGTTTCTCCCCCCACTTTGGTTGACAGGGCCCTCAATCATGTTCGGCCCATCTCCCGCGCATCAACCCTCACATCTTCCTCTCCCTCCCTGAACCATGATAGGGTCCCCCTTGTCCTCACTTATCACCCCACCAGCCTCCGCATTCAAAGGATCATCCTCTGCCATTTCCGCCAACTCCAGCCTTGATGCCACCACCAAACACATCTCCCTTCACCCCCCCTGGCGGCATTCCATAGGGATCGTTCCCTCCAGGACACCCTGGTCCACTGCTCCATCACCCCCTACACCTCAACCCCCTCCCACGGCACCTTCCCATGCAACCGCAGAAGGTGCAACACCTGCCCCTTTACCTGCTCCCTCCTCACCGTCCAAGGGCCCAAACACTCCTTTTAGGTGAAGCAGCGCTTCTTTTGCACCTCCTTCAATTTAGTCTACTGCATTCGCTGCTCCCAAAGCGACCAAACGCAGACTGGGTGACCGCTTTGCGGAACACCTTTGGTCTGTCCGCAAGAATGACCCAGACCTCCCTGTCGCTTGCCATTTTAACACTCCACCCTGCTCTCTTGCCCACATGTCCGTCCTTGGCCTGCTGCATTGTTCCAGTGAAGCTCAACGCAAACTGGAGGAACAGCACCTCATCTTCCGACTAGGCACTTTACAGCCTTCCGGACTGAATATTGAGTTTAACAGCTACAGACCATGAACTCTCTCCTCCATCCCCACCCCTTTTTAATCCCCTTTTTTCAATATTAATTTTCATTTTTATTTTTTATCCACTTATTTTTTATTTTATTTATTTTAATTTTTAACCATTGTTTTATTCGCAACTTCTATCCTATTTTCTATCTTTTTTCCCACCACCGTCCCCTCCCCCCACCCCACCCCCACTAGGGCCACCTGTCACTTGTTCATGTTGTTCTTTCCAGAGTGCTTACCCTTGACCTGCTATTATCACATTCTGCTTTCTGACCTTAATGCCACCATCAGCACCTCCTCTAGTTAGAACCACTATCATTAACCCCCCTTTGTCTGTGACCATGACATCTCTGACAATCTCTCCTTTGCCTCCACCTACCACTGGTCTTCCATCCAGCTTCACCCCCCTTAAACAATATAAATTTCATCACATCTTTACTTCTCTTTAGCTCTGAAGAAGAGTCATGAGGACTCGAAACGTTAACTGTTTGTTTTTCTCTCCACAGAGGCTGTTAGACCTTCTGAGTTTTTCCAGCATTTTCTGTTTTTGTTTCGGATTTCCAGCTTCCGCGGTATTTTGCTTTTATATCAGTAGTGGTCACTGCTGGAACTGTGAGCAGTCCCGAGGAGAGGATCCGTGGATGCTGGACTTACAGGTAAGCCCAGGGTTTTGGTCGGGGTGGGATCAGCGACCCTATCAGCTGGGGTGGGTGTGTGGGTTGAGGGGGAGGGGGTGTGTTAGGTTTTGGAGGCCAGTGGGGTGGGGGGTTGGTACAATGGTGGTGGCATGGTCTTGGGTTGGTACAATGGTGGTGGTATGGTCTTGGGTTGGTACAATGGTGGTGGTATGGTCTTGAGTTGGTACAATGGTGGTGGTATGGTCTTGGGTTGGTACAATGGTGGTGGTATAGTCTTGGGTTGGTACAATGGTGGTGGTATGGTCTTGGGTTGGTACAATGGTGGTGGTATGGTCTTGGGTTGGTACAATGGTGGTGGTATGGTCTTGGGTTGGTACAATGGTGGTGGTATGGTCTTGCGTTGGTACAATGGTGGTGGTATGGTCTTGGGTTGGTAGAAGGAGGGGGGGATGCCCTGAAGGACACAGGAGGCCCCTCAAAAGAGGTACATCCCCTTTCTTGCCACCTTTTAGCCTGTGTTACAAAAGTAGCGGGCTGGCCTTCTTCATTCCACCTTCTCCGGCCACATGTGTTATTTTAGCAGATGCAGGAATAGGCTCTTACCCGGCCATTAACTTGCAGTTAAGGGTTTCAATAGATTGACGGGCTGGTGGGCTGATGCCTCGTCTACCCCCCTCCCTGTAAGTTGGGGGACAGGTTGGGAAAGGGCAGACAGATAGTGGGCTAGCCACCCATTTTATTCCATGTCCCCCAGCCTGTCAATACATTGATGAGGGCCATCAAATCCCACCCCCCCGTCAGCTCCAGTCTACCCAACCTTTCCTCATAACTAAAATTTCCATTCTTGGCAACATTCTTATAAATTTTCTCTGTACTGTCTCCGGGGTAACCACATCTTTGCTGTAATGTGATGATTATTGTACATTGTACTCAAACTGCAGGTCTAACTGGTGTTTTTATGCATATCTACCATAACCTACCTGCTTGTATACGCTATGCCTCCGATAGTTATGGGACGTAGTCCATGTGCTTTCTTAACCACCTTATTAACCTGCCCTTCTTCCTTTAAGGACGTGGATATGCCCTCCAAGGTCCCTCTGTTCCTCCACCCTACTCAGTATCCTCCCAATTATTTTATATTCCCATTGTCTTGGTGCACCTCCCAAAATGCATTACCTCCCACTCCTCCAGATTGAATTCTATTTGCAACTTTTCTACCCACCTGATGAGACCATCTCTAACCTCCTGTAGCCTAAAACTCCTCATTGTCAAAGCATATGGCCAATTTTTGTATTGTCATAAATGCTTTAATCACAGAAAATGTAGGCCGTTCGGCCCATTGAGTCTGCTCCACCATTCAATGAGAACATGGCTGATCTGATAATCCTCAACCCCACTTTCCTGCCTTTTCCCCATCACCCCTGATTCCCTTACTGATTAAAAATGTGTCTATCTCAACCTTGAAAATACTTAACAACCCAGCCTCTACAGCCCTCTGCAGTAAAGAATTCCACAGATTCATTACCCTCTGGGAGAAGAAATTCCGCCTCATCTCTGTCTTAAATGAGCAATCCCTTACTCTGAGATTATGCCCTCTGGTCCTAGACTCTCCCACAAAGGGAAACAACCTCTCAGCATCTACCCTGGCAAGCCCTCTAAGAATCTTATATGTTTCAATAATGTCACCTCTCATTCTTCTAAACTCCAATGAGTACAGGCCCAGACTACTCAGTTTCTCCTCATAAGACAATCCCTCCATACCCGGGATCAACCTAGTGAACCTTCTCTGGACTGCCTCCAATGCCAGTATATCTTTCCTTAGATAAGGGGACCAAAATTGTTCACAGTATTCTAGGTGTGGTATAACTAGTGCCATGTATAGTTTTAGCAAGACTTCCCTATTTTTATACTCCATTCCCTTTGAAATAAAGACCAACATTCCATTTGCTTTCCCTATTACCTGTTGAACTTGTATGTTAGCTTTTTGGGATTCATGCACAAGGACCCCCAAATCCCTCTGTGCTGCAACTTTCTGCAGTCTTTCTCCATTTAGATAAGATTCAGCTCCTCCATTCTTCCTGCCAAAGTGCATAACCTCACATTTTCCCACATTATATTCCATCTGCCAAGTTCTTGCTCACTCACTTAACCTGTCTATATCCCTCTGTAGAATCCTTGTGTCATCCTCACCACTTGACTTCCAACCTATTTTTGTGTTATCCGCAAACTTGGCGATAGTACATTCACTTCCCTCATCCAAGTCATTAATATATATTGTAAATAATTGTGGTCCCAGCACTGATCCCTGTGGCTCTCCATTAGTTACAGGTTGCCATCCTGAAAATGCTTCCCTTATCCCAACTCTCTGCCTTCTCTTAGATAGCCAAATCTCTATTCATGCTAATATGCTACCCCCAACACCATGGGCACTTATCTTACTATAGAGTCATAGAGTCATAGAAGTCTACAGCACAGAAAAAGGCCCTTCGGTCCATTGAGTCAGGGCCGGTCAAACAAATACCTAACTATTCTAATCCCATTTTCCAGCACTAGGCCCATGGCCTTGTATGCCATGACATTGCAAGTGCACATCCAAATGCTTCTTAAATATTAAGAGGGTTTCTGCCTCTATCGCCCTTTCAGGCAGTGAGTTCCAGATTCTCACCACCCTCTGGGTGAAAAAATTCTTCCTCACATCCCCTCTAAACCTCCTGCCCCTAACCTTAAATCTATGCCCCATGGTTATTGATCCTTCCACCAAGGGGAAAAGTTCCTTCCTGTCTACCCTATCTATGCCCCTCATAATTTTATACACCTCAATCATGTCCCCCCTCAATCTCCTCTGCTCCAACGAAAACAACCCCAGTCTATCCAATCTCTCCTCCTAACTAAAACTCTCCAGCCCAGGCAACATCCTGGTAAATCTCATCTGCACTCTCTCTCATGCATTCACATCCTTCCTATAATGCACATTCCAGAACTGCACGCAATACTCTAGCTGTGGCCTAACCAGCGTTTTATACAGTTCCAGCATAACCTCCCTGCTCTTATATTCTATGCCTCGGCTAATAAAGGCAAGTATCCGGTATGCCTTCTTAACCACCTTATCTACCTGTCCCGCTACCTTAAGGGACCAATGGGTATGCACACCAAGATCCCTCTGACCCTTGGTACTTCCCAGGGTCCTACCATTCATTGTGTATTCCTGTCTCTTGTTTGTCCTGTCCAAGTACACTTATCAGGATTAAATTCCATTTGCCATTGATCAGCCCATCTGACCAGCCCGTCTATATCCTCCTGTAATCTAAGGCTATCCTCCTCACTGTTTACCACCCCACCAATTTTCCTGTCATCCGCGAACTTACTGATCAACCCTCCTACACCCTACTTTGTAGCCTTATGTGCGGTAACTTATTGAACGCCTTTTGGAAATCCAAATATATTGCATCTACCGGTTCCCCTTCCACCTATCCTGCTTGTTACCTCCATAAAGAATTCTAATAAATTTGTCAGGCATGATTTCCCCTTCATGAAGCCATGCTGACTCTGCTTGATTAGATTATTTATTTCTAAATGCTCTGATATTACATCTTTTATAATAGACTCCAACATTTTCCCAATGACAAGTGTTAAGATAACTGGCCTATAGTTACCTGTTTTTGGTCTCCCTCTATTTTTGAACAACACTGGCCGTTCTCCAATCCTCTGGATTGGAGAATCATCTTCAGCTTCAATCATCTTCAAGGATTAAGAAAATTCTGGAAGAATTTGTGTTTTCCAAAACTCACTGTCCCTTAAAGGGTTAATGCGAGGACTCTGGTTGCTGCTGTGCCTGGAAAAAAACAGCATTTTACAAGAAAAGGTAATTAAGCAGCTTTAAAGAAGTGGAAACCTCTTGACCCTGATGAACCGTGTGAAAAGTGGGTCACGTGGTGATGTATGGCTTTGAAAACTGTGTTTAAAAGTTGGTTTTGGTTTTGCTTTGAAGAAAATGATGGATCAGCTGTTTGCAAGGAGACCACAGCTCTCTCCAGCCCAGAGCCAGTACAAAGCAGAAGTGAATAGAAGCTGCTCTTAAGTTGCTCTACATTCTGAAATTGAGTGTCTACAAGTTTTCCTCACGTCCGCTTGAAAAACAGTGCAAAAGGCATTGATTGTTTCACAGATCAGCGCTGAGAGACCGACCATATAACCTGGAGACCATTTCAAGGAGTCCACCATCGATCCTTTTCCCTTTAACCATCGACTTTTAACCTTTTGGCAGAATTCCTCTATTTTTTTTAGTGTGTGTGAGTGAGTTAGGGTATTTAGAAAGTATAATTATTGTACTTTCATATTTCATACTGCATGTTAATAAGCTTTTGCTTTCCACATGATAAGTTTGGTTTTATAATAAACAAATAATTTTATTGTTTATTGAATAAACCTGGGCACTGAGCTGTCAGTCTGACATTCACCGGTAAAGCACAGATTTGGCCCTATTCCTAACTGGAGAAATAATTTAAATATATTTTGTGACCCGTGGAGTAGTGGAACTAGAGGCAGACAGTGCGCTCCTTGCTTCTGGGTCGTAACATATAATTGGGACTCTGGGGATTTGACCTAAGATGAAAATGTGAAATTAGGAAGGGATGAAAGGGTAAAAGGCAACAACCAGCCTTTTTTCCCATTTTAGAGTGAAGTTTACACTGGCAGAATGGCTACTTTTAATGCAAGTGCGCTTTTGAAGCAGCCTGCGTTAAATAATGATTTGTTAATAATATTAATCGTTGCTCTATTAAGGACCGTGGCAGAGCAGTTACAGATGGAAGTTAGAGCGAGAGCTGAAGAGAGCAGAGCTTCGAAAACTAGCGGCTGAAAAGCTGAATATGAAGCGAAAGAACCAGAGGAAGCTGTAGAATTGGAAGGAGACAAGTTTATATGGGCAGAGCTTCAGTTAGAACAGAAAAAGCTGGAACTAGAATTTCAGGCAAAGGACAAGGCAAGAGAATGAGAGGAAAGGGAAAAAAGAGAAGGCATTTCAAAGGGAGCAAACAGAAGGGCAGGAGAGAGAAAGGACAAGAGAAAAAGAAAAACAATGAGGAGAAAGGACAAAGAAAGGGAAAGCTAGCTTAGACTGCTGGAACTGAAACAACCGGCTGCTCTTAACTCTAGGGGAAATATCCATGGGGAAGATCCTGACTCGAACCTAAGCGCCAATGGGGAGCTGTTTAAATTTGTGCAAGTCCTCCCGAAGTTTGTGGAAAGGGACCAGAGGCTTTCTTTCATTTCTTTTGAACAGATTGCTAAGCAGATGGGGTGGCAGAAGGAAAACTGGACTTTGCTTATGCGAAGCAGATTGACTGGCAGAGCTCATGACATTTATGCTTTGTTTTCTGAAGCGGCTTTTACAGATTATGAGGTGGCAAAAAAGGCTGTTCTCACTGCTTCCGAGCTGGTCCCTGAAACTTTCAGGCAGCAATTTCGGAATCTCTGGAAAGAGTGTGGGCAGATTTAGATAGAACTTGAGAGGGTAAAGCAAACTAACTTTGATCCTTGGATACGGGTAGTAAAGGTAGAGAGGCCCACGTGTGAGACCCTTAGGGAAATAATTCCCCCCAGAGGAATTTAAAAATTCACTCCCTCCATTGGTAAGAACTCATGTAGAGAACCAGAAAATTTTTCAATCAGATTAGATTTTTTTTATCAGTTAGGGAGTCAAGGGTAATGGGGAAAAGGCAGGAAAGTGGAGTTGAGAATTATCAGATCAGCCATAATCTTATTGAATGGCGGAGCAGACTCGAAGGGCCGAATGGTCTACTCCTGCTCCTAGTTTCTACGTTTCTCTGGGCAGAGTTTTACATTTGGCATGTGGGGCTGGGCCTGACAAGCCGGAATGTAAAATGATGCGCGATGACGTAGTGCGTGCGTCCCGATGTCATTGCGCTGTCTTGCGATATTTTGTTTGGTGGGCGCGCGCCAGAGCCAGCGGCGCATCCGCTGATATTTGAAAGGTCTACTAAGGCCATTAACTAGGCAATCAGCCTTAGTTTTATGCTGCCCATCCAAACTTACGATTGGCGGGCAGGCGAATAGGCCTTAATCGACCGGCCTGCGTGAAATTGCGGTGCCGAGATGATCGGGCGGTGGTCAGTTCTGCGACCACCCCCATCCGCTCCCGCTGAGCCCACCCGGAGAATGTAAAATCCCGGGCTATATTTCTAAGCACTGTCTCCAGTGCCAGCAGCAACAGAAGTTGCCCACTTCAGCTCCACTGCATCTGCGGGAGTGACCTGGTCGACCCTAGTTAGATTACATAAAGACCATGTAGGTCCATTTTCAGGTACCATGTTTTTATTGATCATCGATGCGCATTCTAAGTGGATGGATGTGTATGAAGTTGGATCACCAACATCAAGTGCAACTATTGAAAAGCTGCATCAATGTTTTGGTAAACATGGCCTACTGGAAATCATTGTTTTGGATAATGGTATAGTCTTTACCAGTACAGAGTTTCAGAGTTTCAGAGATTCATGAGTTTAAACGGAATTAGACATATTAAGACAGCCCCATGTCATCCCTCATCAACCGGTTTAGCTGAAAACTTAGTGCAAACTTTCAAATCAGGAATGAAGAGATTATCAGGAGGGACTTTAGAAACTCGACTTTCCTGCTCTCCTTTCAATTATCGTACAACACCTCATTCAACAACGGGTTCAACACCATCTGAATTACTGATGGAACACTGCCTAGGTACAAGGTCAAGTCTGGTGTTTCCAAACTTAGAGGGGAAAGTAGAGAAGAATCAGGGTAACCCAAAAATGAATCACGGTATTCATAGCAAAGCTCCCAGGTTTACTGTAGTAGATAGAGTTTTTGTGCGCAATTTTGGAAGTGCACCAAGTTGGGTTCCTGGTACAATTGTCTCTGAAGCTGGTCCCTTGTCCTTCCAAATCGAAGTCGAAGACCAAATTGCTCGAAAACATGAGAATCATCTAAGGAGTAGAAAGACATTTCAACAATCAGCTATTCCACCTGTAATAACTGTCGAAACTTTAATCCCTGAGGTGACAGATAGACCTAGAATAGACATGCCCAATGTCTCTGTACAGTTGCCTAACCCTGAGCTGCCACTTTCTAACGAAGCATCTGATGCTGCAGTTCCTGATCATGTCGATCTAGTGGGAGAGCCTCACGTGGTAGATCTACGCCACTCAAACCGAATTAGAAAACCACCTCAGAGACTTTATCTTTAATCGCTTGACCTGTATATATGCATGTGTTGTGGATTAAAATATTGTTTGTAAATAAGAAATGTAATAAAAACTAAAGGGGGAGGAAATGTAGTGATTGAAGGCCATAACCTTTCCTACTGCCTACTAAGGGGGGTCACGTGATTGTTCTTGATGAATGAGCCATAAGTGTAGGTAATCCAGGGGGTGGAGCTTTCTAGTCATGGATCTGGTTCAAGCATGTAGCTTCTAAAAGTTTTCTATAATAGTTATCTGTCTGAAGTAGAAACCTGTCCGGTATGTCAAATCATTGCAACATGGAACTGGAGAAGCTGCTCCTTCACAGCAGACAGTTGATAAGGAAGGTGTGAGTTCACCAACCAGACAAGGAACTGAATGACCATCAGTCCCAGAGGTCAACTCTTCCCCGACTAAGGCAACGGCTCGGCAGTAACAATTACCACAGCATCAACACTCGCCATGGCACCGATATTCCCCAGAGAGACAACATCACTCCAGGAACGAGCAGACACCAGACAGTCAACAACAATCCATGTGTGGATCATTAGAAGACTCAAACACTTTAAAGACAATGCATGTGTAGACAGATGAAAGTGGGACAGACTAGAATGAAGAAGTATTTTCTGTACGTGCGTGCCGATTTTCATTGTAGACCATGTATGTGCCTGACTTGCAAATGCAAATGATAATGTTTGCAGGTTGATTTTTACTTTTTATGAAAAGGGGGATGCTTGGAGGAGTGCCTTTGTGCACTGTGGCTTGCAATAGGTTTGCTATAGTTATGTGATCTCTGACATCACCCTTATGTGTATGGAGGCTTAAGAGCAGAAACCATTTTATTCATCACTTGGAACAACAGCTAAACATAATTAACATAGAAATATTAATCATGATATTTTAGCAGGACAGTAGCAATACAATCATAGAAATGATCACAGCTCTAACTTTTCAGTTTTGATCAAACATCATCAACCTGAAACATTAACTCTGTTTCTCTCTCCACAGATGCTGCCTGACGTGCTGAGTATTTCTAGTGTTTTTTGTTTTCATTTATCATAGAAATTATAATGTATATACCATGGCAGAGTGAACATACTGTGAGTGGAACTTCCATCAGCCAGAACATCAAAGTTGCCCAGAGAGACCTACACGTAAAATGGAGAATGGGCGATAGGCAAGATAGCAACACTATTGCCTGTTTCTCCAACACATGCTTTCTTCAAATGTAAACCCTTGTGAGAGTACAGGATTGATGAATTTCCTACAAACACTTCTCCTTTAAATCTAAAACGTAAAAATCTCAAATACCAGGAGGGCAACGTATGAATAAGGTTGTGAACCTCTAGACTTGAATGTCGACACACGTGGTACAGCTGCAGTTTTTATGATTAGTCACAGAGGAGAAACCAAACCTCCTGCAACCACACAGCTCAGCTGTTAGTCAGCCACTCACAAATGTTCATGCAACCTGTAAAAGGACCTTGCAGAGGTTTACATCCAAAACCACTGGAGAAGTGTAAGAGGGAAAGGGATATATTTTTGTCTTCACCACTTGACAGAGATCATTCTGTTAATGAGCCGAGATAATTAGCATTCTATGGCAGCAGCAGACAAACAGGAGGAGGTCATTAACCCTTCAAGCCTGCCTATGCCTGATCTGTATCTTAACCTGGCAGGCAAATCTTCCTCAGGTCCTTAACATCATTGAAGTCCAGAGCACCACCTGCCTGGTGTCCACAGTTGCTGTGGATGTAATGAGGTAAATAGATTGCACAATGTATTCTCTTAATTAACTTGAGCAGTTGATTTGTGGGTGATGGTGCTACAGGCCTGATGAACAAGATACTGGGACTTGTGATTGGACCAGACATCACCAGCTCGGTACAATTTATTAAGTCAATTCATTGTTGCTGTCACTTCCACTCATTCATTCATTGAGCAGAAACATCACTCATCCAAAAGACAAACAAAACATATGCAGTGCACAGTGAGACTAAACAGGATGTTGAATTACAGCAGCATGATTGTAAATATGTCCAAAAGAAAATAACAGTGTGATCACAGAACGTACTGGAAGAATCGAACAGTAAAATCCTCAGGCATTTGTCTCCCAGCCTGCAGTCTGCTGCTCGCTGAGGTGCACGTAGCGGGGCACGTGATTCAAGGCTTCAGTCACTTTGTTAATGGAGCAGAACATGGGAAGGTAACTGACTCCGGGAACGTCCCTGTCGGTCCCTGAATAGCGATGGAGAGCTTGATTTCAATGCCAAGTGGTATTGCATTGCAAAGGACAGATTGCCCCTGATGGTCTTTCTAGGTCAGCGTGTGCACTAGAATAGTAACTCCCTTGGTCATCCTCAGGGAGCTCACCACCACACTGCCTGGCTGTCTAACTTGACAAACATACAAACTTATAAATTCGGAGCAGGAATAGGCCATTTGACCCCTCGAGCCTGCTCTGCCATTTTATAATTTCATGATCTGATCTAATTGTGGCCTCAACTACACTTTCTTATCTACCCCCTATACCCTTTGACCCTCTTTTCAATCAGGAATCTGCCTAATTAGACTTAAAAATATTCAATGAGACACCCTCCACATGATTATTGCTGAAAAAAGAGGCATTTCTTGTCAAAGCTTTTTGCCCTGCACTCATTTGGATAATTTGCAAGAAAATACCATGGCTGGGGAAGCAACATATTTATACTGTATTAGAAGAGGGTGATGATTGGTTGGAAAGTGGACTCTGATTTGTAAAGGCGTTGCCATATACAATGCACCAGCTGATGGTGACTGACAGCTAACTGTCAAGCATTGTTTGAAATTTAAGCCAGGCAGCTTGACTCTGATTGGTCATTATATTGCCCTGGGGATTGAACCATTGACTGGCTGTCACATTTTTTTTTAGCTGAAATAGTCACAATGTATGTGCATGTTCTTTCTGTCTGCAAAGAACAGGGCCCTGTGTATTAATATATGTAGCTTCCAGAACACACAAATGCACCACACTGCAAGCCCGACTGACAATCTTAAATCGGTTGTCAGTGTAATTCTTATCACACTTGAAATCGCAGAATCACATCTAATGTTGGACATTGTAGTTTGAGTTTTGCAAGTACTGGCCGGTTTGGTATACTCTGTTGTGAACAGTGTGGCGCAAATGCGTGTAATCCACTTGCCAACTAATCAGCGCTTTCTTCTCATACAGGATAAATATGTCATTTCCCCTGATATTGCTGAGCCCCTCGATCAGACACTGAGTGCTTTTAACTAAAGGACACCCCAACCCCAGGTGCTGACGAGCTGGATGCTCTGTTTTTGATGATGTGTACATCACATGGCAACAGGCCCACTGGGGTAGCAACAGGATGAAGCCCTTTAATGGTCATTAATCAGCCACTTAAGGGCCTCAATTGGCGGCGGGGCAGGGAGTTCAACCATGAGCCTTCCCGCCCATAACTTAACTCTGGAGGCAGGAAGGTGGTATGGCTCAGGTACACCACCTTTCCAACTAATTAAACCTTCCCAAATCAAGCTTGCCACCAGAAAGAGCAAAAGATTCCACTCAATATTATAATTGTGGCCTAACCAGAGCTTTATAAAGGTTCAGCATAAATTCCCCAATTTTGTACTCAATAACTCTATTTATGAAGACCAATATCCCCTATGCTTCATTAATAACTCTCTCAAAATGTCCTGTCACTTCCAAAGATCAATGCGCATGATCCCCCAGGTCTGTCAATCTCTGCATACTCTTTAGAATTGTGCCATTAAGCTCAGATTGCCTTTCTTTTTCCCTTCTGCCAAAATGCATCACCTCACCTTTCTCTGCATTAAATTTCATTCCCAGTATTAAATGCCTATTCTGCTGGCCTGTCTAGGTCTTGCTGCCATCAATTTGTGTCATCCTCACTGTCTGTCACTCCTCTAAGTTTGGTAACATCATCAAATTTTTGAAGCTTTACTCGGTATTCCAATATCCAAGTCATTTATATTTATATATATATCAAACTGTGGCCCAGGCGCTAAGCCCTGACCATATGATCATGATCATCATATCATATACGCGCGCATTGTCCTGATGAGTGCAAGACCAAAATCTATGACAAAAAAAGTCTCTTTTGTCAGCAATGGTTAAGTTCTGTACTATCAAGCAACACCCTCCACTGGTCTCCGGGGAAGAGTTCCACAGGCTCACGCTTTTCTTGGAGAAAACATTCTCCCCATCTCCATTCGAGTGGATGATCCATCTCGTCCTTCTCCGGAGGTCCCAGCATCACAGATGCCAGTCTTCAGCCAATTCGATTCACTCCACATGATATCAAAAAACAGCTGAAGATACTGGATACTGCAAAGGCTATGGGCCCTGACAATATTCCGGCAATAGTGCTGAAGACTTGTGCTCCAGAACTTGCAGTGCCCCTAGCCAAGCTGTTCCAGTACAGCTACAACTATGGCATCTACCTGACTATGTGGAAAATTATCCAGGTATGCCCTGTACACAAAAAGCAGGGCAAATCCAATCTGACCAATTACTGCCCCATTCAGTCTACCCTCGATCATCAGTAAAGTAATGGAAGGGGTCATCAAGTGCTATCAAGCAGCACTTGCTTAACAATAACCTGCTCACTGACGTCCAGTTTAGGTTCTGCCAGGGCCACTCAGCTCGTGACCTTATTATAGCCTTGGTTCAAACAGGGACGAAAGAGCTGAACTCCCGAGGTGAGGTGAGAGTGACTGCCCTTGACATCAAGGCAGCATTTGACCGAGTGTGGCATCAAGGAGCCCTAGCAAAACTGGGGTCAATGGGAATCAGGAGGAAAACTCTCCACTGGTTGGAGTCATACCTAGCACAAAGGAAGATTGTTGTGGTTGTTGAAGGTCAATCATCTCAGCTCCAGGACTGCAGGAGTTCCTCAAGGTAGTGTCCTCGGCCCAACCATCTTCAGCTGCTTCACCAATGACCTTCCTTCCATCATAAAGTCTTAAGTGGGAATGTTCGCTGATGATTGCACAATGTTCAGCACCATTCACGACTCCTCAGATACTGAAGCAGTCCATGTCCAAATGCAGCAAGACCTGGACAATATCCAGGCTTGGGCTGACAAGTGGCAAGTAACATTCACGCCACACAAGTGCCAGACAACGACCATCTCCAACAAGGGAGAATCTAACCATCGGCTCTTGATGTTCAATGGCATTACCATCACTGAATCCCCCACTATTAATGTCTTGGGGGTTATCATTGACCAGAAACTGAACTGGACCAGCCATACAAATACAGTGGCTACAAGAGCAAGTCAGAGGCTGGGAATCCTGCAGCGAATCACTCACCTCCTGACTCCCCAAAGCCTGTCCACCATCTACAAGGCACAAGTCAGGAGTGTGATGGAATACTCCCCACTTGCCTGGATGAGTGCAGCACCCACTACACTCAAGGAGCTGGACACCATCCAGGACAAAGCAGCCGCTTGATTGATACCCCATCCACAAACATACACTCCCTCTACCACCAACACACAGTGGTAGCACGGTGTCCCATCTACAAGATGCACTGCAGGAATTCACCAAGGCTCCTTTCAAACCCATGATCACTAACATCTAGAAGGACAAGGGCATAGGCACATGGGAACACCACCACCTGGAAGTTCCCCTCCAAGTCATTCACCATCCTGACTTGGAAATATATCGCCGTTACTTCACTGTCGCTGGGTCAAAATCCTGGAACTCCCTCCCTAACAGCACTGTGTCTGTACCTACACCACACGGACTGCAGTGGTTCAAGAAGGCAGCTCACCACCATCTTCTCAAGGGGCAGTTAGGGATGGGCAATAAATGCTGGCCCAGCCAGTGAAGCCCACATCCCGTTAATTAATTTTAAAAAAAACAATCGAGTCCCTTGTTTGCTTTTTGAGATGCTTTTTACCTGACAGCTGCTGACACAGGTCAGGCTGTGGCCAGGATATTCCAGCCTCGGAGTGGTGGGACACACCGCAGGACATTCAACAGCCCAACCACAATTCCACTGACTTTCGGCAGGACTGAGAAATCCTGGCGGCGAGTGGGACTGGGAAATCCTGGCAGTGAGTGGGACTGGGAAACCCTGGCGGTGAGTGGAACTGGGAAATCCCGCCCGATGATTTCTTCCTCCAACTGCATCCAAAAATGAAATCAGCTTTATTTATATAGCACCTTTAAATAGTACAATGACCCCCAGGTTGCTTCAGGAGTGGTTACCAAACAAAATTTGACATTGAGTCACCTGAGCCGACATTGGGTCAGTTGACAGGGATATTTAAAGGATCCTCTTTAAAGGAGGAGAGGTTAGCAGAGAGGCATGGGAAAGAATTCCAGAGGCTTGAATCCAGGAAGATAAAAGCACAGCCACCATTGGTGGATGAGCAAGGGGCCAGAATTCGAGGAGCACAGACATCTCGAGGTTTGTAGGGCTGGAGGAATTTCCAGAGATAGGGAAAGGCAAGGCTATTGAGGGAGCTAACAACAAAGCTAATAATTTAATAGCAAGGCTTTGCTGGTTTGGGAACCAATGTAGGTCAGCCAACATTTATCATTACTTTCTGGAATTCACTTGAGAACTGAATTGAAATCCATTCGATTAACATAATATCTCAGCAGCAGTTAGCCATGGGAGTCAAAGCCATCGTTTGATCATTATTGCTTCTGCAAAGTTTCCAGTAGCTTTTATTATTGAATTTCAACTGTCTGTACTCATGTTATTCACAAAGTATTTTATGGATCTCAAATGTTGTTTGAAGAAGGGAGTGAAACCCATTGGTTATATAATCCTGGAAAAGGCTGTCAATAAGGTTAGCAGAAGAAGGCTTAATATGCGTGTAACTCCCCCAAATTGTTTTACTGCAGGTGTTGGCTTGATTAACACAAATGGCTTTAATGCATAGAACCATAGAACCATAGAACACTACAGCACAGAAAACAGGCCATTCGGCCCTTCTAGTCTGTGCCGAAATATTATTCCGCTAGTCCCATTGACCTGCACCTAGTCCATAACCCTCCAGACCTCTCCCATCCATGTATCTATCTAATTTATTCTTAAAACTTAAGAGTGAGCCCGCATTTACCACGTCAGATGGTAGCTCGTTCCACACTCTCACCACTCTCTGAGTGAAGAAGTTCCCCCTAATGTTCCCCCTAAACCTTTCCCCTTTCACCCTAAAGCCATGTCCTCTCGTGTTTATCTCTCCTAATCTAAGTGGAAAGAGCCTACTCGCATTTACACTGTCTATACCCCTCACAATTTTGTAAACTTCTATCAAATCTCCCCTCATTCTTCTACGCTCCAAGGAATAAAGTCCTAACCTGTTTAATCTTTCCCTGTAACTCAACTCCTTAAGACCCGGCAACATCCTAGTAAATCTTCTCTGCACTCTCTCAATCTTACTGATATCCTTCCTGTAGTTAGGCGACCAGAACTGCACACAATACTCCAAAGTTGGCCTCGCCAATGTCTTATACAACCTTACCATAACATCCCAACTCCTATACTCAATACTTTGATTTATGAAGGCCAGTATGCCAAAAGCTTTCTTTACAACCTTGTCTACCTGTGACGCCACTTTCAGGGAATTATGTATCTGAACTCCCAGATCCCTTTGTTCCTCCGCACTCCTCAGTGCCCTACCATTTACTCTGTATGCCCTACCTTGGTTTGACCTTCCAAAATGTAACACATCACACTTTTCCACATTAAATTCCATCTGCCATTTTCTGGCCCATTTTCCCAGTTGGTCCAGATCCCTCTGCAAGCTTTGAAAGCCTTCCTCGCTGTCCACAACGCCTCCAATCTTAGTGTCATCAGCAAACTTGCTGATCCAATTCACCACATTATCATCCAAATCATTGATATAGACAACAAACAACAATGGTCCCAGTACAGATCCCTGAGGCACACCACTAATCACAGACCTCCAGTCTGAGAAGCAATCGTCCACTACCACTGTCTGTCTTCTCCCACACAGCCAATTTTGAATCCAGTTTACAACCTCTCCATGGATACCAAGTGTCTGAACCTTCTGAACTAACCTCCCATGTGGGACCTTGTCGAAGGCCTTACTAAAGTCCATGTAGACAACATCCACAGCCTTTCCTTCATCTTCTTTCTTGGTAACCTCCTCGAAAACCTCTACAAGATTCGTTAAACACAACCTACCACGCACAAAGCCATGCTGACTATCCTTAATCAGCCCTTGGCTGTCCAAATAATTATATATCCAATCTCTCAGAACACCTTCCAATAATTTACCTACTACTAACGTCAGGCTCACTGGCCTGTAATTACCTGGTTTACTTTTGGAGCCTTTTTTAAACAATGGAACAACATGAGCTACCCGCCAATCCTCCGACACCTCACCCGTGGCTAAGGACATTTTAAATATTTCTGCCAGGGCCCCTGCAATTTCTATACTAGTCTCCCTCAAGGTCGAAGGGAATATCATGTCAGGCCCGGGGGATTTATCTACCTTTATTCGCTGTAAGGCAGCAAGCACCTCCTCCTCTTTAATCTCTATATGTTCCATGAAACTACTGCTTGTTTCCCTTCCTTCCTTATACACTATGCCATTTTCCTGAGTAAATACTGATGCTAAAAAACTGTTTAAGATCTCCCCCATCTCATGAGGCTCCACACATAGACGGCCACTCTGATCTTCAAGGGGACCAATTGTGTCCCTTACTATCCTTTTACTCTTAATATACTTGTAGAAACCCTTCGGGTTTACCTTCACATTATCTGTCAAAGCAACCTCATGTCTTCTTTTTGCCTTCCTGATTTCCTTTTTTAGTATTTTCTTACATTTTCTATACTCTACAAGTACCTCATTTGCTCCTTGTTGCCTATACCTGCTATACACCTCTCTCTTCTTCTTAACCAGATCGCCAATATCCCTTGAAAACCAAGGTTCCCTATGCCTGTTAACTTTGCCTTTAATCCTGACAGGAACATGCAAACTCTGCACTCTCAAAATTTCACCTTTGAATGCCTTCCACTTACTGAACACATCCTTGCCAGAAAACAACTTATGCCAATCCACTCTTCCTAGATCCTTTCTCATTTCCACAAAATTGGCCTTTCTCCAATTTAGAATCTCAACTCAAGGACCAGACCTATCCTTATCCATAATTAGCTTAAAACTAATGACATTGTGGTCACTGGACCCAAAATGTTCGCCTACACATACTTCTGTCACCTGACCTGTCTGGTTCCCTAATAGGAGATCAAGTATTGGATCCTCTCTTGTTGGTACCTCTATATATTGATTTAGAAAACTTTCCTGAACACATTTGACAAACTCCAAGCCATCCAGCCCTTTTACAGTATGGAAGTCCCAGTCAATATATGGAAAGTTAAAATCTCCTACTATCACAACTTTCTGTTTCTTACATCGTTCTGCGATCTCTCTACAGATTTGCTCCTCTAATTCTCTCTGACTATTGGGCGGTCTATAATACAACCCTATTAGTGTGGTCACACCTTTCCCATTCCTCAGCTCCACCCATATAGCCTCTGTAGACGAGCCCTCCGGGCTGTCCTGTCTACGCACAGCTGTGATATTTTCCCTGACTAGTAATGCCACTCCTCCCCATTTCATCCCTCCCCCTCTATCACGTCTGAAACAACGGAACCCCGGAACATTGAGCTGCCAGTCCTGCCCCTCCTGCAACCAAGTCTCACTAATAGCAATAATGTCGTAATCCCACGTGCCAATCCACGCCCTAAACTCATCTGCCTTTCTGACAATACTCCTTGCATTGAAATAGATGCACCTGAGAACATTTCTATCATGTACAGACCCTTGATTTCTGTCTATACATGCATCTGGTTACAGAGTGGAAACACTGAAGTATATTCATAATGTCTACATTAACACTCACTCCTAAGCATTAGTTTTTCACCTTTACACTGGTTTTAAGCACCGTCCTTATTATCTGTAGGTAGATGCTGAATGTTTGTCACAGAACATCAAAAACATTCTCCATGTGAGAGTGCTTGCACAATTCCTTCCTATCTCTGGGACTCGGGTGAGCTCAGTGATTTATTACAAAGCCCACATCATGCTACAAATTCCATTAATATCTGCTCTTACTGTGAATTACATAGTTACATAAAAAAGGTCAAAGGGGCAGTGAAAAAGCTGTTTCTGAATAAATGCTAATAAAATAGCAACTCAAATTCCACATGGGACAAACCACATATCTTTTTTTTCCAGTTTTTTCATCCTTTATTGAAAAGAGAATGCTGTAATACTTGTCCCTCTGACACTTCTCTTGTGTCAGGCTAGGTGGTACCAACAGGACAATCAACTTCAGAGACATCAGAGCTGAACCACATCCTGCCCTCCTCGGACAGTGAGACACTGACTCTTTTCAACAGGCACCACTTAACACAGGTCAAGAGCAGGATCACTCGGTGATCTTCTCCCCACCTCCAAGCCTGTGAACAATAAGGTCAATGGTAGTGACTCCAATGTGGCCAAGTTTCGGAGGAGTTAATTTAGTTCAGGTCAAAGATGAAACAGAACTTGCCAGGCCTGCAGAATCCAGTATATCTCATTCTTCCATGCTAAATACTTACATGGTTCACAAATAGTAATGAAGTACTAAAGTATTAGCACTGCTCAGATAGTACTCATTATACTGAAGGCTTATGCCCCAGAACTAGCCACACCCCTAGTCGAGCTCTTCCAGTACAGCTACAACACTGGCATCTACCCAGCAAGATGGAAAATTGCCCAGGTCTGTCCTGTACACAAAAAGCAGGACAAATCCAACCCGGGAAATTACCACCCCATCAGTCTACTCTCGATCATCAGTAAAGTGATGGAAGTGATCATCACAGTGCTATCAAGCGGCACTTGCTCAGAAATAACCTGCTCACTGACGCTTAGTTTGGATTCTGCCAGGGCCACTCAGCTTCTGACCTCATTACAGCCTTGGTTCAAACAGGGACAAAAGAGCTGAACTCCCGAGGTGAGGTGAGATTGACTGCCCTTTACATCATGGCCGCATTTGACCGACTGTGCCATCAAGGAGCCCGAGCAAAATTGAAGCCCTAGTCAATGGGAATCAGTGGGAAACTCTCCGCTGGTTGGAGTCATACCTAACACAAAGGAAGATGGTTGTGATTGTTGGAGGTCAGTCATCTCTGCTCCAGGACATCACTGCAGGAGTTCCTCAGGGTAGTGTCCTTGGCTCAACCATCTTCAGCTGCTTCATCAATGACCTTCCACCCATAATAAGGCCAAAAATGGGGGTGTTCACTGATGATTGCACAATGTTCAGCACCATTTGCGTCTCCTCAGATACTGAAGCAGTCCATGTGCAAATGCAGCAAGACCTGGACAACTTTTAGGTTTGGGCTGACAAGTGGCAAGTAACATTTGTGCCACACAAGTGCCAGGCAATGACCATCTCCAACAAGAGACAAACTAACCATCACCCCTTGACATTCAATGGCGTTACCATCACTGAATCTCCTACTATCAACATCATGGAGGTTACCATTGACCAGAAACTGAACTGGACTAGCCATATAAATACCTTGGCTACAAGAACAGTTCAGAGGCTGGGAATTCTGCAGTGAGTAACTCACCTCCTGTCCCCACAAAGCCTGTCCACCATCTATAAGGCTTAAGTCAGGAGTGGAATACTCCCCACTTGCCTGGATGAGTGCAGCTCTCACAACACTCAAGAAGCTTGACACCATCCAGGACAAAGCAGCCTGCTTGATTGGTACCACATCCACAAACCTTCACTCTCACCACAACCGACGCACAATAGCAGCAGTGTGTACCATCTACAAGATGCAGTGCAGAAATTCACCAAGCCTCCTTCGACAGCACCTTCCAAACCTACGCCCACTACACTCCAGAAGGACGAGGGCAGCAGATAGATGGGAACACCACTACCTGGAAGTTCCCCTCCAAGTCACTCACTATCCTGATTTGGAAATATATCACCATTCCTTCACTGTCGCTGGGTCAAAATCCTGGAACCCCCTGCCTAACAGCACTGTGGGTGTACCTACACCATATGGACTGCAACAGTTCAGGGAGGCCACCTTCTCAAGAGCAATGTCAGCACTGGGGAACTGTTTTGGGTTACAGTCGAGTGCTTCAGTTGGAGTTTGGTGACTGAGAGAGTTCGGGGAGGAGGGGGGTGATCCTTTCCTTTTCTACCTTTCCTGAGGAAGAAGAGTGGAGACCTTGATAAGTAGAACTTGATTTGTAAATTAGAAAAGTGTAAGATTTTTAAACAAGTTGCTGTACTTGGATTTAACTGAAGCGCCAGGAATAAAGGAAATTTATGGCCAATATAATGAAGCAATATAAATAATCCAAAGGAAAATAAAGTTAACATAAGGAAATTAGAGTGGAATGCGTGTCCTGTAACATGTGTGAAGTCATGGACGCGACCGGTGTCCTAGACGACCACATGTGCAGGAAGTGCTGCAGCTGCAGGAACTTGAAATGCAGGTTTCAGAGCTCGAGCAGCAGCTGGAGTCACTGTGGCACATCCGGGAGGCTGAGAGCTACATGGATAACATGTTCAGAGAGGTGGTCACGCCACAGCTTAAGGGCCTGGAGACAGAGAGGGAATGGGTGACCACCAGGCAGACCAAGAGAAGCAGGCAGTAGTGCAGGAGTCCCCTGGGGCCCTGCACACAAATTGGTTTTCCATTTTGGAAGCTGGTGAGGCCGCTGGTTCCTCAGAGGAGTGCAGCCAGAGCCAAGTTTGTGGCACCACGACTGGCTCGGCTGTACAGGAGGGGAGAATGAAGAAAGAAAGAGCTATAGCGATAGGGGATTCATTGATTAGGGGAGCAGACAGACGTTTCTGTGGTTGTACATGTGACTCCAGGATGGTATGTTGCCTCCCTGGTGCCAGGGTTAAGGATGTCACAGAGCGGCTGCAGGACATTCTTCTGGGGGAGGGTGATCAGTTAGAGGTCGTGGTCCACATTGGATTTAGGTAGGAAGGGGGATGTGGTCCTGCAATCAGGATTTAGGGAGCTAGGTAGAAGATTAGCAAACAGGACCTCAAACGTAGTAATCTCCAGAGTACTTCCAGTGCCACATGCCAGTGAGTACAGAAATAGGAGGATAAGGCAGATGAATTTGTGGCTGGAAAGATGGTGCAGGAGGGAGGGCTTTAGATTCCTGGGACACTGGGACTGGCTCTGGGGGAGATGGCACCTGTACAAGCCGGACTATTGCACCTGAACAGAGCTGGGACTGAGTTCCTTGTGGGGTGTTTTGCCACCACTGTTGGGAGGGCTTTAAACTAACTCAGCAGGGGTGTGGGAACCTAGAGAAAATATTAGAGAGAAACACCAGGGTGCACAAAATACTGGGAGGGACAGATAGCACTAATATAGAGAATAGTAAGTTACTAGGTGATGTCGGGATAAGGGAGAAAGTAACAATATCTAAATCAGGGTTACTGTGCATGTATGTGAATGCACGGAGTATAGTGAATAAGATTGGGGAGTTACAGGCACAGATTGCCATGTGGAAATATGATGTTGTGGCAATACAGAGACCTGGCTCAAGGAAGGGCAAAACTGGGTGTTAAATATTCCCGGGTACAAGGTGTTCAGAAAAGAGAGGAAATTAAGGAAAGGAAGAGGGGTGGCGGTATTGGTTAAGGAGAGCATTGCAGTGCTGGAGAAAGAGGATGTCCCAGAGGGTTCAAGGACACAATCAATTTGGCCAGAGCTAAGGAACAAAAAGGGTGCGATTACATTGCTCGGTGTAGTCTATAGACCGGCAAATAGTGAGAAGGACGTAGAAGAACAAATCTGCAGGGAAATTACAGAGAGATGCAGGCATTATAGAGTAATTATAATGGGGGACTTTAATTACCCGAATGTAGACAGGGACAGTGATAGTGTAAAGGGTGGAGAGGGGCAAAAGCTCCTAGAATGTGTTCAGGAAAATTTTCTACAGCGGAATGTGTCCAATCCAACAGGAAAAGATGCACTGTTGGACCTGGTTCTTGGAAATGAGGTGGGCTAGGTAGATCAAGTGTCAGTGGGGGAACATTTAGGAGACAGTGATCAATGTATTACACGTTTTAGAATGATGGTAGAAAAGGTCGATATGCAATCCAGAGTAAGAATAATTAACTGGACAAGAGCCGACTTCAATGGAACAAGAATGGAGCTGGGCCAGATAGATTGGAACGAAAGATTGGCAGAAAAAACTGTAGCTGAACAATGGGCTACCTTCAAAAAGGAATTGGCTCGGGCACAGTCAAGGTATATTCCATCGATAGGGAAAGGTAGGGCAAACAAACCCAGAGCTCCCTGGATGAAAACGGAGATAAAAATTAAGATGAAGAAGAAAAAGTGAGCTTATGACAAGTGTCAGGTAGAAAATACAACTGAGAGCCAAGAGGAATATAGAAGGTTCAGGGGGGAGGTGAGAAAGTACATTAGAGAAGCAAAGAGGGATTATGAGAAAAGACTGACAGCCAACATAAAGGGGAATCCCAAAGTCTTCTGTAGGCATATAAATAGTAAAATGGTGGCAAAAGGAGGAGTAGGGCTGATTAGGGACCTAAAAGGGAATTTACACATGGACGAAGGGGCCATGGCTGAGGTATTAAATGAATACTTCGCATTCACCTTTACCAAGGAGGTAGATGCTGCCCGGCCACGGTGACAGACGAGGAAACTCTGTCACTAGGAGGGTTCAAAATTGATAAGGAGGAAGTGTTGAATAGCCTGTCAATATTAAAGTTGACAAGGCACTGGGACTGGGTGAGATGCATCCAAGGATATTGAAGGAAGTGAGAGTGGAAATTGCAGGGAAACTGGCCATAATCTTTCAGTTCTTTTTAGACTCAGGGGAGGTGCCAGAGGACTGGAGAATTGCAAACATTATGCTCTTGTTCAAAAAAGGTTATAAAGATAAGCCCAGAAATTACAGACCAGTCAGTTTCACTTCAGTGGTGGGCAGGATTCTAGAAAATAATTATTCAGGATAGAATTAGTCGTCACATGGAAAAAATGTGGGTTGATAAGGAAGAGCCAGCATGGATTTCTAAAGGGGAAATCGTGTTTAACTAACTTGTTGGAGTTTTTTGAAGCAGTAACAGAAAAGGTCGATGAGGGTAATGCTGTTGATGTGGTGTACATGGACTTTCAAAAGGCATTTGATACAGAGCCACACAACAGACTCGTTAGGAATGTTATTGCTCATGGAATAAAAGGGACAGTAGCAACATGGATACAAAATTGCCTGAAAAATAGGAAACAGAGGGTAAAGGTCAATGGATATTTTTGGCTGGAGGAAGGTTTGTAGTGGAGTTCCCCAGGGGTCGGTATTGGGACCCTTGCTTTTCCTGATATATATTAATGATCTAGATCTTGGTGCGCAGGGGACAATTTCAAAGTTTGCGAATGATACGAAGCTTGCGAGTGTTGTGAACTGTGAGGAGGATGGTGTGGAACTTCAAGAGGACATAGACAAGTTGGTGGAGTGGGCAGATAGGTGGCAGATGAAGTTCAATGCGGAGAAGTGTGAGGTGATGCATTTTGGTGGGAAGAACATGGACAGACAATATAAAATAAGGAGTGAAATTTTGAAGGGGGTGCAAGAGCAGAAAGACCTGGGTGTATATGTGCATAGGTCATTGAAGGTGACAGGACAGGTGGAGAGAGCAGTTAATAAAGCATATAGTATCCTGGGCTTTATTAATAGGGGCATAGAGTACAAGAGTAGGGAGGATATGCTGAATAAGACACTCATTAGACCTCAGCAGGAGTATTGTGTACAGTTCTGGGCACCATATTATAGGAAGGATGTGAACACATTGGAGAGAGTACAGAAGAGGTTTACAAGAATGGTTCCAGGGATGAGAAACTTCAGCTATGAGGATAGATTGGAGAGGTTGGGACTGTTCTCCTTGGAGAGAAGAAGCTAAGAGGAGGTTTGATAGAGATGTTCAAAATCATGAGGGATCTGGACAGAGTAGATAGGGAGAAGCTGTTCACACTCGTAAAGGAATCAAGAACAGGAGGGCACAGATTTAAAGTAATTTGCAAAAGAAGAAAATGTGACGCGAGAAAAAACTTTTTCACATAATGATTGTTTCGGCTCTGGAATGTCTGGAAGTGTGGTGGAGGCAGGTTCAATTGAGGAATTCAAGAGGGTATTAGGTGATTATTTGAATAGAAATAATGTGCAAGGGTACGGGGAAAAGGCAGGGCAATGGTACTAGTTCATAATGCTCATCTGGAGAGCCGGTGCAGACACAATGGGACGAATGGCCTCCTTCTGTGCTATTAAGATTCTGTGATTCTGTGATCCTGAGGGGTATTGACAGGGTAAATAGTGAGAAACTGTTCCCACTCAAGAGAACATCAAGAATTAGGGGCACAGATTCAAAATAATTGGCAAAAGGAGTAAATGTGATGTGCGGAAACATTTTTTCACCCAGAGGGTGGTTGGAGTATGGATCGAACTTCCTGAATGGGTGGTGGAGGGGCGTTCAATTTAGATATTCAAAAGGGAATTGGATTGCTATCTGAAAAGAGAGAATGTGCAAGGTCATGGGGATAAGGCAGGGGAGTGGAACAAGGTAGAATGCTCTTTCTGAGAGCCAGTGCAGACTTGATGGGCTGAATGGTCTCCTTCTGCACTGTAAAGATACTGTGATACTGTGAAATTACTACTATAATAACTCCTAAAATTCTTAATTGACCTGACTCCTAGTTACACCCCTTTTAGGGCAATGATCCAAAAATAAATTTTTAGATTTTAAAAGGATCCAGCAAATTAACACAATACCCTGGACAGTGGAATTGCAAATTACTTTTCTCCAACTCCAGTTTCTGTAGACAGCAGCCTTATGCACAAATACTGGAGGCTTCATTAAGGATATTTCACACACTTCTGTAAGACCTTACAATGCCTTCCCTGACACATAGCCTCCTTCTCCTTTACACATGCTTCACCCTTTTTAATATGTAAATTCCATTGTTTCCATTTGTCTTTGGAACTTTATCTTTCCCATAATATAAATCTTTTCATGTTGTCAATATTCCTATTAATTCTTTGAAATACAAACCTTCCTTCATCTATCTAAAAATGCAAATTTCTGTCTCACCTTACATGCTGAGACCCCAACCATGTTTACCTACTTAGCATTTTAAAGACACTTTTATACCTTATTTATTTTGATAACTTCAACTTGCAGTCTGCTTGGCCACAACATGTAATTAAATCAGACAGGAAAACAGAAGCCCCCATAAACCCACTTTACAATACATTAGAAAATATTATGCAAATTGTTATATTTTCCTAACAATATCCTATTGGTCTTTCAGATTCATCATTCACCTTGCGTGATTATGCTGCTCCCACTCTGTAGGGAGATGCATCACAAGTGAATGTCGCTTCCTCAGATGGGTCATAGTGCATCAGCAGACACGACAAGTGTAAAAGATTCTTCACTTTTCAGATTTGATTTCTATTTTCTCGTTTTGTGTTTGCCACAGGGTTTTTTCTCATCCTTCATTTTCATTTCACAGTCGGCCAAATTCCTCTCTGGTGAAATCTTAAGATGGTTCAGTTCAGGGATTGAGCTACACGTTTGCATTTTGGAAAGTTCCATGACTTTTCCTTCTAATGTCTCTTTTGTCTCAGTCAACTGGTTCTTCAATTCTCCCGTCTCCTTTTTATATCTTTGGGCTTCCTCTTGGAACACTGAACACTGTTGGGTTTTGATTCCAACTGTTTCTACAGTTGGTTCAGATGTGGCACTGCATTCATTTCGCTTCTTTTAATGATTTTCCTGTGGAACCAACTCTGACCTGAGGGATCCGTGCTTCCTGTGAAGATTCTTTGATCCTTCTATCTCATTCCAAAAGACACCATCATCTTCCCTTTTCAACCCAGGATTTCTCCTTGCCCTGACCTAAAAAATTTAGGACCAACTTAGTCTGATTTCTTTCAACCAATCACAGCCCAGAAGGCTAGGTCCTTCCCCTGTTACAACAATTATTAGCAGCTGAGCTGCCTGTTGCCCGTATGATACAGGCACAGAGGTGATGCCTTTCGCCTGTATTGCTTCTTCTGTGTATGTTTTGAACTGAGCAGAGGTTTTCTCCAAACTCAATGGCTGGGTACCTTCTCTGAGATATTTAAAGATGTTTTCTCCCATCACTGTGGTCAATGCTCCTGTGTCCACCTCCATTAGCAGAGGCTTTCCATTTACTTGAAGTGTAACAGTGCTTTGTTCAATTTTCCTGGCCTCAAGATTGTACAGGGAATAAGTATTAGCATCAGCAGCTTCTGACTCTTCTATATTGTACATTTCATTTAACTTGACCTGCTGCCTGAGTGGCTGTCTTGATCCCACCCTGCACCGTTTAACAACATGCCCTTTTTTGTGACAGTAATGGCACTCTGCCTCTTTAAATCTGCAGGTTTCCGGTACATGGTTACCCCCACATCAGTAACACTTTCATTTCTGAATTCCTGGTGAGCTGCTTCCAGAATTTCTTTTTGTGTTTCTAGTGATAGGGACCATGTCCTGCTTTGCGGCAGCCTCCCCGGTCTCCGCGGTAGGTTCCCGCTCTAACACCAGAACGTCACCATGTTGCACACCCTGCAGAGCCTGCGAGTCCCTCTCAATGCTCTCCATTTCTAGCGCTATCTCCATGGCCCACTTTAGGTCAATCTGGACTTCTGTAAGTGAACAGTGCTGAATGGCATCGTCATTTATGAAACAAGCCAAACCATCTTGCAATATGTTGTTTAAAGTATCACCAAAGTCACAGTGCTCCGTTAGCTGTTTTAACTTTGTGATGTACGTTGTGATCGTCTCACTGGGGGCCCTTACTCTAGAGTTGAACTGGAATCTGCATGATCTCCAATGGTTTAGGCTGAAAATGTCCTTTCACGAGGTCTACAAGCTCACTGAAGGATCTGGAATTTGGTGTGTTCGGGGCCGTCAGACTATAGATTCAATTATACATTTTACTCCTGCAGACACTAAGGAGAATTGCTCTCTGTTCCCCCTTCACCGTTATTTCATTGAACACAAAGTTGAAACCCAGACGCTCTATCTACTGACTCCAGTCCTTGATGGATGAGTCGTACGGGTCAATTCTGCCAAAGAGAGGCATTGCTGGTGAGTATACTTTCCTTTCTTCCCTTAACAATTGAAATACTCAGTCAAAAGGCGAGGTACAGCATTGGAACTACCCAATCCTCGTCGCCAGTTGCAATAAACTTGGAATATCGGGCTGGCTTTCTGTAAGAAACAGTAAACTTTATTTACAGAGCTCCGGGTGAAGATACACGCTTGTAATAAGACCAAGGTTAGAAAACCCCACCCCTAAGGTTACCCGCCCTTAGGGCTGATTCATCTATACAGTCACATGATCCCTGCAACAGTATGAAAGCTTCTAACTTACAATTACTACAACAGGACAATATAGTGTGCTGTTGAGGTTACTAGTGCAGGTGCCAGTAACCAGAGTTGGCAGTGCCAAGCATGGTAAACAAAATACTCCACACATTCTTCACAAACTCAGAAGCCTTCATGGATGGGGTGCAGCCAGACAGATTAGCCCAGGGGTTTTCTGGCCCCCTTGAGGAGGACTTGCTGCCGGGGATTCAGCGGCCCAGTCAAAAGTCCATTGATCCAGCAATGTGGTTGACTCTTAAATGCCCTCTGAACAAGGGCCATTAGGGATGGACAATAAATGCTGGCCTGGCCAGTGACGCCCACATCCTATGAATACATTTTTAAAAATCCAAGTGCCTGAGAAAAGCAATGTCATAGCGGTCGGCCATGTTGGGGGTGTGGGGAGGGGGAGTGGGGCTTCATACGCACTCCACATCTCAGGGGCGAGTACTCTCTGACACGGCAACAAGGCCCCTGAACCTTTGGAGACTAACGCTGACACCTGTCTCTTTCTCATTGATACTGCAGAGAGGACACCATCAGGAAGATGGAGGCTGGATTTATCACTGCCCGCATTCTCGCTTACAGGCAGGAGAGAAGAGGAAGAGCACCATGGACATGCCAGGCCAAAGGGAGGAGCGAGACACTCAAGACCAAGGGTTAGCAGGTCCTCCTCCGAACGCAGAGGAGGAGGTTCAGGAAGATGTCATGCGTAGGCGGCTGGCTAGGCCCAGGGTCTTCAGAATTCACATGTCTTATCCAAAGGTGAGTGAGAACCAATGGCTCTGCATGTCCAGGAATCTGGTGACTCACATTTGCCACATTCTCCAGGAATTTATGCCATGGGGGCTGGGGGGATGGGCATCCTTTGCCGGTGGCTCTGAAAGTAACGGCTACACTGAATGTCTCCAACAGTGGCTCCTTCCAGGGCTCCACTGGGGACTTCTGTGGGATCTCTCAAGCGTCCATGAAGAAATACATACATGAGGTAACAGGCGCCCTTTTTGCCAGGGCCCACAATTATGTCCACTTTGACGGAGATCAAGCAAGGCAGGCAGCCCAAGCACTGGGCTTTGCTGCAAATTCCACATCCTCACAGGTGCAGGATGCCATCGACTACATTCATGTGGCTATAAAATCTCCTTGGCAACAGGCACTGAAATACATCAACAGGAAAGGCTACCACTCACCCAATGTACAGGTTTTCTGTGACCATAAGAAGCTAATCCTGCAGGTTTGTGCCAGATACCCAGGAAGTGTCCACAAGTCACACAGCTTGAGTAGACTGAAGATCCTGATGTCTTGGAGGAAACAGACAGGATCCAGGGCTAGCTTCTCGGTGGCAAAAGGCACCTGCAAAGGACACGCCTGATGATGCCCGTGAGGCAGCCTCCGACTCCTGCAGGGAGAAGGTACAATGTGGTTCCTGACACTAGCCGTACATTGGTGGAACTGACCATAGGGATGTGGTTCCGATACCTGGACAGGTCTGGCGGAGTGCTCCAGTACAGCCTGCAGAGTGCCCGCAGATCATCGTGGTTTGTGGTACACTGCACAACCTGGCACTGCCAAGGTGGGACATCTTGCCAGATGAACAGATAGAGGAGCTGCACGTCTCCTCTGATGAGGAGGACCTCGAAGGCAATGAGGGTGATGAGTTCAGGGAAGCCAAGGCTGCAGGGGAAGAGGCCATAGCACGGGTCAGACAAGGCAGGTGTGCGCATGAGACCCTGATAGCCACCGGATTCTAGCAGGAGGATGGCGAGTTGCTATGAGTACCCTCTTGGACAAGTGCCCTCCATCATGGGCCAACATGAACACCAACATTGCTATTCCTCTCATTTCAACCATGCACTTCACTACGAGAGTGACTAGTTACACATCAGACTCACATTGAAGGATGATGAATCCTCGGCAGGATGTGTCCTCGCTGAGATGAGGTGTTAACTGAGGAGGGCTTCCAATGATGAAAGATCAGCCTCCAACCCACAGTCTAGTGAGGAGATGTTTACATTTGTAAAAGCCCTTCCAAAGTTTGAGGAAAGGGATGTAGAGTCAGTTTTTATACTGTTTAAATAGGTGGCTAAGCAAATGAAATTGCCAAAAGGAATCTGGACATTGCTCCTACAGAGTAGGTTGCTAGGTAGAGCCCTTGAGGTTTGTACATCAGTTTCAGAAAAGCTTTCTATGGATTATGATGCAGTAAAAAGGCTATTCGTGGAGTGTATGAGTTGGTCCCTAAGGCATACAGGCACAAATTTCAAAGCATAAGGGGCAGAATCTTCTGTTTGGAGTGAGGGGGCGGGTCCCACATGCCAACATGTAAAATGGCGCGCGGTGACATTGGGCTTCCGTTCGGTGGGCGCGCTCCAGAGTAAGCTGTGCGCCTGCTGGAATGTAAAAGGCCTGTTAAGGCCATTAATAAACTAATTAAAGCAATTGTCAGAGCCGCCCGTTCAACCTTAAGGTCGAGGGGCAGACGAAGAGCCCAGGCGGCCTTCGCATTTTTCATCAAACCTCATCCACGGGCGGGATGAGGTTTCATGAGGGGTTTATTAATTAAATAAAAATTTTAATGAAAATTCATAAATATGTCCCAGCTCATGTGACACTGTCGCAGGAGGGGACATGCCTGAATAATTTTATTTTTTTACTTGTTCCATCTTTAACACGGAACTGAATCTGGCTGAGGCAGCCCTGTGCCTGAGGGAGATTTCTGCGCTCTTTCACGTGCATGCGTCACGCTGGGTGGCATTAATTGGCCCGCCCACATAAAATGGCGGCACGCAGCCGATCATGGGTGGCGATCAGCTCCACGTCCGCCTGCGCCCGCTCCCGAGCTAGCCCCGCCCAACGGGAAGAAAATTCTCCCCAAGGATACAGCCTGGGCCGACCTATGTTGAACTTGAGAGGGTAAAGCAAAGTAAATTTGACCGTTGGATACTGTCATCAAACATAGAGGCAACGTATGAAGCTCTTGGGAAATAATTCTCCTGGGAGAATTTAAAAATTCACTTCCTTCATTAGTTAGAAACCATATTGAAGACCAGAGGGTTAGAACAGCTAGACAGGCAACAGAAATGGCTGATGATTATGAGCTGGTCCATAAACCTAAACCCTTTTTCCATCACCCCCACAAACTAGAGAAGGGTGGAAGGTGGGAAGGTGAAAGGAAGGCAAGTAGCCAGGGAAGAGAAGGGGCAGCTGGGAATACCCTGGAAACTCCTCCTCGGACCATAAAGGGAGGCGCTGAGGGTGGAGGTGATACCCAAAGGCCTAAGTGTTCTCACTGTAACAAGCTGGGACATGTTGGTGCAGATTGCTGGAAGTTGTGTGAGAAATCCAAGGATCCAAAGGACTTATTGAGGTACATAAGGGCAATTCAGGAAAAGGAGCCCTGAGTGAAAATACAACAGGTCAAGTGGTAGCATTAATTATAGCTGTGAAACCTTGTGTGAACACTGCTGTGAGTTCAGGAGAGGTGAATAAGATATATGAGAGCTATAAAGAATTTTTGTCAAGAGGAAAAGTAGCTCCTTATCCCTCAAATGAGACAGTTAAACCTACAATCGTATTAAGCGAAATGAGAGCCACTCGAACACTTTTGCTGCAGAAAGTCATAACCTTTCTCCCGGAAAGCACATAAACGCCAAAGTTTTAATAAATGGTGTTGGTGGGGAGTATATACCGGTACCTTTATACTGGGTGCACTTGGACTGTGACCTAATGGCTGGAACAGTGACGGTGGGGGTTGTCCAGAAGTTAACCACAGATGGAGTTGACTTCTGGGAAATGATTTAGCCGGAGCAAAGGCGCTAGCTTCTCCAATACTTAGAGAAAGCCCGAGTGAGGTTAAAGAGATGGAACAGTTACAGGAACTGGTGCCAGAGATTTTTCCTTTGTGAGCAATGGTTAAGCAAAGCCCATCATCGGAAGTCAAAGTGATACCACAGACAGATGTTTGGCTGGCTGAAAATTTATTTCAAGACTTCGATAATCCACAAGAGATGTTTAGTAAATCTTCTCTAGTTGAGGCTTAACAAGCTGATCCAGAGTTAAGTAAGATAGTGCAATCAGCCCAGTCTAAAGCTGAAAAGTTCCAGAATGTTTTTAGAATAAAAATCAGATACTAATGAGGAAGTGGAGACCTCCTTACAGACCTGCAGATGAAGAGCCCAAATATTGTAAAGAAATATTAAGGATAGTACATGAAATTCCTATGACAGGGCACGTAGGGATGTGAAAAACTCAAGCACGGATCAACTGACATTTTTATTGGCCATTCAGCAGCCTGAAGAAATTTAGACTGTTTTAAACAATGACATGGAAAAACAGCAGAAGAAACCCCAAGGAGACTCCGCTGAATGACAGAATTCAAGATGAAGCGAATGAACTGCGCAAAGAAAGGGGAGGCGATGGCGTGGTGATAGAATCAATAGTCTAATAATCCAGAGACCCAGGGTAATGCTCTGGGGACCTGGGTTTCAATTCTGCCACAGCAGTTGTGGAATTTGAATTCAGTAAAAATCTGGAATTAAAAGTCTAATGATGACCATGAAACCATTGCCAATTGTTGTAAAAACCAATTTGGTCCACTAATGCCCTTTAGGAAAGGAAATCTGCCATCCTTACTTGGTCTGGCCTACATGTGACTCCAGGCCCACAGCAATGCGATTGATTCTTAAATGCCCTTCTAGCAAGGCACTCACACTGTAGTTGTAACAAACCACTACAAAGACACAAAAAAGGAATGAAACAGGACGGACCACCCGGCATTGACCGAGGCACCGGAAACGACAACAGCAACTGCAGCCCTGTCGATCCTGCAAACTCCTCCTTACTAACATCTGGGGGCTAGTGCCAAAATTGGGAGAGCTGTCTCACAAACTAGTCAAGCAACAGCCTGACATAGTCACACTCACGGAATCATGCATTATAGATAATGTCCCTGACTCCTCCATCACCAAACCTGGGTATGTCCTGTCCCACCAGCAGGGCAGACCCAGCAGAGGTGGTGGCACAGTGGTATACAGTCGGGAGGGAGTTGCCCTGGGAGCCCTCAACATCGACTCTGGACCCCATGAAGTTTCATGGCATCAGGTCAAACATGGGCAAGGAAACCTCCTGCTGATTACCACGTACCACCCTCCCTCAGCTGATGTATCAGTGCTCCTCCATTTTGAACATCACTTGGAGGAAGCACTGAGGGTGGCAACAGCGCAGAATGTATTCTGGGTGGAGAGCTTCAATGTCCATTACCAAGAGTGGCTCGGTAGCACCACTACCGCCTGAGCTGGCCAAGTCCTAAATGACATAGCTGCTAGACTGGGTCTGCGGCAGGTGGTGAGGGAAAAACATACTTGACCTCATCCTCACCAACCTGCCTGCCGCAGATGCATCTGTCCATGACAGTATTGGTAGGAGTGACCACCGCACAGTCATTGTGGAGACCAAGTCCCGCCTTCGGATACATTGAGGATACCCTCCATCGTGCTCAATGGGATAATTCGAACAGATCGAGCAACTCAAGACTGGGCATCCATGAGGTGTTGTGGGCCACCAGCAGCAGCAGAATTGTACTCGTGCACAATCTTTAACCTCATTAACTGGCATATCCCCCACTCTGCCATTGCCGTCAAGCCAGGGGATCAACCCTGGTTCAATGCAGAGTGCAGGAGGGCATTCCAGGAGCAGCACCAGGCATATCTCTAAATGAGGTGTCAACCTGGTGAAGCTATAACACAGGACTACTTGTGTGCCAAGCAGCATAAGCAGTGATAGACAGAGCTAAGCGATCCCACAACCAATGGATCAGATCTAAGCTCTGCAGACCTGCCACATCCAGTCATGAATGGTGGTGGACAATTAAACAACTCACTGAAGGAGGCTCCACAAATATCCCCATCCTCAATGATGGAGGAGCCCAGCACATCAGTGCAAAATATCAGGCTGAAGCACTTACAACAATTTTCAGCCAGAAGTGCCGAGTGGGTGATCCATCTCGGCCTCCTCCGGAGGTCCCCAGGATCACAGATGCCAGTCTTCAGCCAATTTGTTTCACTCCACGTGATATTGAGAAATGGCTGAAGGCACTGGATATTGCAAAGGTTACGGGCCCTGACAACGTTCCGGCAATAGTACTGAAGACTTGTGCTCCAGAACTTGCCGCCCCCCTAGCCAAGCTGTTCCAGTACAGCTACAACACTGGCATCTACCCAGCTATGTGGAAAATTTCCCAGGTATGTCCTGTACACAAAAAAGCAGGACAAATTCAACCCAGCCAATTACTGCCCCATCAGTCTACTCTCGATCATCAGTAAAGTAATGGAAGGTGTCATCAACAGTGCTATCAAGTGGCACTTGCTTAGCAATAACCTGCTAACTAATGCCCAGTTTGGGTTCTTCCAGGGCCACTCAGTTCCTGACCTCGTTACAGCCTTGGTTGAAACATGGGCAAAAGAGCTGACCTCC
The DNA here is from genome assembly GCF_964194155.1 of Cetorhinus maximus. Classification (NCBI taxonomy): domain Eukaryota; kingdom Metazoa; phylum Chordata; class Chondrichthyes; order Lamniformes; family Cetorhinidae; genus Cetorhinus; species Cetorhinus maximus. The sequence continues at coordinate 143,242,822 of NC_135888.1, read as the reverse complement.
CGAGGTGAGGTGAGAGTGCCTGCCCTTGACATCAAGGCAGCATTTGACCGAGTGTGGCATCAAGGAGCCCGAGCAAAACTGGAGTCAATGGAAATCAGGGGGAAAACTCTCTGCTCGTTGGAGTCATACCTAGCACAAAGGTTGTGGTTGTTGGAGGTCAGTCATTTCAGCTCCAGGACATCACTGCAGGAGTTCCTCAGGGTAGTGTCCCAGGCCCAATCATCTTCAGCTCAACTACTGAACCAAGACAAGTTGCGATTTCACCTGAGAGAAGCTGGCCGACAGTGAAGTCAATAAGAAGGCCCAGACTTAAATTCTGTGGTAGAAAGAAGAAGACACGTAGAGCGAGGATGCAGAATTACTGATGCGCCACCGCCTTCAGACAAGACTAAACCTGATACTTCCCAATTTGGAGGGGATGGTGGAGAAAAGTCAAGGGAACCAAAAAGCGACTCATGATTTGCATAGTTGTGAGCGACAATTTACTGTTGGAGAGCAGTATATGTAAAGAGTTTTGGTGGAGGACCAAAGTGGTTACCGGGTAAAGTAAGACCATTGTCGTACCACATGGAAATGGAGGGCCTGATCATCTGGAAAAATGTGGATCATTTTAAAAAAAGATTTTTTTTAAGAACAAGTGATGTTCCACCTGTAACCATTACTGAACCTGTGGTTCCTGTTGAAGTTGCTCAACCAAGGACAGACATGCCCAATGTCTCTGTCGGAGTGGAAGACACTGAACTGCATGTACCTAATGAGGTACCTAATGTTAATGTGGTTCCAGACAATGTGTTTCCTACAAAAGAACCTGAAGTTGTGGAGCTGTGATGTTCCACACGGATCAGGAAACCACCTAATTTCATAACCTGTGTAAATATTGTAATGTCCTGAGATAAATGTTCTTGTAAATACAAAATGTACAGAAAAGTTAAAGGGGGAGGAATGTAGTAATTATAGTTTTGGGAAATGTAGGACTGTAACTTTAAGAATAATCCTGTGTTGTAAGATCACATGAACTGTGTAAACCAATGTCTGAACAGCGCAGGAAACCTCTACAGGAGAGTTCTTGTTTAGTTATGGAATTTAATGCACACATATAGTTGCTGCTGCTGCCTTGTGCTGCCAGTGCTTCCTCCAAGCTTAAATGTTTCCACTAAGACAAGTTGTCTGAAGCTCAACTCTATGACACAAGGAGATGGTGCAATTTTGTGAAACGTGCCATGCATGCCAGGTGGTTGGGAAACCACAACATACAATCAAACTGGCGCCCTTAATTCCCATACCAGTTTTTGAGGAACCATTCAGTAGGATTCAGAGAGACAGTGAGAGTGAGGTGAAAAGAGACTTAGACAGTTCACAAATTGAAGCTCCTACTGTCTGGTTAGCTAACACTGGAATATTAGGACAGTGAGATACCATATTTTCATACTTAGAGGCAGGATGATGAGGAGATCTAGTGAGGTTACTTACTGTGTGGGACTGTTAACAAAAATGAAAGCAGGACACCAGTATATCCTTACTATTATGGATATGACAGCTTGATTTCCAGAGTCCACCCTTTTAAGAGTAATTACAATTAAAGTATTGGTAGAGAAGTTAATCCAATTGTTTACTCAATATGGATTACCGGTGGAGATTCAGTTGGATCAATATTCCAATTTTATGTCTAAGATTTTTCAAAATGTAATGAGCAGCTTAGGTATTAAACAGTTTAAATCCACAGCTTATCATCCACACAGAGACAGGGAGCATTAGAGAGGTACCATCAAACTCTCAAAACAATTAAGCATACTGTTGAGTATCCCCATGATTGGGACAAAGGACTGGACTTTCTTTTATTTGATACCCGAGATTCACCAAACGAATCTATTGGTTTTAGTTCTTTTGAATTAGTTTATGGACATGAGATAAGAGGTCCTCTAAAATTAATCAAAGGAAGTTTTTAGGACAGAGGGGCGAATCCTCAATGTTAGATTATGTGTCAGTGTTCCAGGAACACGGGAGCCTGTAAATTGCCCCAAGAACATCTTACAGTTTCTCAAATAAAGATGAAGGAAAGGACAGATGAGCAAGCAGTGACTGGAGCATTACAACCAGGAGGTAAAGCGTTTGTATTCTTACCATTACAGGGGGAACCTCTGAAAGCGGTTCAGTGGTCCCTACAATGTAATTAAGAAGGCCGGTAAAATATGTTATTTGATAGGCACCCCAGATTGCTGGAAAAAAATAAGCTGTGTCATATCAATATGTTCAAACAATACCATTGTAGGGAGGAAGATAAGAAGGAACAAGCCTGTCAGGCAGTAAGCACAGTGGAGGGCGAGAGAGGCAGTGAAAGTGAGGTGAAAAGAGACTTAGACAGTTCACAACTTGAAGCTCCTACTGTCCGGTTAGCTAACACTGAAATATTAGGACAGTGAGATACCATATTTTCATACTTATAGGCAGGATGATGAGAAGATCTAGTGAGGTTACTTACAGAATTTAAAGGAACCTGTTGAGATAAACCAGGATGTACAACTTTAGCTGTGCATGATGTGAGTGCAGGGGAATCTTCTCCTATATAACATCCATATCATTTAAGGCTCAAGTGGAAACAGAAATTCAACATATGTTAGAAAATTATCTGTAACACCATAAGACCATAAGACATAGGAGCAGAAGTAGGCCAATTGGCCCATCGAGTCTGCTCCGCCATTCAATGAGGTCATGGCTGATCTGATAATCCTTAACTCCACTTTCCTGCCTTTTCCCCATACCCCTTGATTCCCTTACTGATTAAAACTCTGTCTATCTCAGCCTTGAATGTACTTAATGACCCAGCCTCCAAAGCCCTCTGCAGTAAAGAATTCCACAGGTTCACTGCCCTCTGAGGGAAGAAATTCCTCCTCATCTCTGTCTTAAATGGGTGACCCCTTACTCTGAGATTATGCCTCCTGGTCCTAGAATCTCCCACAAGGGGAAACAACCTCTCAGCACCTACCCTGTCAAGTCCCCTAAGAATCTCTTATGTTTCAATAAGGCCACCTCTAATTCTTCTAAACCCCAGTGAGTACAGGCCCAACCTACTCAACCTCTCCTCATAAGAAAATCCCTCCATAACCAGGATCAACCTAGTGAACCTTCTCTGGACTGCCTCCCATGCCGCAATATCTTTCCTTAGATAAGGGGACCAAAACTGTTCACAGTATTCTACATGTGGTCTAACTAGTGCCTTGTATAGTTTTAGCAAGACTTCACTATTTTTATACTCCATTCCCTTTGAAATAAAGGCCAACATTCCATTTGCCTTCCCTATTACCTGCTGAACTTGTATGTTAGCTTTTTGGGATTCATGCACCAGGACCCCCAAATCCCTCTGTGCTGCAGCTTTCTGCAGTCTTTCTCCATTTGGATAATATTCAGCTCCTCTATTCTTCCTGCCAAAGTGCATAACCTCACATTTTCCCACATTATATTCCACCTGCCAAGGTTTTGCCCGCTTAGTTAACCTGTTCGCTCTGTAGACTCTTTGTGTCATCCTCACCACTTGCATTCCCACCTATTTTTGTGTCATCCACAAACTTGGTGATAGTACATTCACTTCCCTCATCTAAGTCATTAATATATATATTGTAAATAATTGTGGCCCCAGCACTGATCCACTAGTTACATGTTGCCATCCTGAAAATGCTCTCCCCACCCCCGATGCCCCAACTCTCTCTCTTTTATGAGTTAGCTAATCCTCTATCCATGCTAATATACAATCCCCAACACCATGGGGCCTTATCTTATTAAGTAGCTTTATGTGCGGTACCTTATTGAATGCCTTTTGGAAATCTAAATATGTTACATCTACTGGTTCCCCTTTATCTATCCTGCTTCTTAGCTCCTCAAAGAGTTCAAATAAATTTATTAGGCATGATTTCCCCTTCATGAAGCCATGCTGACTCTGCTTGATTATATTATGCGTTTCTAAATGCTCTGATATTACATCCTTTATAATAGACTCTAACATTTTCCCAATGACAGATGTTCAGCTAACTGGCCTATAGTTACCTGTTTTTGGTCTCCCTCCCTTTTTGAATAAGGGTGTTACATTGGCAGTTTTCCAATCTTCTGGGATCTTTCCAGAATCTAAGGATTCTTGGAAGATTACTATTAGTGCACCCACTATCTCTGTGGCTACTCTCTTTAATATCCTTGGATGCAACCCATCAGGTCCAGCGGACTTATTGGTCTTTAGCCCCATTAGTTTCCCTAGTACTTTTTCTCTAGTGATAATTATTGTATTTATTTCCTCCCCCCACTTTTGCACCTTGATTATTTAGTATTTTTGGAATTCTATTAGTATCTTCTACTATGAAGATGGAAGCAAAATATTTATTCAGCTCCTCTGCCATTTCCTGGTTCCCCATTATTATTTCCCCAGCCTCATTCTCTAAGGGGCCTATGTTCACTTTGGCCTCTCTCTTCCTTTTTATATATTTAAAGAAGCTCTCACTGTCTGTTTTTTATATTCCTTGCTAGTAATCTATGGAATTCTTTACCACTTTCATTCTTTCATTGAAAGACGGAGCAGAGTCGATGGGCCAAATGGCCTAATTCTGCTCCTACATCTTATGGTCTTATGGTCACGACTATGTTCCTATTTCCTCCCTCCACTTGAATGGCTCCCTGTACCATGGTGCTGTGGTCAGTTCACTCATCCTCCCTGCAGTTCCGGCTCTCGTCCACACAGGTTGCAAGAACCTTGTAACTGTTGGACAATTGCAGGGGCTGAGGATCCTCGAACGCTATGCCCTGGGTCCCCAGACCTGCTTCACCTGCAGTCACACCCTCCTGTCCCTGATCACAGACCCAAATTTGAATGACCTAATTTGAGGGGTGTGACCGTCTCCTGGAGAAAGTGTCCAGGAAACTCTCCCCCTCCCTGATGTGGCGCAATGTCTGCAACTCGGACTCCAGCCCCTCAACTCGCATCCTATGTTCCTCAAGCTGCAAACACTCACTGCAGATGTGTTCGCTCTGGTGTCCAGCAGACCCACATGCTGCAGCAGCAACACATCACCCGCCGTACCATCACTATCGTCTTTAATTTAATTTAATTTATTAATTAATTACTCTAGTATTTCTGCTCTTTACACTTGAAGAATCCCCTGCTCTTTAGACTTTATTGTAATTTTTTTTTACACCAGTATCGATCCAATGCTTAACAAGCTACTTTCAAGAAAAAGAGAAAAGACTAGAGACCTAAACACAAACTAAAGACCTTACTTGTACTTTAAAGCCTAGAAATGCTCACCAGTCCTACTCACCAATTGTCTGCTCCGTGCTCTTTTCCCTCTCATGCTCTTTAATGGTCTCTTTCCTCTATTTCTAATTGAGCCCAGTCAAAGCAGTTGAAGTTCTCCAGTATTGTTAGTAGCAAAATCTGATGGGAAATCCAGATTCTGCATGGATTATAGAAAGGTTAATGTAGTAACAAAACATCCAGAAGATTGTATTGATAGGGTTGGCAGTGCCACATTCCTTCCTAAGATTGATTTATCGAAAAGATACTGGAAAGTACCTTTAATGCCACGAGCTAAGGAGATATTGGTTTTAGTTTTAGAATGGGCTATATCAATGCCAAGTGATGCCATTCAGGCTAAAACATGCTCCAGCCACTATCCAAAGACTAATGAATCAAACTGTAACTAATGTTCCTAACTGTGTAGTTTACTTGGATGATGTATTGATTTACAGCAAAACTTGGAAAGATCATTTAAAGCAATTGTAAGCCCTATTTAAACAATTACAGTTGGCAGACCCAGTTATAAGCCTTGCCAAGAGTGAGTTGGCAAAGGCACGAGTGATTTATCTAGAGTATATCACAGGCCAGGGACAAGTCTTGCCAAGAACAACGAAGGTACTAAAACTAAACGGGAAATCATGAAATTTTCAGGAATGTGTGGTTTATATCGTAAATTTGTTTTTTAAAATTTATTTGCGGGATGTGGGCTTCACTGACTAGGTGACCATTTATTGACCACCCCTAATTGCCCTTGAGAAGGTGGTGGTGAGCTGCTTTCTTGAACCACTATGGTTCATAGGGTGTAGGTACACCCACAGTGCTGTTAGGAAGAGAGTTCCAGGATTTTGACCTAGCGACAGTAAAGGAACGGCGATATATTTCCAAACCAGGATGCTGAGTGACTTGGAGGGGAAACTCCAGGTGGTGGTGTTCCCATCTATCTGCTGCCCTTGTCCTTCCAGGTGGTAGTGGTCATGGGTTTGGAAGGTGCTGTCAAAGGAGCCTTGGTGAATTCCTGCAACGCACCTTGTAGATGGTATACACTGCTGCTACGGTGTGTCAGTGTTGGAGGGAGTGAATGTTTGTGGATGTGGTGCAAATCAAGCGGGGCTGCTTCGTCCTGGATGGTGTCAACCTTCTTGATTGTTGTGGGAGCTGCACTTGGCCAGGCAAGTGGGGAGTATTCCATCACACTCCTGACTTCTGCCTTGTAGATGTTTGTCAGGCTTTGGGGAGTCAGGAGGCGAGTTACTCATTGCACGATTCCCAGCCTCTGACCTGCTCTTGCAGCCATAGTATTTATATGGCTAGTCCAGTTCAGTTTCTGGTCAATGGTAACCCTCAGGATGTTGATAGTGGGGGATTCAGTGATGGTAATGCCATTGAATGTCAAGAGGCGATGGTTAAATTCTCTTTTATTGAAGATGGTCACTGCCTGAAACTTGTGTAATGAATGTTTCTTGTCACTTGTCAGCCGAAGCCTGGATATTGTCAAGCACTTGCTGCATTTGAACATGGACTGCTTCAGTATCTGAGGAGTTGTGTCTGGTGCTGAACATTGTGCAATCATCAGCGAACATCCCCACTTCTGACCTTATGATGGAAGGAAGGTCATTGATGTAGCAGCTGAAGATGGTTGGGCCGAGGTCATTAACCTGAGGAACTCCTGTAGTGACGTCCTGGAGCTGAGATGACTGACCTCCAACAACCACAACCATCTTCCTTTGTGCTAGGTATGACTCCAACCAGTGGAGAGTTTTCCCCCTGATTCCCATTGACTCCAGCTTTGCACGTGCTCCTTGATGCCACACTCAGTCAAATGTGCCCTTGATTTCAAGGGCAGTCACTCTCACCTCACCTCGGGAGTTCAGCTCTTTTGTTCATGTTTGAACCAAGGCTGTAATGAGGTCAGAAGCTGAGTGGCCCTGGTGGAACCCAAACTGGGCATCAGTGAGCAGGTTATTGCTAAGCAAGTGCCGCTTGATAGCACAGTTGATGACTCCTCCCATTACCAATGATGGAGAGTAAACTGCTAGGGGCGACAATTGGCCGGGTAGGATTGGTCCTGCTTTTTGTGTACACGATATACCTGGACAATTTCCCACACAGCAGGTTGTAGCCAATATTGTAGCTGTACTGGAACAGCTTGGCTAGGGCACGGCAAGTTCTGGAGCACAATTCAGTACTACTGCTGGAATATTGTCAGGGCCCATAGCCTTTGCAGTATCCGGTGTCCTCAGCCATTTCTTGATATCATATGGAGTAACTGAATTGGCTGAAGACTGGCATCTGTGATGCTGGGGACCTCCGGAGGAGGCCGAGATGGATCATCCACTTGGCACTTCTGGCTGAAGATTGTAGCAATTGCTTCAGCCTTTCCTTTTGCACTGATGTGCTGGGCTCCTCCATCATTGAGGATGGGGATATTTGTGGAGCCTCCCCCTCCAGTGAGTTGTTTAATTGTCCACCACCATTCACACCTGGATGTGGCAGGACTACAGAGCTTAGATCTGATCCGTTGGTTGTGGGATCGCTTAGCTCTGTCTATCACTTGCTGCTTATGATGTTTGGCACGCAAGTAGTCCTGTGTTATAGCTTCACCAGGTTGACACCTCATTTTTAGGTATGCCTGGTGCTGCTCCTGGCATGCCCTCCTGCTCTCTTCATTGACCCAGTGTTGATCCCCTGGCTTGATGGTAATGGTTGAGTGGAGGATATGCCAGGCCATGAGGTTACAGATTGTGTTCAAGTACAATTCTGCAGCTGTTGCTGATGATGGCCCACACTGTCTCATGGATGCCCAATCTTAAGTTGCTAGATCTGTTCGAAATCTATCCCATTTAGCACGGTGGTAGTGCCACACAACACGATGGTGGGTATCCTCAATGTGAAGACAGTGCTTTGTCTCCACAATGACTGTGCGGTGGTCACTCCTACTGATACTGTCATGGACAGATGCATCTGTGGCAGGCAGGTTTCAGAGGATGCAGTCAAGTATATTTTTCCCTCTTGTTGGTTCCCTCACCACCTGCCGCAGACCCAGTCTACCGGATATGTCCTTAAGGACTCGGCCAGCTCGGTCAGTAGTAGTGCCATCGAGCCACTCTTGGCGATTGACATCAAAGTCCCCCACCCAGAGTACATTCTGTGCCCTTGCCACCCCCAGTGCTTCCTCCGAGTGGCTTTCAACATGGAGGAGCACTGATTCATCAGCTGAGGGAGGGCGGTACATGGTAATGAGCAGGAAATTTCCTTGCCCATGTTTGACCTGATGCCATGAGACTTCATGGGGTTTGGAGTCGATGTTGAGGACTCCCAGGGCAACTCCCTCCCGACTGTATACCACTGTGCCACCACCTCTGCTGGGTCTGACCTGCCAGTGGGACAGTACCTACCCAGAGATGGTGATGGTGGAGTCTGGGACATTATCTGTAAGATATGATTCCGTGAGGATGACTATGTCAGGCTGTTGCTTGACTAGTCTGTGAGACAGCTCTCCCAATTTTGGCCCCCAGAGGACTTTGTAGGGTCGACAGGGCTAAGATTGTCATTGTCGTTTCCGGTACCTAGGTCGATGTCGGGTGATCTGTCCGGTTTCATTCCATTTTTGTGAGTTTGTAGCGGTTTATTACAACTGAGTGTCTGGCTCGGCCATTTCAGAGGCAACCACATTGCTGTGGGTCTGGAGTCACATGTAGGCCAGACCAGGTAAGGATGGCAAATTTTTTTCCCTAAAGGGCAACAATCAACAATGGTTTCATGGTCATCATCAGACTTTTAATTCCAGATTTTTATTGAATGCCCTGGCGGGATTTAAACCTGGGCCCCCAGGGCATTCCCCTGGATCTTTGGATTACTAGTCCAGCAACAATACCGCTCCGCCATTGCCTCCCCTTGTCAAACTTCAGCACCGTAGCGGCTTCACTAACAGATTTATTGCAAAAGAAAGCAATGGTGGTATGGTCAAGAGAGTGTCAGACAGCGTTTGAGAAGCTGAAGGCGATTTTAACTAATGAACCAGTATTAACTGCCCTTAATTTTGCTAAACCCTTCCAGCTGGCAACCACTGTTAGTGACTTGAGGTCGGGTGCAGACTTATTGCAAGAAGATGAAGTGGGCATAGGGAAGCCAATGGGGTACTTTTCTGAAAAATTACATCAGCATCAAAAAAGATACTTTACAGTAGAAAAGGAAGCCCTGGGATTGTTACTGGCTCTTAAGCATTTGGAGGTATATATCCATCATGGCTGTAACCCTGGTAAATACTGACTATAAACCCTTGGCCTTTGTGGAAAAAAACTAGGGCAGAATTTTGCCCATGGTGGGCCCCACCGGCTCGGCGGTGGGCGGACAGTCGATCCCCGGCGCCAAAACAGGGCCTGCCGCCATTTTGAGTGGCCGGGCCAATTAAGGCCCACCCAGCGGCCTGGCCGACGGGAAGCGCAATGTGCTCCCTGTGCGGGGTGGGGGGGGGTGGATTCCCCAGCTGTCAAAGTGCGCACTGCTCCCTGAGGCTAAGTGCTGTCTCAGGGAGGTTAGTGACAGTGTAAAAAACTTGAAAAATAGAAAAATAAAAATATTATTAACATGTCCCCCTCATGTGACAATGTCACACAAGGTGGGACATGTTAATAAAAGCAACATAAACTTTATTACTCTTTTAAAAAACGGACATATAACCTCATCCCGCCAGTGGATGAGGTTTCCTGTATTATCAGAAGCACGCTGGGGCTCCTGGCCTGCCCACCAGCCTTAAGGTTGGACGGGCAGGTCTTTAATTATCTTAATTAGCCTGTCAATGGCCTCAATTGGCCATTGACAGGTCGACGGGTGGACAGTTGATTTCACTGTCTGTCCGCCTTCCTCAATATTTAAATGGACTGGGATGACGTCGGGGGTTCCTCCCAATGTCATCCTGCGTCATTTTCCCATTGGTGAGGGAGCCCCGCCCCCAAATCGGCGAGGGGAAAATCCTGGCCTAAGACTCAGAATGACAGACCGTTCCAATGGAACTTGCCAATCCAGCCTTATAACATGAAGATTGTTCATATTGCTGGGAAGGATAATATAATTGCTGATGCATTATCGAGGATGTAATTTTTGTAGAATTATCTGGCATTCAAGAAAATCAGAGAAACTGTACAAATTCTGTAGAAGGAGTGAATGACTGAGTAATTACATGTTTGAATTTTGCTTTATATTTTGTATATGTTTTCCCTGTACACTTTGTACTGAAGAGCCTTTGGAATAGGCATTTCATTTCTTAAGGGCAGAGCCATGTTAGAACTATATCGACAAGAATGGTATTCTATTTTACAGTTAGGAAGGGCATTGCAATATTTGGACACTTGGGAAGCGACCTGTTTTTTTTAGAAGGGGTCATAAGTTTGCCTTGGGTTGTGGGCAAGTCTGTATTTTCAGAGAAATCACATGACATCAGCTAAAGGACCAGGATGGCAATTGTGGGGGAGAGCTGTTTATTTATTTGAACCATAATCACTAAAATTGATGGGAAATAAAACTTCTAAAGGCAAAGGCCCTGGTGATTTACTGGAAATCACCTGAAAGAGAAGCTTTATGTTTTGAACTGGTTGCCTGAACTCAATTGGGAATAAACTGAAAAGGGGAAAAAGTTGCCCTGCTCACAGTCTCCTTGCCTTGCTCGAAATGCAATGCGTTTATCAGTATCCAGGTCAAAATCCTAGACTTCCTCCCTAGAAATCTGTGGGTATACCTACACCACATGGGCTGCAGCAGTTCAAGAAGGCAGCTCACCACCACCTTCTCAAGGCCAATCAGGAATGGTCAATTATTGCCGGCCTAGTCAGCAACGCCCACATCCCATGAATAAATTTTAAAAAGGCAGGAATCCTTATCTCAGTGGAACTTGTCTGTGTTTGGAAACCTGAGAGGCTGAGGTGAGAAGGATTGTTTGGGCTCTATTTTCCTCCATGCTGAAGATCCTTTGGTGAGTACCTCCAGGCATCTATTGGGACTAGCGACCTGCCCTTACACGAGGGATCTTCAAAACCCTGCAAACTTTATACTTCTTACAAAGTTTTTTTCTTCAACCGCCCATCTCTGCAGGGACCCTATTTGTTTGCCCTTTGAGTGAGTGTGTGTGTGTGTGTGTGTGTGTGCCTGTGTGTATGTGTGCTCATGTGTGCAAGTGTGCATGCGTGTGCATGCATGTATGTGTGCGCACGTGAGTGTGTGTGTGCATCTATGCTGGCGAGTTTTAAAAGGGATAGATAGATAGTTATATTTCCAGATTACAAATTGTGTGTTAACCATTTCTTGCAACTTGTTTTAAAAGAAGAAGCTTTGTTTCATAATTCAATAATTCTGAGTTTATTGAAAGAGGCCTGGTTAAAATCTCTTTTATTCAGGGTCTAACAGTAGCAAAGGTAAATAATTGGCTATTTTGATGAGTGAATGTGTTAAGTGAAACTGACCGACAGTAAGCGAAATGGGGTCGCTCCAATAGGCTCCGCTGTTACACTGACCCAGCCCTGTGAAAGCAGCTTGGAACAGACTTATCTGCCTGACCCAGCTAAACCTGAAGGATACAATCAAAATACCATCACATCTGCAACATTTCCAACTTACTCTCCACTCTATAAGCAACCATAATGTGGCACTACATTCTCCTGTGTATATCAGGTAACCAGGCTGCAGAACAACTTCACAAAGAAGAAGGGTCTGAAGAGGGTCGTACAGACTCAAAACATTAACTTGCTTCTGTCTCCACAGATGCTGTCAGACCTGCTGAGTTTTTCCAGCATTTTCTGACTTTTTATTTCAGATTTTCAGCATCTGCGGTATTTTGCATTTATTTTTCATAAAGCTGGCTTTGTCTTATCTGTTTTGTATATTAATAAAGGTTTTTAGATTAAGACAAAGGAAGTTAAAGGTGTATAAAGTTCATTTGGCTGCTATTTTGTCAAAACCACTGCATTCATTCAGAAGCTTCATACAAGCCAGTTAATGCTAAAATTGTATAACATAAGTTCTCTCCCATAAAGGGCAGGATTATTCGCTGAGTGGGTACCCGCCTGGCCGACCTGCTCGAGCGTGCAATGACACGCGGTGATGTCGGGCAAGTGTCCCGATGTCATCGCGCACTCACATGATATTTTGGTCGGCGGGCATGCGCTGGAGTTGGCAGTGCATCTGCCGACAATCGAAAGGCCTAGTAAGGCCATCAACGATCCAACTGATTTAAATTTTTTGCTGCCCGTTCAACCTTATGGTTGGCGGGCAGGCAAAAAGGCCAAGTGGCCTTTGCATTTTTTGTGAAACCTCATCCACGGGAGAGATTAGGTTTCGATCTGTCATTAAAAAATGAAAATAAAAATCCACCCTAATTTCTAACGTGTCCATCCTCATGTAACAGTGTCACATGAGGGGACATGTTTTTTAACATTTTAATAACCTTTATTTTTTTAATTTTGAAAACTGATTGTCTTCCTGAGGCAGCTCTGTGCCTCAGGGAGCTTTTCCAGCGCGCACCCACGCACACATGCGCAAAGTTCACGCTCGCGCTCCCCTCCCTCCCCCACACAGGCAGTGCTGACACTCGTGTTTCACGCCGGGTGGGCCCTCATTGGCAATCCGGTGTGAAATGGCGGCTCGGCTCTGATCCCGGGTGACGGTGGACTTCCCAACTGCCCCCCCCTGCCGAGCCCGCCGACAAGGGCAAAGTTCTGACCAAAGTTGCAGGATCCACTGCCAGAAGCAACTGCTAAATGAGACAATGGCTGGGAGTTTCCGGCCCCGGTTGTGCTGTGGGAGATTCAGTGTCCTAGCCGGAAGTTCACTGACTTCCGGTGGGACCAGAGAATCCTGCCCAATGTAAATAGATTCAAGTTAGAAGTGAATGTGTTTCAGGAGAGGGATGAGGAAAATTGAGGGATGTGAGAGCTGTTAATCTCAAATTCTTGGCCTTTGAAAAAAAGTGTGTTGTAACCATAGAAAAGTGAGAAATGAGCTCAGCTATAACTCTTCATAGCATTGAACTGTATTTCCATGACTCACTGCTTGAGAAAGAATGATTTGTATTTATATAACACCTTGTATGGTTATAGTGTGTTCCAAAGTGTACAGTATTGGTCTCCTTATTTAAGGAAGAATGTAAATGCATTGGAAGCAGCTGAGAGAAGGTTTACCAGACTAATACCAGGAATGGGTGGGTTGTCTTATTAGGAAAGGTTGGGCAGGTTAGGTTTGTATCCACTGGAGTTTAGAAGAATAAAAGATGATTTGATCGAAACCTTTAAGATCCTGAGGGGTCTTGACAGGGTGGATGTGGAGAGGATGTTTCCTCTTGTGGGAGAATCTAGAACTAGGGGTCACTGTTTAAAAATAAGGGGTCACCCATTTAAAATGGAGATGAGGCAAACATTTTTTCACTCAGAGGGTTGTGGGTCTTTGGAACTCTCTTCCTCAAAAGGTGGTGGAAGCAGAGTCTTTGAATATTTTTAAGGCAGAGGTGGATAGATTCTTGGTAAGCACGGGGGTGATGGGTTATCGGGGGTAGGTGGAATGTAGATTTGAGGTTACGGTCAGATCAGCCATGACCTTATTAAATGGCAGAGCAGGCTCGAGGGGCTGAATGGCCGACTCCTGCTCCTTGTTCATATATAAAGCATGTCACAGCCAATAAAATACTTTTTAAATGCAGTCACTGTTGTAATGCAGGAAACGCCACAACCAATTTGTGCACAGAAAGCTCCCACAAACAGCAATGACATAAATGTAAGTGTTGCTTACAATTACAAATGTTAATCACTCACTAACTAAAAACATCTTTCTATCACGCTTGTATTAAATTCTTGTTTGTTTAATTTTCATTCACCTCCCCTGGACTTAATCATTGGTGTATTTTGAATGAACAATCTGCCTCCATCTGATTTTTACAAATCTTTTATCGGATGTGGGTGTCACTGGCTGGGCCAGCATTTATTGCCCATCCCTAATTGCTCTTGAAAAGGTGGTAGTGAGCTGTCTTCTTGAAACGCTACAGTCCACGTGGTGTAGGTACACCCATTGTGCAGTTAGGAAGAGAGTTCTAGGATTTTGTCCCAGCGACAAAAGGAAGGAACGGTGATATATTTCCAAATCAGGATGATGAGTGACTTGAAGGGGAGCTTCCAGGTGGTGGTGTTCCCTTGTATCTGCTGCCCTTGTCCTCCTAGATAGTAAAAGTTAAGGGTTTGTGAGGTGCTGTCTAAGGAGCCTTGATGAGTCACTGCAGTGCATCTTGCAAATGGTACACACTGCTGGAGTGCATCAGTGGTGGAGGGAGTCAATGTTTAAGGTGGTGAATGTGGTGTCAATCATGCGGCTGCTTTAGCCTGGACGGTGTCCAGCTTCTTGAGTGTTGTGAAAGCTGCACTCAGCCAGGTAGGTGGGGAGTATTCCAAGACACTCCTGACTTGTGCCTTGTTGATGGTGGACAGGCTTTGGGGAGTCAGGAGGTGAATCACTCGCCACAGAATTCCCAGCCTCTGACCTGCTCTTGTAGCCACAGTATTTATACGGCTAGTCCAGTTCAGTTTCTGGTCAATGGTAACCCCCCCAGATGTTGATGGTTGGGGATTTAGTGATGGTAATGTCATTGAATGTCAAGGGGAGATGGTTATGTTGTCTTTTGTTGGAGATGGTCATTGCCTGGCACTTGTGTGGCATGAATGTTACTTGCCGCTTACCACCCGAAGCCTGGATATTGTCCAGGTTCTGCTGCATTTGGACATGGGCTGCTTCAGTATCTGAGGAGTTGTGTCTGGTGCTGAACATTGTGCAAACATCAGCGAACATCCCCACTTCTGACCTTATGATGGAAGGAAGGTCACTGGTGAAGCAGCTGAAGTGCCAGTTAATAATTAGAGTTTGATGTGCACACAGTATAAACTGGTAGGAACGACAAAGTGTTTGAATGACAAACTCAGTTATGGCCACAGGTGTTTGACCTGCTTTCGCTGTAACTGAGATGGAAGTTTTAGATACCATTTAAACAGTCACCTGGGCAGACTGAGGGTAACCTACCACCCTGCTCTCATGCCCACATGTCTGTCCTTGGCTTGCTGCAATGTTCCAGTGAAGCTCAACACAAACTGGAGGAACAGCACCTCATCTTCCGACTAGGCACTTTACAGCCTTCCGGACTGAATATTGAGTTTAACAACTTTAGATCTTAAACTCTCTCCTCCATCCCCACCTCCTTTTTGACCCCCCCCACCCTCCTTTTCTATATGCATTTTAATTTTTTAATTTTTATTTATTCATTTATTTTCCCCCCATTTGTTTCATTATTAATATTGTTTTAAATTTATTTCCATTTTTACTCACTGTTGTATCCCCAGCTTTTAACATTTTTGATCTTTTTTCCCCCACCCCCACTAGGGCCATCTGTCACTTTCCAGCGCGCTTACCCTGGTCCTGCCATTATCACATTCTGCTCTCCAATCTTAGTGTCACCATTAGCGCCTCCTTTAGGCAGTATCACCACTATTAACACCCCTTTACCTTTTGTTTATGACATCTTTCACAATCTCTCCTTTGCCTCCACGAATCACTGGCCCTTTATCCAGCTTCCCCTGTCCCACCTCCTTAAACTGTATATATTTCACCACATTTCCACTTCCCTTTAGCTCTGAGGAAGAATCATATGGACTCAAAACGTTAACTCTGTCTTTCTCTCTACAGATGCTGTCAGACCTGCTGAGTTTTTCCAGCAATTTTTGTTTTTGTTTCAGATTCCCAGCATCCGCAGTATTTTGCCTTTGTTTATATGAAGGTAACCTACACTGTGTGGGCTTGTGTATGGAAGAGATAAATCAGTTAATCGATAATTTCTCCTGTATATGTTGATTTCTCATGTTTCTAATCAGATACTTGTCACTTGGACTAGAGAAACTGGATTGTTCTCCTTTGAGCGGGAAAATTAGGAGAGATTTAATCCAGGTGTTCACAATGGTGAAGAGTTTTGATAGAGTAAATAAGGAGAACCCGACACCACACACAGTGGGCCAGATTTTGTTGTCGGCCAGCGGGGGAGGGGCCCAATCACCAACACGTAAAATAACGCACGGTGACGTCGGGGGGAACTCCTGACGTCACCGCACCCGATTTAAATTTTCAGGAAGGCGGGGGCGCAGCAAAATCAAAAATTGAGGCCATTGACAGGATCATTTAAACAATTAAAGGACCTACCCGTCCAACCTTAATGTTGGTGGGTCGGCCAGGAGCCCCGGCGGCAAATAGAGAAAACATGAAACCTCATCCACCAGCGAGATGAGGTTTCATGTAGACTTTAAAAATTTTTAATAAAGATTGTGTAAAAATTATGGACATGTCCCAACCCATGTGACATTGTCACACGAGGGGACATGTAAGGGAAATTTTATTTTTTTATTTTTAGCTTTTTTACATGTACAGTCGATCTCCCTGAGGCTGCACTTAGCCTCAGGGAGATGAGTGCGTTCTTTCGTGCGCATGCGTGAAAGAGCGCACTCTCAATTTTAGACATTCCCTCCGCCTGTACAGGGAGTGCATAGCGCTTCCCTGCGGACGTCAAGCTGGGCGGGTCTTAATTGGCCCGCCCACATAAAATGGCGCCGCGCCTCCGATTGGGGGTGCCGATCGGAAGTGCGCCCGCACACACTCACCCATCAACTTCCCCTCCGACGGGGGGAAAATTCTGCCCAGTGAGTTGCTGTGATCCGGAATGCACTGTCTGAAAGGAAGCAGATTCAAAACAAACCTTCAAAAGGAAATTGGATAAATCCTTGAAAGCAGAACATTTGCAAATCTGTGGGGAAAAATTCTAAGAAGTGGATAATAATTGGATAATTCTTTCAAAGGATGAAGACGCAAGAAATGGAATAATAATTTTTGATGTCTAGAAATAGGTCTTACCTGAAACAGATAGCAGGGGAAGATTTGGGAATCAGTAATAAATTGCCTTGCCAGCAAAACTCACATTCCTCAAATAATTTTTTAAAAGAAGCGTTTTTGCTCTTTCAGATAATCTTTCATCTTCTTGGGGGACAGGCAGAAAAGTGGAGTTAAAGCCACAGTCAGACCTTATTGAATGGCAAAGCAGCCTCAATGGGCCAAATGGCCGACTCCTGCTCTTATTTCTTCAGTTCCTATGATCTTACCTTCACGTTTTTCTAGCATTTTGTATTTTTTTGTCTGTTTTCCATTGTATATCTATTTTTTGGTTTAAAGAGTAAGACTATCTGGGCAGTGACTGTTGCCATGACAGCTCTTATTTAGGACTGACAATCAGATAGCACGAAATTTGCTCTCACTGTGGAGCAATTTGCCTGGGGAGTTTTAAAATCCACTTTCAAATTTCACTGACAGCACCTGAGGCATCATATTAATGGTGATTTACCCAAAGCATTACCATGCTAGTAATATTACAGGCAACACCACCAGCACACCCGACACACATAGGCAATCTTTCCTGACATGACCATCATGGATGATATGTGACAACTGCAGACCTTGTCCCAAAATAATGTGCCCTAACCCTAACCAGCCAGTTCTCATTATAACAACTGAGGCTCACAGGCTCCAGATTTAAACAATGAGTTTTCTTCTTCACAGACCAGTCAGGCTGATATGGAATATGGTTTAATTTGATTTTTTTTTTAAACCAGAAAAGCATTTGGTGCATTGTGATGCTGATTCAATCTCTCTGGCAGCTCCTCTCATTATTAGTCAATAGCCCTGGCACAAAGAGTACAACAAACCTTTGCTGTTATCTATAAAGGGTCGCGGTGAGTCGAGCATTCTTCAATTATGCTGAAAAAATGTTAGAAAGAATTTTCCACTCATCTCCCCCATTCCCTCTCAGAAAAAGCAGTCAATGCAGCACATCTTAATATAGCATCTTCAAAAAAATATTAATCCATTTTATTTTGGTATTGTTATGATGTGGTAGATGATGTGTGCCAGGTGGACCAAATCCACAAGGGAAACTTGGTCACGCTATCATAATGGTTTTGCAATTGGTATTTATTACGAGACGTGTGCACTGAATTCAGAAGTAATCAGCCCACCAAGACATTTAGAGATTTTTAAAAATTAAATTAAAATATTTATTAACAAAATAGAAGATTTCAAGCACATATATAAGACTGCAATTACTTACTACTATAGCAAATCCTAAAATTCCTAATTTACCTGACTCCCAGTTACACTCCCTTTAAGGCAATGGTCCAAGTAGATTTTAGATTTAAAACAGAATGAGCCAGTTAACACAATATCCACTTGACAATGGAATTCCTAATAGCTTTTCCACAACTTCAGTTTCGCTATATAGCAGACTTATGCACAAATGGCTGGAGGCTTCATTAAGGCTATTTCACGCACTCCTGTTAGATCTTATATGGCCTTCTTACATAGCCTTTTATTCTCCTTCATAAATGTTTCTCTCTTTATAATAGGTAAACTATTTTGTTCCATACGTCTTTGAAATTGGATCTTCCTCATAGTATAAAAACCTCATGGACAGAATTTAGCCCTTGTCGGGCAGGCTTGGCAGAGATGGATGGGGGTGGTCAGGAAGCTGACCACTGCCTGTGATCAGGGCCGGACTGCGATTTCACGCTGGAGGGCCGATTAAGACCCTCCCACCGTGAACTGAGAGTGGCAGCGCTCAGCGCTGCCTGTGCGGGTGGGGAGGAGGGCGAGCGGGTGAGTGCGAACTTTGCCTGCGCGCACTTGTGTGTGTGCTTGAGAATTTCCCTGAGGCACAGAGCTGCCTCAGGGAGATGAAAAGTTTTAAAAGGAAATATTAAAGACTAGAAAACTGTTATAAAACATGTCCCCTCTGTCGCATCAGTTTATAAGTGAAATCCGAAAAACTTTATTTCATTTTTATTTGATGTTGGAAACCTCGTCCCACCTGTGGATGATGTTTCCAAAAAAGGTTGGATGGGCAGCAAAAATTTTGATTTAATTGATCCTTTAATGCCCTTAATAGGCCTTTTAATTGTTGCCGGGTGCGCTGCTGACTCCAGCGCATGCCCACCGACCAAAATATTGCGCGACTGCATGTTGACGTCAGGACGCACAGTCAACGTCAACGCGCATCATTTTACACTCGAGCGGGTCGGGCACACACCCATTTGCTGAGGTAAAGATTTTGCCCCATGTTGCCAATATTGTCAATATTCCACCCCCACAGTGCCCTCACCCCACCACCACCAGCACTATACCACAATGGCCACAGCTTTTATCACACGCCACACTTCGGAGGGTGTGCACGAGGACAGGCAAAGGCACCAGCAAGACAGGAGCTAACGGAATGCAGGAAAGGATTGATTAACATTTGTACAGAATATTAGATGTTTTGCTGGATTAAGTCAGCTTGGAATGGTTGTTTTGTGATGGATTTTACTTTAGTGTTGTGAGTGAGAGAGGGCTGTGATTATCAGTGTGTGACTGTTGCCCAATGCGAAACTGGGCTTGTGTTCACAGGAACCAGAGTTAAATGTAGCAGTGACTGCAGCTCAGCTGCAGAGGGTATATGTCGGCTGCCTCCTCCCTTCCTCCTCCTCCTTCTGATACTCCTCTTCCTCCGCCTCCTCTTCTCCTCCCTCCTGCTGAGGCGCTCACTGTATTCCCGGTGACTAAAGCTCTGCCAGTATGATGGCAAAGTTGTGGAGGATACATCAGGACACTCACTCCAATGAGGTCTTCAGAATGATCTCAGGTCCTCCAGAATGATCCAGGCATCAGAATCATTGCTCCAGCGCTCCAACAGCCTGATCACTGATCTTTCTCATGGTAGCATGGCTCTTATTGTACACATCCTAGCTGTGTGTGGTTGGGTTGTGGAGCACAGTCATGAGCCAGGTGGAAAGCAGGTAGTCCTTGTTAGCCAGTAGCCACATTCTGGTTCAATGTGGTGGCTGAGAGACAGAGGGAGCTGTGAACTGGTGCCGAATAAAAACATCATCACTGCTGCCAGGATACTGGACATTCACCAACATGATGCGCTGGTTCTGGTGACACACTGGCTGCACATTCAGTGAGTGGTAACCTTTGTGGTTTTTATCTATCTCAGTACCGAGATGTGGTGCCCACAAAGCCACTTGCCATCAATTAACACCTCCCTGCACCATGGGGAAACCTGCTATCCTGGCAAAGACACATGCACCCTCCACCTGCTTCTCTCTGTCCAGAAAGAAACAATGGACTCCCATCTCCTGGTTATGAGAGAGTCTGTCATCTCTCGGATGCAGCAATGGACAGTAAACTGGGAAACGTTAGACGTGCTGCCTGTTCCAGCCTGGAAGGATCCTGAAGTTGCAAAACTCAGGGTCACCGATCACTCAGTTAGCTTCTTAACTGGCCTCTTGAACATCTCTGATTTTTGTTCACTCCATGAGCGGCAGCCACGCCTTCAGTTGCTTAGTCCCCAAGTTCTCGAATTCCCTCCTTAACCGTCTCTGCCTCTCTCCTGTACGCCCCATAAAGCCTATCTTTTTGACCATTGGTCGTCTGAACGAATATCTCATTATGTTTGTTTGTTTGATAATTGCAGCTGTCAAGGACCTTGGGACATTTGGCTACATTAATGCAGCTGCATTAATATAAGTTGTTGCTGCTTAATACCCAGGTTGTTTCTTTTTACAAAGGGAAGAAAAAGAAGGAAGTGTTAACTGGACAAATGGATCTTATTTTTAATGAGATTTATGTTTCAAATGCTTATTTTATGAATATATAGTTAATATTAATTTGACGTTTTCTGGAAATTTGAGGAACTTTACAGTTAGAATCTGCGTATTTCAGTGTCACGGTGCAAGAGCTGAAACTTGAGTAACCATCTGAATCAGGGAGATGGGAAATTCGTCAGCTGCACAAGCAATTTAATTGTTAACTTATATTGAATATCTGTGCTGAGGTGTTACTGTGACAAGATGGAAGCAGTTGGATAGAATGCTTTATTAAATAGGCAAAACCTATTAAAGTCATTGAGGATCTTAGATGTAGAAAATAAATTGCCTTAATATTATTTTTAGAAGATAGTCTTACAAGCCTATCACTGTGATCTCCCTTTGACTCATACCTTATCACTGGCTGTAATTATGGCTCACTGCAAAGGTTCATTAAAGAAAGGGCCACTGAACTTGAAGGCAGACTAAGTATTCTGGAAGGTCTTCAGAACTTTGATCCAGCTACTTTCAAGTTTCTGACACTGTCAGCTTTATTCAGCTGGACACACAAAGAAACCTAACTGTTGGGGGATAAAATCTTCCAGTACATTCACTATGATAATTAGGTTAGAACAGGATTTTAATGAGGGTCAAGGGAATAATTCAAACAATTCAATTTCCATCTGCAATTTAGCAAAAATAGTCCAATTTGTTAACATGTAGATACGAGCTTAGGCTTTCTGATTGGTCTTATTTTAACAAATATTAAACCAGTTGTTGTTGACACTTAAATAATATTGATCAGAGAGCCTTGTTGCTATTGTTCGACTTGGATCTGTGAGTTCAAGCCCCACTCGAGAGACTTGAGCACAAAATCTGGCTGACAGTCCAGGGCAGCACTGAAGGAGCGCTGTACTATCACATGCAGCCTTAAATCGGGGCCCATCTGCCTCTGCAGGTGGACATAATAGATCCCTATGGCACTGTTACCAATAAAATCAAGGGAATCATCTCTAAAACACATTATCTGGCTATTTATCATTGCTGTTGGTGGGATCTTGCTGTGTAAAAATTGACTGTTGTGTTTCCTACATTACAGCAGTCACTACACTGCAAAAGTACCTCATTTCTTAGACGGGTTTTGAGATGTTAGGGATTTAAATAACATTGTCTAAATGCAGCTCTTTCTGGACACTCCCCACAAGTGACATCAATAACGTGAAGAGAAGACCTCCTGCGACCAATATTAAGCCCATTTTCAAAACTTTTGGGGATACGGTTCATAGAAAATCTTCCAGCTTTGCTTATCTGGCCAGGGGAATCCTTTCCCCAGATTGTTATTTGTATGAACCCTGAGGACAGTCCAGTCTCAACCAACTGTCATATTTGTGATATTTCCTTCCTTTCTTTTTGTGAGAAGTTACAGAAACAGCCCCTGTCTCCCAGCAAAGGCCACTTTTACACTCAGGCGTCCTCTCTTCCTCATTGTTAGATTTATTTTCTAAGTAATTAACGATGTGCTGTCTATTATAACCTTCTTTTACCTCCTGTTCTTACAATGTTTAAAAGTTGTTAATGTGGTCATTCTACTTCAGTCTCTAAGCTCTACCCCGGAGAGGCTACTTTTAGCCGATCAATTGCAACTTGCAATTTTTTTACCACCTTTAACAGAGTAAAATTTCCTAAGGCACTTGGTCAAATAAAAAATAAGCCTGATGCCTCAAGGTGAACACAGTTGCAAAATGTTACTGTCGATCTCTGGTATTAAAAAGGAAACAGTTCCTGACAGATTTAAAAGCAAATGAAAATAAAACCAGAAAATGTTGAGCTGGCTCATTGTCAGTGTAAGATTTAAGGTGAAGCCCTTAACTATTGCAGACGATGCCACATTCATAAACTAACCAAAAATATCCTCTGTCTTTCTCTGTGGACCACAGGGTTTCAGATCTGCTGAGACCATTGAATTCTGATATAACCTATCAAGCCTGAATTAACATGTATTTAACCTGAGGTACCTTTCGCGACCTGGGAGATACTTCATCACTTATGTCGTTGCAGATTTTGCTTGTATTTATTCACCTCATCTCATGGAGTCACAGAATCTTAACAGCACAGAAGGAGGCCATTCGAGCCATTGAGTCCATGCCTGCTCTTTTTAGAGCAATCCAATCAGACCCTTTCCCCACCCTGCCCCTGAGAAAATTTGCTTTTGAAATGATTGATCGTCATAACTTCCACCATTTTCATCAGTAGCAAGTTTCAGGTCATTACCAATCGCTGCATTAAAAAGTTTTCCTCTCAATGTCCCTGCATCTTTCCCCTAAAACCTTAAATCTGTGTCCCCTAGTCCATTAACCATCAGCTGATAGGAACATTATTTCTTTGTTTATGTTTTGAAGAAGTCTGAGATACTCCATGGAAGTGCAGCTTGTATTGTACAGAAATGTTCAGCAGGGGCTGCTTTATACACCAAATGGCATTTCTGAAGTTTTATATTTTCTGTATGTTCCACTCTCAGGACCTAACTTTTAATGTCTTATTTTTCTCATTTATCTGAATTTATTTAAAAAGCTAAAAATTCTTTTAAGCATTCTAAACTTTCAGCTATATAAGATTCAAACTTGATGGCTCTGCTATTCAAACCATCCTGGGACTTGTCGTCTCTGACAATGGGATTTAATATTTTAGACATGGTCTGAGCAGCAAAGTGTTGCTCTACGCGATAGGTATTATTCATTGTTCCATATGTTCATTAATGAAAACATTGAGGTGTGGGACTGGGCATCATGATTCGTGATCTGCCCATTCCCACTGAGACAGGCATCAATTCCTCATTTCAAAGCTCCCTGTACCTGCTGGCTGACTGCAGGCACTAACAACAGGGGTCCAACCGTTTGTGAAGCTATATACGGTGCACCTGGTCTGTCCCTCTTAAAGAGAAACTGCACTGAATAACAGGAGGCTTCTGCTGATGTTATTGCTACATCCACCATGGACCCAATGGACCAAATGTTCTCTTTCTGTGCTGTAATGACTCTACACTTGAAGAGAATGGAAATGGAACATGGGAGCTTTGCAGTTCACAGATACATCTCTGGAAGTCTTCTTCATGGAGATGAACAGGAGAGACACCATGTTGCTGTGAGAAGCCAGGAGACCCTCAAGATCTGCCCTTCAAAGGGGCTGGGAGCAGGTAGCCAGTGAAGACAATTCCCCGAGTCTGGGTCAGCATACCGGCAGCAGTGCCACAAGGAGTCTCATGAGCTCCTGTGGCTATTCAAGGACAGTGGCTGCATCTTCAAATGACACCTCCAAATGACCATTGGACCAACATCACATGCTGTTCAATGCACCACACCCTCCATCATCACCCAGCAGCACTCCCTGGCATTCAGGACTCCACTCCTGACATCCAGATACTCCACCTCACCCTCACACACCTACCAATGCTGCAGACTTCTCCGTGCTGGACATTGAAGCCCCCATGCTTTTCCATATATTTTTCCATACATTTTCCATATACTTTTCCATATACTTTGTTAGGGGGAAGAAAGTAAATGAGAATTTATGGTAAGGGAGAATTCATTATAAGGGAATGAATTACTTAAATTAGAATCTATCGGCAGGTCAGCGCAAATCAGTAAATCAACAATTAAACAGTTAAACCAGATGAACCTTATACACTCTCAAACTTTGTACGCCCTCAGGGTTTGCAATCACCAGCAAGGTCCTGGGGGTTAGACTGGAGCAAGCGGATGGCAATAACATAGATTAAGTGTGCTGTTCAACAGATAGGGGAAGGACAGATAGTCCCAGTTTAGATAGGAAGACAGGTCTCTGCCTGGGTGAAGGTGGGGGCAGATGATGCATGTACCTTTGTACCAGAACTTGTCTGTTTAATGTAAACCTATATGTTGACAAGATCGGAATCTGGAAACTGTTCTTGTACGTGACCAATAATGTATAAATATGGTGGACACTTGTAGTTTAGCAGAGTACTGTCTCAAGCTGCATTGAGATGGTTCCCTCCTTGCAATTGCTCGAATAAACGATCGTAACCTGTACCCGAGTCTCCTGTGGTCCGTTCATCAAAGACACCACAACAACTTCTAGCATCTGCTTCTTCCAGAAAGCACCTCCTGTTTAAGAGATGTCAGCTGCCTTTAAACCATCTTAAAAGCGAACTATAACTCATGCATGGTGTTATGACCACAGCTGCACAAACCAAATCCCCGAGGGAAACTTGGCTTACAGGCCATATCCATTTTTTTTTGTATTCTGAAACAAGAAGAAAATGTACTGATCTCAGCAGTAGGAAGCTCAGTAACACTTTTGGGATCTTAAAAGTTAAAAATAAAAGTTTTACTCACCAAAGGGACCCAACACCGATCCCTGTGGAACCCCACTGGACACAGGCATCCAGTCACAAAAACACCCCTCGACCATCACCCTCTGCTTCCTGCCACTCAGCCAATTCTGGATCAAATTTGCCAAATTGCCTTGGATCCCATGGGCTCTTACCTTCGTTATCAGTCTCCCATGCGGGACCTTATCAAGAGCCTTGCTGAAGTCCAAGCAGACTACATCAAATGCATTGCCCTCATCTACACACCTGGTCACCTCTTCGGAAAATTCAATCAAATTGGTCAGACATGACCTCCCCTTAACAAAACCATGTTGACTGTCCTTGACTAATCCCTGCCTCTCCAAGTGTAGATTAATTCTGTCCCTCAGAATTGCTTCCAATAGTTTCCCCACCACTGAGGTTAGACTGAGTGGCCTGTAGTTCCCTGGTTTATCCCTTCCTCCCTTCTTGAATAGCAGCACCACATTGTCTGTCCTCCAGTCCTCTGGCACCTCTTCCGTGGCCAGAGAGATATTGAAAATTATTGCCAGCGCCCCTGCTATCTCCTCCCTTGCCTCACTCAACAGCCTGGGGTATATTTCATCCGGGCCTGGAGATTTATCTATTTTTAAGCCTGCCAGACCACTCCTTCCTTTCAATGCTAATTTCTTTAATTATATCACAGTCCTTCTGCCTGATTTCCATACCCACGTCGTCCCTCTCACTTGTGAACACCGACAGAAAGTATTAATTTAGAACCCTACCTACGTCTTCTGGCTTCACACACAAATTACCACTATGGTTCTTAATGGGCCCTACTCTTTCACTAGTTACCCTCTTATTCTTAATGTACTTGTAAAATAACTTTGGATTTTCCTTTATTTTACCTGCCAATGTTTTTTCATGCCCCCTTTTTGCTCTCCTAGTTTCCTTTTTAAGTTCCCCCCTATACATTCTATACTCCTCTAGGGCTTCCGCTGTTTTGACCCTCGGTATCTGCCATAAGCCCCCCTTTTTTTCTTTATCCAATCCTGTATATCCCTTGACATCCAGGGTTCCCTGGATTTGTTGGTCCCACCCTTTGTCTTTACTGGAATATGTTGGCCCTGTACTCTCCCTATTTCCTTCTTGAATGAGTCCCACTGCTCTGACACAGATTTACCTAAAAGTAGCTGCTCCTAGTCCACTCTGGTCAAATCATATCTGATCTTATTAAAATTGGCCTTCCCCTAATTTAGAACTCTGATTTCTGGTCCATCGTTGTCCTTTTCCATAACAACCTTGAGTCTAACAGAGTTATGATCACTATTTGCAAAATGCTCCCCCACTGATACCTCTACCACTTGCCCAGCTTCATTCCCTAAAATTTAGTTGTGGACTGCCCCCTCTCTTGTAAGACCTTTGACATACTGGCTTAAAAAGCTCTCCTGGGTGCATTTTAAGAATTCTGTTCCCTCTAAACCTATCACACTATGACTAACCCAGTTAATGTTGGAGAAGTTGAAATCCCCTACTATTACTACCCTATTATTTTTACACTTCTCTGAAATTAACCTACATATTTGCTCTTCTATTTCTCTCTGACTGTTTTGGGGCCTATAGTGCACTCCCAGCAATGTGATTGCTCCTTTTTTTTATTTTTCAGTTGTACCCATATGGCTTAAATTGAGGAGCCTTCTAAGATTGCTTATTATTATTATTATTATTATTATCCCTCCTTATTGCTGTTATTGTTTCCTTGATCAATATTGTGATACCCCCTCCTCTTTTACCTCCTTCCCTGTCTCACCTGAAGACCCTATATCCTGGAATATTGAGCTGCCAATCCTACCCCTCTCTCAACCATGTCTCGGTGACAGCAATGACATCAAACTTTCATTTGTTAATTTGTTCCCTCAACTCATCTGCCTTATTCTTCAGACTCCTTAGATTGAAATAAATACCGTCCAACCTTGCCACGCTCCCTTGTGCCTTAACTGGCCTATAATTTCTATGCCTTCCAGACTCACTTGCTCTCTCTTCTAATTTTGGCTGTGCATCTCCCCCCTGCTGAACCTCCTCTCGGGATCCCATCCCCATGCCTAGTTAGTTTAAACCCTCCTCAACAGCACTAGCAAACTTCCCCACAGGGATATTGGTCCCATTCTGGTTCAGGTGCAACCCATCCGCCTTGTACAGGTCCCACCGCCCCCAGAAATGGTCCCAATGTCCCAGAAATCTGAAGCCCTCCCTCCTGCACCATCTCTCCAGCCACGCGTTCATCTGGACTAACCTCCTATTTCTAAACTCACTAGTGGTGGCACCGGAAGTAATCCATAGATTACTACCTTTGAGGTCCTGTTTTTTAACCTGCTTGCTAGGTCCCTAAATTCTGCTTGCAGGACCTCATCCCTCTTTCTACCTATGTCGTTGGTACCAATATGTACCACGATACCTGTCTGTTTGCCCTCCCCCTTTAGAATGCCCTGCAGCCATTCAGTGATACCCTTGACCCTGGCACCAGGGAGGCAACATACCATCCTGGAGTCACGTCTATGGCCGCAGAAACGCCTGTCTATTCCCCTTACTATCGAGTCTCCTACCTCTATTGCTCTTCCCCTCTGTGGTGTGACCATGTCTAAAAACATGCTATCCACGAAACTCTCAGCCTCGCGGATGCACCTCAGAGTCTCCAGCTACTGCTCAAGCTCCGAAACTCAGAGCTCAAGTAGCTGCAGATGGTGGCACTACCTGCACACGTGGTCGGTAGAGAGCAAGGAGCGTCTAGGACTTCCCACATTTTGCGGGTACAATAATGCAGGACTGAGCTGCCCTGCCATACCTCTAGTTAAAAAAACCCCTTAATTTAAGTTAAATACAGTTAAAAAAAATACATTATTTATGTACTTTAAACTCATTGGAGTTTAGAAGGATGAGAAGCAACCTTATTGAGATATGTAAGATTCTTAGGAGGCTTGACAGGGTAGATGCTGAGAGGCTGTTTCCCCTTGTGGGGGTCTATAGGACCATAGGGCATAATCTCAGAGTAAGGGGGCACCCATTTAAAACAGAGATGAGGAGGAATTTCTTCTCTCAGAGGCTAGTGAATCTGTAGAATTCTTTACTACAGACAGTGTAGAGATTGGGTCATTGGGTCGTTAAGTATTTTCAAGGCTGCAAGAGGCAGATTTTTAATCAGCAAGGGGATCAAGGGGAAAAGGCAGGAAAGTGGAGTTGAGGATTATCAGATTAATCTCATTGAATGGTGCAGAAGGCTCAGTGGGCTGAATGACATACATCTGCTCCTATGTCCTGTGGTCTTACACACACACACACACACACACCATGACAAAATATTCCCCACAAATATTTTTTAAAAATCCATTCTCACACTAGCCACACACACGCTTGGGCCCTCAGCTGAGCAAACAGCCAGTCAATAGGGCATTTAGTTCTGCACACAATCATTACAATGACCAGGCTGCACAATGTTTGCATGCTGTCTATATCACTCAGTAGGGCATGGGGTTATGCCATATCTGATCCCCTTGCCCAACAACTGCCACTATCCAATTTTTAGCCCTGAATCTATGACACTCTAATCAGTTACTCATTCCAACATGTGGCTTGAACATTTGTGAAGTGAATTAAACATAACTATTAAACGTGAAAGTTATTCCAATCCTCACAGTACTTATCTCAGTGCGCCAATGGAGACCAAATGTTAATTATGATGATTGTTATGTGTGAAAATAGAGCTTGCAACATAACAGACTTGCAAATGTGTTAAGCCTGATATTTTGGAAACTTGAGAGAGAATTTTGGTTACACTTTATAGTGTATAGGGTTTTTATATAGGGTTTATAGGGTTTACATGCTAATAAATTATCTGAGTTAGTTCTAATTCACATAGATTTACCGAGAGGAAAAGCAACTATTTTCAGTTTCCATAGTATTTAGAATTGGTTTGGTTTTAATGATGGTAATTTTTATTCACCTCTATAAAAATTATGGTTCTATTTACCCAGCTCTGATATTTTTTTCAAATTTATTTAAGTAATAAACAATTATTTAGTAAAATTGTCTCATGCAAGATGCCCGGGAAGAGTCAAGGATAGACTCTTGCTCAGGTCCCAGAGCTGAGGTGCCCGTGTGTAACCAGCCCAATCATACATGCCCCAATTACAATGTCGTTTCCTTCCTTTCCGCGTTTATTTCCTGTCTACGGGAAGTACAAGTCGACCAAAGCAAATTTGGCTTGGAAGACAACTCCTTTTCTTCGTTCATGGGATGTAGGCATCACTGGCTGGGCCGGCATTCATTGCCCATCATTAATTGCCTTTAAGAAAGTGGTGGTGAGCTGCCTTCCTGAACCACTGCAGTCCATGTGGTGTCGGTACACCCACAGTGCTGTTAGGGAGGGATTTCCAGGATTTTGTCCCAGCGACAGTGAAGGAACGGTGATATATTTCCAAGTCAGGGCGGTGAGTGACTTGAAGGGGAACTTCCAGGTGGTGTCTGCTACTTTTGTCCTGATAGGTGGTAGTGGTCATAGTTTTGGAAGGTGCTGCCTAAGGAGCCTTAGTGCATTTGGACATGGGCTGCTTCAGTATTTGAGGAGTCACGAATGGTGCTGAACATTGTGCCAATCATCAGTGAACATCCCCACCTCTGACCTTATGATGGAAGGAAGGTCATTGATGAAGCAGCTGAGAATGATTGGCCCGAGGACACTACCCTGAGGAACTCCTGCAGTGAAGTCCTGGAGCTGAGATGATTGACCCCCAACAATCCCAATTATCTTCCTTTGTGCTCGGTATGACTCCAACCAGTGGAGAGTTTTCCCCCTGATTCCCATTGACTCCAGTTTTGCTAGGGCTCCTTGATGCCACACTCAGTCAAATGCTGCCTTGATGTCCAGGGCAGTCACTCTCACCTCACCTCGGGAGTTCAGCACTTTTCTCCATGTTTGAACCAAGGCTGTAATGAGGTCAGGAGCTGAGTGGCCCTGGCAGAACCCAAACTGGGCACCAGTGAGCAGGTTATTGCTAAGCAAGTGCCGCTTGATAGCACAGTTGATGACCCCTTCCATTACTTTACTGATGATCGAAAGTAAACTGACAGGTCGGTAATTGGCCGGGTTGGATTTGTCCTGTTTTTTGTGTACAGGACATACCTGGGCAATTCTCCACATGTCCGGGTAGATGCTAGTATTGTAGCTGTACTGGAACAGCTTGGCTAGGGACATGGCAAGTTCTGGGTGAGAATTTTCTCCCTGTTGAGCAAGCTGGTCTGGAGGGGGCACGGGCTGGCGTGGAGCCGATCGCCATCCGCGATCAGCTGTGCGCTGCCATTTTACGTGGGTGGGCCAATTAAGGCCTGCCCAGCGTGACGTGCGCCAAGAAGCACCTCAGCGCTACCTGTGCGAGCGGGGGGGAGGAGGGAGAGTCGGGGCTTGCGTTCCTTTGCACATGTGCACGAAAGAGCCCAGAAATCTCCCTGAGGCAAGGAGCTGCCTCACAGAGATTCAGTTCAGTTATAAAGATTGAAAAAATTGAAAACATAAAAATAAATTCAGACAGTGTCACATGAGCTGGGACATGTTTATAAATTTTCATTAAAAAATTTATTTAATTAGTCAACCCCTCATGAAACCTCATTCCGTCTGTGGATGAGGTTTCACGAAAAATGTGAAGGCCGCCTGGGCTCTTCGCCTGCCCCCCGCCAACCTGAAGGTTGAACGGGCAGCCCTGACAATTAGTTTAATTAGTTTATTAA